>NC_081775.1:25006625-25650791 GCF_963082965.1 Carassius carassius | reverse complement strand
AATGATAATGGAATAGGATCGAGTGAGATGCAGGAATGTTCTAGGATGGAGGGGTAACAAATAAATATAAGGATATTGCACATTTTTGCATAAGCATAAGTTTAAGTGGGAAACATTTAACTGTTCATGAGGTAGATTGCCTGGGGGAAGAAACTATTCTTGTGCCTTGCTGTTCTTGTATTTGCGGCTCTGAGGCGCCGGCCAGATGGCAAAAGTTCAAAGATGGGGTGACTTGGATGTGAGGGATCCAGAGTGATTTTCTGAGTCCTTTTCCTCACTCTGGATGTGTACAGTTCTTGGAGGGTGGGCAGGGGAGCACCAATAATCCTTTCAGCAGTCCGAACAGTTCTCTGTAGTCTTCTGATATCTGATTTTGTAGCTGAACCAAACCAGACAGTAATTGAAGTACACAGGACTGACTCAATGACGGCTGAGTAGAACTGTTTCAGCAGCTCCTGTGGCAGGTTAAACTTCCTCAGCTGGCGAAGGAAGTACAACCTTTGTTGGGCTTTTTTCACAATGGGCTTGGTTATCAAAAGTTTGTTGGTTCTACCCTTGATCTAGACACTTATTTAAAAATACAATTTTGAATTTGAAACCGTAATTTATCTACTCTATTCAAGGTTCTGTGTTTGTAGTATATTTTTGTTTTTTGAAAGAAACGTCTTTTATTCGTCATAAGTGTCTTCTGTTCGACATAAGTGTCTTCTGTTTATTTAATTAAAATACAGTACTAATAACAGTAGTATTGTGAAATAATACAATTTTAAATATAATTATCATCAGTTAAAAACAGTTCTACTGGTTATTTTTGTGGATCTTTTAAGGATTCTTTGATGAATAGAAAGTTCAAAAGAACAGGTCCACGTACTTGGCCCAAGGTAAGGTATCCAGTGGTGGTTAAAGGTTTCTTGCATGTTCTGACTTTTCAGCAAGCAATATTATTCAATTTAAGTTCAATTCTAATCTGACTCTATTTTAATATGATCTTGAATGTAGATTGGCTTAGAATTGGTTGCTTGATAATTTCTAATTATTATTCTGATATTTGATTTTTCTATTTATTCTCTAATATTATTGTACTCGTTCATTCAGGTGCTCATGTCGCTCAAAGATATTGCTTTGGCCTTTGTGTATCTTTTGGTCACATTCTCATCAGTCTTGGTTATTAAACAGAGGTAATTGGCTAATACTTTTGACGGCCGCATCTATGTTTGCTAATTCTAAAAGTACTTTTAATTAGCCCCCACAGATTTGGACACATTTGAAAAATCAACATTATTTCTAGTCGGAGGTCCCGAGCACTACAGATATAAGATGACCAACATTACTTTCCCTGATAGTAGTTTTGGTATGGTCAAGCCATGGTTTCCCCATGTACACTTAACAAGAGTAATATTACAATACACAGGTTAGGCTCACCCTATTTAGGTTGGTCGAACAACATCCAGTTGTTAAACGGAAATTCCCTATAAGGCCTTACAATCTAAGTACACTTGATCTAATACCAATTGTTAGTCGGATCTCTAAAGATACAGTTGGTGTACCCTATGCTCCATCTCAACTGAATTATAGTCCCATTACTAACCTGACGCAGGAAATTAAGTAACAAGGATAAAGCGTAAATCAATAATTACAAAGTAAAACAGAATAGAATCAAATGTAACAATTTATAATCAGTCAGGTAAAAATGTATTATACCAATTACATACCAAGTTCAAAGATATCAAATCAATACAAGACATCAAATTCTCAAAGATGAATCTAAGAGCAAGATACACCTGACTTTTAGAAAAATACATAATATTTTTTAGCAGCTGATACAGAAGAGCATACAGCATGCAGAGAGACACAGAGGAGACCGTTGACAAAGGACATGGAAGTAAGTGATTAATGACAAAATCTTCATTTTTGGGTGGAGTATCCCTTTAAGTACTTCAGACCAAGAAAAACTTCCCCGAGATGGAGACAGGAATTAACAATTGGAATTTGCATTGGTCATGTATTTATAACCTCTTGAGACAAAAGGCATTTTGCATGAAAGACATTATGAAATGGCACACCCTCTACAGTGAGCAAAATATCTCTTAACTCTTAGGATCTGTATTACCTTTTAGTTAGTCTCGCGTAGCCAGACCTTCAGACTGACGACTGAATGTCTGGAATTCATGGCAGCTTTAATTGGCCAAGGCCCACCCATGAGGCCATTTGATTGACATGTCAAACAATCGGTCAGCGTCATGTTTTGGGGCATGGACATGTCGCCACAATAACAGACCAGTGTGTAAAACTCTCGGACGTATTCAAAAGATTCTATGCCACGAACTTTACATTTTTCACATACTTTTGAAACTCCAGTGTTTAGTTGACAAGTCCTTACTGTCACTTTTGATCAATTTAATAAATAAAGATAAATTTATTTTAAAAATCTACATTAAAGTTTTGAATGCTGTAGAATTCCCCAATTTACCACTTTAAATGGCTCAACTTACCTGTAATATGTTGGATGATTTCTTATTACATATTATAATATTTAAATAAATATACACTCTAAAAATGCTGGGTTAAAAACAACCCTTTCAGGGTCAGTCATTGAATGTTTTTCTTTAAAAAAAAAAGAAAAATACTCTAAAATCTGATTTGTGTATATATAGGACAAGAACAGTTCATGTTCAGTTCATTTCCTACTGTAAATATATCAAATCTTAATTTAAAAATTGATTAGTGATATGTATTGCTGAGAACTTCATTTGGACAACTTTAAAGGAGATTTTCTCCATGTTTAAATTGTTTTGCACCCTCGGATTCCAGATTTTCAAACAATTGCATCTCGGTCAAATTTTGTCCAATCCTAACATGACTGAAGTTACATCAAAAACAGCTTTACCTCATGCCATCTGGTCTGTAGACATTTACAGTTGTGGTCAGGATTTGACAAGCTTAGTTTGTAGTATCTGCAAAATGTTAATTATTTTACCAAAATAAAAGGCATAATACAAAATGCATGTTATTTTTTTATTTACTACTTCATTTAGGACTTGAATATGATATTACACATAAAAGATGTTTACATATAGTCCACAAGAGAAAATAGTAGTTGCATTTTTACTCCGTTCAAATGTTTCTTAAAAGTTCTTAATGCTGTGTTATTACCTGGATGATTTTTATGGTACTTTGTTTGTCCTGAAATTCATTCAGAAAGTTTCCCCTCAGGAAGTTTTCTCACAGGAAGTTTCCCCTCAGGGCATCTGTTTTTATCTGGTTTGGCAAAGATTACCCAACAACCCAAGTATTGACTATAATATAGTATAAAATAGTATGATACTATAATATATAAAATACTATAATATTTAAGTGCATTTGTTTCAGCTCAATTCAAGTCATTTTTCATGCCTAGAGGGCAATTCTGGTGGCACATCTTACCCCACTCTTTTCTTCTGGCCTGCCAAGATGGCATTTTTAATCCAGTGCAAGACTTCTTAGTTATAACAAATGGAGCTTTCTTTATTATTTGACTTTTGCATGGCCCCAGGTAAAAACACTGTTTGCAAGAAGAGATTGTGCGAGTGCAGTATGTGCTGACTGTGCGTCAGGGTGACTCAGATTGAAGACACACCCTGTACAGGCCCTGACTCCACTGATCTTCTGTGAATCCAGGCAACACGGTTTACTCATGCAGTGCACATAATTGTATGTTGCTACCAAGTATTTAAACATGCATAGTGATTCAGTGAATAAACCCAGAGCTTGACCATATTTTTTTTTTACCTTCCTGTGTTAGTTGTGAAGGAAGAACTTATGAACTCACAAATTTTGTCTATTTGTTTTCGTAATTAAGATTATTGTTATTATTACAATAAATTATTACAACAACAAAACACTGATAATAATAACAGTGTTCATTGAGAAGCAAAACGGCATGTTAGGATCATGTGACCCTGAAGAGTAATATATTTATGCGTGTGTGCGCGTGCAGTATTTTCACACAAAAAAAAAAACTGGTGTTGAGCCAGTTATTTCTATCTTTTTTGGTGGGGTCAGTAGGAAATATCTTCTGACAAGCAAGTTCCTGCTGGCAGCAGCACTAGCAATAATCTACAACTATAGCAATAACCAACAGCAGCAGCAGTATAGCAGATATATTCCGTCAACACCAAATACATAAACATCGTCATATCCACTACCAGGCTAAAATCTTCAGAGTTGTCAGGATAGAATTGTAATAATCCAGTGAGATTATTGTATTCACAATGAGTCTGACAACAGCCAGTGCTCACCATCTCACCATCATCCAGTCTGGAATTAACTGTGGCAACGTCTCCATGAAATTTAAACAAACCTTCCTAACCTTCCTACAAAGCTACCTGGAAAATGTACAGGACAAAAGCTGTTTTAAACAAAAAGTGTGGTCACACTAAATGTTGATTAGATTTAGTTAATATATAAATTAATCAATAAATGAAATCTAGCCTATTTAATGGATTTATTTTTAAAAGCATGCTCACTTTACAGCATTTTTACACAAATGACTGCAACTGTTCACAGTACTGCACTTTTCCAAGTTTGTGGTATAGTATATATTTTTTGGGAAGTTGAGTAGCCTAGCCTAGAATAGCTCTTTGGAGTCTGTCTAGCTCTTCTTATTTGCTAGTTTTTGGTCTGCTTTCAAAGACACAGACTTCCCTTTTCATTTGTCCGATTTGATTACAAATAACAAAAGAAAGTAATCAATTCTGAGTGAATCTTTTGTCATGTAAATGATAGAACCGTTCACCTCACAAAAGAGCGGTTGCCAGAAATGTGCGTAACGCAGTCCAGGGCGTTTGCCAGTGCTTGGAAAATGTGAATTTGAAAATGCATGAATATTTGGAAGTATGATACATAACATTTGAGCCGATTCGGAACGCGCCTAAGATGCCCACAGATGTTTTCTAGGGGCTCGAAGATTTTTGACAGCCTGACGGTTGTAGTCGACAGCGGACTTCCACTGGTGAGTTAAATCACTTTGAGCAAATAAAATTAGTTTTTAATATTGTAAGTGTTTTAAAAACACGTTTAAACTGTTTGTAGACTTCATACGCGTTATGGGTGGTCGGATTTGCCGGGAGGAAGCCTGAGAGACATTTTTTGACCGCTGAGGGGGAAAACAATATTTGTTTTGGAGAAGTGTTTATGTAAATCTGCGATGTTATAAAACATATGCTGCAGGTTTTAAGGAATGAACCATTCATACATCCTGCCAAGAATGGTAACCATGGTAAATTGGTATTAGTTACTTGTAGTCAGCAATTGATTCTGAAAGCTTCTTACACACTTCTTCATTAAGGCATTCAATGAAGAAGTGAATGCCTTAATGAAGCCTTAATGTTGTCTAGCATTCAATTAGCAACAAAATAAGCAACTAGTTGTAACACATGATATGTCTTTAATGTCTTGACTCTTGTTGCTGCTTAGTATAGGCTAACTTGCAAACCTATCAGTTAATATTTTAATACTATTTTAATTTATTTTGTTGTTGTTTTTTCATTTGTTAGTGTTTATTTCTATTTATGATGAATTACAAAAATGTAAATAGTAATTATTCCTGACACAAATTTTGGATGCAAAACCTTCTTTTGACCTTTTTGAGCTTAAAAAAAAAAAAATCAAAATTTTTAAATAGTTAAAACAATAAAGATAATAAAGACGAATAAAATCTTAGTAATGCTCTGCAGGATCATGCGTCAGGATCACTTTGATCACAGTCAGTCTCCTCATTTCTAAAAGCGTCTGATATTTATATTCAGACAATTACACGCTGCTGTCCCTTCACAGTTCCTACTCTCATAAATTACTTGCATGGCATATTGATTTTTAAACTAAATATAAATGTTAAGCAACAGATATTTCAGCAAAATAAATGTTTTTGCGCTGAATATTGTCTCCTTCGCCTCTCTGTGTTCCGCCTGTTTAACGCATGCGCCCGCCACTTTTTCAGTAAAGATTTCAACTTAACGCATACAGGGTGGGCCTTTTTATGCAGAAATGCAAAGGCTTTTGTGAATTTGTGATATTTACAGATAAGAATATGGCCGTTAACTAAAAGTTTTATGCACCGAGGACACACACACATGCTATATCTTTAAAAGCGCCATTATGCTAATGCATCAGCTTGAAGCTTAAAATAAAGATTTATCATGTTGTGTGCAGCTTGGATCACATACTTTTCCTGCAGGAACTTATATTTCCTCCAATATTTGTATATAAGTTTTGTCAATAGAAATGTGTTATTCAGTGCTGTAACTTGACGCGACCGGCTACAGTTGTATGTGGGCAGACCTGACTAATCGATAATGAGAATTGTTGATGATTTTCATTATCGCTAATAATCGATTTTATCGATTAGTTGTTGCAGCCCTAAAATAATGCTTTAAGTACATTTATGTTTAAAAGAAAATGGAAATGTTTAAGCATGTGAGGAAATGCAGTTGGAACTTTTCTGATGTCCGGTAGTCAGAACAGGCAATAATAGCAGCTAAGTTTTTCCACAGGTCTTTCTCGAGGGACAGCTGTACCACACACATCCCTTTCTAACGTGTTACTGAGTGCCAGGCAGTCTGATTGTTACTCAGGGAAGGACACACCTTATTTCTGACTCATTGTGTGTTTAGTGTTATGTTAGTGCATCAGCCCCACGGGAATGTGCTTCCCATGATTTTACGTTGCCATGGTGTCTGTACACTTTCCTGTGTGTTTTTGTTTGTTTTGGGGTATCTAGATTGTTTTCTTTTATCTATCTATCTATCTATCTATCTATCTATCTATCTATCTATCTATCTATCTATCTATCTATCTATCTATCTATCTGTCTGTCTGTCTGTCTGTCTGTCTGTCTGTCTGTCTGTCTGTCTGTCTGCTTTTCTATCTATCTATCTATCTATCTATCTATCTATCTATCTATCTATCTATCTATCTATCTATCTATCTATCTATCTATCTATCTATCTATCTATCTATCTATCTGTCTGTCTGTCTGTCTGTCATTATGTCTCATTCTATCATTCTATTTATCCCCTCTCTCTCTCTCTCTCTCTCTCTTTCTCTCTCTCTCTCTCTCTCTCTCTCTCTCTCTCTCTCTCTCTCTCTCTCTCTTTCTCTAAGCTGGTCTGGCTGAGGTCACTGACCTGGTCAAGTTGTTAATAGAGGTCGTTCTGGAAACTTTTGCTTTGTTCCTACCGCACAGGAATGCATGTTTTCACCACTTTCTCTCCACCTCTCTCCCTGTCTGTTTTCTGTATCTCTTTCTTCATCTCTTGCTGTCTCACTCTCTCTTTTCCCTCTTGAATTAGGGCACATTTTAGTGGCAGTGACATTTGAAAGACATTTTTGTGTGAGCTGTTGAGTTCGTTTGAGTGTATGAAGTCTGTCGGATTGTTTTTCACGCATATCTCTGAGTTTAGTTGGTCACTTTCAAAACTATCCACATTGTATTAACGTGTGACGAGGCACGTGTTCGTGTGTGTACCTGCATATGCATGTGCAGAAATGAGTGTGGCAATGATTCTTTGTACCCTGCAGGCAATATTATCTGCCTGCCACTCCCTGTGCGAGAGCAGTCAGGGCAGGGTTTCTTCACTCTTTCCCTCTCTTTCTTTCTCTCGCTCTCTTTTCCTCTCCCCCTCGGGGGGGAGCTCTGACCTGTCATTCTCAAGTCCACACAGGTGAGGGTGCTGCTAAAGGAATGCGCAGAGAACGAATGAGCAAAGGACATTGGGAAAGGTGGAGCAACCTTGTTACCTCGCAAAGTCAGAGAAAGAAAGGAAGGGTGTTGCCTGCAACCCACCTGAACAGCTTGAGCAAGAGAGGAGGGACCAGACACACATTCACTCTTAAACACAAGTCGGATCTGGGGGGAATATTCAGTCGATTTTGCACAGCACCGAGAAGGGTAGGAAGGGAACTTTTTACTGCAAGCACAAGAAGTTTCCCTGTTGTTTGGATTTGTGAAGACGCAGGTGGAAAACAAGGTTCTTTCCCCTCTTCTGTTAAACATTGGACACAAGGGAGAGAATTAAGGATTTTCTTTTAGAGAACTTTGCTGTTTCTGGTTGGACTCCGGGATTTGGATTGGGTAACAACAAACTAAGAGGTTTGTGAGATCAACAATCTTTTTGTAAAGCCTCACAGTCATGCATGTGTTTTGTAAGGCTCTTTTTTATCTCTGTACTTCCCTCTCCATCTTTACTTGCTTGTCACGTTTTGTTTGTTGTGTTTTTCAGCTAATGTTTGTGGCTGGAGAAATGAATAGAACTCTTTGAATTAGTTTGTTTTAGGTCTTACAATTTTGCCCACTACTGTTCAGCTGTTTCTGGTTTTCATCTTCTCAAATGTTTCCAGTAAATCTTTATGAATATATGAGAGTGTTTGGCCTTTGGTTGTTTCCCCTTTTGCAAAAGACAGTCTGAAGCTTTAAAGCACCATTAATTTTCAGTTATTGAATGTTGTTTAATGCTGTTATGCATTTGTGTACATCAATTCATATTCGTGTCTGGATCATTTTGTATATATTGTGACTATCAGGTTTGTTGATTGTATTTTAATGTCATTATTATTCTCAGATGGATTTACACTTAGTCAAATTTTTATTTAGTTTTTCCGAGAAAATGAGATCTAAAAACGTTGTTCCTTAAAGTAAAAAAAAAAAAATGCAAATAGGTGCAATGTGAAGGAATGAAAACTTTTAAGTCTTATTAATATGCTTCATTTGCCACAAGAAAATGTCAAGTACACCAAATTTCTAATATGCTATATTTGTATTGGGTACTTCTGGGTTCTGTTGTTTTTCTCTGTGTATGACTAAACATGATTTATATGCTCAGGTTAGCACAGGCCAGATCAGGTTCACAATAGTATGCTAAGGTCTGTTCAGGTCTCAGGCACTGTGATATTTATATGAGATTTAGTTTTCTTGCATCCTGGAGTGAAATTCCAGTGATGTTGGTCAAAATATGAACTTGAGCTGTTATATGTGAATGTAAAGTTGATGGATGTGCCAAAATTTAGAACATCCAGTTTTGAGTGGGGAAGTATTGTTTTGTAGTAGTTTTTGTAATTTGCAAGGCTTTCAATTTAAAATGAAAATTTAGTACAGTTATTTAAAATGACTGAATAAAATGCAGGGCTTCGAAATTCGATTAAAAATGCTTAAAAAAGAAGAAGTGAGAAGTGACAGTGTCTGATGCATACAGTATGTGCATTGACACATGCAGGAATGTGTCTTGTTTCTAATCATCAAATATTTATATGGAATTAAAGTCAGAAAGTAATGTAATTAATTACAAAAAAAATAATTGGAAAGTTATGTAAAATTATGCAGAATACAATCTAAAATAATTTTTTGCATTTCAATTAGAAGAAAAAAAATACCAAAGTGTAATGCATTAATATATATAAAAAGTTGTTTTTTACCGTGTTCATCTGTAGAGGACATGAGAGGAATTCCTGAGGAATCATTGGTCTGTTTCTCTTCTTCACTGTCAGAGTTCAGATTTATGGGGGGTGAAATGGGCTTAACTTTCATTTGATGTTTTCAGGGCGAAAGGGAGAGAGTGAAAAGCGAGAGAAAGTGATATTGGACAGGTGGATCAGATTTCTGCATCTGTTTTTGAGATTTAAGCACTGATATAACAACTGAGGTGCATGCCATTCTGTTGTAGATTAGATATGGACAGAAGTCTCTAAAAGTCTCTAAAAGTGTAAAGGACACATACAGATAAATGGTGCAGACAATTTCGAGTAAATGTCCACTGCAGTCTGTCTGGTCATTTTGAGGTTTTTGCTGAATGTTTTATGGTGTTTACCAAGACATATCTTGCATTCCTTGAATTACTCAGTTTAGTTATGATCAGTTATGGTGTGTATCTCCGTATGTGTGCATGTGAATCTGTGTGACATCTGTTCACCATGTTTAACTTTATGGAAAATGTGTGATCTTGCTATTTTTGTATTTATATTTCAGACAGAAATGGGAGGATGGGCACTGCGTCTCGCTGTGGGGATCTACGTTCTCTTGCTCGCTGTAACAGCCAGCCATGCTAATGAGGGTGGGAACATCAACTCTTAAGCTCCCTTAACCTCAAATCTCAATTACAAACACTTTTATTTAAGAAGCAATGCCAAGCCAGTTAAAAACATCAGATTACTTTCTGCTAACTATAATTGGTAATGACAACCAAAATATGTGATGTCATTTGGGTTGATATTATTATCTAATACAGTGCAGTACATTTTTATATATATATATATATATATATATATATACAGTGTAGTCCAAATGCTTTGCATGTTATGATATGTGAATATATATATATATATATATATATATATATATATATATATATATATACATATATACACTATACACACACATATATATATATATATATATATATATATACACAATAGAAATACAGTTCAGAAATTATTCAGACCCCCTTTCACTTTTTCAATTTTGTTATATTGCGGTCTGATACTACAACTGTTTAAAGTAATTTTTTTATCTACACTCTGTACCTCATAAAGACGAAAACAGAATTTTAGAAATGTCTGTAAATTTATTAAAAAGAAAAAACTGAAAGAGCATATTTACATAAGTATTTACATAAGACTGTATGCAACAACATTTGAAATTTATCTCAGGTTCCTCCCATTTCTCTTGATCATTGCTGAGATGTTTGTATGATCATATGTGGAGAAAGGAGACACATCTACAGAAGGACAAACATCGCAAGAATGGCAGAAAATCCCCCAATCCAAGTGTGCAAAGCTTGTTGCGTCATACCCAAAAAGATTGAGGCTGTAATTGCTTTTTCTTTTTAATAAATTTACAGACATTTTTTTTTACATTTTCACTTTGTCATTATGAGGTACAGAGTGTAGATTAATGATGGAAAAAAATATTTAAACAATTGTAGTATTAGGGGTCTGAATGCACTATATTATAAACACACAAAATATATAAATGCACTGAATAATAAAACATCAGGCCAAGTGTTTCACTTTTCAAGCAAAAGAAGTTTATTAGGTTGTTTAAATGATAATAGATCATAAATAATAGATTTATTGTTAAAAATAATGATGGAAAAACTATTTGGTTGCTTCTATTTGAACTTTTTAAAGAATAGAACAGCTGGTTTGAAAGTCATTGCAAAAATGTTAAAAAGTCTCCGGTATTATTTGTTTGATGTTTAAATGTTTTGTTTAATGCAATGAAATTCAAAGGTTTCCCAAATGTATAATGCTAAGAAGACTATGGTTTTTGTGTTGCATAGTGAACCATTGTACTGCTGCCAGGGCAAAAACCTGCTCAGAATGTATCCGGATTGGCACAGGATGTGCTTACTGCCCAGATGAGGTGAAACTCCCTGATCCTTATGCTGAAGAATGAATTGATGTTGTATATGTGTTTAACATGTTTTCTTCATAACTAGTCTATATGACGTATCGATCCAGAGATCAGGTCTGTATAAGAGTATTAACTCATTTATGAATGAATGATGCATTTATATATCTCTTTATTGTGTATTGTACACCCAAAGTGCTTTAACATCATGGGGTGTAGATTTACCACCAGTGTAGATTTACAAATCTAAACCATTACAATCTGATTAGAAATGTCCAACATTTATTTAAACTACTTTAATTTCATTATTCAATTATGACACAGCGGTCTTATTAAACAATGATTTGAGCAGTTCTTCTCTTCTTTTTGTCTTTACTGTCACTTTTGAGCAATTTAATGTTTCACTGCTAAATAAAAGTATTAATGTAGCTCTCTGTATGATCACAGCTGTGTCATTGCTTTTATTTTCATCTGTTATTTCTCTTCAGCTCTACGAGTATGAGCGTTGTGACCTGAAGGAAAACTTAGAGGCCCGTAAATGTAGTAGTCGGATGGTAACAATTGAGAGCAGTAGCACAACTCAACAGGTTTGTTTTATCAGAATCTGCCCCTCAATTTAGTTACATGTCCATGTCGTGGAGTAATGTGTGTTTATGTATTCATGTGTCTTTATGTGTTTTTCAGTATGTGAAAATCGATAAATCCCTGAGTTACTCTCAGGTGGCCCCTCAGCTAATGAGGGTGACGCTTCTCCCCGGGGAGGTGAAGGAGGTGGATATGGAAGTGTTTGAGCCAGTCAGTGGCCCTCTGGACCTCTACATCCTCATGGACTTCTCCAACTCTATGTCTGATGATCTGGACAACCTGAAGAGGATGGGAGACCAACTGGGTGAGTGAGCAAGGGGGCTGGTGTAACATAGTGGTTAGATCTGGGCTGGTTACCCTTGTAATTCAGGCTGGGTGTCATATGATGATTTGCAGTGTAAAATTTTGCAATAAACTACAGTAATAAACATGGTGTTAGAGTTGGTACTTTTAAACTAAAAGTTTAAACTGGAATTCTGATTCAACAGTTTGTTATATAGCCAATATAAAATGATAATTGTATATATTATAACCAAAAGGCTAAACTTTTTTTTTTTTTACTATATCACCCTGCCTAGTTCAAACATTTTAAGGGGTGATGCAACCATCATAACTGATAAGTGTCTGCTAAATGAATAATGAAAAAATGAAGACCTTAATGATTATGTATTGCTACGCTGCAACAGAGTGCTGAGTTCTAGTTATTTTTACATTGGCTGTTGTGTCACTTCTCAGTGTTTTTCATCTTGAGCCATAAGTGCTGCATTATTTACGTAGATGGTGGGTCAAGTTAACTATAACTTTTAAATACTCTCTCTGAATCTATTGTGCATTGTCTTGCTGTTTTTGAATGAAATTTTTTAAATTAAAGCTAGGGTTGGGTGCCACACTCAGTACAAAATTGTTTGTTTTGTAACATTTTAATATTCATTCATTGTTTGGTTTCACCTCATGCAGCTCAGCTTGTTGCCAGACTCTCTAATGATTACACCATCGGATTTGGCAAATTTGTAGACAAAGTCACTGAGCCTCAGACAGACATGAGGCCATCCAAGTAAGAATAATACAGTGTTACAGCACCACGCAGTATGACTTTGTCTGCACACGCTCCTTATATATATGTTTCCTCTTACAGATTAGCAATGCCGTGGGCCAACAGTGACCCTCCGTTTTCATTCCGTAACGTCATCAGTCTCACCAGCAACATAAGCACCTTTAGAGACAAGCTCCAGGAAGAACGCATATCTGGCAACCTGGATGCCCCCGAGGGGGGTTTTGATGCCATCTTACAGACTGCTGTCTGCCAGGTCTTGATCTATTTTTAAGAAGTTAATTCGGTAGACAGAAGTGAAAAATGCTTGCCATTTTCAATACTGTAAACGGTAACTTAATTCTTACTGCTACAGTATAACTTGTTTCCCATTTTCACAGGAATATATTGGCTGGAGGAAAGACAGCACCCACTTGCTGGTCTTCTCCACTGAATCGGCATTCCATTATGAGGCAGATGGTGCCAATGTGCTTGCGGGCATCTTGGATCGTAATGATGAGCAATGCCATCTGACTTCAGATGGAAAATACACACATGATACTCGTCAAGACTACCCATCTATACCTACCCTAGTGCGACTTCTGGTGAAACATAACATCATTCCAATCTTCGCAGTTACTAACCACTCCTACGATTACTATCAGGTTTGTATGCTTTTAAATAGTATTTTAATTGTCTCATGACATTTGTGCATTTTACGTCCATTTAAACGTTCTCAGAGATTCTCCCAATATGAATAAACATTATATTGAAGAGTGGATATAAACTTCCTTGTGACACAATTATGGTTTCCTTTGTTTATAGAAACTTTCTGAATACTTCCCTATTGCTGAGTTGGGACAGTTGCAAGAAGATTCCATGAACATCTTGAACATTTTAGACAAAGCTTTTCAGGTAATTTTTTTTATTTTCATACCAAATACCTTGCTGAGATGATTATCATTTTTTTTTCAAAATGGACTCTTTTTTTTTACCATCATTTTTTGAACAGAATATTCGCTCCAAGATCAGTATACGTGCAGAAGACAGACCAAAAGCGGTGGAAGCCAAGATACTCTCTCAGTCTGGCACAATTTCTGAGTTGGACTATTTCAAAATCAGTCCAGGTGAAACTGTGAGTGCCTTTGACTTCTTTTTAACAGAAAACTTCAAATGTATTCTCTCACGCACTTTTTCTCGTTTTTTCCAGAAGGAAGGAATATAATGAAGGAAAAACTAAATAATCGAATATTAATTAAAAAGTAAAATGGTAATATAGGTTGGGCCAGTAATTCTGATTTTTTTCTTGCCCTGACATTTTCTCTGTACCTCAAGCTAATTCATTGATTTATGTATTTTATTTATTAAGCTGCAGTGCTTCTTAGTTTTTACAAACATATTTTTAAATAAGCTAATTCAAGTTTTCTCTCTTTAAAGGGTAAATTTAAAGTCCGTCTGGAGGCTCTTAATCGGGTGGGCGAGCAGCATGTGTGTGATGCCAACCAGGCTGACCGGGCAGGAATCTTAAGAGTCAAACCAACCACATTTAGCTCTGCCTTGAGAATCAATGCTGAAGTGCTCTGTCATACATGTGACTGCGAAAAAGTGAGGCCTGCAACCTCTTCATAACCCATCTCCTGTTATCCGTGTTCATTTAAAATCTTACACTTCTGTTTCTACTTTAACATCAGACCCCAGTTAAAAATGCACTGCGCTGTAACAGCCGTGGAGATCTTGTCTGTGGGAAATGCCAGTGTTATGATGGATGGTAGTATTCATTTTGATGTCTTTTGACATCTTTGGTTTGTGCCGATTATATTGCAGTCCATAACCCCGCTTCTTTTCTCTGCACTGCCTCTCATAGGGTAGGGCCTTTCTGTAACTGTTCATCAGGGGCCTTCACAGACTCTTCCATGTGCATCGAACCTGGGAAGACCGAGTCTTGCTCGGGCAGAGGAGACTGCATGTGTGGGACCTGTGTGTGCTATAACCCAAACCAGTTTGAAGGGCCCTTCTGCCAGTTTGACAAATCTCAGTGCCAGAGATTTGGTGGATTTCTCTGTAATGGTTAGTGAAAAGATTTTTTTTTCATTTTAATATATCACAAATTTAGTGTGAAAGATGAAAAAAAGCTAAGCAGTGCAGTAATGTTGTATTAGTTGCAGACATGCTTTGATGTGCCTTCATAGTTACGTTTCCAGAATTATGACCTTTTATCTTTGTTTGCAACAACAGAACGTGGAAGCTGCAGTATGGGCAGATGTGTTTGTGCACCGGGATGGACTGGGGATGCCTGTGAATGTTCCATCAGCAACGATTCATGTCTTGACAGCAAAGGGGTACTGTTCAAAGAAATATAAAGTCACTATGCATGCACACTATTGTTCACCAATATAGGCTCAGTTTGGCATTACAGGAATAAATTGCATTTAAAAAATACATTGAAATAGAAAACAGTTATTTTAAATTGTAGTAATATTCCACAATATTACAGTTTTACTATTTTTTTTTTCAGTTTTTATTAAATAAATGCAGCCTTGGAGAGAATAAGAGAATTCTTTAAAAAAAATTAAAACATAGGTAAAACCCAGTTCTCTGTATAATAAAAGTGTTCTTCTCTTTTGTAGGGCATCTGTAATGGTCGTGGTGAGTGTAAATGCGGTCGTTGTGAGTGTGAACACTCAGGACTTCCACTGAGCCACACTTGTGAAGCAAACTTTCAGGTACGACTGTGATGTGTGTGTGTGTGTGTGTGTGTGTGTTTTTGTGTCCATCAGTCTGTATTCCTTGTTAATTAGTTGTGTACTTGTACCAACTCCAACCATATTTCATAATGCAGCAACAACTGGGCATGTGTGAAGCCAAAAGGAGCTGCGTTCAGTGCCAGGCCTGGAACACCGGCGAGAAAAAAGGAAAGAATTGTGATACATGTTCCTTTAAAATCATCATGGTGGAAGAGCTCCAAGAAGGTATGGCATTAGTTTTATATTAAAAGACATCGCTATACTCGTGGATTTGTTTATGGATATATGAAACCATGAAGAATTGATTTACTTGTGTCAACAGATAAAAATGTAATAGAGACGTGCAGTTTTCGTGATGAAGATGACGACTGCACATACTACTACACTGTGAATTATCCATTAAACATCACAGACAAAGAACACCACGTCCTGGTAAAGAAAAAGAAAGGTGAGATGTACACAAATATTAAATTATTTATACAGCCTTTGGCTGGACCTATAAGTTCATTTAAAATAATTTGTCATATGCATCTGTATTATTTCATACGAAATATAGCTCTTGAACAAGAGTGTGGTGAGTAATGCACGTCAGGGTTAAACTAACCGATTGTTTTTCTGTTGATCAGACTGTCCACCTGCAGGTTTCCTGTGGTTGATTCCTCTCATTATGTTTCTGATGCTATTGCTTGGTTTGCTTTTGCTCTGCTGCTGGAAATACTGCGCCTGTTGCCAGGTAGATATACACTTTTATTCAACTTTACTTTACTTTAATTTACTTTAACTTTTACAGCATGTCAAAAAGTCCTGAAAAGTGTTGTCAAATTTAGTATACTATAGCTAAAAAAAAAGAAATGAAAAGAGAAGAAAAAAAAATGAGAGAGGGAAAAAACACCCAAAGACAATTTAATACACAAACACCTTCCCATAACCAAGCACAACATCAGGATTTTTCAGTGTCAAGTTATTTTCTGTTGTCAGTGATGCTGAAAATACTGCACAAAGAACACATCTGAACATGTTTAATGTGTATTATACAGCTAAGTGGAACAGAACTGTCAAGATTTGATTGGTGGTGATGATATATGATTTAAAAAAGTAGTATGTCTTGTTGCTTGTCTTATGTATATACACATCAAATATGTTCTAAATTCTGTTGTGTTGGACAGCGTTTTTTTCAAGTTACTTGCTACTTAAAACTTGTTGTGTGCGACTGGTTAAGATGTGGTTTAGTAATCTTAAATCTCAGCTGATTAATGTTTGCGCTCCGTCTCCAACAGGCATGTCTTGCTCTTCTCCCATGCTGTGGCAGAGGTAATTATCTTTCACTCTGTTACACTTTAGTTACATTATACAGAGATCAGAAGAAACAGATTTACTGTTTCGTTTTCAATGTGTTTGTGATTGGCAGGTCGTATGGTGGGATTCAAAGAAGATCACTACATGCTACGCCAGTCTTTGTTGACCTCTGATCATTTGGACACCCCGATGGTGCGCACCGGCCCGCCCAAAAGCACAGACATTGTGCGCTGGAAAGTGACAGACAATGTTCATCGAGGACCCAACCACCCACAGAACCAAATCAAACCCAACCCCAAAGAGACCAGTGAGTCTAGACTGAGATTAAACTAGTTTTCTAGTCATCTAGTGTGAACAGGGTTCAGTATTAAAGTACAAAATTCTTGTCATTCCAAACCTGTGACCTTTTTTCTATTGTTCAACAATAAAAAAAAAAGTTTTAAAAATAAATTCTGTACAAGTCAATGGGGGGTCCAAAACATCCACAGATGAAAACGTCATGCAGGTTTGGAATGACACAAGGAAAGTAAATGATGGCAGAATTAAAATTTTTAATTTGAATTATCCCTTCAAAAAAATTTTAATCACACAGGCACACAAGCTTGTATTCATATTCTTTTATTTCTCTGTATCTTTCTTTATAGTCCAGTACCCTGTCTCTCTTCGTCTGAACCGGCAATATTCAGAAACTCTATCCAACCCTGAGGCTCGAGACACAGACATGCTCAAGCGAGAAGTAGAGGACAACGTAAGTGCTTATAAATGTGTGATTTCCCCACCCTATCCCATCCAATAAAAAACAAGAAACAACTTTTCCCACATGAACCATCATGCCTGACTGCTAATTTCTCTTTATTTTATCATAAACAGCTCAATGACGTGTTCCTGCAGATCCCTGGCTCGCAGAGAGTGCAAAAGACTCGATTCAGGTGAGAAGTAGCTCTTAATGACTCATTAAAATTGGCTGGGCCGTGCCTTAAAGGGAATTTTTTTCTAAAGTATTGGATGAGTCTCAGATTCTGACATTTCTTTTATTTTCTTCTCCTTCAGGACACAAAGAAATTCTGGAAAGAGGTACATTAGCTACAACTGAGCCAGCATTAATCAAATGCTATGTCACTTAAGTCTGAGTTTATTAATTAGGATAAATCTCATTAAACGTTTTATCACTAAAATTATTTCTGAAGGATCATGTGACATTGAAGACTGGAACAATGGATGCTGAAAATTCAGCTTCACCATCACCAGAATAAATTACATTTTAAAATATATATTAAAAAACTGTTATTTTAAATTGTAATAGTATTTAGCAATATAGCTGTTTTACTGTGTTTTATCAAATAAATGCAGCATTGGGGTGAAATATGAACTGGATATTTCTTTGTTAGATTACTGATTTGTACAGGGACTGCAAAACTGAAAACTTGAAGAGAAACAATAATAATTCTTATTTGCATCCACAGACAGAACAACACGATTGTAGACACGGTTTTATCTGCTCCTCGTGCCAGTTACCCAGATATTGTGAAACTGACAGATAAACAGGTTCAGGCTGGAAACTTCCGGGAACTGAAGGTGGTTCCAGGCTACTACACTGTAGCCACAGACAGAGGTACAGACACCCTGCAAAACCCACGGTCTAAACTTAGGTTGCAGTCTTGTGCCTGTTGTAACATTTTGGGTTTATGTGAATTGAATGTTTATGCATCCATGTCCTTGTCTGTCTTGTAGAAGCGGCAGGGGCTGTGGAGTTTCAGGAGGGTTTGGAGTCAGTGGATGTCCGGGTTCCCCTCTTTATCAAAGATGAGGATGATGAAAAGAAAGAGCTGCTTGTTCAAGCTGTTGATGTTCCAGTAGGAATTGCGAAGATCGGCAAAGATCATGTCAACATCACCGTGATTAAGGAACATGGTAAGATCGAATTAATCTTGTTTACAGACAATGTTTTTTCTTACCCCACTAGCATATTTTTTTCAGCCAAATCAATAAGGATTATTCTTAAAATCAAGCATTTTCTGATATCATTTTTTTTTAAATGGGTTGCCACAAAAAGTGGCAAAATCTAAAAAAAAATATATATTCTCGTATAGCTAGGAGCATCTTCACCTTCATGCAGCCGTCATACACCTACAGTCGTCAGGATGGTATGGCCAACATCCCGATCAGTCGTGAGATCATAGAGGACGGACGGACTCAGGTCACATACTGCACCCGTGACCTCACCGCCAAAGACAAGAAGGTAAAATACACTTTCCAACTTGGGTCTTGATGTTTCGATTTTCTCTAAAAATGAGACTGTGCATGATAAGTGATATGCTTATGCATGTCATGCGTATTAATTAATATGAATATGCAGGGAAAAGACACCCTGAAGTCATTCTTATTTGTTGTTGTTTGAATGTGTGCTTATTTTTCTCTTGTGTTCGTAGGACTATATCTCAGTTGATGGAGACCTGAGTTATGCACCAGGCGAAACTCAGAAGATGGTTCCAGTGAAACTCTTGGAGCTTGGGGAGGGAGATGGACTGCTGGAGGACAAACAGGTCAAACAGTTTGTGATGGATCTGAGTAACCCACGGCAAGGTGCTAAACTGGGCCGCTACCCACGCACCACCATCACTATCGCAGATAAACCAGGTATATACCAGGCTCACAGATTTAAAAGTCTAATTTGTTGTTATTCCTTAACCTAAATTTGATTTGTTTCATATGTCTTCATAGAACCCAGTGTCGTGATGTTTAAGAAGAGTGCTCAGACTTACAATACATCTGACTCGCTTTACTCCATCCCTGTGGTACGCACTCGAAACCAGGAGGGTCCGACCACTGTGCACTGGCGCACAAACAAAGCCTCACGCTTTAACCTCTCCAGTCCCCTCAAATTTGCTCCTGGTGAGACGGAAAAGAACATTGTCATTGATCCTCGTTCATATCTATCTCCCATCATACCCGAGACCTTCCACCTGGAACTGTTTGACCCCAGCAACAATGCAATCATTGGAGAGAAGAAAACCTCAGTGGTGAACATCATCGATGGTAGAGGTGAGAAAACAGGGGGTTTAGAGTCAGGTTTGGGGTTCATGTTTGCAACCACCAATAAATGCAAAAATGTTTATTGTATTTTACTTTATTATATGTTTTTATCGTAAAAACAGAACCCTCCATTAATCTTCAGATGTTGAGTATTACTTAATATTTGCATTGTCATTTCAGGGGATGGGGAAATTAATATGCAGACAGTGGAACAAGTTAATGCACTAGGCGCATCCCCTGGAGGACGCCTCTACGCCCCAACCAACATCAAAGCTGTTCCTACCGGCCCTAAAAACATCCGTCTGAACTGGAACCCCAGTGTAAATGCCAATGGTTACAAGGTAGGTCACGTAAAATGATATCTAAAATAATACAAAAACTAATGCAATTTTGTAATGTTATTTAGTGTGTATAGTCTGTTATTACCTCTGAAAAGTTTAGTAAAAAAAAAAAACTAAAACAAAAACTACTCTTAACCTTCTTCACTATATATATATACATATCTGTTAACGCTGTGTAAATATTGAAACTTTTACAGATTTTCACATCTCTACCTAATCAGTAACAGGATTAGTGCTCAGAGACAGATGTTTGAATAATCGCTGTTGCTTAACTGGGATCTTCGTTTAAGAGTAGTTTTTGTATATGTGTGTGTGTTTGTGTGAATATGTATACGTTATGTATTTATATTTGAATTAAATGATAAAATGAATGATATTTAAACATTTTTGAAGTCGCTTAAGTTCATCAAGGCTAATTTATTTGATAAAAAATAGAGTAGAAATATGCTGATCTGCTGCTAAAGAATTTATCTTATTATTATCAATATTGAAAACGCTTGTGCTGCCTAAATAATTTTATGATACAGTTTTTTTTTCCAGGATCCTCTCATAAATCGAAAGGTCAAAAGAACAGCATTTATTATAAATAGAAATCTTTTGTAACATTATGTCTTTGCTCTTATCCTTGCTGAATTATACTTATTCATTCATTCAAAAAAATGACCCCAAACTTTTAAACAGAAGTGTTTGTAGTCTAGTAGGAGATAATACACTGTGTTTTGTGTCATATCAGGATAGATCTTGTGCTTTTTTTTTTAGTCACAGACCATTTCTGCTCGAGTTGCAATATTAAATGAAACTAACATTTCAGATATTTTCAGATAATATTTGAGAATGCTGTTAAATATTTCCCTTGAGCTGTGATTTGCTGTTTTTCTAGGTGAAGTACTGGATTTATGGAGACCCTGAGGCTGATGCTCAGGTGCAAGATGTGAAGACTCCTCAGGCTGAGCTGACTAACCTCTACCCATACTGTGACTATGAGATGCGTGTATGTGGCTACAATGCACTCGGAGAGGGCAATTACAGCGATGTCATCCAATGCCAGACTCTAGAGGATGGTAAGTCAATCTCTGGACTTTGTGTTTGTTCTAAATTTAAATTCTTTAAAATCTCTTTTTTTCAGATTTTTAGGAAGCATGCATGTCATCATTTTCTTATTTGGATTTTTCTAGTATACCCATAAAGTTAATGTCTTACAACATGGCCATCTTCATTGTTTTACCCCTCTAGTACCTGGTGAACCTGGTCGCCTGGCTTTCAATGTTATCAGCCCCACTGTCACTCAGGTCAGCTGGGCGGAGCCAGCAGAGACAAATGGTGTCATTACTTCATATGAGGTTATCTACACACCCATCGACGAGGACAAGAGTAGGAGTCTTAAAAAACTTTTCAGACCATCAGTATTGTAGTATTTAGTGCTTCTTTGATTGCACATTTCTTTCTCTGTTTAGAGCCTACAGGACCTACTAAGAAGGTGATGATTGATAACCCCAAAAAGCGCATGCTGCTCATCGAGAACCTGCAGCCTTCTCAGACCTACTGTTACAAAGTGCGTGCTCGGAATAAGGTGGGCTGGGGCCCGTACAGAGAGGCTACAATCAACCTGGCTTCACAACCTACCAGACCCATGTCAAGTAAGCATCCTGGGATGGAATTAAACTCAAGTTCAGACTGAGCAGTTGTTTAATAAAACATTGTGCTGACTGTGAATTGATTGTATTATTTGTTCTGGTTCATTTCGCTCCTACAGTTCCCATCATTCCTGACATTCCCATTGTGGATGCAGAGGCTGGCGATGAATATGATAGCTATCTGATGTACAGTAATGAAGTACTGCGATCCCCAACTGGGAGCCAGAGGCCTAGCGTCACAGATCTGACTGAAGGTGGGTATCTTTTGTGATGTGGTGCACTGTTGCAACACATTGAAGTCAATGTAAACCACTGTTCAAAGGTTTGGGGTCAGTAAGAAAGAAATTAATATTTTCATTAAGCAAGGATCCATTAAATTGGTCAAAAGCGACAGTAAAGGGTTCTATAATATTACTAAAGATTTCAATTTTAAAAAAAAAATACCATTCTTCTAAATGTATCACGTATCAGTTTCCACAATAATATTAAGCAGCACAACTGTTTTCAATCAACACTGATATTAAAAGAAATGTTTAAGTACCAACTCAGTATATTAGAATGATTTCTGAAGGATCATGTGACACTTATAACTGAAGTAATGGCTGCTGAAAATTCAGCTTTACCATCACAGGAAGTATATTAAAGTAAAAAATGATTTTAAACAATTTTTAACAATTTTACTGTCTCACTGTATTTTTTTATCAAATAAATGTAGCCTTGTTAAGCATAAAAGGCTTTTATACAAATACATAAAAATCTGGCTGCACCCAAACTTGAACAGTAGGGTGTTTTCTGCACATACTTGCTGAAATGACCAGGATAAATTTCAACCAGCATGGGTAAACTGGTTGGCTATGCAACTCTTGGGAAAGGGGACACCAGCACACTAGCATCCTTTGAATGGTCTTTTCATCAGGCATAGCAGGGAAGACTTATGTTTTTTTAAACATGTCAATGCTTGTCTGTATTGCATGCCTGAACATGTATATGGAATTGTTTCAAACATTCAAAAGCTTTTTCATACTACGTTGACCTGTAGAAACTACTGGTCAGTAGCAGTCAGACATGGGCATTGCCTGCCTTCATCTGCAGCGTAACATGATGATGTCCTTACATAATTCGTATGCAGCTCCTGTTGAAATCAAAAGGTTCTTTCTAGTCCCCTGAAGACCCCACAGCTACTTGCTTTCGCCATGGAATAATGTCGTTTTCTTTCCTTATGGCTTTGTAAAATTGGGTGACTGGGCTCTTTGTGGAAGTTGAACTTATTGTTTGTGCAGCGTTCAGGAATGTAACATATGGGTTCTTACGGCTCTCATTTGGCAAGAATGATCAGTTTCCTTGGCCTTGCTAAATGTTTCTAGCATCATGAATGGCCTCAGAAGACATCAGCTTCCCACCTTTACTTCTTTCCTTCTTTGCCTTACTGTAGTTATTAAAGCTACTTATTATTATTTCACCCAAATATAAAATTCTGTCAACACTTACCGAAGGAGATTTAGATCTTTTACATAAAATCACAGTGATTGGGGATGGACGCTTCCAAAATAACATAAAACATCAAAAAATCTTCCACAATTATGGTCTATGGTGGATATTACCTTGAAATTAACATTTCACAAAAATGTTTTTTTTTTTTTTTTTACATTTTGAAACTTTGTAGCCCCATTCACTTGGCTTTTTCACAGTTTTGCCTACCATCTCCAATTTGTATTCAAGAAAGTCATAGAGGTTTGAAAAAAAAAAAGGGTAATTAATAACAGAATTGTCTATTTTGGGTGAATTAAGTTGAGCATGGACAGCACACATGTGCCTTGCTTGCTTCCCCCACATGATTACTGAAGGCTCACACTGGAAGCATGTCCAGCTAGTTGGTTCGGACCTGGATCTCCGTAAGGTTTCCTGGAAACTGCCTGCTGACATCATCCCCCTCCGCCTGAGCCCGGCCACCGATGCCAGTGATAGTCATGCACAGACCCTGCCACAAGGTGAAGACCAGTCCCTGGCCGACATCATGCCATCTACACCCAACGTCAACCCAAAGCTGTGCTAGCAAAGTCGCTTGAGTGCTAATTGGCATTAAGAGTATCAGAGTGCTAATTGGCATCTTTGTGTAGACTGCTAATTCCATTGCTACTATGAAAATAGTGTTTCTTCGTCTGAATTGAGAGGCTTTCTGCAGGTCTGTTGAGGTGATTCCAAGCCTCTGGGGTGTTGTTCAAAGCCCTATTTTGAGCGCTAACTTCAACTGTGAATTCAGCACTAATGGTGCTGTGCTAACTCATGATATCGTCTTCTGTCTTATGTTCTTACAGATCAGTTTGTAAATGGAAAGTGGGACCAGAATTTCCTCTTCCCAGGAGGAAGCGGTTCCCTTTCCCGCAACGTCAGCTCCTCCTCATCCACATACAGCCATTCCACACCCCGTCTCGGTGTGACCAACAGCAGCAGCACAACGTACATTTCCGGCAAAGGTATTAGAGAAATAAAAAGCTGACTTAAAAATGTCAATTTTTTCATTATTTAGTCATCCTGATGTCATTACAAACCTGTATTAGTTTTTTTGTGGAACACAACACAAAATGCCTTACTATTTAATGTACCTCGAATGATCAATGTATATCAAGCTCTAAATATGCATCATAAAACTGTAATGCAAGTAGTCTACGGCACTATATATTGTAGTGCACTATATATTGTAGTGTTATATTCCAAGTATTTTTTTTAAAGAAATTAATAATTTTATTCAACAAGGTGAGCAAAATTTGATAAAATCTATAAAAAAATTCAAGAACTTTAATATATTACAAAATAATTTTTTTTTTAATGTAGTACAATTTCACAATATTACTGTTTTTATTGTATTACCAAATAAATGATGCCTGGGCATTTAGAGATGTATTAAAAAAATCATACCGATTCAGAATTTTTAAACGGTTGTGCAAGTTGTCATTCACAGATAATCAAAAGTAAAAAAAGCAAAAGTGTTGTTCACACAAAGCAATTGTATTACTTCAGAAGTTTTAGAGGATAGTGTCATTTGGACCACTTTTATGATTGTTTTAGGGCATTTTGTATTTTCTTTCTGGTTTACCCTTATTTTGTGGAAAAGTGCTGCAGGTATATTATTCAGAATTTTTTTTTGTGTGTTTCGTGAAAGTAAGACATGCATATTGTTTTGGAATGACATGATGAGAGTGAGTGAATGATGACAGAATTTTCATGTGAAGATTTATGAATCATTCTTTGATTTGATACATATTAGTGACGTATCGATTAATTTCATCCAAAATTAAATTTTACATAATATATGTGTGCGTACTGTGTATATATAATACACACACATGTATATATTTAAGAAATATATAAAATATATATTTATATATAATATAAATGATATATTAATATTAATATATATATGTATATGTTTATATGTGTGTATTTATATATACAGATAAATATACAGAGAACACATATATATTATGTAAGTGTCTATTTTGGATGCAATTAATAATGACTAATCGATTTGACAGCACTAGTACATATGGTTTAAAAACTAAATTGTTGAATATGTTGTCTCCATAGCTCATTAACCAATCGTTGTTTTTTGTCACAATCAGGAGGCTCAACGACACACAGATATGATCTTAGGGATGGCGGACTTCTCAAAGAGGAAGTGATCCTGAGGAAGCGTTCTGAGAACAGGCATTACACGGACGGTGATGGTGTGAGGGATTCTATTGTCATGGGAAACCTGTCTGGTGGATTTTTGGACAACTTAGGTAAATTAAGCCTGATAGATCTGCGTGCACAAAGCCAATGGAATTTGATATAATGTCTCGCAAGGTGCAGCTTTTGGCAAGAATCCTTGGCTCACTCTCGCTTCAATCCTGCTCTTCTTTTTCTTCCCCTTATGCTATTTGTCTTCTCTACACTTTTTTTTCTCCCTCTGTTTTCTCGTCATGCGACGGCTGCCTGCCAACCCTTTCCTGCCACACCCTGCCGTACCCCACCCTGCCGTGGCTTGGCTGTCTCTCAGGGGTCTCTAGCTTCAGCCAGAGTACAACTACCAGCTACAGCTTGAGCTCCAGAGCTCGTACTCAGTCTGAAGATATCAACGATGCACTGCAGAACCTGGATAATGTTCTTCAGGGTGAGTGAACCCGGAAACCACCAGCAGTGCATCAGTAAGAGGGTACTTTGAAAAAATGCAGTTCAGGGAACCAAATAAATCATTGAATCTTTTTTAGAACTGGTTCATTTACTTGTCTGTGAATGAACATGTTCATGAAAATGAATTTCTCAAAAATCCTGCACTGTAGGAGAGCACATTTTATTATTTTTATTTTATTTTATTTTATTAGTTCACCTGGTAAGAACAAAATATGACATTAAAAAAAAAATATGCTAAACAGTTGCTACTGGGAAAGTGTCTTTTTAAACTATTTTAGAAGCAGCTGAATTACTGTCATACTACTGAAAAATGTAGTTCAGTTTGAAGCATTTTTGCTTTTACTTACCTACAGACTGACACAACTCCGCCAAACCCCTGCTGTTTCCAGTGCTGAACCAATAAAACTGTTTTTGGCTGCAAAATTAAATGTCTGTTCTGTGGTTTGACATTTTACCGTCTGCACATCTCGTGCCCTCAGACTCACGCTTCAACCCGGGTGTTCCTGAGACTCCCAGCAGACTGGTGTTCTCTGCCCTGGGGCCCACGGCTCTGAAAGTGAGCTGGCAGGAGCCCCAATGTGAGACTGATTTACTGGGGTACTGCGTCCTTTACCAGCTACTCAGTGGAGGTGATCCATATCTCTTCTCAATTAAAGTTGTCATACCTATTCATTTAAAAAGTACGAAAGTATATTAAATTATATGCTAAAATTAATTTTGTTTCCCATATAGGTGAAGTAAAGCGTATTGAAGTGAACAATCCCGCTCAGAACTCTGTGGTGGTTCAGGATCTCCTGCCAAACCATTCCTACATCTTCAAAGTGAAGGCCCAGAGTCGAGAGGGCTGGGGTCCTGAGAGAGAGGGAGTCATCACCATTGAGTCTACTGTCGACCCCAAGAGTCCACTGAGCCCAATGCCAGGTGAGAGCACCTTCATTTTTAAATTGTTATTTTTATGGTACCTATAGGGGCCAAAGTAGTTAATACCAGCATTATCATTTACTAAATGTATGTGTGTGCTGTCTTTCAGGATCTCCATTCACACTCAGCACTCCCAGCGCTCCAGGACCTTTGATCTTCACAGCTTTGAGTCCAGACACGCTGCAGCTGAGCTGGGAAAAACCTCGCAAACCCAACGGGGACATCCTGGGCTACGTGGTTACCTGTGAACAGCTGCATGGTGGAGGTCAGACACCACCCTCTTTATTTTCTATTTGACTTTCTTTTTTTTTGACAAATGAACTTTGAATCCACATAAATATCCACAGCAGTCATTGCTGCAATAATCAAAAACAACCTCTGTTCTTTAGCTTCCTTGTTAAAGCTCTGTTTGGTGTCCTTGCAGGAGATCTTCGCTCCTTCCAGGTGAATGGCAATGCTGCGACTTCTTTGACTGTGTCTGACCTGAAAGAAAACATGCCATACAAATTCAAAGTTCAAGCCCAGACCACGCAGGGCTTTGGACCGGAGCGAGAAGGCATCATCACAATCGAATCTCAAGATGGAGGTATGTTGGACATTTCAACAGTGTGACTGAGAGTGATATGATAGCGTGTGCGCATTTTATGATATGTATCTCACTATGTACTGTATATGTTTAATGTTTCAGTAATATGAAATACTATGGTTCAATAAAATCGCAATGGATAAAATCAAGTCTGGCCCTTTACAACTTTCTGCAGAATATTTTAACTCCGAAATACATTGTATCATATCTTATGTCGTCTTTGAGGAAAATCACTGGTAATACATTTTGTTTGTTGAAGCTTAATAATCTCCTCTTCCTCTCTGGTCCTCCTCAGGCTCCATGTCACAGTACAGCAGCCATTCACTCACAAAGAGAGAGGTGTTCAACCTTCCAACAGAGATTACTTCACACACCACGTTCTCCGAACCCTTTGTGTCTTCAGGTAATAACCCACACTACATCTTCCAGGGTGCAAAATTCACAATTGAAGAGTTTTTTTCTTTTCAATTTATGAGTTACAATTTCAGTTGAGTTGGCCTCACATGCTTTAATCAAAATTATTTATTAAGATTTACTACTATTTTTATTAAATATAATTAAACTAGATATTTTGTAATATTTAATATAAACCTATAAAACATAATTTAGGTAATTATGCTTATTTTGTGATATGTAAAATACACACCTTTTTATCAAATAAGAAATCTATAAAATTAAGTCCAATATTATCTAAAAAACATAATCTTTTATTTGAATTAACACAGGTTTTAATTTCACAATGCCACAGTGTTC
This sequence comes from Carassius carassius, assembly GCF_963082965.1. NCBI lineage: Eukaryota > Metazoa > Chordata > Actinopteri > Cypriniformes > Cyprinidae > Carassius > Carassius carassius. Next base: position 25,622,315 of record NC_081775.1, on the reverse strand, counting down.
ACCAAATTGTTTTCAGAAAGCAAAAATAAAAAATGTGAAATTATTGATTAAACATTGATTTCTATTTATGTTTAATCATGAAATAGAGTGAAATAGACCTAACATCAATAATATTGGTCACTTTATTTAAAGGTCCAATTCTTGCTATCAACAAACCATTAAACATGACTTTGACTTAATAAACTCATTATTTGCTGCTTATTAATAGTTAGGACAATAGTAGTTAAGTTTAGGTATTGGGTCAGATTAGGGATGTAAAATATGGTCATGCAGAATATGTGTTTTATAATACTAATAAACAACCGATATGTTAATTTTAGGTATGCTAATAAGCAACTAGTTATTAGTAAGAATCGGTCCCTATACTAAAGTGTTACCCTAATATTATTATAAAATATAAGTACTATTATATCATATTTAATATATTAAACTAAATACACATTTATATTGGTGGTATATCAGTCATCTAACATTTCTGGAAATACCATACAGTATGTTGTGTGTATGATAATGTTATAAAAATTTATTATAAACTTTAAGCAGTTGATCAAAATGAATTGCAATAAAATCATTTTTTTTATTCTAGACTTTAAATTCTTTATTGTAATGTTTTGCTCATTGTATCGGTGTCTGATGTGTATTTCTTCTAGACGGGATGATGATGATGTCGAGCAGGCAGATCACAGAGTCGGGCGGCACCATCACGCGACAGGTGGAGATGGTGCAGAGAGGAGTGATGTCCAGCAGCACCGTCACTAAGAAGGTGGAGAGACAGTACTACGAGGCCTAATTGAACTTCCTTCCACAAGTGCCTTCGGCTGAAATCACATGGCAGAGCAGCAGTACCAAAACACGCTAAAGTCAAACTAGAAACATTCACAGACCAATGTGCACAACATATGGTGTTTATGTGAGCATGAGAACAGCTGAGTGCTTGGATTCCTCGGATTATTGATCATAAAGACCACATTTTCAAGCCTTGATGTTTTGTTGAATGTAAAGACTTAAAACATTTGAGTGTTATCGCTTCCAAACAGGTATTTGTTAAAAATATTGGCATCAGTCCATGTTTCATGTAGTGTTTGCGAGAAATGTTATTGATGTATGTGGCGTGAGATATTTGAGCTAGATTGCGTTCGTTTTGACGAGGTTTGAATTTGGCAGGTTTCATATCATGTTGTTTATATCATTGATGTTGCTTTCAAGATGTATCAAGTTATTTGAGCATGTATGTTTTCTATATGTATTTTCACATTGAGTATGCCATGTCTCTTCAATTAACTCAAGTCATTTTCTCCTAAATCAGTTTTTTTCACTTGCAACACATGAGCGCATACATATGGACTCGATTCTTAGGACTGTAAATATGTTACTGAGGTTTGTTTTTTTACTGCCTGGTTGCAAGATGTGTTGTTGTAACTTCAGGCCCGTGGCTGTATTTCGGATGATATTAAATCTGCCAGGTTTGTTCACTGCTGGGAATTTGTAAAAGATTACCTATCTCACACCTATGTACCCCTGAATTACATTTTAACTGCCTTTAATCATTTGTATGGTACTTTTGACATGGGAAAACATCTCTCTTTTTTTTTTTTTAGTTTTATATTAAAATTGCATTTCATCATCATATTCAAGCTGTAGTTTGTAGTATGCAAAACATCTCACTGCATATTAGTTCTCCGCAACAATAAATCATCCTACCACAGTCGACTCCTTGTGTGTCAACGATGTTTTTAGCACACTGAACCTACTGAGATATTGGAGGAGTTTGTACTGACACTGCCCTCTATATGGTTTCTTATGTAACTGACAAACAAAAAAATCATGGAGCTGAATATGACTATATTCAACACTTGCTAAAACTAGATTTGAAGTAAAATTGTGAATTCAGTTTAGCAAAATAATATTTTGGTTTTAGACCTTGGATTTGGCTAATTGTAATCATATTTTAGGCCATGCACTTAAAAACTACGTAAATGAACCTTATATGGGTAAATAGATGTAAGAAATAAAACAATCACAATTCAGTATAGAAATATTACAATGACAATCACTGTCAAGTTACATTTTGAATGTTGAACGTTCTATGAAATTTGAGAGTAGATTTTACAAGTTTAATTTCTTAAAATAAAAAATAAACATTGTACAGTTTCCATTCAGACTTTGTTTTGCATACAAGCAGTTCGAGCTAAACTAATTGCAAGAGTAAATGTAGCACTCATGCATCAGTACGTTTTAGCAAAAAAGCCCTTAGTATATTTTTTTAAAGAATAGTAGCTGCACAAGAAAGAAATTTTAAAATCAATTATATCCCAGATTAATAAGCATAGACAAATATTTCATTTGTAGGTGGTGTTCCTGAAAAAGTAAAAACATTGCATGCGGACCAGTCTCACAGCAACAATAGGTGTGTTCAGCTTCAACTCTGCATTATTTTAGTATCATTGATGTTGTTGTTTTTTTATATTCTGAATTAGATTTCATTATGTTTTTGATTTTGAAGTTTTAGTATTTTAAAAAATTTTAGATTTTTTTTTGTTTTAATTACTTTAGTATTTCAGTAATCGGATCAGTTTTACTGAGAAACACAAAAATATATACAAGTCTATGCAGTGCTGCATGAAGTTCAACCAGTAGTGCGCTGTAGGGATGATGTATTTATGTAGGCCAAAACCCTGGGAAATGATTTTTAGCATTATAATACTTTCAGTCCAGAGATCAGTGGGTTTTCTGAAAAGGTTTTTGGTTAAATAACTGAAATAAGGTCTGCGGTTAGCACAAGCTCAAGATATTTTCATGTTTAATTCCACAACATAAAATACATCAGTAATAAATAATTCACATGATTTTTTTTTTAATATTTGACTTGTCTTGAAAAAGGCAATTGATAACAAGTGGCTAAATGGGACATCGAGGTTAAATGTCACACCAAACAGGTAAACTCTTCTCACTGGGTTTTATAATCATGGTCTTACAAACTATTCTAAACTATTCATTTAGCTTTTTACTTCTGGTGATTGTACTTAGGCTTGTGTTTATGTGAATATAAACTTTTTTTAGTCACAGATCTTATTTTCTGTAATAATCCAAAAGCTTTGAGGAACCATCAGTACAAAAGCCAGTTGAAAAATCTTATTGGGTTCTAAACTTCCAGATTGGCCTAGAGAAATAAATCATCACTGCAGCTCTCTATGATACGGTCTCTTGAGCAGGACTATCTGTTTGTTCAGACAGACTGTTTAAAAATATTTTAACACTTTCTTTGTAATGCTATTGGTGCAGATTTCACAGCTTTAGCTACTCAAAAAAAAAAATGAGGAAACTTCTCTCTCCGATTCTATTTTTTGTAAGCTTTGATCAGTTATTGTTATTTTATGCGTGTGTAATTTCAATTTGCAATCTGTGTGTATAAGGATTGTGCGTTCATTATTAGCAGAACAGACATTGTCCCTTACAAAGACATTGCTCCCTTAGGTCTACAGGCCTGATCACCATCTCGCGGACCATCTCCACCGTCCCAAACACTGGGTAAAGCTTCTCTGTGAACCTCTCGCTGTATGTGTAGATGTGTGCACGCTTCTGGGTGTCATAGAAGGACAGCTGCCCCGCCTCATAGTCCAGATAGACCCCCACCCTCCGTGGGATGAGTGACTGGGGCAGGGGTGTGGGCGGTGTGGTCAGGGCCTTGAGCTCGGAGCCCCTCTCCAGCCTGAGGGTCAAGTATCCGCTCTGGGTATTCAGTGGTCTGTAACCTTTGCAGAGAGCTGATTCTTTGGCCACCCCGAGACGCCAATCACGGTCGCCCACTTCTACCTCCCAGTACCGGCGTCCCGACAAGAAGCCTTCAGAGCCAAGACAGCACCACCAGCTGTCAAAGCGTCGCAGGCTGTGAGGAACATCACGCCGCTCCAGACCACACTGCATGCGCTTGCGGTCCTTAGACAGAACCAGAGCAGGGTTGGCCGTCTCTGGGTCAAGAGTCACCTCCACTGAAAAACAGAGCAGCACTTATAGTTAGATTTATGTCTGTTTTTCTCACTGTAATTTTGAAAATAATCTAGATTAATCTAGATTAAAATGGCTCATTCAAATTCTGCCGAAGGCATTCAGAATATGTGTGTTACCCAAATAAAATTGACAAACAGTAAGTCTTTGAGAAGGGGTTTATCAAGCTAGGTGGTGCATTAGAAAAGGGGCTCATCTCCCGTTTCCAAAATGCAACACAAAGTGCTTGAAAAAGCTGTAAACTGATTCCACATTGCACAAGCTGCAAACAACCTTACGCCTGTTTCACACATACTCCGTCTGCAGTGCGTATGAGTTTGCATATTTTTTTACGCACCCATGTTAACGGATTCCAGTTGCGTTCCAGGAGCGTTGCGTCTGCACTCTGCAGCAGTGCAGCGATCGTTTACGTACCAAGTAGCGGACTGCAATTGCGTCCTGTGTGAAAGCACATCGAGTCCGTGCTGCACCACATACGTAATGCACACGGACTGCATACGCTTTGCAGATGGAGAAGACGGGGCCCTGGTGAAGGTTGTACCAGTGGGCCCTGTTTGAAATGGTTTAATTTGTATGTTCGTTTATTTTTATTTATTTGTGCTATTTACACAAAGTTTTTTTCAAGTTTGTAGGTGTCAAGGTACAGAAACCAAATAATTAAATGTAAAATAGCACTGGATAGTCTTCATTGCAAAAATAAATATACAATCAAATCTACATGTATTCAGACACCTTCAACATTTATCACATTACAGTTTTGCTATATATATCAAATTATATGTGGTGTCTGTAGTTTTAACAGTCAAACCAAAAACTATTCAAAGTAATTCAGTCAAGAGCAGTGAGGGATTTTCATTTTCATTTTCTTGGATTAACATTATAGCAGCCAGTAGCTAAATTAGGCGCGGTCACTTTAAGAGATGATAAACGCATCCAATATAATACACATCCCATTTTTTTCCTCAACTGTTTACTTTCACTTAAGAAATAACTGACAGTTTTTTCGAACATAATTTCCAAGGTGGATATTTTGACATATTTTGTATGTATTTGTCGGCACAAGAGCAAAAATAAGCAAATTCGATTTCCAAGTGTTTTGAGACGCCTTTCTCTGCGTGAGCCCTGAACACCAGCACACCGCGGTGCTGAATTGGGCTCTTTCACATCTTTTTGTTTGTTCAAACTGCGATTTGTGTTTGTTCGTTCAGGTGCAGGAGGGACTTCGAGGAGAACTGCGCAGAAGGGAGCTGGGTTCAGTGTCGCTGTCCGTGATACGCGGCTCTCTCTCTCCGCACCGAACACAGCGCGCGAGGAACCAGCTACTCAGTTCAGCTTTTCCACGTCTTGTGTTTGGCTGCTTTAATGTTTAAATCGACAAGCGGTAAGGCTTAAAATCACGTGAACAAGATAAGCTTTCGTGACGATGCGCAGCAGTGACCCGTAAACTGTCCTGAGCATCTTTTTAGGCTGGCCTCGGCCAGTCGGTTATATAAAATATCAAGGTGAAAGTCATCATAGCTTGTTTAGTATAGACCCAGCTCTCAACCCAACTTTGAGAATAGATTAACGGCGATATTTTTTTTTATCGCCCGATAAGAGTCTCGCGTTAACGCAGCATGTTAACGCCGACAACGGCCCACCATTTATATATACATATATATAGTTTGTTAACATAATATTGTTAACATAATATATATGCGTGTCTATTTTGTGTATATTTATGTATATAAATACACATACATCTATGTATACATTTAAGAAAAATGTTAAGTGTATATATTAAATATATTTGATAAATTATATGAATAAATATATACATTTAAATACATTTAAACTCAAAAATATGCGCTGTATGGGTTTAGTTTGGGATTTGTGGTCCAAGGTCTCACACACATATGGATATCTAATTTTGAAACATACCTGTAGCATCACATATCCAGTTCCACACTGAAACGAAAAGCAACATTTCTGTGTTACTAAACAAATATTAGAAATAACAGAATCTATTGCATTGACAGCCTTGATGTCTATAGCTGCTGAATGTCAATGCATTTAATTATTTGATTGATGAATCTATTAATCTCTCACCTATGTGTGGAATGTAGCCAGTGCAATCTAAAGAAGATCAGAGAGAGAAAGAAAGATCATCAGAAAGCCCGTATTCATGTCTAAACTAATAAAATAGCGGTCTGTGATTTTTGGAATATACAGTATTGTACTCCAGAAAATACCAGACTATCTGATTTATAAGCTTTGTTTTTGAAATTCCACTTGGCGCCACTAGTGGAGCAGAAATCACTTACAGGATCTGTAGGTACAGTAACTATCCTTCAAAATCAATTCTGGGGCATTAATGTCATTGCCTTCTTACCGATCGTCTGGGACTTTTGTTTTTGTACCAGCCACAGTCTTGGAATGAGCTCCTACAAAAACACAGTTGTGCTTAATGTCAGTGCTGCTGGTTTTTAGATAAATTAAGAAAGAAATGTGTAAAGTCTTTGAATGTTGTAAATGTTTTCAGAGGCATCACACCTTGTCCAGATGTTCTCCAAGCACGACCCCTATGAGCAGCTCCACAGCAGACTGCAGATGCGACAGGTGACCCCGCTTCCACCGCAGCTCCACGTCATCCAGCATCATCAACACTGCCTCACCCGGCCAGATACCATGCTGAGAGAGAAAGAGAGAGTTTGTTGCATAATGCATACACTCTTAAAAATAAAGATTGCAAAAGAGTGATGCTACAGAAGAACCATTTTTGGTTCTTTTGAAAGGAACCTTTCAGTGAACTTTGTCAAAAAAGGCTTTCTTAGAGAGAAGAACATTTAGTAAGCTGATGAACATTTCCCCACTTTTCTTCTATGCAATGGAAAGGTTCCATGGATGTCAAAGTTTCTTCATAAAACCATAGATGCAAATTAAGAAAGTTTTTAACGGTGTACGATTTTAAAAAGTTGGTAGTCAGGGTTTCTGCAGGTTTTATGCCTTTTTAAAGACAAAAAAATGTAATGAAGTAATACATTGAAAGGAACACAACACATCAATGTGTTGACTAAATGTAAATGTCTAGGGAGCACACTCTATATTAGCAACACTAATATAAATCATTGTTTGAAATTACAACTTTCAACAGATCTCAACTTCTTTTACATTCATTTTATTAAAAAGTACATTTAAGTAAATGTATCTTTATTTAAAGATACTTGAATTGCAAAAACAATATTTAATGTTTATATTTTTTGCAGTGTTATATGCAACATTTCATGCCATGCCTTTAAGACTTTCAGCACCTACATTTCATCCAAAAAATTATATTTGTCATAATTTACTCGCTGTTGTTCCAAACCTTAATGAAAGTGAAAGTGAAAGTGACGGGACATTCAGCCAAGTATGGTGACCCATACTCAGAATTTGTGCTCTGCATTTAACCCATCCAAAGTGTGCACACACAGAGCAGTGAACACACACACACACACACACACACTGTGAACACACACCCGGAGCAGTGGGCAGCCATTTATGTTGCAGCGCCCGGGGAGCAGTTGGGGGTTCAGTGCCTTGCTCAAGGGCACCTAAGTCGTGGTATTGAAGGTGGAGATAGAACTGTACATGCACTCCCCCCACCTACAATTCCTACCGGCCCGAGATTCGAACTCACAACCTTTAGATTGCAAGTCTGACTCTCTAACCATTAGGCCACGACTTCCCCTTCCCTTTAATGAGTTTTTCTTTTGCTGAATACAAAAGATGATATTTTGAAGATTGTTTGTAACGGTTTCTACTAGCCATTGACTTCAATAGCATTTTTTCCCTCCATGCTATGAAATACAATGACTACCAGCAACTGTTTGGTTAACACATTCTTCAAAATATCTTCTTTTGTGTTCAACAGAAGAAAGAAACTCGAGGCTTGAGGGCGAGTAAATGACAGAATTGAACTGTCCCTTTAAGAACTTTTAAAGACCTGCAGAAACCCTGGTGGTATATTTTCTACACCATGCAGTATGAAGTAAGCTACTGTAGAAGCGTTTGGCAAATATGGCATTATTTTAAATGAAAAACTATATGGTAAGACAAATAGATAGGGCTTAGCGGGCTGAGCATGTCTCTCTCAGGTCAGTCAGTGAGGTCATCTGTAATCAACCCAGTCTGACAAGAGGATCATAGCAAGGTTAATATCTTAATTCTTAATCAGAGAGCAACCCGAGACAAGACCAACAGAGAGAGTAAGATGCTTCATTTACAGCATGGTTTGATATAACATTACACACTATCAAACCAATTACTCTGACAACATGAGAAAATGTTGTAACCCTTAATATATTTATGGAAAAAACTTTTTTGCTTTATAGAGGACCATATAAACACTACCAGACAAAAGTTTGTACACGCTTGATTAAATTACCTTACACACCTTTTGATCTAAAGGCTTATGCTTAAATGACTGCTTTGTAAACAAATCTACTGTAAATGTCTGCCTATGAATTTGTTTTGCAAAATAAATTACATTTAACACCACATTTTCTATGAATGTTTTCAATACGGTTTTTAAAGCATCCCAGAATGCATCTCATGAAATTTAGCAGATGCATCTTCTGAATCTTCTCACCGGGTGTCTGTTGCGCTGTCCTCTGGTCCAGTCCAAAATGATCCTTTTGTACGGGCCCAAGTCATATTCTCCTCCCTGCTCCAGCATGCTGAGCAACTGACTCTTCCAGTCCCGCTTTTCTGGATGCAGATCAGCATAAACTTGCATGGGCGTCTCAGTATTTTCCTGCATAATGAAAAAAAAAAAAAAAAAATAATAATAAAAAAAATAAAATTCATGATATTTTATGGTGCTTTCAAATATTGAAAATTTGAGATCTCCAGTCATTTGGCTTTGGAATGAATATAAACAACACCTGTATCATCTCTATGACAAAGTCTTTAATAGCCACATATAGAGAACTTCTGATCTAAATCACTCAATGCAATTACATTTTGCAAGTACAGTATTTTTGATTCGATATCAGTAACTCTGAAAATAATTGCCTCAATAACTTGAGCCCCTTGAGCTGACATTTATGACGCAGTAACCTTTTTAATAAACAGCCTGTGTCTAACTCAAATCAATTACTTTGATTTCTCAAGATGCAATGTGCTGACAACAAGCTTTTTTAAAAGTACACTAAATCCAAGAGGCGGATGCCCTGGAGCGAACTACAGCTCAAGGACACAAAAGTACTGTGGACTATACTATAACTTGAAAACAAGCCACGATTAGAGCTTGATCCTTTGAAAACGGACACCGAATTTTAAACCCTTAAGCCACTGGAGCTGTCAGTCAGCTTGATAGAAACATACAAGCTGGTTACTATGGGGACTGGTGGCAGGATTTTTTCTAAATTTAACACACGGCTGAAACCAAACAACATCAGCCTGTAATTAAAGCCATGCAAATCCTGAGAAACAGCAGCTGTCTGAAAAACAGAGTGTATCTTGTAGGATGCAGCTTAATGAATACAGGAAACACAGCTGACTATATTTACTGAGGAACAGGGTTGTGGATCATTCAGAACTTAACAGAATGCTTTTTATAATTATATCCCGTACTAGGAAAGTAGCGTCACCCTTGATTTTTCAAGGTTCAATTCTCATTATTAACAAAAAGTTAACTGACTTTTGCCTCAAATTCTTAATTTGCCACTTATTAACGGTTAGTAAGGTAGTTGTTAAGTTTAAGTAGTGTTAAGTGGTTAAGTTCAATTCTGAAAAGTGTTCCTGTAGCTCAAGTGGTAGAGCATCGTGTTAGCAAGCGCAAGGTTAGGGGTTCGAATCCCAGGGAACATGTTAGGAGAAAATTGTTAGCTTGAATGCAATGCAAGTCGCTTTGGATAAAAGCGTCTGCTAAATGCATTAATTTATTTAATTTTAGATTTATTGAAAATGAATCTGCCTGTGATTAATTTCAGCTCAGGTTCTAACCTTCATCTCCAGGATGTTGGCGGTCTCCACAATGAACTCTCGACAGGCATGAGGAGGCCACACATCCTCTCCGGTCCAGATGTGAGCCAGAATATCTGACCTCTGAAAGACATCAGCATAAGAGCTTCCAATAGAGATACACAGAGTTTGAAAATGTGTGTGGAAACGTATTCAATAGCGGACTCTAAAGAACTGGATGCAAGAACAATGCAACCATATATTAGTCTTACCTGACAGATCCTGTTGAGTTCTCGCACGAGCTCCATTATAAACAGCTGACTCTCTGTTAACGGCTCTTTCTTCGCATGTTTCACTCTCTTCCGCGTCTCCTGCACAGACAGTTAGAATCTATGGAATAACTTCAGCTCCACCAGGGAATATAACAGCTACTTATAAATGCATTTTTTTTTCTTAAAGTCATGAACATCTCCACCACATCTCAATTGGATTACAATTGCTGACTAATTTTAGTGCTAACATTTTATTTATACTAAATACACCATTAAATAATATTTTCAGTTAAACTTGTGGAAAAGTGTAAAATAAATGGTGTAAATAAATTATTAAATAATATTTGACACTTTTGCACAAGTTTAACAGCTACAGCTTGACTGAAAATGATATACAATTAAAATAAAAGAATACAAATATTCAAATATATGTGGCTTATTTTCTTCATCTTGCATTTAATTTTGTAGCAGGTCAAATTGTTGCGATGAAAATGCCACTACTAAACTAGTTTTAATAAAAGTTAATTCATCTGACACGAAAGCAACTGTAGTTGTGCCTCACATTTTATGTAGTCTATCCTAAATACACACAATTATTGTATAACGTATTTTCCTATTAAATCATATTTCATAATTTCTTAAGGTTTTGATAAGTGTGCCTTGACTGTAAATACATATTCAATATAAAAGTAACAAAAATATATTCCGTTCACAAGTGATTTTTACCTTAATTTTCCTTATTTTCTTCATACGCCACATGTCTCACATTTCATTGTGTCTCACTGATAAACAAGTACACTACTTTATTAGCGAGCAATATTGCTGGTTGTGTTGTAAATGGTGGTGTTAACAACAACTAAGTTAGTTTTGAAAAAATAAACTCATCAGAAATAAAAGAGTGTTTAGTTTAAGTTCATAGCTAGCAATTTACATAGCCTATCCCAAATACGCAATTTCTCAATTACTGAAAAAAGTCCTCTGATGCAACAAAAAGAGAATGAATACTGTACCTTCAGACGAAACTTGAACTTCTTGGCAGGCTCAATGAGGAACTGAAGGCAATCCTTCATCATATTGGACAGCCTGATGTGACCCTATTAGAAATCTGAAAGAGACGGAATGCAGAAAACAGCAAAAGAGGGAAAGAGAGAGATTGGAGTGGTTTAAGATCAGTGTAACAGAGAAAGATGGGAGGGGTTTGGAAAAAGCCTTACTTTCAGAGCTCAGCAAACTCAACACATGCTCAATCTGCAACAACGCATTATTTTTTGATCACTCTGCGGCTCTGCTCCGATCAGCTCGTTACGACAGTGGGTCCAGGTCCAGAGAGACCCGAGGAAGCAGTGAGAGCACTTTTAATAGGTGCTCGGGGACAGAGGGGGATGTAATTGTGCTAAATCAGCACGTCTTCTCAGTGTTTCTCCAGCAGCACACCCACACAACCTGCCAGAGCACCTCGACACTCAGTCGATTCCTTATTCCAGCCCCAAAGTTGAAAATCAGCTTATAATATAGGCATACAACATGGCCCAAATGTCCGAGACCACTAGTGAAATGACTTCCATTTCACATTTTCTAATATAATACAACATCTTCAATTACAAAATTATAATCATGACAATTTGAGAGAGAGAAAAATAAAGATTTTCCATGATGTTACTTTTGTAACAGTTTTTTGTAACAAGTCAGGTAATTCTGACATTAAATGGAGTAAACCCCAAACTTTATAATTTGGTAAATCTTAATTCTTATTAGGAAAAGAAAAACTGCACAATATGGAAACATTTCATTGTTATTTATGAAATCAGCATCAAATTAGGAAATATTAAGCCTTTTATTTTTATTGACTTCTTTTTAAGATGCAGATCTTTGAATGATTAGCTTAAACACACTATCAGATTGTCAAGCCAACAAAATAAATGAATTCATCTTGTGCACATACATTATTACAAGGTATAGCTGATCGAAGAAATATTCACAACATTTCTATGTTTTAAAATGTTTTCCGGTTTCTTTCCAGATTTAAATTAGCTCAAATTTCCCGATGTAGTCTTAGATTTCTGAATAGCAGGAATTTTTCACTTTAACTGTACCTTCCTGTTTTTAGACAATAAGAATGAAGAATAAAAGAGGTTTCTGATAAATACGTGTCCATATGCATTATGCACTGATAAAAATGTATCGACACCATATGGCACAAATTCGTTCATACAACACTATAAAATTAGGTATAGTTCTTGATTCTATGATATTTTGGTGCACAATGTTCTCTCGTTTTCGGTTTGGGACAGTAGTACACCAAAGATACTACTTCAGCTTCCTTGCATTTATTTATGATTAACTATACTTGTTGACTGAATTAAAATTGCCAGAATCTGATAAGGTTTTATTAATGATCCCATACAATCTGAAACTAAATTATGTGGCCAAAGTCAATGCAATTATGTTCTTCTGGTGTGCAATATGATTTACTTAAGCTCTAATTAATTCAGTCTCATTCATTTATGACCCAATAAAACTGCTGACTAAAGCCCTATTCGGACGGGATTAGTTTAACATAGGGACGTGGGGTAAAGCAATTTTTATCAAAGCTTCTCGGTGATTTTAGTCCCGTCTGAATGCTCCATGTCAGTAATCATTACGGACAATGTCAGTAAAGATTACGGCGACTTTTACCTTCTGTAAAAAGGTCCGGAGAAATTACCTCAGGTAATACTAGTCCCGTGCGAATAGACCATCTGAAAATATACACGGTAGTATTTCTTCATTTCCTGTAATTTTGCGCGTTTTTTTAAATATGGAAGCGCTTGAAGAAGCATTCACTTGCTTTCTAGGCGGTGGAACAAATCAATGGCAAACCTCAAGTTTATCCTGCATACGACGACACAGACCATTAAAGAAAAGGTCACAAGCAGTTCTCAGAAGCACGGAACTTCTGTTTGTATTAAGTTAATTTCCAATTACCAACAGAATCCAATCATCAGAATGTAATGAATTGCATTAATAAATCGTTTAACTGGACCCAAATCTTTGTTTATATATCTTTATTAATATTATATATATATATATATCTTTATTAATATATATATATATATATATATATATATATATATATATATATATATATATATATTATATAATGTATAAGGTACGTGTGTGTGTGTTTATATATATATTAGTCAAACTTAAAAAATCAGACACCACCATCAGGGGCGTCGCTAGGCACGTGCAAGTTTAAATTTTAACAATTTACTGTAATTGTTGGTGTATTCATTTACATTGAATGTGTATGCATTGCAGCGTAGTATTAACATTAGAAAAACTTTTGCTGAGAACACAAAACTGACGGAGAAATCAATGTCGCACGCGACCGTGTGTTGCCATGTCCGCGGCCTTCAGGCGGAGTTAATAATTGTGCTATTTTAAAACGACTTTCTGTGACTTGATTTTTTCAGTGGATTAAAGATGGAAGGATTTCGCTCATTATTTGTTGGTATTTGGGCTGTGGGTGGCCATTGGGATGGTTTTGGGATAGTTTTTAATGACCATTGGGCTGGTTTGGTTACGCGGATCTGGCAACCAAAGCAGCGCACACAAGTGTAGGTGCGTGTTTGAGACGAGGGAGGTGACTGCGCTGCGTAGTCGTGTTACCCCTCCCACTTCTGACTGTTTTACTGAGACTTTCTAATCCAGTCCGAATAGGACATCAATATTACAGACGTCCTGTGGTAAAGTTACATTACTCCATCTACCCCCGTAAAACTAATCCCGTCCGAATAGGGCTTTAGATGAATGAACATGACTAATGAAGGAGATAAAAGTTTGTACATTTACATGGTTACATTTTTGATCAGCTATACCTTTAAGTATGTGCACAAAATAAAATCATTAATTTTGTTAGCTGGACAAACTGGTGGTGTGTTTAAGCTTATTATTCTAAAACCCAAACTTTTAGACTAGAGTTACATCCACTGAACATGGCTCAGACCTTCAGTCTGTGTTGACCTAATAAGCTTTCTTTTTTACATAACAGAATGAAGCACCTTAAGCAACCTAGAAATGAAAAGCAACACCCTAGCAACGCCTCAGACACATTAGCAGCCACTCCATCAATCTGTATAACAGCATAAGCAATATAACTCTCTGACTGCCTAAACCAAAGGTAGCTACTTGTCAGGTTCTTCTGGTGTGCACTTGCAGTGTTGGCAGATTGTTGGCATTGTCACACAACGTGTCAGGTCTGAACAGGGACAGATTAAAGAGGTCCTGACAGATTCAAATACACAAACCACGTGAACGAGCACAAGGTGCAGATCTCCCAAACCCACACTGATCCTTTAAGCGAATTAAACCAGTACAGCCCTGTGTGTATTTTTGAGCATGAGTGAGTAGGTGGTGTTGGTGTTTAAAAAAAAAAAAAAAAAAAAAAAAAAACCTGCTCAAGACAGACTCCATTAAAATACAAATATCACGTATTTGCATTTTATTAATAAAAATAAAATATCACAATAATAATAATAATAATAGTTATTCAATATAAATTACAATTAATATAATAATCTCATGTTAATATGACAATTGAATTTTGATTTTCAGAGCATTTAGAAAACTCAATAATAGGCTATACATATTCGTCCACTAGGTCGATGTAAGTTATAGCAGATGACAAAAAAAAAAAACCCCCAAGGCGTCATGATACACGTCAAACTCAGAGAAGCGCAATGCAGTCATGATATTATGCAGGTGCGCGCATATTCAAAAGTCATTAAACACAGCAGCAGCACCGTTGCTGATGACAGAATAAAAAGTTTACCGAGATAAAAGTACCTTTTTATTTATCCTTTTGAAATATCCTCGGAAAGTTTTCCTACATCACAGCCTCATCTGATGTTTGTGCATCTCGTTGCTCGTTCTCTGAACGGCCTCTCCTCAGCAGTCAAGACACAACAGGAGTGTGATGAATCTCGTGGTGACCAATCAGCGTTCACACGTCTTGGTACTTTAGTTAATAGCCTTTTGTCGCGGAGTGATTAACGATCGTGTATTTCCGTAACATTCCCGAACGACTCCTCAGATATTTCCGTTACATTTCCGAAATGAGACGAGTGCCTTTTCCTCAGCTTGTTACAAGACATCCAGCAGAGGACGCTGTTTTCTAACATTTCTTACATTGTTTGCTCTAATTCTTCGACGCAGTTCTTAAAATTCTGCTGTCTCAAGCCGAAATATGCATTTATATGATATTTTATAATTTGTTACCTTTATTTTTTTTCAGTTTTGTACTAGTTTTTTCAACTGCTTACAAATAAAATCTTTACTTGTCACACAATTTCTGAAACCTGACACAAAATAATAGATCCACACACCAAATCTGCAAAACCATACTAATTCTTGGCCTTTGAATCAGTTTTCAATTTCATAAAACACTTTTTGCATAACACACCACTCTCTATGTAACACAAAAATCTAACAGGAATTGATATTATGTCAAAGGTGTTTGCAAATGTTTGCTTATGAGATGTGTTTGTGATGTTTTGAATGCAGTGCTTCATTTTGCAAGAGATTTGCGTGCAATTCTTAGATTTGTGTGCAAAGTTGTAAGCAATTGAAAAACTGTAATAAAAGAAAGCTTTAGACTCTAAATAGCTTAGTTGCACTTTCACAAACCGATTTAAAACCTAAAATACAAAACTTTATTCAAAAAAGAAGGGACAACAAATATGTACAGATGAAAAGAAAATGCTGTTATGCATGTGAGAAACAAAAAAACATTATCTCATTAAAAGCCAAAAATAAACGCCATGTCACTTTTAAATGATTTCGTACAAAAACGAGTAAAAAATAAGTGAACAAAACTTTTTTTTTTTTTAAAAGGTGTTTGATCTTGCATAGGTATTCGATTGGTTAGAGATAAAAGCAGCTATACTGTTTTAAATAGCAGGAAGAGCACAATATTTCTAAATGAATCAAATGCAATGAGATTTAAACATCTAGAACTAACTGAACTGAATCTTTGCATCGGCACCATTTTGTTTTGTTTACAAAACTCATCGTTAAAATCACAACGGAATATGAAATTCCAGTTTCTCTTAGTGATTTAAATTTCCATTTCTTCGTTTACTGAGGCAGTCAGTTGTTAAAAAAAAAGAATATTCTGTAATGGTGTGCTAGTTTAAATACCCAAATTGTTTCTTTTGTCTTTTCGGACTTAAAAACAAGCAGTGCCCCACAAATACAACTTAACAGAAATAGACAATAAAACACACGACACAAGGAAACTGATTGCATAGATGTGACAGAGCAGGTGCAAATTACTCCGGTGGAGAGGATTGTCCAAAGTACATTTCCTCCAACAAACACATGTAATCAGCTGACCTTGCACTCCCAACTGCACCCAACAAAAAAAATAAACAACAAAATTGCAATGCTTTATGGCATTTTACAGGCTATATGAAGTCACTCACTTCATAAAGCATATGTTTCCAGTGAAAGAACAACTTCCAGGTAATGGAAAGACTTTGGAAGGACCTGTTTTGAAATCTGTAGTCTTAGTCTCCAACCATTTTTAGGGCTCAGGTTAATCATAAGCACTAGATGAAGCCATTGTTACAGCAGTTTCGGGCAACTTCGGTCACACAGTCATTCGAAGGCTTCATCAGTTAGTTGCAAAAGTGTTTAACAAGGAGAGCAGGTGTGGTAGTTTAAAGGAGCTCATTATTACTGACGGCGGTCGTAGATCTTAACCATTCGTTTAATATGGAAAAGCTTGTGGCGAAGTTTGCGACAAAGGTGCTTCTTGTTTTGATAATCTGGCATCTAAGCAGAGAGAATAAAAGAAAGAAATCCTCATATTAACATAAAAAAGCAGAGCATCTATAACTATGAACGTGAGTCAGATGTTTAGTCTTTTAACCATGACTCACCCGTTTTAGGTCTTTGAGATGATTATATTCCTCTGCTACAGCCTGTAACATGAGATAAAAAAGAAAGTCATATGGATTTGAACAACAGGGAGGTGAATAGTCATCTGAAATGTTTTCAGTCGCTCACCTGGTACTTGGACGAGCCCTCTTCAAGTGTGTCCAGCTCTCTGCTGAGCTTGTTTATCTGATCGTTGATGTCGTCCATTTCTGCACACAGTTCCTTATAGGTCCTGAGGTCCGAGTCAAACTCTTTCTTGTACTCGTGTCGCTGGGTGTCAGACGTGATCTCTGGATACAGACTAATTGGAAAGGAAACAGAAATTAGTTGGATGGTAGCTTGTATAATGAGCTTTAAAGTAGGCAAGATAATTAAGGTAAATAGTAATTCGGTAGTGTTAAAATAAACTTTTATCCAAAGAGATAGATAAACAGACCCTCTCTGGAGCGACCTATAAGCATCTGGATTTAAAGCAACAGTGGTGATATTTAATAGATTAAATGCTGTGGAGTATAAACTGACAACTCTTCAGTTGCCACACAGCAGAAAAAAACTAACAAAAACACCCACCATAAACCGAGTAAAGGTACATTTACCATTACAAGGTGACAATCTTTCAGGAAAATACAGTCATTTGAATAGGAAAATGCACAGTGAGGGCATACATTTTCAAATTGCGCTCATTTGAAATTCCACCAATCACAAAATTTAGCTAATGTTAAACACCAAGATGTGCCAATTTTTTTTTACCAATGTGAAATACTGTACTACCATTTCAATAATGTGAAATAGTATCGTTCGCCAAACTAATGTGAATGTAACCATTCATCAAAATTTAATGTAAAATACAACCATTTTCAGAGATCACACAATATGAAATGAAACCATTTGCCAAGAAATATACTAATGTAAAATACAACCATTAAAAGAAATTCTGTTGATGTGAAATACCATCATTCACAGAAATCTAGCTAATGTGAAATACTACTATTTGCCAAAATTCACTAATTCAATACTTCATTTGCCATTTGTTTTTGCTAATATGAATTCCCACTATTTTTAGATTTTGCTAATGTGACTCTGCCTTAACTCCTTACGAAAGTCAACTTCTTACTAAATAAACTTTCAAACCTGTATTTTTCATCTGAGTCAGCAAAATAGTGAGAACATTTTTAAAATGATTCATAATGTAGTGAATACAAGTATTTTAGTCAAGTCAAGTCAAATCACTATTATTTATATAGCACTTTTTACAATGTAGACTGTCAAAGCAGCTTTACAGTATTAAGCAGGAAAATAGTGTGTCGAAATAATGTGCCAGACAAAACAAGCAGTTTAATTCTAGGTTGAAACAAAGTCAACATTATAAGTATTTTAACATTACAAGTAACTAAGTAACTAACATTTTCAAAGATTAATAAATGCTGAAAGAACATATAGTTGATTGTTACTGTTAAGTGTTACATTTAAATGTCGTGTCCTCTGTAAGTTTATTGTTTGCAAAAAGATTTTCTTCTCACGGTTCAACAATGAGTGAAACCGAACCACATCTGTTTTTTTATCACAGCCAACCAAACAACACATGTAAACATGCAAACCTTTGACCCATTAACCCAAATTTAGTCTATTATGTTAGCATGTGGAGATACGTGCCAGAGATGATTATCTTCTACAGACTTCCTTGCTGTAGCCAAGGGAATGCGTTACTAACTCTGGACCTGCATGAGCCACAAACAATTCTTACCGTGTCCATAGATCCTCGTCAAAATCATTGGCAGTCTCTCCTCCCGTTGTGTACTCGGTTTCGTACTGAGACTCGTCCAGCTCAGGGTTCCTCCTGCGTCTCTTGCCCCTGGAGGCAGACGGTTTGCGGATGGTGTCCGTCTGGTCGGAAGGGCTGGAGCTCACTTCTCCAGACCGGGATGTAGAATGTGATGGCCGGCTGAAAGAGCGCTCAGGGTAACTGTGGGTGGAAAAACTGTTACCACTTTATCCAAAAAGAGAAATGAGCAAACATTCATTTAAACACATTTGAGCAAGCAAATATTCTTCAAGATACTATATGACAGCCTGAAAAAGAACATGTTTTTCTGGCATGGAATTAAAATATAAAAAAAGGTAATTGCAACTTTTCTAACAGTTCAGATTTTTTTTTTCACAAAAGCAAGTTTAAATATCACAATTGTTTCTGACAATTGTGAGTTTATATTTAGCAATTGTGCATTTACATCTTGCACCTTTAACATTTTCTTGCAATTCTGTCTTTTAGACACCTGAACTGACTTTACATTTCACTGCATTAATGTTTTCTTCACAGCTCTTCATTGTGATGTTTTTCGTCATTTCCAATAAACATGTTAGGCCAAATGACAGAATACTCTTTTTTTTTTATTTCTTTAATGAAAAAAATGAAAAGCCAATCATCTTTTACATAAAGGCATTGCCTGTTTGCTTACTCTTAAAAGGCACTTGTCTATATGATGTCAGTAGAAAAATGATATTAATTAATTAATTTATACTGAATCATTGAAGCTTGTAGAGCCACACAAAAAAAGGCAGACAGAGGCAGACAAGAGGGATAGACCTGATTTAAAAACAAATTATAATGAAAGAACATCTGATTAAAAAATACTAAAAGTTTGATTGCATGCCAAGTCATATTTTTTGTAATCTGACCTGACTTCATAAAACTAATGGCCCAGACCGTTAGGCAGATTAATGATCCAGACAATAGCACTGATGATGATTTAACATCAGCTAAAAAAGGTCGCAAAAAAGCCACGGACCACTTTGAACAAGGAGTAACTGTACATTGCCATCCAAATGTTAGATTAAAAAAAATTAATACTTTTATTTTAAAATGACAATAAAGACCTTTGTTTACTGAGCATCAAATCAGCATATTAGAATGATTTCTGAAGCACACTGAAGACTGCAGTAATGATGCTGAAAATTCAGCTTTGCATCACAGGAATAAATGAAATTTTTAAATATACTAAAATACAGTTACCGTATTTTAAAATGTAATAATATTTTACAATATTACTGTTTTTACTGTATTTTTGATCAAATAAATGCACTGTTGATGAGCATAAGAGACCCTAAATTTTTGACAGGAGTGTATGGAAAACTGGAATGCAATTCCAAATGACTTGTTAGCTCCAGCATTTCGTTAGCGGGGGCATGCAATATTGCCTGTTCACATAGAGCTAAGCTTTAAAGTCTCCAGCTATCCCAGGGTCGGATCACTCACTCACTCACCCAATAAAATTGTTGGTCTCAGAACTAAAGACACTGCCAGTCTTCAGGGGGATGGAGCCGACACTGGGGGCTGAAACCAGAACAGGAGCCATCTTCTCTGAAAACACCATGGATGCCTCCTGCACGCTCTGTCCATCCTGTACGTGGTTGACCTGAAAAAAGGAACAAACTGTTTAGTACAATGTCTAGAAACTTTGATTCATATCTGAACGGAGAGTATGACGTGCATGATATCACGAAGCAACATATCTCAGATAATGAAAATCACAAACAATTAAGCGGGTGAGAAGAACTAAAAGCAGATAACAGATTTTTTTTATGTGAATCTTAAATGGTTCTCTTTTGTTTAAAGAACAGTTGCATCTTTATTTAGGATAACATTTTAAAAGGGTCTTAAATTATTTATATAATTCTGTTTGTGATGTGAATTGTAATTTATTGCCGTGATGGCAAAGCATAATTTTCAGTCTCCAGTGTCCCTTGATGCTTCAGAAACCATTCTTATATGCTAACTTGGTGCTCAAAAAAAACTTTATTAATATTATTATCAATACTGAAAAGAAATTTATGATGCATTCTTAGGATCCTTTGATGAATAGAAGCTTCAAAAGTACATTCATTTTAAATAGAATGTCCGGTAAGATTAGAAATGCCTATATTCTTAAATGCACCCTTGCTTAAAAAATCTTTCTCACCCCAAACTTATGAACAGCAGTGCAAATTTGCAAAACAAAACGTTAACATTCTGTTAGGAAAAGTGACATAAATTAAATAATGTATCAGTTTTACTTGTTAAAAGCCTGTGAGAATGTTATGTATGTTAAAATAATGCACAAAAAGTACATTATTAACAACACTCTGTCTTGATCGCAGACTTTTGAAACTGCAGTCTGGGCAGGACATTATAACACTGAAACCATTTTAGATCCATTATTTAGACTTTGTTTTCCTTCTGCTACTGTACAGGAAAGACTGTAGGGAATAAGAAGCAAAAGTGCTCTTGCTCTTCCTGTTGAGGTTTGATTTCAATATGAGCGAGTGTTTCGTGACATTTCTGGCACAACATATGATTTATAAAAATTTATAATACCACAAGATGATGAATGATTAAACGGATATAAGGAAATAAATTCCGAGCAGGACACTGCTAAAACAACGAAATCAGGTGTGCGTGTCAGTGGAATTGTTTGTTTGAATGTGTGTGTGTGTGTGTGTGTGTGTGTGTGTGTGTTAGGTGGGAGGACTCAGCAGGAAAGAGGGTGGAGGAGCGTTTCCCTGCAGCTGGGGAGAAGGGAAAAGCCACTGTGCAGAAAAGCTCAAATCATCCAAGAATTCCAACAATGCTTTCCCTGCATGAGCTACTGCCATCGCTGATCCGTGATCACGCTACATAAGCAGGGAAAGAATGCTTGAGAACACAGAAAAGAGGGCCGTTTCATGTTCATGACCTCCTTTTGCACCAGAAAAAAAGTGAAGGAGAGATAGAAAGGCAAGGAAGGAAAGGTATTCAAAGGGAGTGTGTGGAACGCTGTCAGAACTCATGGATTTACTGAAAGCACCAGGGCAGAGAAAGGCAGACCAGTCTCATTATGGTAGTAATTATGTTGCCAATGGACTTAATCCAAAATCAAACCGCACCCCACGGAGCCCTCACCACCAGCTACAGGTTCATTAATAAGTAGACCTGGATGAAAGATTTACTAGAGTCTGCTCAAGTTTAGCTAAAGACTCTCCACCTTGTCACAGACATTGCTTCTAAAATTCATAGAATTAAAAATAGAAACAACTGTAACATACATTAAGAGTACAGAGCGATAGAATTATGAATGATTTTGGAAAAATGTGAGGTTTGAGTTCACATGGAGTTCTCTGACTTTTGATATGGAACTGGTGTTTCAGTAAATCTGAGCAGTGAGCACCGTTTGATCTCTTCTGAAAAAATAGAGGTCTACATTTGCTCTCATTTAATCTCATTTAATCTTTCTATATCCATCTAGGAAAAACAATTAAGATATTAAAGGGATCTCATCTGTTATTTTTCTTTGCTGATAGGAGTCTCACTGTCATTTCACTTTATATAAATGGATGATAATTAAATTAAAGTTCTTTTGACCTGTTTCTTGAAAAACCTTTATTGTTTTAATTGCTTCTCTTTTTCAAATAAGAAAGAGTCACAGTGAGTAATGCAATGTTATTGAGCAATGCGTGCACACACACACAACATGACTCATATTTTCGTACATAGCACAAATGTACAGTATTACTACTGAAACACATAATCAGCATTAGCTTATAAAAGCCCACATGGCTGATGAACAGTTTGATCAGTTCCAGAAAGTACAGTTTTGTCACATTTTCAGTACATAATTCATCTAAATTCAGATTTTTTTGTGTACATATAAGTACAAGTAAATATATTTCCTTAAACTATTTTCTCTTTGCAATAAAGTATTGGCTGTATGGGATTTTTATACAGTATTTATAATAATAATCAGTGATACTTTTAATTTTAGTCTAATTACATTCATATTATACTAACAATATATTTAAAAGAAAACATATTTAACAAAAAAAAAAACACATTTCAAGACTGTAAACGACTCAATTATTGAAATAAATTGATCTTAAGATACACTTATAATAATCAGTAATATACTAACCAGTGGCCACACTTAACATTCGTTTCGACCATTGAAAAATGCTTCTAATAATTATGTTTATACCTGAACACTTAATTTATTCTTTGAACTGTAAAGAAATGCTAATTCAAGCATGCTTTCTAACTGTCTTGGTAGTACAAAAGTTTAGCCGTTCCTAGTCATCCACCATGGAGTTAAAAGCCACTCGACTTTCTCAGTTCGGTTAATGATCAATCACAGTGAAACTAGGCTGGCTGTTAACAAACAGATCATATCAGCAACACATTCAACCTTGTGACTGAATTATCACCAGTGTCACACAGGCCACTGAAACTATTAAAGGATATATGACTTCAAAACACACCTTCAAACCGCTCCCAGTCTACCAAAACAAAAGGTCTAAATTGACTTTCACAAACTATTTAGAAGAATTAAACTGCATGCCCCATATACGTTTGCTGGGATGCAGGAGTCTATGGACAATTAAACGTATGGGCATTTCCACTGCAAAGTACTTAGATGCTATTTGCTTTAGAGACTAGCAATAAGCCTGACCCTGGCCTTTTATTTTCATCCCCTTAGGCAAGACACTTCATGCCATTTTGATCTGGGTGTGCAACTTAATTAGTGACCATGTGTTTCTTCCTCCATGCAGCACGTCTCAACGTACTGTAGGTGTAATAAGGAAACTTACCCAATCCTCCACATCTCTGCCCTCAGTTCCTCCCATAAGTGGTCGATCCCAGTAGATGTTTGGTTTCCCAAAGTGCCAGATTTTACTTCTGGTCCTATAGGAGAAGAAGGCCGCCACAGCCAGTGCGACCACAACCATGAACCCACAAACCATTGCAATTGCCTGCAAACGACAAAACTGTAGTGTTAAGTCCAATATGTACATACAGTTTTTTATCATACTGAACTAAAATGTAATACTCTATAATAAACATCTTTATAATCATCTCACTCTCAGGATCAGTTCTATCTTGAATCAGAAGTTCTGGGTTATTAATAACATAATGTGTATGGATTACTAAAGACAATTATTTGGATTATTCCTTGAATTATTTTGTTTCTTAGCTTACAAAAAAAAACAGTTTTTACAGTAATGCTCTCACAATAGAAGTCTAAATAAACTTTATATATATACTTTATTATTATATATTATTATTTATTATTATATATGTTATATATTATTACATCCAAAATAGTTTTTGTTTACACAATATATGTGTATGTGTTGTGTATATTTATTATGTATATATAAATAATCACACATATACAGCATATATTTTGTAAATATTTACATGTATTTAAATGTATGTATTTATATTCATATCATATACAGTATAAATATATTTTATATATAAACGTTAACATATATATTATGTAAACAAAAACATTTGTCGAATAAAGTGATCATGTTTATTCATTAAACTTGGATTGAAATAGGACTTTTTTCTTATTTTTTTTTAAGTTTTTGAAAATCGTTATTAAATCTTTTTGAATGAAAAGTTTTTTACATCGGGTTTCAATGGAGGGACGAAAATCTCAGGTTTGGTTAAAAATATAATTTGTGTTTTGAGTGAGTGGGTGAAAACTTTTCATTTTTGGGTGAACTATTCCTTTAACATCACTAAATCAACCTAAACACAACAGATTACAGCAAAAAAATAAATCTAAGGGTTAGATCAGGCTTCTACTGTAAGTGTAAATGCACTTCCTCTACTGATTTACACACTGGAGGAGTTAAAATTATGGTCTATGGCAATCCTTTGATTGTAGACTATAAAGAAGACATAAATTAAATGTAGTCTCTAAAGACATTTGGAAACATCCTGTAACTTTAAATGGTACCTCTTGAGGGTCCACGTAGCAGTAGTGGTACAAGTACTGGTTATAGATTGGAAAGCCGGCCCCCATTCCTGTTACACTGCTGCCATAGAGATTCTGACACATCATAAGCATGGGGTTGTAGTATGAGCTGGTGGAGCTCTGGGCCATAGGGTTCACTCCTACAATGTACACAATGTTTATAATGCCCTGAATCACAGCCATTATAGAACAGATAACAAGGACCACCAGGTAGAACTTCCTGCTGCGGAACATGTTTGTTTTGGAGAAGGTAGCTGCAAAGAATCCCAAAGCAATGATGAAGTTTATGGCGGCAATGGCGATCATACTGGTCTTTGCTGAGTAAGGGGTCGGGTAAGAATTGTAGTAGCCACCATATCCATATCCACTTCCATAGCTTCCGTATCCATACCCGCTGCCGTATCCGTATCCACTTCCGTATCCAGGATAGCTGGAATATCCAGATCCGTAACCTAGTCCGTACTGCATGTCCCAAACCAAAGTCGAGGCCACACAGGCGAAGATTCCCAGACAGAGGATTATAATGGTTCCCATCATAATCTTCACAATACCAGGAGGGGAGAACCATTTGTAGAAGTGCTGTGGCACCTCCTCGCCCACATAGTAGGATCCTGGAGGAGGAGGGTAGGGATCGAATTCACTCTGAGGGTCTTGGAAGCTCCCCGGTGGTCCAAAGCCATTGGAAGGTGGGGTGTACATTGGGGGACTGTCGTAGGAATGCTTCTCAAACATCTCTCAAAGATGACCAGTGACCTGCTAAAAGAAGCAAAAGAATTTATAAACATGAATATTTTTTTTACTCAGGTGTTACAGGCAGATAGAAAATGTAGCAGGTTCATTATTTATTGTTTATGACCAATTTGTGAAATAATTTCTTTAGAAGACTGTTTAAAAGACAATAAATAAATGAATAAATAAATAAAATAACACCATAAATGTAGCCCAACTCAACCCATGCACTATACTCCAGTCTGAGGTGTAGAATAGCTTTACATAAGGAACAGGTCTAAATTTAAGTAATTATTAATTGAAAAAAAAAAATCCATGGCAAAATAATATCATCATCATTTAAAAATATGTATATTTTAATAATTAATTTTATAAAGTATAACATTAAGAAACTGAAATCATGTTATATTAAGTTTTTAAATTGATGTAAATTTTACATAAATCATATGAATTTAAACACTGTTTTGAATTTAAACCATGTTTTTTAAATAAATCTCTTATACATACATTACATATATATATATATACTGTATACATATATATATATATATATATATATATATATATACACACACAAACACACACATCCACACACACACACACACACACACACACACACAAATATTATCAATGATGACAAAGAGTTGTCCTGCATAATATTTGTGGAAACCATTATAATTTTTTTTTTCTTTCTGCATTTTTCGATAAATAGAAAGCATTTATTTGAAATAGGAATCCTCTGTTGTATTATAAATATCTTTACTGTCACTTTTGATACATTTAACGTGTCTTTGCCGAACAAAAGTATTTTTGTTTTCAAAAGTAAATAGTAGTGTATATAAATAGCTGCTATGAAATATTATACATACATAATCATAAACAGAAACAAACACAAAATAGACACTCCTTGTCTACCCTGGAAAACATAACAAACAGCATACAGGGAGGGAACAAGACAAGTGTGAGTAAATAATGACAGTTTTCATTCATTGGTGAACTGTCCCTTTAAATGTCTAAGGTCAGCACATTAGCAGTGACATCAATAGACAGGCCAAAATGATGTTACCCAAAACCACAAGCCGTGTAACCACCGTGCTGAAATAACTGTGCTGTTTATCAGTGTGAGGTAACAACACAGAGTAGAGAGGAGACATCGGCACCAGGGTTCAGAGTTTGTCCACACAAAGCCACTGTTTACAGGCCCGACCGTGGGAGTTCAACTCAATCTCAACCATTGTCCAGCACTCACTTTGAAATGCATAGATTCAAATTCTGGCCGAACATACCGTTTGTTTAATTTCAGATCATATGCTGTAGGGGTGAGGTCACAAACAGGGCAAAACCAGACAGAATAGGCATCAAGAAGTACTCAACAAAAACTATGCTATACAATACTGTATGTCTAACATTATAGGCGGTAATACGTTGAATGGTAGATGTACTTTTATGTTGCCATGAATACACATTTCTAATAACATACAGCACAATCATTGATTGATTTTTTTTTATAAAAAATTATAATAATAATACAAAAACATTATTAAAAAAATATAATAAGGAGATAGGTTTAAATGTAATTTAAAAAAATTAAATAAAAGTTATGGTTAATCCTTTCATTATCAGATGTAAAGTTTTGAAGTTGATTTTGAAGTTTAAAATTGTTTTAAATATAAAATATATTTAAAATGTAAAAAAATACTCTAAATCATTCTGATTTTTTCTTTGTACTTAAAATTTTAATGTCATGATTTTACTGTTTTCTAATAATATAAAATGTAAATATAATATAAAATATTTAGTTTTACATATTTTTTTAATAAAATTGATTCAAATTTATAATGTTTAATGTTTTCGTTTTCATTTTAAATGTCATGGTTGTTAATATCTTTAATAAAATACAATATTTAAAACAATTTAAAATATAATACAATAAAAAAATCTCAGTGTCTAGCGTGCGAGACCACAACAACAGAAGACTGCATACTACACTTTCAATCCCTGGCAAAGGCCTAGATAAAGCCATTTGTCTAGTTACTATGTGTTCACCTACTATCCGGCCTCCCCCAACTTCTCTCCTTTGTTATAGTAAAAGTCAAGGCTGCACTCGGTCTGTGCATGGTCACCATGGTAATACAGGCCTGAGGTCAAAAAAAAAAAAAGGAGGTTTGGATAGAAAAACACAAGAGCTTCACTGTCTGGCCGCTCTGGAGGGGGGGTACTGCCTACGTAGGGCAGATACAGTTGTAGTGATCAGGTGTCCTCAAGAGAATCCTTTCTTATTTATCAACACACAACAGTTTTGATTTCATTTATGATTAATTAACTAATCTTTTGAATGACCAACAACAGGTGAAGAGGTTAAGACAAACAGATGATATATAGAAGATTCAATCAGTTTTTAGGCTAAAACCCTTTATTGATTGGTTTTACAAAATAGCTACAGCAGTACCATCATGGTATCTAAATACAATTGTACTTTATGTACAGGTATGTATGGTATGTGCTGAGTATTTCAAAGCAAAGTACCATAGTACATGATCAAACACTTTTGGCATGATACCTTGGTATAAGTAAAACATTATTTCATTTGTATTTGTCTAAAAAAGCATGGTATTGTCATAATATTATGCCCAAAGTAGTACAACAGTATTTTTGAAAGAGATAATGATGTATGAAGTATAGTCAAATCAAACGTGGGTTAACTTTAAGCAAAGATTACAAAACCTGTTATTGTTTACTTTACATTTCATAGTAAAACTGTTGCATGTTTCTGTACCACACTAAATTTGTTTTAAGCACTCTTTTGTGTGTGTTTTAAGCGAGACAACAATGATTTTTAATAAAAGGCCTAAAAGTGTGTCTACAAAGAACTATCATAAATACTAAATATTTATAAATAATTATATTTAAAAAAAAATTTAAAATTATATTTTTGTCTAAAATACAAACCTACAATTCTAATCTAATATAAACACACTAAACTTTATTTACCTTTCTGAATCTGTCTTCACCTGAAGAAATGAAGATTTCTTCTATTCTAATATTATTATTTTCCCAGATGATTCTTCTTCGTCTTCAAATGTACTTCTCAGATTTAGGTTAAAAAAGCTCAAAAATGAAGTCGGTGCGAGTAAAAGTGTTGGTTGAGACAGTGGTCTCTCTAAAGCTCTCTGGTCCACCTGCGCCTAAATGCAGTGAAGCACATCTGTATCGTCTGAGTGTTAGGATCCACCAGTGCTACTGACCCCCTCCAAAAGATGTGGGTGGAAATACGTGAACGGCTGAAAATAAACTTCCTTGAGAACAAGAAGCTTACTCGATCTAATCTAGAGACGTGACTCGAGCGCAGTTAGTCAAACCAGGTTTAATCCCATTGGACAAAAGCCACAGAGGGCGGGTTATTCCGGTCACGAAGTATTTTAGCTTGTGTCCATCTTATCATAATGGATAAATTATTAAATTCACTTTATATATATTTGTATATCAAAATTATATTAGTTAGATTTATAATATCACAACATCACAATTAAGTGAACAAAGGACGTATTTTAGTTCATTTCCCTGTCTTGGTTCCAGCAGGTGTTTATCACAAAGCCTACGTCAAAACAGTCATTTGGGGAAGAAAAAACAAACAAACAAACAAACACACAGACATTTAATTTATTAAGAAATATTCCAGGTATTTATTTGTTTGTGATTCCTTGAAAACATCACCCTACAAGAAGTGACATCATCTGTGGTGGGAAAACAAGTGCACATCTCTAAGAACAATAAGAACAACAAGTTTCTTAAAGCTTATGATGCTATTTTTCTTAGGCTACTGATTGAGTTGTTATATATATTTTCTTTTTTTTCCCTTTTCCTTTATGTTATTATATTTCAATGCAGTGCTGTTTCTTGTTGTATTTTCTAAACAAAACATCAATCAAGGTATAAGTTAGGGATGTATTTAACACTAAAACTAGAACATTATTTATCTGTTGATAACATTATAAAAATCGGTATGATATTACCAACAGATTAAAAGTTATAGTAATATAAATATGAAATATCAAATAGTAATATAACTGGCATGCAGCATTAACTATATCCTTAGCTCTTTATTTCTACACTGTTCGACTAATTTAATCTAATTTATTATAATTCGATTAATTTATTTCAGTGTGTAAATAATCATGTTCTTGGTGTTTTAGTGTGGTCAGAATGCGTTTGGTGTTTAGAAGTATGCAGGTTTCAAAATACTTAATGGCAATTTATATAGGCTATTACATTTTTAAAGGGCACATTTGCATACGGCTGTTAAATAGCGCCGTCTTGCGTACATTCAAAGAATGGCATGGGAATAAAACAAGGTGAAAAGTAAACATGGCGCAAGTTTTCTTATGCAACTTATTAAAAGTGCAGCTTAAATAAAATATTCACCATGGCCATCCGTGGACAAAAGGAGATGCCCATGCTTTACGCCCTAATTTGTATAGTTACTAACTTTTTTATAGTTATTTGAATGTCAGAATGACAGCAGGGGCAAGTTGCATAGCCACTGTATTAAGTCAGTCTTAAGAACTACAGTAGTTTGACCAACTAGCATTTAACTTAAGGAAATCAGTTTTACTTTAATAATAATATAACCAATCTGACTTTAAAAAGTTATGAAACAGATGACGAACTTGCAATTGAAATGCATCAGGCTATAGTTCTAACCTCACTTTACAATAATAAAAAGTTGCAAAAAAAAAAAAAAAAACAACTGATTCTTTGTTCTCATAACTCTTAATATTTTTTTTTAATAAGATGGGGATACTGAAAATAGTACCTTTTGATCTTGAGAAATTATAATGAGCTTAACAGCAACATGACCAAGCGTGGTGTTTTATATGGACAAAAAGCACTCAATTTTTAAAGTAAAAAATAAAGTAATAAATAATTTATCAATCCATTTATTCACATCACTTCTGTGCCCTTGGCGGTACTAAGAGTGTCCCCTTTTAGACAAGGGGGAAAACAAACCGGCATGAACAATGTGCCAGGTTTATTTGTTTTGGTTCTTAAATATTAATAAATACTCACTGAGCAAAGCTACTGGACCTGGAAGGAGTGTTGAGTAGAGACTTGCAAGGGGGCAAAGCAGAAAGTGCTTTTTTTTCTTTCTTTTTTAAATATTAATGCAAATGGAATTTGCAGTGAAAGTACAGAGCACTTTTGGAGGAAAACAACTTTGTGACAGAAAAAATTCAGTGTAAAACAGCTTTGTGGCAGAGAAAGTGTGAACAGATAGGGGAAGTTGGGATAAGATGAACCAACAAACTAAACTAACGAAAGTGTAATGTGTGTAAAAAAAAAAAAGTGCTTAGTCAGTTTTCTCCAAATCATCCGAACTCATGACATGACTGGAACGTAGGTATGGAAAGGGATGAATACCTTTTTTAAATGTAATATCACCCCATGCAACCCTTCACTGCATATAAAAAGAAGAAAAAAATCTGTCACAAAGTTTATTTTGTGTTTAGCAGCCTGAAACAAAGAATCATCTTACCTTGCCTTCCCTATGTTTTTGAGAGAGAAAAATTAGGTCAGTTGAATGAGGATAAAAGAGGCAGGGAGAAAAATATAGCTTTTTGATACATTAAATTAATCCCATCAAAAAAATATTTTTTCTTTTCTTTCATTTTTATAAATATTTATCTTTCATTTCTTAATGTACTGTAAGATTACACCACTACTAGGCGGAGCCTGTTATTGTACAATCATTTGAGAAAGTGATCTTAATTCTGAATAGCTATTAATCTAAATAGCATTTAACTGTATTTTGATCATGTTTATGCATGCTGTGCATGTCACTGAAGCGCTTTGTAGCACTAAATTACTAAAACAAGACATAATACAAGTAAGAATATCAATGAGGGTGAGATGAGACACGTTTATCCAGATCACAGCACCCTCTCCTTTGACTGAATATATCAACTTTCACAACTGCATACGTGAGAGATAATGTACAGTTAGAGGGCCATTACAGCAATGTTATTCGCTGTATTTTGCGTGACATTAAATGTCAGAATATCCAAAATGTAGATTAGTTTCTCCTTCAACAGAACAGATTTGGAGAAATTTAGCATTAGATCACTTGCTCAGCATTGGCTCCTCTGCAGTGCAGTGAAAAGACGAATGAGTGAACAATGAGAGAAATAAATGCACTTGTGTTACAGGCTTTAAAGGGCCTTGTACAGAGTGGCCTAAAAATACTGTCCATTTTCTTCAACACAAATGTTCAATACATGGTTAACTGGGAGTAATCCAGGAACTGCTATTCTTAGGTTGTGCACCACATTCTGCGTCATTACTACTGTTGTTGTCTTAAAATGGACCAAGTTAAAGGTTAGTGGATTTGAAACAGTGAAGAATCCATTTAAGAAGTATATAACATGTTCAACGCATACACGACTGATAAAAATACAATGTGACCAGGTAGTTGATTTGTTCA
The DNA here is from genome assembly GCF_963082965.1 of Carassius carassius. Classification (NCBI taxonomy): domain Eukaryota; kingdom Metazoa; phylum Chordata; class Actinopteri; order Cypriniformes; family Cyprinidae; genus Carassius; species Carassius carassius. Next base: position 25,590,213 of record NC_081775.1, on the reverse strand, counting down.
TTTATTTCTTTATGTTGGAGCCCAGCATTATGTAGATCAGCTACGGCTTGGTCAACAAGGCCAAAGACACAAAGGCAGTTTGCTGTTTTTCAAACCCGTAATGACAATCACATCTTGATGCTTTCATTCTAAACCTAGAACTGGGAACCAAATTGGTTAATGTAAGTGGTAATGATATCCAAGTGTGGGGTTCACATTTTGTTTAGGTGAATTTCTGGAAGTCTTTGATCAAGGAATGCATGTTTTCATATATGCTGCCACTCAACATTTTGTATATCCTCTACAAGCTATAAAAAATCTAGGTAAATAATAAAAAAGGAATCTCTGTAAAAAATGAGAAGAGAAAAGAAAAAGGAAAAATTAAGAGAAAATCATCCTATAGGTCAGCTCCATCGTCATTTGCATTGAAACGTGTGAGGATACAGTATTCCCTTCCCATCACATCCCCAGACTGTTTTACTGATTGCCCGAGCTTTAAAGACCTTTGGAAGCTCTGCTGGAATCATATTTAATGTTATTCAGCTCCTGTAAAGCACTGAACAGCCTTTCACACCTGCTGGTGGAAAACGTGTGCTGAATATTGTTTATTCCTAAACATCGAATGCATATTATTTTATTAGACCTTGAATGTGGTCAGTTTAATATAAAGAAAATATGCAATGTGGAAACATTTATCAGCTGAATTGGACTAGCTTAAATTTTTAGTCTGAAAAATATCCATTTGACAATACATTTAATCTTTTTGGCCTGTTTTTTTTCTTAATATCTGGCTAATTGTTTATATACCAGTCTTCCAAAGGCCCTTCTCCAGCTTCTGTGAGCTGGACAATTCAACAACAATTCTATGAGCCTTTATTTAATGGATTAGAATACCAGCGTAGTACTTACTTCATACTGTGCAGTATATACTGTTTACAGTACTACTTCTTCCATTGAATTTGCAAACGTGTAGCTGTCGCCACGTGATCTTATAGCACTGAATGTTTAATCCCTTAATATTTAGTATTTTGAGGGTATTTTGGACAAAATTTACCTCTAAATTATTCATTTATTTCTATATAATTAATACAATTATTACAAATAATATTTCATATTATTCTTAAATAAAGTGTTTAATGGCATTTTAACCCAATGATGATTTGGAGATTATATCCCCTCCAAAAAGCTCTGTAGGTTCATATTTTTGGCATTTCCCATTCATTTCCTTTGGCAAAGATCATAAATGTGAATTTTCATTTAATTATGTCTTTTTTTTCATATTGTAAGTGCCACAAAAGTCACCAAGTTTTATACCGTTCTGAAATTCAAACATTTCAAAACATAATATGTTTTTGGTCTGAAATGACCAAGGACCACATGAGGGTTAATAGAATTTTGGGAAAAAAAAATTGTCTTGTTTTAATGTCAAAATGTTTTATGCTAAGAAATACTGCTTAAAATAATGCTGAAAAAGAAAAGTCGAACACATTGCATTGTGGGATATGTTATTCAATGCAATGTTCTCTAACAAATGTCATAGGGCATTTTAATGCATACAGAAAACTTGCATACTGTACACTGTATACAAATATATACTGCAGTAAGAAGTAGTAGCATGCTGGTAAGCTATTCAGAACATAGCTCATATCTGTAATCACTGCCTGTCTGGTGACTTCCTCTCCCTCGCATTTTTTCTTCCTTCTCAGTCCTCGTTGTGTCCCATGGGTTTAGCTCCATTGAATTCTGTTTCCAAACAATCTCTCTCTATATAAATCCATTCCACCCCCTGCAGTCTGAATCCAGTTCATACTATACAAGGGCTTTACAAAAAAGCTAACTTTAAACAGCCATACAATGGCTAAACATAAACCATATCTCTACCATGATGTGTTAATTAATTACATTTTATTCCAGTGTGTTGGAGTTGTCATTCTTGTTAACGTTTTAGTACTAAAAGTATATTTAGCAGTGTTAGTTGATGACGGAGGTGTGTTGGAGTGTGTGTGTAGGTTTAGAGTATGGTTTGGAGTGTGTGAGAGCGTGCTAGCCGCTATCAGAGGACGTGTGTGGTGCAGTAGAGGGTGATCTCCGTCGGTGTACGGATGACGCCCAGGAGCGTTCGGAGGTCTGTGAGGAGGGTCGCGTGAGAGTGAACCCACGCTGGGTCAGCCCGTCCAGCAGGTGGTGCTGTTGCTGCTGTATGGCTTGTGAGAGCAGGCCAGGCAGAGCCTGCAGACTGCTGTTTATGGAGTCCAGTTTTGCCTCTAGGTGACCGATCCGCTTTTCTAGGTCCTCACTGCGCTCCTGAAGTTCTGAGACAAGGTCGTACATCACATTCTGTGTCTGAAGAAGTGAAAAGCACAATAAGTACACACAAAAAAAACTCCACAAATCCTGTGTTGTCCACTGGCATGGAAAGTAAGCATATTTTCTGACTACAAAATTTTTTAAATATTAAGATTTTAACATTTATAATACAATTTTACAAATTAAAAGACACAAAATATGTATTTACACAAGTATGTTGTCAAATAAATAAAACTATGGACCATAAAACTAGTGTCATTTTTTTTCGAAATTGAGATTTATACATCATCTAAAAGCTGAATAAATAAGGATTATTAGGATTGGACAATATTTGGTCAAGATACAACTATCTGAAAATCTGGAATTTGAGGGTGAAAAAAAAAAAAAAAAAAAATCTAAATACTGAGGAAATCACCTTTAAAGTTGACCAAATTAAGTTCTTAGCAATGTATATTACTAATCAAAAATTAAGTTTTAATATATTTACTGTAGGAAAATTACAATATATATTCCTGGAACATGATCTTTACTTAATATCCTAATGATTTTTAGCATATGTTTTATTTGGCTATTGCTAAAAATATACTCCAGCGACTTAAGACTGGTTTTGTGATCCAGGGTCACATACCAGTATATGCAAAGTTGAATTTTCAGTAGCCATTACAGATGATATAATATTAGACGGTACAGTATTTGGTGCTCAAGAAACATTTCTTTTTATTAACCATGTTGAAAACAGCTGTGCTGCTTCATTATTCTGTGGAAACTGTTCATGGAAAAAAAATTATTTCAGGGTTCTTTGATGAATATAAAGTTAAAAAAGGGTTTATTTGAAATACAAATATTGTTATAAGTAACAATATAAATGTCTTTCATTTTACATTTGATCAGTTTAATGCATCCATGCTAATTAAAAGTATAATTTATAAAAAAAACAACAACAACCTTTTGCTGTTCCCAATCTTTTGCAATTTGGTGAACATAATATATAGCTTACAATCATAGTCTACTAAAAAATATACAATTTAAAACAAACCAAATCTAAATTCCATAAAATAAGCACACAGTCCTTTCTATACATGACCTTATTACAAAACAACCAGCATGTACTGTACTTCAAATGTACTAAGGCTTACAAGCAATAAGGAACACTGTACACACCTTTGCTAAGTCCACCAGTGTATTTGCTTGATCATTCAGCTTTCTTTGCTCCATCTTCACACTTCGCAATCTGGCAAAAAAAATAAGGGAGCAGGTGGACAGGCAAAGAGAAAGAGATGGGCCACAAGGAAAGAAGACACACAGATATACAAGGGAGGCAGGAGTTTACAGAGTAAGGAGTGCAAAAGCAAGTGCAAGAGGTTGTGATGGAGTGTCAACGGAAAGAGCAGGGGAGAAGAGGAAGAAACAGAGTTTGGTAATTAGGCTAAAATCTAGGAGGTAAAAAGTGTTCTTCCATTATATGATGTGCCCACATGCAAACATTTACATTCCAGTTCGGTTCAGTCAGACATGCAAACTTATTCAGCCACAGGAAGTAAAATAAAAAAGAAGGGGTCGAAAAGAACAACAATTGAGACATTGTCCTAAAACTCCGTAAGCATACCGTACTACCCCCAAAGTCAAGAAACTGTGCTGCAGAATTTTTTGGATGGTGATCTGATGCATATAGAAACTCTCAACAAAATGTAACGGAAAGGAAGGAAATGCAGTTACATATTATATAGTAATAAAAACATACTGTAAAAAAAAAAAAAAAAGATTTTTAAAAACACATTAGTTTGAGATTTTTGTTGGTTGATTTTAATTTTGTAGAAATGTTTTTATTTATATTTACATGTATATACAATATAACCCAAATTAATTCAATTATTCAATTCATATATATATATATATATATATATATATATATATATATATATATATATATATACATTTATATTTAATATTAAAGGCTTGATTCAGAACTTTTTTTTTTTTATGTAAACTCTCATGCTTGTGGTCAGGGGCTGATTGCATAAAAGGTTTAGACTGGTCTTAAAAGTAAGTAATCTAATTTTGTTCTTTAAGACTGGTCAAAATTGTAAAAATTCAGGTACATTAAAATTTTGATTAGTCTAAATAAAGATAAAATATAAGACTGATTACCCCTTGGTTAACTGCTAGTTGGTTAAACTAGTTTTTAAGACACTGTCTTAATATAGAGGCTGATTTTTGCAACTGGCCCCAGAATTCATGTTTGAATTTATATTGTCAAACAAAACCTGAAAGTCAAACAAGCTTGTTAATCACAGACAAATTTAATTGTAAATCATAAACCATTAACTATAATTTGCTATTTTAAAAACCCATTGTGTTTTTTTTTTTTTGCAGCTGGCAGACAGGCCTACAAATTGACGTCATAAAAAGCTTTATTGTAGCAAGAACGCTGTAAAATGTGTGGAATCACACCCTAAACACTTTGTCAACAGTGTGATGGCATACATTGAAACTCAATAGGATGTAGCAGAAAACATTCATGATATCGTGTCAGACTGGAGCCGGTGTTACTTGGAAACAGATGAACTGATAAAGACACAGAATGGGTGGACACATGGTATGTGGTCCATGGTAATGACAGATGTGCTAGCAGTGATGCATTAGCATTAACCTAATTTCAGAGCCTAATGAATACAGAAAGCGAACACCAGAAACTCTCTAGATACACATAGCTGGGCTTTCCACTATAGGAAGGCTCAAACAAAACCCGGAAAGGAAAGGGGAGATGTCAATGACAGTTTTGTAACTGTAGAACAAGGAATTTTGGCAGATCTTACAACAATTTCTTGACAAAATGCTTGTCAATGATACTCACATGCAGAATATAAAATAACATGATGGCTTATTCAAACATACGTTCTTCTCCAAAGTTATCCAAGCAACCTAAACCAACCCCAACCAGCCATTTGACCCAAACTCTCCCCCTCCCATCGAAAAACAAAAAACAAGTGTGAAAAAACTCAAGTGTGCAAGCTTTATGGAAAATAAAAGGTGGACACTTTGTACTCTTTCACATGTGCTTGAACTGTTTCAAAGATGAACTCTCAATTTTGGGAGGGCCAAAATTGGTCTGTTTGTTTCTGTACCCAGACCTCCATAGTTCCCTGCACTCCAGATGCAACGGTTACCTTCTCCAGAACACAGGTCGATTTGTTGAGTTTATGAAGCATTTCATGTGCAGATATTTTTAGAATTTTATGATTGTTTGCATTAGGCAAGGGAATGTTTACGTGGTCTTGTAAAAGTGTAGGCCAAATACATTATAAATGAATTGTTGTGCTCAGCAGTTGCGCTTTCACTTTGACCGCATACCAAACAGAGGCAGGACAGGCGATTCACATCAGAGAACCTATAACATGGCCAGAAAATGTTACTGCACTTAAAGGATTAGTTCAGCTAAAAATTGTAATTCTCTTCAGCAGTTAATAAGCCTGATGTTGTTCCAAAACTACATGACTGACTTTTTTCTGTGGAACACAAAATGAAACATCTGTATAATGCACTGTTTTTGCACACTCTTTTTGCTACTAATGTATTAATTCCAGTTATTTAAATTCTATAACTAATTAATTAATTTTGAACTGAGGTACAAAAAACATTTTTATTTATGATTGTATATTTAAAAAATAAATAATATTAATAATTTAATAATATTAATAATTTAAATAAAATAATATTAATAATTTAAATAAAATAATTTAGATTTGAACTTGAATTGAGAAACATGAATCAGTCCTGAGTTTTTTGTTGTTAATTTTGATTATGAAGATAAATGTAGATAATATTATGCAGTATTATTATTAAAAAAATTACCTTTTTAAATAAATGTAAATAAATACTTGAACTGAGGTACATAATTAATTTATTTGAGGACTTTTGTCCAGTTAATTTTGTTTGTCAATATAAATGTAGCTAGTATTTTATTTAATGATTTATATTCACTTTAACTTATTAAATGGTCAACCAGTTCATTCAACTCAATTCAGTCTGATTAAAATGAACAATTCACTAATTAAACATCAGTATTTTTCTCATAAACTTTCACGTTCTTGACAAAACAAAAAACAAAAAAACTGTTAAATTAAATATGTCATATGGATTTGGAACAACACAATGTTGAGTAAATGACAAAATTGATTTCTTTTCTTTTCTTTGGTGATTTGTCCCTTTTTAAAGCGAACCTACCAAGGGAAAGAAAATGAGTACTAAATGCTGAAGTTTGTGTCTAAACTTCCCATGCAGTCTAATAACATTCACTTTTGGTATTTCTCTGAAAGTATTTCCATAAGAATGATTTGCAATAGATTTGTGTTTGCAAGAAAACACTGCAGACCAGCAGATTGTATACAGTGGTACGACTAAAAGACTCTAAAAGACTAAAAGTGCTGTGCGAGGTTCTGTGGAAATCTGGTACAGGCTAGATGCATGAATTTCTGACATTGTGGCATCTGATAAATTTGAAGCTGAGAAGATGTGAAGAACCTTTCCCTCCAAGTACCTTAACAGGTTAGTAAACCATTTAAATGCAATTCATCCAAACACCATTAATGAATATCAAAGCTAAATAAAAATGGGGCCCAGCTTCAAACGTTTTCAATGTTCATCATGTTGGTTGATATTGCTGAATAAGACTTATAAAAATGAAAAAGGGTTCCAATGGTAAGGAAAAAGAGAAGACATGACTTACTTCTGAGCTCTGCAGTGATTTAAGGCAAAGCAAATGGAACACAGAATACATTTTTTTTTAAAAACCTCAAGTTGCACACCACACCAAAAGACTTTCAAACTTTTATGACTGACTTAAAAGAAACTAATTCAATTTGCATCGCCAGACCATTTAGGAAAATTTTTGTCATGTCATTTTTTCATAATACTGAACAGCATATATAAAAAACAACTTCTCTATCATTCATCCAGGTTACTGTCTACACTAGGGATGTCACAAAACCAAAGTAATTTCATTGTGCTCCATAAAAGTTTCAAAGCATTAACTAATATGCTATGAAACACACTCTTTTATTTTTCAAAGTGAAATATTTATATAAATATAAACAAATTAAATGAAAGCAATGGCATGTAGCCTTTGAGTATATCTCAATTAAGTAAACAAATAGACAGTGACCAATAAAGAACAAAGAAATAATTAATTAACAGCAGTGAATGGGTTCTCTCTTCTTCTTTGCCAGTATTACGGTTTGATCAATAATAACATGATAATAGGCAGTGGTGCTGCATTTACACTTTAAAGGGATAGTTCATTTTCAAATTAAATTTTGGTATGTTTTAGCTTACCTCAAGGACATCCAAGATGTAGGTTTCTCTGTTTCCTCAGTATTTCCCATTTTGATATTTTTAGGTCCAACCGTTCTTGTCTGTGACTCACATAATGGATGTCTATGGTCACCACCTCAAAGAGCAGGCACAGAGGAGTCAAAATTAAACAATTCCCCATCGTAAGTACACATTGATGACCTAATACACAAAACGAGCGGATTGTGTAAGAAAACGAAGAGTATTTATATCGTTTTTACCTCTTGTACACAACCACGTCCAACTGATCTGAGTTCGCGAGTGCTTCCTGATATGACGTGCGTGCGCGCTCTGGCTTTAGTCTGTGCAAGCGCGGAAAGCGCCGGAAGCGATCTCTCGCGCGTGTACATCACTCATTGTTTACACTTACTGCCTATGGTTTACACAGATTTCGGAAGTATTACCTTTCACTGTGAAGATCTAAACATATTTAGACGTACAGGAAATTGCAATGGAAGACGATTTCAATATATATCAACAGACAACGTTGAATTTTTTTCACAACCATATTTATTTGAAACAGAATACACAGACCAAGTACTCAGGAGCGATCCGCTGCAGCAGCACGTCTTCAAGCCTCAGAGACAGAGATCTCTTCAAAATTGGTGGTGTTTTAGTAGCAAGTGTTGTGAGATGCCAACAGAAGTAGAGAGCATATGTTGTCACGAATGGAACAACTACAAGATGACGAGAGGACATTGACAGTATCACATCACACACCTGCCTGACTGAAGATCCTGATTTTTCTCCGCTGTTGAGACGCAGCGTTTTGCACGTTGTGTTTAGTTTGCCACGTATAAACTGGAGGCGACGTCCAATGCCAGAGGGACCCAATGGCACGCTGTCAATAGAGTGAGTAATGTGTTGTATTTTTATTATAAATGCAACGATTATAGGGTGCATTATAAGCATTAATTTATTACAATTACTGCATTATATTTCAGACAGTGCAGATTAAAAGCGTAGCGTGTGGTAAACAATGAGTGATGTGCATGCGCGAGACATCACATCCGGGGCTTTCCGCGCTTGCACAGACTAAAGCCAAAGCGCGCAAGCACGTCATATCAGGAAGCACTCGCGAACTCAGATCAGTTGGACGTGGTTGTGTACAAAAGGTAAAAAATATATAAACACTGTTCGTTTTCTTACACAATCCGCTCGTTTCTTGTATTAGGTCATCAATGTGTACTTATGATGGGGAATTGTTTAATTTTGACTCCTCTTTGCATGCTCTTTGAGGTGGTGACCATAGACATCCATTATGTGAGTCACAGACAAGAACGGTTGGACCTAAAAATATCAAAATGGGAAATACTGAGGAAACAAAGAAACCTACATCTTGGATGTCCTTGAGGTAAGCTAAAACATATCAAAATTTAATTTGAAAGTGAACTATCCCTTTAAGTTCCAAAGCACTGGACTGATAGTGTAAGAAAAATCTTTTTTAAATCTAGATTTGTTTTTTTGTTTTTTTTTTACATTTACTTAAGTATAATTTACATGAACATCTCACCAAGTCATTTTTAACCAAAAAGTGCATTCAGTCATTTATGCACAAAATTTTTTCTGATGTACTATTTGTGTCCCTAACTTCTTTTATTTTCGGCATCATCAGCATCAAGATTTCATTCCATGATCTGACAGTTAAAACAAGATCCTAAAATTATTTAAAAAGGAAATATGAGGTTGAGTCTATTCAGTCTAAAAGGTTCAATTCTGTTTCCAAAACTCCTTATAAAAAACTTTATGTGAGTAGATTCCCTAAAATTGGAAAGCGAGACCTTGAACTAAATCCAGTTTTATGCACCATAAAATGTAGATTTACATCTCATCTCATATAAAATACAAATGCAGACAGCACACATTGCAAAAGAAAGATGACAAAGATTAAATGTTGCAAAAATACGTACTGGTGAATGGCCTGCAGAAACTTGCGCTGATGTTTCCGGACCTTGGCATGGTCAATCTTTTTCACAAGCTTTGTGTGTTTGTAGATTAGCCATGTTTCCCTGAGTACATTAGCAGCCGTGTTTTTCACCTGTGAACAAATGAAGTCCAGATAAGAAACTTATATTAAATATTAATCTTGAAGGGACAGTTTGCCCAAAAATGAAATTTCTGTCATTAATTACTCACCTTCATGTGAATTAAGATATTTTTTGATGAAACTCGAGAGCTTTCTGACCCTCCATAGACAGCAATGCAACTGACATGAAGAAAATGTTGAATGAAGTCAATATTTTGGTTTTCTTAGTTGAACCACTGACATCACATGAAGCATTTTAATGATGTCCTTACTACCTTTTTGGGTCTTGAAAGTGTCAGTTGCGTTGCTGTCTATGCAGGGTCAGAAAGTTCTCAGATTGCATCAAAAATATCTTAATCTGTGTTTTAATGAAGGATAAAAAAAAAGATCTTACAGGTTTGGAACAACAGTAATTAATGACCGAATTTTCATTTTTGGGTGAAATATCCCTTTATAACATCACTACAGCTAGTGCAGACAGAAAGACGTACAGTATGTTTGGTAACTCACTAAGCCATAAAAAATATTAAAAGTGAATTCTCTTGAAATACAGCCTTAAGTGCTACTACTGTAGTTGTAGACTCTGGAAGGTTCAGGTGAATTAGCGATATGGGTGAGATGTGCTTGCCAGGTTTTGCCTAGAAAATGATCTCATCAAGGGACTGTTGGCTAGTTTCCACAGTTTATGCAGCATCATCATTTGGCCCAAAGTACTTTTTGCAGCGAGTTTGACTGCTCTTTTTAACACTTATTTTATACTTACTTCGTTTTCACTTAGCTACAATTCTGTACATTAAAACATGCTCACTCTTTTGCAGAGTTGAGTGTCCATCATAAAGTTATGGACATGCTTTTCAGCCTTGGTGAGCTCTAGCTTCCTGGCTACGACAGCCACCACTAGGGCAGTGCAACCGGCCCCCTGAAAATACACACAAACACAACCCAAATCATAGCAAAATCACTTTTTAAATGCAGTTCCTCTATAAAATGGCTTCACAGCTTGATTATGTTATGGCTGAGTCGACACTAATAACTGTAAAAATATATGCAGATAAACTTAAATGTAAGACTTGTGTATCATTTGTACATAATTAATCGGGTAAAAGATAGACGCACCATGATTCCAGTAAGGAGACACACTCCTTTCCCACAGTATGTGTTAGGCACCATGTCTCCATAACCAATAGACAGGAAGGTTATGGAGATCAGCCACATGGCTCCCAAGAAGTTACTGGTGACTTCTACTTTATCATGGTATCTGATGAGATAAAATCACAAGAAAATACTGGGATTAATTTGATAAGAAGGGCTAATCAATACCTTACAGGACACATTTTCGAAAAAGAAAAGTCTTCAAAGGTGCCTCCAGTACGAGTTTGTAAAAAAAAAAATTTTTTTTACTACATTTAATTAATATGAATTATGAGGGGGAAAAAAGGTTTCTTTTAGATTCAGGTTAAAATTCAAATTAATTAACTTTATTTACATTTTTTTTTTTTAATTTTGCTACATTTATGTTGACAAACAAAATTAACTAAAGCAAAATACTTTAATTGATTCTTTTACCTCAGTTCAGGTTCAAATGTAAATGAATGAATGACTTAAATTATTTAAGGTCTATAATTTCAACAATGAGAAATAAATATATAACATTACATATAATAAAAGTTAAGTTTACATAAAATGAAATAAAAAAAATACATGTGCATCTTGTATATCAGTTTAGGTTATAATCGAAATTAATTAATTACATATATATACCCATACTATAGTTATAACACTTAAGCTGCGTCCCAAATGACACACTATACACTATGCACTCATACACTATGTACTTATGTACTATGTACTCAACCATGTAGTGTATGAATTATATAAGGTTGTTTTGTCATTCATAATTGTCATTCATAATTGGAGTTTGATAGCCCCTTCCCCTTCATTCTGTAATTAAAGCTGTGTCAGTTGAGTGCATGAAGTGTCCAACATTCCACACTTAGTTTTTACAGTTATTTTAGTGCATCATCCGGGTGTTTAAAGTGTTTTTTTTTTTTTTTGACTTTTCAGTGTGAACGCACTATTCACACTATTTATACTACAAAACATCATAGAATAGTGCATAAGTACGCGATTTGGGGCGCACCTGTAAATACAAACAGTCCCTTTGATTTTTGAGCAGAACTGCACATTGACAGTGTTGCACAGCTCAAATATACAGGAACACTTTGCATTAGGGGTTTTTGAGAAGCCCAATCACATATGAAGGGTAATCTTAAAGGCGACCTAAAGTGCAATATCAAGTATTAAATTCAGCAGCATACATCAATATTCAGGCCTTACCGCACTGGATAAAAAGGTGGACAGCCCAAATATAAAATCTTTGTATACGTAATTTCTAATTTCTAAGTACTGTCCATATTCTGCTCGTAGGAACGAGAGGGCAGCCAGGGCCTATTAGATGGCTTGCTCTTGTTCCCCAGTGTTCTAGCTCAGTCTGGTGTGGAGAATGCGTCTCTGTAAAACTATTGTGGGAGTCACATTCCATTACACGAGCATAAAAAGGGTAAAAACATGCTGGCAGTGTAACCAAATCCAAAGCTGCCATGAACTCAGATGATGCACTGCTCGGACAATATGGGGCACATAAGAGCATTCAGGCAGTCGATTTCAACCAAGTCACTTTAGCATTGTCTCAAATCAAAACACTTCAAAGAGCTTCACTTGCACATAATCACAGAATCTTAAACATAGATTGGACCCATACAGAAATTTACTACGGAAACTGCCAGTTACTACAGTAACTGCTACTAGAATAAATCTGTGATGACTTGGTATTTTCAGGTAAAAGACACTTTAGAAAGTTACCCTTGCAAATTTCTGTAAAGGGAACAGCATACCATCTATGTTGATTCTTCCAGCATTCATAACAAAATGGTCCACTCAGTTCCAGAAACACTTAACTCCAAACACAGAATGGAAAGAATAAAACAATTTTACGAAATTACGAAGATGTCAAAGTTTCAGAACCAGGTCTTCTCTTGGCCTCAAATCCATGTTCAATCAGCATGAACAATATGCCCATGTGCTGACTACGGAGTAACTCTACATTAATGTTCAAATTAATCTATCAGTGAGCGTCCAGCTTCTATGCCCATGAATTTAACTGAGGACTCATTAGCTTGAGTGCTATTAAATAAGGCCAGTCGACTAGCCTGCCGACAAATGATTTAAAGTGAAGAAGTAGCTGCGGCCATTTAGGGGTGAAGCAAAGGGTTCTTAAGGTGCTGATAAAGCACCTCTGCCTACCTCTGATGGATTCATCCACTGTAACTCTTACACAAGACATGAGAATACAGAAAAATAACAAGCTAGCATGACACCTGACTAGCACATTAGCTTAGTTGGTGTCCTCAACACTTTTTCCTCAACCACACTGCAAAAAAATAATTTCTAAATCTGTCTTTCTAGTAACAGTAGATAACAAGATAAATTTATCTGAAAAACAAACACTGTATAAACCACATAAATTTTGTTGGTTTCATTTTTAAAGGAAAATGGGCCATGAAAAATAAACTTCATTGAAGATATGGGCGTTTCAACAACTACGGACAATTTTGTAAGAGTTTTTAAATACACAATTAAAAAGTTAATGGAATTAAAATTAATGTAAAAATATGCCAGTCTGCAGCTGCAGCATTATTTGCATCATGACCAACTAATGCTGCATAACATAAAGTTTAACATAAAGTTTTTACTTAGTGAAGTTATTACCATGTAAAACAAATAAAAATCACTAACACAACCATGCTTTAAATATTGTGAGGAAAAAAAGTGTGAGAAATTAAAGTGCAAAAAGAAAAAGATAATTAAAGGGGTGATTGTGTACTTCAGGTTCATTTTTTAGATTATTTAAATAATTTAAATAATTATTTTCAGGTCATAAAATATGTAAAAAGCATAATAAAAATATCGCATTTAAAAATCTATAATCAAACATTTGTATTTTTCATATGTCAATATCTATTATTTAACAGTTTTCATATTTTTATTTCATTATTATTTTGTTAATTTGTGTATATCTATATATCTATACACCAGTCCTACGCATCATGACCAACTGACAAAAATGTACCTTAGTGAAACAGAAAAAAAAAATCACTATCAACACAAACATGCTGTAATTTTGTGTGGGGAAAAATGTTTAGAATATAATGTTATTAAACTCTATGGTGAAAAAAGAAAAAAACCTGTGATGCATTTATTTCAGCTGTTAAACTTTTTGTTAGTACACAAATTAAACTGTATGCTATAAGTCAGGGTTAAATGTGGCCGTAGTTGAAGAAAACCCATATATACTGTACACTATAGACAATTGTTGTGGTGCAGTGCAGTGAAGAAATAGCAGGTGGATGACGTAGGACATATAGTCTAATGGGTAAGAAGTGGGCGCAGAACCTGGCTAAAGGGCTCAGGATGACCTGATTAGCATAGCTGTGCAGCTCTCTCTATGTTTATGGGTCATGACAACATACTGGATCTTTACTCTCCCCCGAGGTCTAGGTCAAGATGCTATCTTGGTAAGAATAGCACTTTAGAGCACCAGAAATGGTCAAATATTTGACAGCGCTTTAGGAAAAGAACAGGCTGCCATGAACATGATGACCACCATGATGACACATGGCGTCATCGGTGTGAAAATCCCAAAATCCAAAGAATGACTCAAAAACGTAATTACCCAATGCGAAGACCACTCTTTATCAGAGGCTATAAGATGACAGACAATTTAAAGGAGAAAACACATGGAACTGAATTTGGATATAAACAGAATTTGGGATTTCCAGGATGCCAGCAATTTGCCGTTTTGCCAGTATAGCTCATCAAGAGAGATGAACAGAAGCTCAGAGCCAAGTGATAGTTTTTCCTTGCAGATCACAGACTCACTTTGGACCCCTATCCAGAAGCAGCCATGTGGGAGAAACATAGAATAAAACCATGAATAATGAAACACGCACACATCTGCTTGCCACTGATATCACATTTAAAAGCAACAACATTGACCAACTGCGTTGGAAGGAAAGAACTACATAAAGGAATTATTCACTCAAAAAAGAAAAATCTTTCATTATTAACACAATTTCTTCTTTATTTTGAACCCATTAGATGTTCTCTTTTCTGTGGAAGCATATCCTGAGTTCTCGTTATAATATAATAAAAGTAAATGGGGACAAAAACAGCCTGTCAGCTTTTTGGCTCTAGGTTATAATTTTGATCTGTTCATCACTCAACTTATTGAAAGACTTCACAAGACATAGAAATAGTACATGAGTGAAATGAGGCACTTTAATGGTGCTTGTTTTGTCATTTGACGGCCTCATTCACTTACAATATATATAAAAGAACTTCACATATTGGGCCCTATCATACACCCGGCGCAATGCGACGCAAGGCAAGTGTGTTTGCTAGTTTCAGTCCAGCGCCATGTCATTTAAATAGCAAATGCATTTGCGCCCATTTGTGCACCCATGGGCGTGCTGGTCTAAAAAAGAGGTGTGTTCTGGCGCATTGCTATTATAAGGAGCTGAAAATAGACTGTGCCATAGACCAACTCAAACCTGGTCTAAAATCTAAAGTCAATGGCACAATATTTTTTTGTTATTTAAAGAGCGTGTTGGTAGAAAACGAGCAGATCGGTTTCTTCGCTTGAGAAGCGTTCAGCTTTTCCACCAACAAATTCCGCTATCGCGCGAACGCATCTCGCTCTTGAAGGGAATGGGAGGTCACACTCTGATTGGTTTATTGAACGTTATGCCCATTACTTATTAAGAGAATAGGGACAACCCATTCCAAAAATGTGCCCCAGCGCATGGACCGTTTTTCCGTCGTTAAAATAGCAAAAGTGGATTTGGACACGCCCTGAGTGCACCTGCACCGTGCGCTTTACACTTTGTGTTTAGATCGTTAAAATAGGGCCCATTGTGTTCCACACACTGAAAAATATGGTGTAGGATTTATTTAGAAACAAATTTTACCCATTTACTTTTTTTATATACATTTTGATTGAGACATTAACGAGCAATTTCTAAGAGATGGCAAGTAAAACAATAAATTAAACATGAAATGTTAAAGTAGAAAGACTGATATAGAATTTCTTGTAAAAACTACTCCAATAATCTTTGCAACTTCAAATAAAACAAATTAAATAAATAAAAATCTGTAGCACTTTACAATAAAGTTCCAATTGTTAACTATATTTAATGCATTAACTAACATTATACTACGGGGCCATTGAATGCTTGAATCTGATTGGCTTACGAGTTACGAACGTTCTGAGGTGTGCAATTATTTTCTGGGAAATGCATGGCAAACATAGTTCCAGGCAGCTCTCCTGACCGCATTACAGTTCCATATCACTTCACATAGTTAACTGTAATAATGGTCGTGCAGTTTGCACAAAAAGGTGTTGTCAGCGCTGCCCTGACGATTTTATCAGTAATCCTATATAGTGTAGCAACTTAAAGGCTACACATGACATTTCTCGCTAGTGAGGTAATAACAGCGCTGTTTAGAGACGCACAGAGTTAACATTAGCCAAATTCACACAAGCTCTCTCTTTCTCTTTCTAATAACTTCATTAATAACTGCATTAGAATGCTATCATGGCTCAAGCCTCCATTACCAGCTTTAAAATGACGCTTTGGAACTAGCAAAAGAGGCATTGGATAAGATGCGGAAGAAATAGTCCTTCTCACAATAGCTATTTAAGTACAAAAAATGGACGAATCCCTTTAAATATATCATCTGATCGATGTCTTGAGGTGTGGTAACTGTAGAATAAGCGGAATAATTGACTCTGGGCTGTTAAATTATTAGAAAAATAGTTGTCCATGTTAGCTCAGGTCAATAAAATATTAATAGACACAACTTTTGATTTTAATAATGTATAAGCAAATGTTGAAATCAACATGAACTAAGATTAATAAATGCTTTAGAAGTATTTTTCATTGTCAGTTAATGTTAACTAATGTACGTAGTTAACTAATGTTTAAAATTGGGACCTTACCGTGAAGTTTTTTTCAGTGTAGAATGAAAAAAGTGAGTTCATTTTTAGTGGAATATTCCTTTACTTCTCCTAGGGCTGGGATGATAAAAACATGCAGAATCGATTTGTTGATCGATTTTTAGATTTTAAGAATGCATCACGATTCCTCTGGAATCGATTCTGAGCTTAGATTTTAACAGCAGATGGCGCTCTAATCTAGTTTTTATCCGCACACTCAAATGCTCATAAAGAAGAGTGCTAAAGAGTGCTTGTGCGTTCGGCTGAGTCATGTAATTTCACTTCATTTTAGAATGCTTTTATGATGCAAGATTGATGTAAACACAGCCCACTGTGAACACCTTTGTAATTCGCTACAACCTTTATGAATTTTATGAATGATTATTTTAGGTTCAAGTGTGTGTAATGATTTGGAAACGAGCAGAGTACGGGTGTTTCTAAAGCATGCAGTGCCATCTGCTGTTCAAAACTAATCTCAGAATTGGTTCAAGAAAGAATCGCTATGCATTCGGAAAATCTCAGAATCGATGCTGAATCATTTTTCGATTCGCGATGCATCGATTTATTTTCCCAGCCCTAACTACTCCAGGCTCAAACAGTGTTTCTTCAGAAATCAAAGGTTTATCTCACCTCTCACAGACGTGCACAGTCCAGGCAGCAATGATCCATGATGATATACTGAAAACCAGCAGGACTGTGCCTGGGCAGATAGTCATCAAAGTCTTCATGACAAAGCGTGTGTCAAAGTTGATCTTATTGAGGGCTCCGATACTGCGTGACGAGGCGTCCGTAAAGAGCTTACTGTGCAGGAGCATGACCCGGCCAATCAGATACAGCCGCAGGAACATGGGGATGGAGAGGATGATGTCCACGTCTGCATCCGCCACAGACGGGGTGTAGGTGAAGGCCAGGCGGGCGGTCCAGGTGAAGACGTACTGACCTGGAATGGGGTGGATGGCACACACTAGCAGCTCCAAAACGATGAACAGGATACGCTCGTACGTCATGGCTATCCGCCAGTCGTCTGCTCCATTGTCAACCATAAAGAGCTAAACGTTAGACAGAGACAACAAATTTAAAGGGATTGAATGGTGCACACATATATACACACACACACACAAACTATACAGTTCTATCAGGTATATTTACCTCGTTTTAAACACGTTTAGATGCTATTTAATAGTCTAAACTTATGTTATATAGTAAGTACTAGAATATATCATTATATAATAATTACAAAAATATATAAACAAATAAATGTTAATTTAAAATGACAAAATATATATGTCTGTATGTGTGTATATACTCACACACACACACACACACACACACACACACACACGCACACACACACACACACACACATACATACATACAGTATACAGATATATGAACAAATAATATATAAACTGACATAATATAATATAAAGAATATATTATCTGAAAGCATTCTCTGTGGTTTTAGTATTATGACTATAATAGGGATTTCTTTTCTTTTGTTTCAACGAATGCAATGTAAAAAACCTGCAATCAGGAATAAAGGTATTTTAATTGTTCATTCATTCAAGTAATTTGACCATTATCTGATGTTCCAAGTTATTAAATATTGCTCACAAAGCAACTGATTGACAGGCCTGTATTAAATTACATCTCCTATTTGCCATAAGCTCCACTTGTAATACCATCATTAATCAAAATCAGTGTCTTCTCTATAAAGAACTCTTAATGGATAGGTAAAAAAAAAAGCACAGACACTGAATGCAGATATCAGGAAATACAAAAGCCAGGGCAAGTTTCCATTCTGCTGCTACTATAAGTCATTAGGATTTGGCATAAGTGCTTCCTCTGTAATCTTTTAGGCTTGTGTCTCAGTCTCTGCTCTTGTTTATGGCTTCCAAAGCTGAGTCTGCTTCTTACCTGAATCTCTCGTGCGTGGTACATAATGATCAGACAGAGCAGAATTACAGTGGAGAGGCTAATAAGGCATTTCAGTGCAAATGAATATGAGGATTCCTGCAGAGACATTGAAAAAACAACAACAGCGACATTAGTTTACATTTTTATGTTCCTGCAGCTCACTTGTTTTTTGTGAACTTAATTCACCAGAGAACATGCATACTAAGAAAACATTTGCCTTTACTGCACTGTATGTTGCTTTGGATAAGTGTCGGCCATAAGAGTAAATATATGTATAACAAGTGACAGATAAACACCATTTTTTTATGTCTACTGTGGGTAAGAGTCTTGCAAACATGCTCGATGAAGCATACAGCAGTTTGAGGAGTTTGAACTTTGCAGTTGTGATGCATGAAAGCTACCTCTATATAGCATTTCAGTTTTTAGCGGTCAGCATTAGCATTTTCAAGTTATGGAGTCTTTCAAGACTGGGAATAGAAGCACTTGATTTAAGAGTAAAAAACAGGGTTTGTGGTTACTATTACTTGTTCTATATAACCAAAACCACACAGTCCCACTTTCAAACTGGATTTTAAGCATTTTTAAGAAGACTACAACAGTTTAACTGATCCCTTACAAAAATCAACCATGGGTTTATTATAGTAAATGTATAGTAGCCATGTTTTTAGCATACTGATAGATTAACATTTGTGTAACCACAGTTTTACTACACTAAAAATTGCTGGGTTCAGCCCATTGGGTCGTTTTTAGCACCTTTACCCAGGTGCTGGGTAGTTTTTCTGTACTCTAATAGTGCTGTAGAGTTGTGACGTTCGCGAACGAACCGATTCTTTTGAACGGCTCATAAACATGAACGATGGGAGCCGAGTCGCGGCTGGAGGGGAGCCGTTCTTTCTGTCGTTCTTTTTTCCTATGCGTATTTCACACAGATGCACACAAATGAGCTCCTCCGCGAGACAGAACAGTTATAGGGGGAGGGGCGCACCCAGCGCAGGCCAACCCTTTATAGCGTGATGATATTAGTTATTAGTTGTGCATGTTCATTGCAGCCCACTTTGGTATTGTTCATTGACTTGAAGGGGCTGATGTCCTATTTGCAAAGTTTACAGTAGTAATAGTATGTAGTATGTAGACATTTCCATTTTATTTATTCTAATTTTATCTACTTTAAATATTTTTTGTTTTCTATCAAAATGTTCTTGTGTGATAACAATGTTCTTGTGTGAAAGTGTTTGTAGTAAAAGCTGTTTTGCACAGAAATTCATTGCAGCTGGCTTTGTTTTTGATGTTTATTTGAGTAGGTATTGTATGAATAACATAAGTCAACGTAGCTTTACACACACACACACACACACACACACACACACACACACACACACACACTTTGTACTAAAGGTAAATCCAAAATAGTGATGTCACTGGCTAAGCAGAGGGATTTGTGCAACCCTATGGAATATAGTCCACACATGACAAATGAGGTAATAATCAATATTTCAGAATAATTCAAACTCAGATATTGGTGTGTGATATCTGAGTTTTAATTATTTGGCTACAAATCTCACCTCATCATTCCTCCCAGTGATTATTTCCAGGATAAACTGAGATGCCCCCAAGCTGGCTTCTTAAAACTGACTAAATATTTAAAAAGAGCCAAAAGAGCCGTTCTTTTGAACGGCTCTTTGAAAGGAATGGATCGCGAAGATCCGGATCCCCTCAAAGAGCCATAAATCCCATCACTATAGTGCTGGGTTATTTTATTGTTTTACCTCGGAACCTCGGTCTGAGGTTCACAGTTCCTCCGGCATACAGCAGCCCCTTTTCGGTGAAAAGGCATTCAAGAGAACGGTTGAATACACGTAAATTAAAATGCTTATTTTGAATGTTTGTTTTAATATTGTAATATTTTTGTTCAAATGTGTTCTTGCTTATTAATAAATGTTAATCTTTTTATTACTGCTGTTGCCTCTAGTAATTCTGTGTGTGATTATTTGTTTCAATTTAAGCCAGCAATATAGTAATTTTTAAACAATAGTTGACTTCAATAAAACAACCCAGTATAGTAGGTTTTAAAATATTTATCCCATCCAGCTGGGTCAAAAATAACCCAGCATGTGTTCGGTCCAATATTTACCCAGTGCAGGGTTGCCAAATAACCCAAGTTTTTTTGTTGTTTTTAACCCAGCATTTTGCGCTTACAAATACCATAGCTGAACTATGGTTAGTGTAGCATAACCATGGATGATTTGTGGTTACCATGGGTTAACTGTATTAATGTTTTTTGGTTTTATTTGTAGTTAAAGCCATGGCTCATTTCCATAACAGATTAGTCAAGCATGTAAACTCATAGTATTGTGGAAGCTGTAGTTTTTATGTTATAACTTAGGCTTTTTACGTACTTTTACTCATATAATATAAAAAAATAAATAAGACAAAACTAAATACAAGCCTCAAACAGCACGTTTAAGGTGATCTAGTTGCCTGGAGCTCCAACAGCAAAGTTCCCAAAATCCCTCTATAACCAGACGACAGACCAGGCCAGGTTTACATCTTAACCTGGTCTGTTTGGTTATAGATGGATTTTGGCACTTTTCAGTAAGTCAGTCTAGGAGCTCCAAGCCAACTAGACCAAAGGTGCACAATCCTGTTCCTGGAGAACTACATTCCTGCAAAGTTCAGTTCCAACCCTGATCAAATATGACTGAACCAGCCAATTAAGATCTTCAGCAGCACTTCATAATTACAGACAGTTGTTTTTGAGCAGAGCTGAAACTGAACTATGCAGGTAATTAGATCTCCAGCAACGGTATTGAGCATCCCTGAGCTAGACTTTAACCAGCTGGTTCAGACTGAGATTTTTTTTCAGATGGGAAACATAGCTTGTGCTTTTAACTAAATCCAACAGATGTAGCCAATAGGCTACTGATATAACACAAAGTGTACCCTTAAGTCCAGTCCAGTCCCTTTTTCCCCCACACACAATCATGACTAGAAGAGGAAATAACAACAATCCGGTTTCTGTCTTTCAACCTTAGCTCTGGTTCTTACTCTCTGTATGACAATCCTCATTATGAGATCAGTGCAATTGGAGCTCATTAAACCTGACTCTGCTGATACACTGGAACAGGATGTGCTGGCTAAGGCATAAAACTATGCTTTATGGAAAGTTAAAAAAGAAAGCGCCACTCCAGGGATCATCTAACTAACTTCAGGGCCAGCAATTCGCTTAGGCCAAAAGAATCAACAAACAGATATACTGTAGAATCATATGAGAATGACAACTTGTAGTCAATGATTTTAAATGTCAAACCAGCAATTTTAACAAATTTAAGCATTTGTTTTTTTCTAGAACCATATTTTGCACAGATGGCCTACTGTTGTGCCAATATGTCGTTAGTGATAATATACTATCACCATCTTTACTATATGGCAAAAAAAAAAAAAACGTGGCTTGTGAGTACAACTCTAAGTGGAGATCTCTTGCTCTTACCATATAGCTGAGCCATTTAAGGTCCCTAAAAAAATTAAGGGTAAAGCCTAGTAGCTTGTCATTTCCTTTCTGTATAGAAGCTATAGCTTGGTATAAAAGAGTACTTATCTAAAAAATTACACATGATGATATTGTCAAGAGCATGCTATAAAGATTTCATTGATTGATGCTCTCTGATGCCTATATCCATTAAGGAAGTGCACACAAAGAAGCCGATGTCAATGATGAATTTATCCTTTGGTGTCTTTAAACGGTCATACAGTAAATAGATCACTCTTGGACTTTAATATTCTGCAGCATTTAATTAAATGGTATGAATCAAAGTGTTAAGGATGAAGTATGATGTATACATCTAATCTAGCATAGGTTATCTAGCATGAAATCTTGTGATGCATCACTGCCCTGTTGAAAAAGACCATCTTACACAAGCATGAATTTTAATAGCGGTTCAGGTGCTGGTCAAACGTGTGGATAGCATATCCATCTTATTAACTTCTTCCACCTTCTTAACTACAAGTATATGTATGCTGTTTGAAAACACAAACACAACGGCCTCAAAGTATTGGACACTTGGTCTTAAATTGAATAGAATGTCTAAATCCTAATTATATAACCAAACAGTGTTATTTTACAACTAATGTTATTTATATAAAAAAGAGAGAATAGAGCATGACACTTTAAGCAAACACTTCAAGATACAATATAAGCTTCAAAGAGTGTTGTTTTAGTATTATTTACATATGTTTATAGTATTTATTAATGAGTTCACGTTCATATTTATATTCTCAGTTTGCATCTTTTAGTTTAAGTAGTTTGTTCTGTGCTTTTTGCAGTTTCTATTATTATTATTTCAAGCAGAAAAGTGTAACCCATTATTATTTTTTAAAAGATAATACATTTTCAATTGATTTTATTTGGTTAGATATTTTAATATATACTGCAATGAAATAAGACATTTTTGTGTGTGATAATCTGCAAAAAAAAAAAAAAGTAGAATTCTGTCATCATTTACTCACCCACATCGTTCCAAACCTGTATGACTAATTTCTTCTGTGGAACACAAAATAAAATATTTTTAAACATTTTGGTAACTAAATAATTTCCCACTGATTTCCATTGTATGGACAAAAATAAAATGGAAGTCGAAGGGAACCAAAACATTTTTCAATATATCAACTAAATATCATCATCATCTACAGCAGGAGGAAATGAATGCAGGCTTGGTAAAACATGAGGGTGAGTAAGTGATGACTCAATGTTTGTTTTTTGGGTGGATTATCCTTTTAAATGTCCAGAAAACTCTTTGAAGTCATTTAAAACTTTTACCTTTGTATAAACTCCCCAGGAGAGTTCAGTCTCCGTCACCATGACAACAATTCCAAACATTCCAAAAATCAGGGCATAGTCGCTAAGGCGCTTGCGTTTCTCAAACAGCGCCCTCCGGTGCCCAAGCTTATACCCAATGTCCTTGTTCTTCTTATGCGGAGCACTGCATGGTCTTTTCCTCACAAGGTTCTCACTGGACTGCTTAGTAGGGTCTTCCCCGTTCCCTTTGGAGACCACCACCTCCAGGCCGGAAGTGTGCAGGGTCTGCAAAGGCTGTGTCTCAGAGTCCAGCTCTGCTAGGTTCCTCCGGGACGCCCCCAGACTGCCGAGTGGTCTGACTATGCCCCCATTGTACTTGCAGCTGTTCATGGCTATCTGAGGATACTGTGGGCCGCCGTGGGACAGGGAAGGCCGCGATCCAGCATGGCTCAGCCTTTTGGCATCCGGATTCACCTGCCAGAAATGAAAAGATATTTTATAGATTTTATCATTGTCTTTTGTGTCCAGGTCCTTCTGTGCTGGCTGAGGGGCAGAGCACTGCCGATTCGCAGCAATGCTGATTTAGTGGACATTTCTCCATAAAATTAAATGCATAATGCATGTGGGAGGAGCATCGTCTACTGACTGTAACTCCTGAAAAAGCTTTCGGTTAGGTGAAATCAACTATTTACAGTTTCATTTATATAAAAAGCATCACTGGGAAATAATAAGAAAAAATGTAATTGAACAGTGATTTAAAAAAATATACATTTTAATGGAAACACTGAAATTTTCAATTAGAAAAACAGCTGATGGCCAATATATGCAATCATTTCAAAAGATAAAAAAAACTAATACTGTCATTCAGTAAAGATTGCATTAAATTAATCAAAAGTTATAACATTACAAAATATTTCTATTTCAAATAAATTACTGTTTTTACTGTATTTTTGATCCAATAAATGCAGCCTTGGATCCCAGTGTTTGGAATTAGTGAATATTTTATTTAATTGTATTACTGATTAGTAAATGAGACAAAATACTGGCGATAATGCTTGTGAAGATGACGCAAAAAGCCTGCTCACAATAATCTCACATTATTAAATTATTTCTGAATTGAATTTTTATTCTGAATTTATACTGTTCTAATTTTCATGGCAATAAGGATCAGTTTCTGTTATCTAGCTGCTGCTGCTGGGCTGACACAATGCCAACTCATTTGCAGAGACCTACTTCTGTTCTGTAATGTCATTTTCTGATAGGCAGCGCACAACACAGACCCACAGTCTAACCGACTAAAGAGACACCAATGGATTAGAAATGAGAGTAATGACAGCTGTTTGAAAATATATATGCAAACATATCCAACATACACTGCTTATAGCCATAGTTAACCAAAGCTAGTTGTGGGACCACCTGGAAACCTTTTCTGTCAAATACCTGGTTCTGCTGGTTTAGCTGTACCTTGGTAGAGATCATGTTGAATCCAAAATCACTGCTAGAACCTCCAGCATCCTCAGCATAACTCTTTTTTTTATTGGAAAAATTCTGTTTATCCATGTTACTGCACTGGGCTGTACTGACTAGATCTATGCAGAAACTGCTACTAGATACTTAAACTGAGGTTACAAATAATACCATTTAGGATTAGAAAACTAGAAACTATTCTGGTCCCCCAAAAGTAAATTTCTACCAAGGTCCCTCGTGTGAGACATTTCTCTTGGAGTCTTTCACATGGCTTTCTGCTGCCATGGCAACAGATCATTTATATTCGATACAGCTTTTTGTTGGTCTCCCTTTTTATGTGTGTTTTCCACAAACAGACTGTGGGAACATGTCCAAAAGTACAGTCTTGTACTGTCTGTATCCTTTAAGGAACACTGAATATAATTTAATATACTATAATAAACACAAAAAAAGGGCTAAGAATTTGTTTAAAGAAAGTCTAATCTATAAAATATATGTTTTATATCATCTATATTTTTTTGCATATATTGTGTTACTTCAATGTCAATATGATTTCATAAAAAGTAAAAAAAAAAAAAAAAAAAAAAAGAATACAGTACATGGCTAATTGTATGAAAAAAGTAACCTAACCATCAATGCAATAGGAAGTCTTGATCAAAAACCAGGTCTTAACTCCATTACACACAATGTCATTATGTTCTATGAATTATTATGGATTTGTAATGACAGTGGGTTGGAAAAGCAACCATGCAAAAGGACAAAAAGGCCCATTCACACCAAAAAATAATTATATTAGTGTTCAAAGTGTGATACCATTAACAGGCATGTGCTGCAGTTACGTCGTCTGCCACTTTAAAAGCTCATGCTCTTTAAAGCAGGATGGATTCTGATGTTTTTATCATTCATCAGCAGGAAAAACTGTTCTGAAAATGATTCCAATGATATTGTTCCTCTATGCTGTTATCGTTGTAATTGTGTTGTGGAATCTCAGGCTTTTACTGTAGGAAAATACACACACACACACACTGGAGTATATTTGGAGACCTTCTACTTCAACATATTCAACCCTGTAGGCTATTTCAGCTAGAGAGAAAAATATATCTATTGTCCTTGTAACCACTTATGTGTACCTATACTACTTTAAAATACAATGGAGTAATAGACATAATAAAACAGACCCAGAGGTTCAGAACTGATTTCCAACAAGCAGCTGCTGTCTCTCTGATGAAAGAGCTCCAGGGATCAATTGCAATACACAGCAAAGCTCCTGTCAAACTTCCACTCTTTCCAAGGCCAGCATGGACTGCCAGTTGCCAAATGAGCTCTTTTTTTCTATCAATGTCCTGAGAGAGCCAGTAGTCAATTGTGTTATTAGTCTTTCTTCCTGGAAATGTTAAAAAGGTACAATATACTAACATCTGCTCCCAAAAAAATAACATTGAATATTGACATTATCCTAAGGTTTAAATCTATTGTAATTTGCCATTTATTCCTGTGAAGGTAAAGCTGAATTTTCAATAGCATTTATTCCAGTCTTCAATATCACATGATCCTTCAGAGATAATTCTAATATGACTTGCTGCTCAAAAATATATAGAAATATGTTTTTTTTTTGTTTTTGTTTTTGTTTTTTGGAACAATGTAAAAGTCTTTACTGTCACTTTTGATCAATTTCAAAAAGTTGGAAAAAATATATATATTACTGACCCCATACAGATAGATCGATAGTTCTAGTCACATTTATTTAAAAATATATCAGCACAGTTAGTGACACTGATCTATTCTGAAACTCCAGAGGAGGCACATTGATTACTGCATTTTTTAAGCAAAAGTCTCCATTTGCTCTCTATTTAATCACATTGCTGTCAAGAGAACGAATTGGGATATTACAGGGATCTCATTTGTGATTTTTCTTTTCAATGGGATGCACCACAATGTCACTTCCAACATAAATGACAGCACAGCTGCTATATCAACAAAGACGCACAAAGCTAGAAATTCTTTGCATGACCTTATAACTGAAGGCAGTTAAAACACACAGCTGCATGCTCTGAGTGCAATTTTATGCTGATTTGGGATACGTCTACAAAACTGATCATATATCAGTCACAAAAACAACATCTGCTCATCTCCATTTTGATGCAACAGGCTAGGCCTGTACAACGTTGGAATGACATTTTCATTGTCTCAGCCTCTCAATTTCACATTTCGCTTATTTTCCATATTAACCATTATTCTCTTCTGTGCGTGTCAAAGCTGAAGGGCCCTTAGACTTCCCCCTTCCCTGCTCCTTCATTCCCCTCTCTGCACGCTTTGGTCCGTACAAATCCAATTCAGCAAATCTATTTTGACATTGAATTTGCACTCATTCAGATGTGGCATCGGACTCTCTTTTCCTCAGGTCTCTTTCTGTAATGAAATGTCTGCAGCAGACCTGAGAGCTGATTACAGATCCCGCTATTCAAGAATATCTTTTCTAACTGCTCTTCCCTATCAAAATGTGATCTTTACAACCAGACATCTTCCCTCATCGTTTTGCATAAATTTGCACCTCAGGGCCTGTATCATGTAAGAGACAAAATAAGAAAGAATTGTGTGTGATTTGTTTCAGCCGTTGTGATTTTTATGTCAGTTAGCATCTCAAAGCCAGTTGCCTGGCTGATGCAGGACCATGAGAGGTTTGTGATTAGAAATCTACAATCCTTGCTAATGAAAACCACAGAACTTTTTGAACATATCAAAGGAGTTGTAAATGGCATGTGACTAATCATTCTTAACTCCAAAAAATATTTAAGCATGATGGACCCAGTCCCGAAGCCTTCATTAGCAACTTCCCTGAAATTTAAGAAAAAAAAAAAAAAAAGTCAGTTTCACTATTATTATTGCTCTCATCCCAAAACTCATCCTGCAACTTATCCTGCTACAGTACAAACATAAATGATAAATCAAACCTACTACATTTCTTAGTGAATGGACATGTTTTCAGCACAGCAGATGATGGAAAAATAATGTGAGCCTATCTTCTTTGAAAAGATGATTTTATCATTTCTGTCTGTGGAAAAAATAATTAAAGAAATTTAGCATTATAGCAGTAAGCAATAGCATAGGAACAACTTTGTGGCCAATTAGCAATAACATAACAATTGTGCTGAAACTGGGAATACTGGCAAAATTGTCCGTCCAACTCCAGCATCAAAGTAGCAAATAAACTTGATTTTTTACAATGTTTCACATTTAGAACAGATTCCTGCATTATAGGTTAACAAGACTGCATTTACGTCCTCAACCAACTGACTTCATAGCATCATTTTTATCATTTCCCAAGTGAAATTTAGTGTGTGCTATCACATAAATAACTGCAGGGGCACTCATGGGCTAAAAGACAACAAGAACAAAAGCACCGGAGTCAAGATAATTGTTTCAGAATCAAAGTTTTTGGTCACACTATATTTTACAGTGTCCTTGTTGCACGTCAGGTACATATGTAATCATAATAATAAATTCTGTATAATTACATGCAACTAACAATAAACCAACCGTCTTCCTAACTCTAACCCCTGAATCATTGTTAGTTAATATTACTCAGTACCTAAATATATACCGGTAATTACACCGCAACAAGGGCACTTAAAATAAAGTGTAACCAAGTTTGTTGTAGTTGTTTTCATCAGACTATAGAAAACTATAGATATTTAAAAATAGATGAATTATACCTGAAATAGCATAATGTGTTTTAACTGGTAGCATCAATAATTAAAAATAATGTATGTTAGTTTCAGAGCAAACCAAATGGAATAGTTCACCCAGAAAATGAAAAATTGCTTAACATTTACTCACTCGCAGGTCATCAAAGATTTAAAGTTGTTTTTTTAGCATCACATGTGAGCCGTCAGAATAAGATTCCAAACAGCTGATAAAAACCATAACAATAATCCACACAACTCCAGTTCATCAGTTAACATCTTGTTAAGTGAAAAGATGCATGTTTGTAATAAATGAATCTGTTATGAGTCTGGGTCTCCCCTCTGACTTCTCCTTTCCTTTTCCTCCCTCTGCTGGTCATTACCTCACTCTTTCCCTTTCCCTCTTCAGCTGTTTCTCATTTGTAGCCTTTTCGCTGATCCGTTCCACCTGTTCCCTCTCTAACTCGCTTGCTATTTAATGTCCTCTGTTTTCTTGCCAGTTGTCGGATTATCTCATCGGAGTATGATGCTGGTGGCTTTCTACAAACCCTGCTGTATCCGTCTTGTCTTGTCACAGTCCTGTCAGGTTCAGGTCAGCTACACCTTATCACTGCCTATTAACCTCTCTTCTACTGTGTCCAGCCCTCCCGCTGTCGAGGATCTACCTGAGCAGCGCTCAGAGCATAGCAGCCGCCCAATACGTGGGGACGAGAGGTCAAGGCTCCGCTAGCCGGTCTCCCCGTTAACCTGCTGCATTCCAGCCGTTCACTAAATCAAGAGAGAGCCACTGACCCATTCATCGAGGACCCTCTACGGAGACCGTCCCGTGATCTATCCTTTGTTCTTAGCTATTTGCCGTTTCTGTTATGAGTGACCGTTTCCCTGCATAACCTGCAGCAACCTGTGTTCCCGTTTACAGAGACTTGTGTCGTCGCTCTCTCAATAAACTCTTTCATTGCACTTGGATCCTAGCTCTTCGTTATTACAGAATCCATCATTATTAGTATAAACACACAGTTTTTCACTTTAGAAGATGTTAATTGATAGACTAGAGTCTTGTGGATTATTGTGATGATTTTATCAGCTGTTTGCACTCATTCTGATGGCACCCATTCACTGCAGAGAATCCAAATGATGTAAAAAATAATTTCTCCAAATCTGTTTACAGATGAAGAAACAAACTAGTCTACATCTTGGGTGGCCTGAGGGGCGAGGACATTTTCAGCCTTTTTCTTTTTTGCGTGAACTATTTCTTTTATAACCTATACTAGGGTTTGACCTAGTCTGACATAGTTCCAGTAGACACAAACACACTTCATAGGCATTGCAGAGCTCTCGGCCAATTTCAGTTCAAATACACAGAGACGAGAGAACTCAGAGAACTCCGGCCAATTATACTCCCCACAAATTACCCTTGATTAAGCAGCAGAATGCCAGCTGCAGAGCAACAACACTGAGATTCTCTCCTCTGCCTGCTCGCTCATACTGATCCAGTCACTCCCTCAGCATCCACAGCACATCCCAGTGCTTTCACTCCCTCTCATGCACAATCAAGAAGAAGCCTAACTGTAAACTCTGCGTAAATATTTACATAATTACAACCCCCTGTGGAAGGAATTCTGCATAAATATGGTTTTCCTAAAAGAGTGATTTGTACAAACAGCTAAATGTGTTTTCGAGCTCCCAGGGTAATATTACTTCCTAACAATGCTGTGCATCAAACAATGAATACAATTACAAATTAATCCAATGCCACAGGTAGAACAATCACTTATTTTTTTCTTTTCTGTTTTAGAACAAACACAATGCAGTCAAACACAAGAACCAGTCAAGCAGAGAAAGAAACAGAGACTGACGCAAACAACGGGAAAGACTTATGCGAGATTTCATGGGAAGAGATCGCTGATGGGTTTTACCTCCATCTGCTGTGCATTGTGAACTAAACTGATACTAATGTCTCTCCGTTCTGGCAGTGATGTCTAAACCATCATGAATAATACAGGCCTGAAGTACATGTTAGTGCCACTCAGGGGGGCTTTCCCTTGGCTTGCACAGGCAGAAAATGGAACAGCAATGCAGAAACAGGGTCGACTCTCCCACAAGGAATGAATGACACTGATTTGCCTTTCTGCCTTGCTTTTCTGGCCCCTGCTCCTTTCAGGCGACGAATGCGTAGGCATACAGATAGATAGATAGATAGATAGATAGATAGATAGATAGATAGACTCATTTTAATCTGTGACACATAATGAGGCAGGTTAGAAATATTCAGGTAGACTACATATAAATGAATGAATGATGCAGGTGCAGGAATGAATGAACGTTTCATAATGCTTACTATTAAACGCCATCATGGGAATCATAGACAGCCTGTTGCAAGCATGCCCCCCTTTCCATGCTTTCGAGATTAAGACGAATACCAACACCTAGCAACTAAAAGGAAGCTCTCTGCATCCACATGGCCGAAATTTGGTGTTAAAAACGGCAAGCATTTTCAAACATGACCTCCCAGTATTGCGCTGCCTGCGTAATCGGGCGCATTGCTATAACTGGCCACCTGTTAAGCATAAACTTCATAGAGTGCATGCATAAACGATGCGCATTTCAACGAGTCGGCTTACCTTACAGCCTTCGTGTCCGTGTTTATTCTCCTCGAGCCATAAGCGACTGTCAGAAGACAGCGGGCTGCTTTTACTCCGCGGAGAAACGGAGTTCCTGGCTCCCTGGCATCTATCAGGCGTCCACGCTAGATTCCGCTGC
The DNA here is from genome assembly GCF_963082965.1 of Carassius carassius. Classification (NCBI taxonomy): domain Eukaryota; kingdom Metazoa; phylum Chordata; class Actinopteri; order Cypriniformes; family Cyprinidae; genus Carassius; species Carassius carassius. The sequence goes on along the minus strand of NC_081775.1, from coordinate 25,558,879 downwards.
TCGCCTGATTTCAAGCTGTCGTTGTCACGGTGCTGCTGCAGCAAAGACGACTGCTGGCTTCTCGGTTCCGCGGATGCCCTCACACAGCAGTTGGGTAGGCTGTTCCTCAGCAGCCGCTGCTGCTGAACCTGTAGCTGGAGGGAAGGTGGAGGGCTGTGATGCTGCTGCTGCTGCTGCTGTTTCTGCAACAGCTGTTGTTGCTCTAGCGATCCGCTGCTGCACGAACACTGATCTTGTTGGCAATTCGCAGTTTTGGCAGACCCTCCAACACTCTGCTGCCGACTTAGGGAGGGTTTGGAACAGTCTGCGAGACTTGGGATGCTCCTTTGGCTTTTGACTGGTGCTTCCTGACTGAAAGGGCTGGGCAGGGTCTCTTGGCTCTGCTTTGACAAGGGGTGTGCAGTCTGTCTAGGGCCACCCCTGTGCTCCGCGTGGTGGTGGTGGTGATGGACGGCACCCGAGTAGCGATGCTGCATACCCGCCTCACCTGCGGCGGAGTGCCGCTTTGCGTTGCAATGATCCTGCACTCTTTCGCTGCGCGCATCGCCGGTGGAGTCAAGAAGGCCCGTTTCATTGGTAGGTTTGACCAAGACAAGCCTCATCACGTCACTATGGAGTTACAGGGAGCCCCGCCTTCATGTGACAGTCCAAGTGTTTATATGAATGAGTATATTAACAAAAGTGCTCAGTACGCGGTTGCGACTTGAGGCGGGTGTGGGCAACGCATGCGCGCCGCATTAGGGCTAAAACCCTCCTAAAAGAAATCGAAACAAAATATTAGAGCGTCTTAGTTCAAGCACATCGTCTTATAACTGGGTGTGCAGCGAACAAACGCTAACAAATAAAAGTTGTGTTCGCCTGAAAGTGTAACTATGGCAACAGCAAGCAGCTCGAGCGATTCCACTGCGGTAGATTTGACGCATGTAAAGGGTGAGAAGAACTCATCACTTTAAGATTTAGATATCACTGAAAACATTTGTGTTTGTTAAAAAAAGAAAAAAAAAACGGAAAAAAGGAATCTCGGTCGAATACGTCAAGATCTATTTCAATTAATTCAAAATCGTCGATCATGGTGCCCATCTAAAACGTCCATCTACTTGGGTGGTAATGGCTTAACGGTGAAGGATCTAAGTTGCTAACACAAGTAACACAAGTAGCACTAAAGGTGACTCGGGAATTGGAGAATTACTGAAATCACAATCCTGATCTGGCAACATGTTACTCATGGCTTTTATATGAAGTTGGTCAAGGTGAATTGTCAATGCAGTAATTGTTTTGCATGAGATGTATCGGCAACTTTGGGCATTTTAATAACATAAAATTGAAACACTTCGTGTAGAAATTAAATTGTAATCAGTTTAAAAAAATTGAAATTAAAATCCCATATAATATCATTTTTGCAATAATGAAAAAAAGCCTTCTAATTATTAAGTTTTTTTTAAGAACAAGTTTGTTACAACTTTCTGTGAGCTGATCACATATCTAATCTTAATAGCCAGGTCAATTTGATGGTCAGGTTGTCATGCATCTCCAAGTGACCTGCAAAAAGATCAGAGAATAATTACACATCGGTTGAAATGAAATTATTCTGTGTTCTCAAACTATAAGCTATGCTTGTATTCTATTTTATTCATTCTGTTAGCACGTGCACCTAAACCAATATTTAAAAAGCCTTGAAACTCAAGAGTAAAGTTGTTTAGATTTCAGGATAGTAGTGTTGGTTTTCACAGGACTGAGTGCTGATGTCAGTGAGGGTGATGCCAAAGTTTGGAGCCGAACTTTGGAGTGGATCTGGGGCACAGATGAAGCAAGCTGGTAATTTGATCTTTTTCATTAAGTAATTAGTCCTAGAGACCTGTATGGGATCCTGGGCAGAATGAAGTATCATTTGCTTGCTGGTTTTAGAGACAATGTTGCTTACAACCACATTAATTATTCATTTCCCTTTCACACTCCATGTTCAGAGATGTAAGTGTGTGGGATTGCCTGCTGAAATGACCCCAGTGAGTCATTTGGAAACAACATTTAAATTAAGCTAAGAAAAAAAAAATCATCTTGTTCCAGTTGTCAATGCCAGAGTCAGTTGTTAAGTGAGGTTACAGGCTGAATATTTCTGGCTGAACACCAGAAAGGTATATTTGATAATGTGTTTAACCATTAAACAAATTTTACATCTATATTCAAATGATGAATAAATAACACTTAAGGTTTAATTTGTTAATAGTCATACCCGGTTAATAAAAAAATACTTAAACACTTATAAGGTCCTGTTTATTAACATTAACAACCAATAAGCAATATTTTACTGCATTTATTAATCTTTGTTAATTAAAATCAGTTCCTTGTTTGTTCATACTGCATACACTTTTGATAAAAAAATATATTTCTAAATGCAGTTAACTAATATTAAAAAATGCTTTAAAAGCGGTTTTACTTATTGTGAAATGTTATTAAAATACTTATAAAGCATTTACTAATGTTAATATCTGCACATACAAATACATTTGCACTCCTTCAAGTTATACATCTTAAGACTAGTCAATGCAAACAGTACATTATAGTTATAAATGCTGTTAAAAATGTAGTTTGTTATTAGTGCATGATACATAATGCATGTAAACACACTGAACCTGACTGTAAGATGTTAACGAAGTACTACTTGTCATTTTCAGCAGACAGAATCAGTAGAACTGTCCACAGTCATTTCTGTTAAATTAAATAAAACAATCTCAACACATTTCTGTAGTCTGATATCAGAATCAAACCTCCCCGGAGGGACCAGATTGAAATTTGTAAAATCACTCAGGGCCTGGAAACGGCACACCATACAAACAGAGCAATTTTATGGGCCATCAGGTATTAATCCTGGTATCACTTTTACAACAGTAAGGCCATCTGTTTTCTATTTTAACCTGTACAAGAGAGTGAACATAAGTAATTATTTTAGCAATCAAGCTGACAGCTTTTATATGAAGGCCTCTCAGTGTGCATTATTTATGCATCTCCTCCTGCCGTTCCACCTGTTCATTAAACTGCATTTGAATGTCTCGCCCACAGCTACGAGGAGGTTACACACACTCTAAATATAGATTTTTTACCTTTAATTGCCTTTCTGCTGATCTTGGATAATTTTCTTGGGAAAAGAAAAATCCAGGCCTGAAGAAAAGCAACACTGCCTTAAGAACAGTGGCACAAATTAATAGTTGTAAACACACTAGAACGGTTTGTGTTAATGCAGATTCATTTGCATAAAGCATACATGTCTGTAAATGGAAATGTGTTATTATATTCGATATCAGGAACATAGAAATCAATTTACAGTTTAAATAAATTTATTTAGAGTCAATTTGAACAATTAAATGTGTAATCTCAAGTCAGCCTATCAAACTGATTAATACATTTCTGAGAACTACTCTGGAAAACATGTTGGTTTTCTGTTTGCGCTAGGCTAACTGTGTTGCCATTGCAGATGCTCCTTTGTATGAAGAAACACATGTTCCTGTCTAACAGTGAGAGAGAGATGGAGAGGCCCTGTCACAAGCAGATGAGTGGTTATTACTTTACCCTTGAAGGGGGGGGGGGGGGGGGGGAGCGGGAAAAAGATTTCACGCTAATTTGTGGGATGACACCTTAGCCATTTACAATATATATAAAACAAACAGACCATAACACCCTTGATAACACTTTGGCCCTTTTAAAACACAATTTTGAGGTAGCTTGTGATTTAATATCTCTCTGTATACCATAAAACAGATCAAAATTGGTGGATAATAAAACTAAATAAGAGTGAATGGCTTGCGTGTCATAAAAATTAAATATATTTGTTCCCCACACGTCATATATAATAAAACACAGCTGTTAGTTAATACAGTTATTGTGATCTGCTTCGGGCAAACAGTTTGTTGAAATACTGAAATAAGAGTAAAACCTTCCATTTAAAGACAATGTCTAAAATAAATGACTCAGAATGTAATTTTATTTTTTTCTAGCATTTCCTCAGGAATAACACCTGTTGATTAGAACTGTAATTGCTGAATTATCTTTCCAAAAAGCTCAATCTCAAAAAGCCCAATAATTGTAAACGGAGATATCCTTACCTTAAAGCAGTGTCTTTGTTTCCTTCGGCAAGCATGTTAGACTTGGGTCCCCTAACATATGTGAGCTTTGAGTGATGGGCGCTTTTTCGAGAAAACGGGATGTAGTTATCAGACATGCAGCTTTTTCCTCAGACGCTTGTCAGATGTAGGGGGCCGACCGGTCTCTCTTTGAGACGCATAATTAGGATGCAAGCTGAAGAAAGGACAACCCAGCTTGATAAGGGTTGGCATGCAAATGGATAAAGAGACAAAGAATCAAGCAGCTCCGAAAGAGAGGGAGAGCAAAACACTATAGGTTACACAGACAACACACTTTCTGCTTTAAGTGTTGGGTATCATTATTGCTTCCACTGCTTGGGTTGGCTGAGGTAATCCAATACATTGAGGTCCGCAGATGAGGAAATAGAGGGGAGAGAAATTTGCGATTGATGCTCAGCAGTTCAAAGGCCTTCCCAAACCCTCTTATCTTTCCCGCCACAGAGGCAGCTTAGATAAAAGAGCAACCAAGTGTTGGATGGAAACATGGATCCGTGAGATGTACATGTACACAACCAGCAGGGTTCAGTGTGTTAAAGATTGTGTACGGTCCTTCATTCATGCTTAATTTTAAGACTGCAGTGAGGAGGATTGATTTTAGATTGATAGAGGGTTATTTTAAGGTTCTTTTTAGAAATGCTAGAAGGACACCATACAAAATGTGAGAAAAATACAGTGGGGTACAAAAGTCTACTAAAAAGGGTTACAAATTAAAATGCTTCTGTTTTGCCCTTTTCTTCTAATTTTAATTATAAAATATGAACTGACATTTTTGGTTAATGTTTGTCACTAAATAATTATATTAAAACAGTATTATTAAAATTATATTAAAACACTAAACTTAGCAATGCCAATGGGACATACTAACAATTTTTCTAAAAAATATATTTTCTATTTTAAATGTAGGAAGTATTTATTAGTTTTGGTTAATATTTATCATTAAATAACTTAGCAATGTTAGAGGGTTATGGCAAAAGATTTGGGTTTGGGGTTGGGTTTGGATTCGTTTAGGTGCATCAATCCATTAAATCACTTATTGTACAAAACCAAAATCTTTTCATTTTATTCTACATTTATGACCAATAGGACAAGGACACGTGCATTAACTGTGCAAAATCGCTTCTGATAATTACTACCTTGATCTAGAAAGAATATCGGCAGACTTTGCATTTTGTGGTAGGCAGATGCAGACTGTCATCAATCAGTGATGCTCTGAGACCCTGCAGATAAGGGAACTCCGTGCTATTTTAGGCCTGATGCTCTCTAAGACAGCAGGGTCTCTCCCTCTTAGATTCATCATGCTGAGTATCAGCTATTTTATTCAGTTTGATCTTGCGAGAAGACCACTCATTCAGCAAAGAATTTTGCACTTAAGAAGCCCGTTCTCTGAAACGATCTTAATAAAACTATCATGATGAACCAGTGCTGCTAATAAAGATTAGCCAAATATAGTCACTGCCCTTGAGTGCAGGAAGGGCATGTTTTTTAATTAACACTCTCAGTGGGTCACAACTAATAATGTGCAAATAGGCTTAAAAATAAAACGCTATTCTTACGTGATTAATATATTCGCTTTCAATCACCCTCGCTCTGAGATATTTAGGTTGATTTAACCGCTATTGTTTCACAATTGTGTTTGAAGTCTTCAGAAATTGCCATTATTGTTGTTTAACAGGCAGTTATGTTAGAGCTATGAAAAGGACACATTTATTAAAACATTCTATGGGGGAGTGATGTTTTAATGGAAGGCAAGTAAACGAAAGAGGTTATCGTGTAGCACAATCTCCAGATGACCTACAGTTCTTTTATTCTGACACTGCTTGATGACACATTATTGCCATAAATTACCTAAAGAGTGTTCCTGCCGAGGATAAAGGTGGCCACTGGAAATTATCCAGCCTGCAGGCTAATTTCCTTTCCTTCCGGAACGTCCCACAGGGGTTAGTGACCGTTTATGTCCGTTGTTGTGAATCTGAAGACTTTATTAAAAGCAAATCAACCTTCATTGTGTCTGAAGTATCAGTAAGCTGCATGGACCTTTTGAATATGGTTGAACAAGGGAAAATATGTCATCAAGGATTGCCAGTTTCAATGAACATGGTATAAATGATGACCTGCAACCCTAAATATTACATTTTATTTTTAATGCATTTTCTATTTTTGCAACCATGTTAACAAAATTTTGCTATTATAGCTGCATGATATTTATAATTATCTAGTAATATATTTATCTAAATGATAAAAAATTTAAAAACAATATATTAAATAAACAATTACATATATAATTACAATTTTATATTTCATAAAATTAAATAATGTAAAATATCAATTTTAAATAAATTATATCATATAAGTAAATAAATAAATATAATATGTAAAATGCTTATATATAACATGGGATCAAGTACTCATTTGGTGCAACATATTAGCTGGTTTGGGACCAAATGTTGGTTTGTGGTTCTTAGTTCCTTGTCTTATCAGTTTTTTTTTCTTACCATAACTTGGGTATCGGGGTTGAGCTCAGCTTGCTTTTGCAGTCAGCACAACAATATTTGTTTAAGAGCAACAAACTTCTTCCTGAAAATAAATGAAATAAGAGACCACAAAAGTAAACTGCAGCCACAACTGCCTTCCACTGTACAAGGACTTTTCTTTTAAAGGAAAATACCAGCAAATGTAATGATAGCTGTTTCTTCCTTCCTTTTTATTAGATTTTTTCCCCCCAAGAGACCACTGAGAGTGTTTGTTCTGATGCAAAGCACAGCACAGAGTATGTTGGCACTGGCGGACATGTGTGTATGGGAATCCAACAACTATTAATCCACTCAGCTTTGGGATGTGGAGACATTGTCCCATACGAGGTCCAAAAGTGTATTTCCAAAAACAAAGGGCCATGTAAAATTAAATCAAGCAAACAAATCTCTATCCATATTATCTTAATTTAGAGAATTTATCAGATTATCTTTCTCTTCTCCATAAATATCAACCCAGAAGCTGAACCCTAATGATCATCACACAGACACTAAATAAATAAAAAAATACTTGCCTCAGGTTAACCACACTCCAGCTCATGTTCCATATATTAGATGGAGATATTAATAAATGAACTCAACACAGCAGTAAAACATGTCGTGGAGGAAGCATGTTCTAGTTGAGATTCCACTCTTCGTTCACTCAAAACCAAACCGAGAAACTTCCCAGCAGCTCTTGAAAGGCCATTGTCTAGCAGATAAGCGAAATAGGTTGTATGCTGTTCATAAATCATCAGATATTTATTGAATAATTAGTTAAATAATTCAAGTTTGTCTGTGAGTTCATGTATGGTGAGGGGTGTGAATAGATCAGCAGTTCATTTGTTAATTTTGTGTCCAATTTTATTCGTGGTGCATTTTTGTATTTGTTAGGATCTGCACCGAGGGTCAGTCATTAAGTGCCATTGTGATGGTTCACTTGGAGTTGTAGGCAGCCACTCGCTGGTTGAGGGGGTTTTCTGGAGACTTTGTCCACTCCTTCTTGAGCTGTTGTTTTAGCTGGGAAAGACGCATATTGGGGTTCTCCATTTTAAGGCGCGCCATGTTTGCTTCTTCAAATGCAGCATAGGCAGCTTTCATACGACGCTCAGGGTGTCGATCCAGGTCTTCCTTAGTGCTGAAAAACAAAGACATGAACCAAATGTAGAACAACATGCATCTTTAAGAAAAGGCAAAAAAATTATTTCTGCGCCAGAACCGGTCAAATCTATATAGTGAATGTGTTAAATTATGTTCTTAGCCTTTGCTTTATGTGACTGGGTGGCCCAGAGAGAAAATTATTTTTTTGCACAACATGGGATTTTTAATTATAAATCTCCCCCAAAACACACTGGGACCCTGATTTGGAAATGTTTTATACTTCCAACAGCTCATTCAAAGGGTTAAGGCTAGAAGGGACAGAGCAAAAACTACTGGGTATGTGCACATCAATACAGCAGAATTTGTACATATTACAACATAAAATCATTGCCATAATTCCTCAACAATAAATCACAAGAAGTCGCTTGTGTAAATAAATAAATAAACGCCTGGTATTAACTGATTGCAAACTGCTCTGAAACGGCGGGCCTATAGAACGTGCACTACATACATTAAGACATTTTCTAAGATGTTTTTAGATCAGCACTTAAGAGCACAACAATCTGAGAATTGTGACTCTTACAAATGTAGATTTTTTTCAAATGTATACTGTATGTAATGTTTGTAAACAAGAGTCTCCTAATCAGTCCAAACATGTCTTTCTCTAGAGAACAGAATACCTGAGAACTGCGATGGCATCTTCAATGGTTCGGGCCTCAACCGTGCCTTCTTCTGGAACTATCTGATTGACATTCTCCTCAAGCGGCATCTCCAAGTGGCTTTTCTCTGTAGATTCGAAAGGAAACAGAAGACTAAATGACAAAACCAAAAAGGCTTAAATCAAAACAGCAAAACAAATGACACACTTTTACGCTAGTGGAATCTCATCGTGTTTTATTCATCAAATAAACAAAACGAACACTGAACATAAAAATGGCATCGAACACAAAAACGGCACTGTATTAGGTAGGAATTTTGACCAGCAATACAATTTATTTTGTTGTGACTCCTGTTGTAAATTCTCTTCGATGTTCTGAAGAAAAATGACAGCCTTCCCTCAAGAGTTAAACCCTACCCTTTTCTTAAAATCAACTACCAGCATTCACCTTCATCCAATGAACCATCAGTGGATTGAACCAAGTCCATGCTTGTCAATTTTTCCTTTTTCAATAATCTGTTTTATTCATTATAATATGAACTACGTTTCACTGCGACTTTAACTTGTCAGGGTTTCCTTAACAATTGAAATGATACAGTATGATAAACAAATAGTATAACAATAAAACATGGTATAAAATATGTTAAAAAAATAAAAATAATGTTTTTATGCTTATTAAGCGTTAATTTATCAACATGCATATGTAGTTAAAATATATAGATGGCTTTTTTTATAACACAGGGTCACTGCCTAAAGCATTGAAATCTGCCACTTATGAGGTTTTGTGATGGTTAGCATGTTGCCTTTGTAGGAAGCGCTCTACATTGGATTGGACCTTACCTTTTTCCTTGGTTTCCTTAACATTTTGCCCACTTTGTAGGGTCTCCTCTATCTGGGCTCGAGTCACTTTACTGGGGGCTTCTTTTGTCTGTTTACCCTTTATCATGGCATCTTCTTCCTCTAAGAGCCTTTGCTTTTCTCTCTTCCTCTCCAGAGCCTCCAAACGCTTTCTCTCCTTATCATCCTGTACACACACGCGCACACACACACACACACACACTCTTTTAAATTACAACTGGGCCGATGTTATCGAAGCAGCCTGATGGTCATTAAGCAAATGTAAGTGTAAACTACAGAGCAGAGTAAAGAAATTAGAGATCTCTCCGGCGCGCTCAGAGTCACTGTGTCAGCGCGGCAGGTAAGTAATGGTTACTAGGATCAGACATGGTCTTAACTGTCCACAGCCTAACCACCCAGCCACCTTCCTGTTGATAACATCCGCAGAAATGGTGACACAACAGTAAGGAGAGACGCATATTGAGATGACACCTTCAGATGTCGAGCAGAGGCTGAAATGTCATTCGCGTGACACAGATAAGCCGCACGACAGGCCGCGCTCAAGAGCAAACCAAGATACGCTCCTCTCTCTTGACATTCTCACATATCTACCGGTGATAAATTATATTCACCGAGCCCGATCTTCACAGAGTCCCTGGCAGTGGCTGATCTCTAGAAGATGTAAAGGATAAATCAGTGTTTCCAGTGCAGGTGAGCTTGCTTGAACACACACAGCGGCCCCAGTGATATGAGGTATAATTAGCAGAATGGCTGCAGTAGGATAACAGCAGCATGGGTCTGATAGGCCGGCGGGGATCAGATGGCAGCAATGGGAGGAAACAGGAGGAAAGGAACAGGGTGTGAGGAGCTCTTTTCCAGAGCGCATTACCAAGTAGGCAGGCACATCATGCCAGCGTTGTGGATGCTCAATACATATGCCAACACCGGCTAAATAATGTATGAAAAAGAGGCAGGAGAGAGCCGGGGAGGGAGAAAAAAGGCACCAGTGGCCACCAGAGACCTTTCAAATATTTAGACTACCAAAATATATTCTAATAATTAAAGTGTTGAAATAAAATCATTTTAACATATAACTCATATATAAATACACACACACACAGCACTTTGCCATAAGCTTCTCCCCAATAATATCCAAAGAAACAGTTTAAACAAACAAACAAAAAAAAAAAACATCAACAATTACTTACATGTCATTCAAACCTATATGCATTTCTTTAATCTGTGGAACACAAAATAATTTTGAATAATATTAATAACCACACAGTTTCAGTTCCCACTGACTTCCTTCTTTTGTTGCCTATTTGATGGAAGCTAGTGTAAACCAAAACAGGTTTTTTTGTTTGTTTTTTTTACATTGCCCAGAAAAAAAAAGTCAAACAGGTTTAGAACAACATGAGGGTGAGTAAATAACTATTCTTTTTTGGGGAACCTGTTATTTTAACAAAACATTAATGCGAGAACTGAGTCATTATGATGCAGTGCAGCTTGCAAATGTGTAGTTCACCCAAAAATAAAAATATTCTGGCACCATATATTTACCTTTATGTCATTCCAAGTCTTTCTTTCAGCAGAACAAAGAGCAGATATTTTTTGGGAAGGAAGGGAGGTATTTTTATCCAGACAATAAATAAACAACATCAAACCCAGCTGACTTACTGTATGGACAAATTTGTCAGAATATCTGAAGATAACAGAAGAAAACATCATACAAGTTTGGAACGAGATGAAGGTAAGCGAATGATGCCAAAATATTTGTATTTTTGTATGAACTATTCCTTTTAACACATTTGCAAGCTGCATTGCATCGTACTGATTCAGTTCTCAAAGTAATTGTTCAATTTGTTGGCAACTGTTAAATCGTTTATATTATTCTAATTAAGATTATGATTAAGATGATTAAGAGATATGATTATGATGATTTATTACAACAGGGCAGTCAATAAATTAAACAACACTTTCTTTCACTCGAAACCTTTATTACATGTAGACCAGTTGCAATCTGGTCTGCTGACACTGAACATGGCATAAAATAGCTTAAGAGACATAATAAACAGCCAATCACTGCATATCAGTCAATACATTCTCACATGGACCTTATCCAGGCCTAATGTCAAGATCAAGCTCCATTACTGACAACGAACGCTCATCAGTATGGGGCATAATTGATAGAGGATATCAGAACTTGCTTGACGGTGTTACTTTAACCCAGTCGGCTTCGGCTTTCGTTTTGTTCGTGGGGAGCTCATTTCCTGAGCAACCCTAAACCTGACTTGCAAAGTATTAATCTGTGTGCTACTCAGACTCACATGTCGGCAGCTTTAGTGAGGAAGACAGCTGTGTCATTTAGATACAAGATTAGCAGCCAACGGCGGGCATGTTAGACAACATATCATGGAAAACATGGGCGTGGACAGAATCAATTTTCTGTATGTTTAGTACAGAACTCAAAAATATTTCCATATTATCATGTCAGTTAGGACCAGGAGGCAAAGATTGTCTTTTTAACATGGGAAGTAGCATCGTTCCACTTTGATGCTTTGCATGCTTTATATGCTACAAAATGGATTTATAATGTTACAAAAGTTTTCTATTTTAAATAAATGCTTTACTTTTGAGCTTTTTGTTCCTCAAAGAATCCTAAATAACAATGTATTACAGTTTTCACAAAAATAATAAGCAGCATAGCTGTTCTGAACACGGATAATAATACGAAATGTTTCTTGAGCACAAAATTAACATACAGGAATGATTTCTAGAATGGTTGCTGAAAATTCAGCTGTCATCACAGGAATAAAATGTATTTTAAAATGTAAAAAAAAAACATGTTTGCTGATCAAATAAATGCAGCCTGTGTGCACAAGAGCCTTAAAAAAACATTTAAAATTTTTACAAAGCCCTTATTTTTTACTTTAGTATATAAATGCAAAATATTTTATATATTTTCATAAGAGATTTTTTTTTTACAGAGACAAATTTTATTTTGAAGAACTCAAAATGACCTTGAGTTGCTGTCATTTACCTGTGGCTTCTAACAGACCAGGTACTTCTCTCACCAGGTACCACTGACTAATTCAATTACAAATTTTTCTTTTTTTTAATGGAATGGAGGAGCGGTCTGCAAAGAGAAAGATCTTTACTGCCACCTTGTGTTTATGCTAAACTCCATACACAAGGCACTATTGTACTTTATTTCACCTCTGATTTCCTAGAAGGTACTGCTAAATTGCTGTGGTCAATAGAGACAAAAATCTAAATCACAGTACTGATACATTTCATGAAATAATATTGAAGGCCTGCTGGAATTATTTTATCATTTGACCCTGAAAACATATCAGTTGTCATGCTCTTAAGAACATAAATTGACCCTACCCTCCTCTGCTCTTTCTTCATGACATGTTTGTTATCATCTTGCCAGAGCGCGTCCTCCAGCTCCTTCTGTTTGAGTGCATCAGCGACTGCTTTGGCCTCAGCCTTCCGGGCCTTCGCCGTGGCCGATTTGGAATTCTCACCCTGGAATTTCTTCGGCATTCCTGGGACTTCCCTGCGGAGGTAAGGTTGAGTTAATGACCATAATGAAAGTGTCAGAATAGGTGCTGAGATCACATAGGATAATGATGTGTAGTGTATAAACAGATTCTAATGAGAGAAAGACAAAAACTAAACGGGTGGTAATAAATGACCAGAGACTGAATCATAATTTTCATTCAGGACTAGATTGAGGATTATTGGACTCTCTATTGGGGTTTGAGTATCTTTTGTTACATAGTTTTCGAGAAATGTATGTTCATGAGTAATACATTTCACAGTAAAACACAGACCTCAAATAACAGAAAAATTAAGGAATTCAGAAGGCCCTTGTTCTAACAGTATTAACATAACCTGGTATTATTGGAGGGAGTTAAACCCCAAATATTTATTTTACAGTAACTTTACTTCCAAAAGAGAAGGAAATTTTGGAAAACAGTTTCCTTCCAGCAACAAGCAAAGAAAAAGAACGTGTGATACCAATAAAAATCTGTCAATGTCTATTTATCTATCTATCTTATGTCTGTCCAGCTATTTATTTATCTATCTATATAGATAGCTACAATTTTAATAATTATGATTATAATTGCGTGTATATATGTCTATACAGATATAATACACAAATTCACAACTGATGTTGATGTTGTTGTTGTTTTTAGTCCTGACAGCACACGTATAATTTGACTCGTGGCTAGAAGATTTAATTCTCTGAATTCCATAAAATAAAGTCTTTTTAAGGGAAAATTCTGGATCTGCAGCAACATTTTAATTCTACTTTCCCTTTTCAGGAACATTCTCGTTAGCTTTTTTGCTAATCACTCTGGATTCAGAGAATGACCGTTTTACGTTCAAACTTGTATCTGACACAGTCATTTGAACATTGAAAGCAGATATAGAGGAGGATGTCTTAAAAAATCTCGTTTTTTTTGTTCAAAGTCATTTTCATACACCGAATCTAATATATAATGTAATAGCACGAACCTTTTCCTGTGCCAGCCTGCTGGGGTGTTGTTCTCTCTTCTTCTCAAGCTGCCGCGACGCAGTTGCATGGTTTCTTTTAGCACCACCTGGAGGCTCGACGGTCATCGTGCAAGTATAGGTCCGTGCACGCGGTAAACAGCGAACGGCACGCATCACACTTGTGGCCCGTTTTTTCGTACGTAGGCTAGAGAAAAATCGAAATATGTGTGATACCACACAGAGACACTGTTATCAGGTTATTTACTAGTGATGGCGAGATGAATCCTTATGAAGCATTGGCGTTTTTCATCCAAGTGGTCCACAAAAGGGTTAATTTCTCGAGGCTTCGTTTGTTCACAATAGCACCTGGTGGCCAAAGAGTATAAAAACAAGCAGATACATTACAGATGACCTGATGTGATCTATGATTACATTGTTTTGCGCCAGAAATAACGGTGAAAAAAAAAGCATGGACTAATCTATTTATATGAATATAATGTGTATTTCTTAACGGTTTAAAAACATAATATAACATAACTGTGTAATAAACGCATTGGCTTGAAATCAAGTCTTTGCTCATAATAGGCAAAAGGGCCAGTATTATATGTCTAAAACTGGAAAGTGGCTGAGTTTAACAGGGCAGATCGAGGACTGTGAATTTACAAGATTCGAACCGCTTCCTGGCCAAGCGAGACTCCGGACGTCATCAATTACATCATTGCTCTAAGTCTAAAGAGATACAAGCCTCGATACGCAACCCTGTTAAATCAATAATTTCAAGATACTCTGATATTGATGATTTATGTTCTTTTTGTAAAAATGAGAAAGAGGCGTTAACACATTTGTTTTTTGATTGTAAAATTTCCCAAAAGTTTTGGAAGGAATTGGCGGATTTCATTTTTTTCTCTTGTAAAGGATAAATACTATTTTTCTTTAAAGGATATTATTATGTACTATGAAAATAATGTAAACAAAGGTCTTGAATACATTGTTAATTTATTCATATTGCTGGCGTAATTTTATATACATAAACAAAAATGTTTAAACTCATCCCCAATATTTAAAGTATTTTTAGTTGAATTTGATTGTTTTATATCTTCATTGAAATTGATAAAAAAACAAAGTCATTAACATGTTTAAAATATTATGAAACTTTCTTTAGATCCCCTGTAACTAATTAATGCCATTTTATATTACACTGACTGTCCTATGCTGTGCTCTGTACTATGTATGTTATTTGTTCTGTTCAATAAAAAAAAAGCAAGCTACAAAAAAAGCCTCGATACGCAAAAAATAAAATAAAAAATAAAATAAAAATAATAATAATAAACCAAGCCTCGATACGCGCTTTATATGCCATAAGGTGAACTAGGAAAAAGAGGCTATAAGGGATTTTTATAAAGTTACGTTCATTTTTATTGAACCAAATGTAATTCCATAGGGTACTACTTTTTAAATGCATTTTTGCATAGACAGCACCATATTGGACTTTATGTTAAAAGTTCTCCAAAAATATTGTGCAGTTTTTTGTCACTATCCAGAAATGTGTATAATTGTGAATTTAAAAAAAAAAAAAAAAAAAAAAGGAAAATCTTACGGTGCTGGTTTTGATTATAACTATATTTATATTCATTACTGAAAGATATTGGGATTCTCGAAACACGGTCCGAAGTCTCGGCGGTCGGCACAGAACATAACTGGGGTCCAAAAGTCTTAGTGTTACTGGAATCAAATTCAATATGCCTTCAATGATTTATTTTAATAGAATTTGCAAAACAATTTCAGTGTAACTTTTTTATTTATTTAAAAATGTATCTTAAGAGCATAACATTTAGTTTGGACTTGTTATCCAGCATTATTTGAGAATTTTTAATTTCAGTGGACTCAACAAAATCTTGACTTTTAGTTCAGACATATTTTTTTTACTTGTTTGACCTAGAAATAGTACAAAATCTCAAATATTTAGTCTATTTTTTTTTAGCTACATTGAAAAATAAGATTTTCAATAAGAAGTCTATTAGTCTATTTTTTTAGCTACATTGAAAAATAGGATTTCAATGTGATCTCAGACATTAAAAGATAATAAAAATAGAATAGTTATATATACAGTATTGATACTTTGCTAAATTATATTAAGGTACATCTCTATGGTGTTGAATAACTCCGCCTCTGCTATGTCAATCCCAAAACCCCTCCTTTCATATACTGTATTACTTTAATTCCTAATTCCCCTCCCTTCAGACTGCCTTCGATTATCCAAATTATGAGCCCAGAAAAAAAAATCCAGCTCTGCTTGAATGCTCAACTCACTTTCCACACTTATGAGTGATAGTAATATTTAAGCCAATACTGTTTTCTATCATGGATGAGTTTATTATGTGTTGGCCTGTGGAATTTGGTCTTTTCAAACACTCATAAACTAATTTTGCAGGTTTTTGTTTTGGTCAAAGGTAAGTTTTTTTTATATTGAAATATTGTGTAAAGAGATAGAAAAATTGATATCTTTCATTTTGTACTATTTCTGTTTCTATTTTGTCGGTTCATCTGTTCTTACCTTAAATGACACCGTGCACTGCATGAGCCTCAGTGTTTGAAAGTCAAGAGAACATAACAGGGGGCTGATTGAGAATGCATTGTGATTTCTGGGTTTGTTGTTACAGCTGAAAGCATCTTGAAGAGAAGGACTCCACTCATTTAAGCTCTGACTGAGTCCAAACAGACAGCACTATGGCTTCAGACTCTGATAGACCGGGCTTCTGTTTGGTGGACTATGTAGTATTTGCTGCTATGCTGGTGGTGTCGGTGGGCATCGGGCTATTCCAGTCTCTGAGAAAGACCCCAGGACGCTCCAACGTCGACAGCTTCTTCACAGGGGGAAGGGGTTTCTCTGCTGTGCCGGTTGGACTGTCACTCTGTGCCAGCTTTATGTCAGCCGTCCAAGTGCTTGGTGTGCCATCAGAGGCATATTTATATGGCTTTAAGTTCCTCTATATGTGCCTGGGACAAGCGCTCAACTCCCTCATTACTGCAGTTCTGTTTGTTCCCGTGTTTTATCGGCTCAAAATCACCAGCTCATGTCAGGTTTGGCTTTTGTACATTATGTTCTTCTAGTAGTTCAGCTGAATAATTTTATATAAATTCTTGCATACACACACACGCACATATATATATATACATACTGTATATAAACACAAACATGTTGTACATACATGTTGTTTATACATACATTTTACTGTATCACACTTCAAAATGTGTCTATACAGTATTTTAGTTTTATTAGTTTTAATTATTTTAAGGGAAATGTTGCTTTGGCAGCTAGCTGAAATTATTATTTTTATATTTTATTTTATTTCAGATTTTTACTACGTATAATAACTCTGATACAGTGGGGTCCAAAAGTTGAGATCACTAATGAATCTCATTCTATTTTCTAATTTAATATGCATTTAATATGCATTTTCTGTTTTTAGTATGTATAGCATGTGCTTTTGCATGTACGATGTACCCCACTGTGTGTGTGTGTGTGTGAGAGAGAGAGAACACCAGGTTCTAATACTGTAAATGTATTTGTGTCTCAGTATTTAGGAATGAGGTTTGGCAGAGGGATGCAGCTCTTGGGAAGTTTACAGTTCATTGTAGCCACAGTAAGAGCAACTCATCATCCAAATTTAAATGTAAATAAATATAATATTTTTAATAATATTAAAACAATACCATAAAATGTATTTGTAGAGTACTGATCAACAAAGCTATGAATATCACTTGTATACTTTCAATTCTAATATTTAGTTTGCACAAAATGAGCATATTATTTTTATTAAATTTTAGTTTTAGATTTGTGTAAGACTAAGATTGTTTGGTTCTTTCTGTAGCTCCTCTATACTGGAATAGTGATCTTTGCTCCTGCAGTTATCTTGAATCAGGGTTAGTGAAACTTTTTAAAAATGGTTCATTGCTTCACATACCTATTGCATCTCAGTTCATCAGTGAACAATTTGGAACCCATACGAGTGAATGCAAGGTTTTTTTTGCACTTTTGTACTGTTCTCCACAATCTTTTCTTCTTTTCTGAATCAAGCCTCAGGCCTAAATATGTGGGCATCTCTCTTCTCAACTGGACTCATCTGCACATTTTACACGACAGTGGTAGGTGAAATCTTTCCAGATCTGAATATATACATAAAAAAAATCAGTGCCAATTTTGCTCAGTGATTTGAATTTATGATTATGACCATGCAAATATTTGTAAACACAACATTACACTTGTGTTTGTCTGCAGGGTGGTATGAAAGCTGTAATCTGGACAGATGTGTTTCAGATTGTAGTCATGCTATCTGGGTTCATTGCAGTCTTCATTCAGGGCACCATTTTGGCAGGAGGGCCTGCCAGAGTTTTGGAGATCGCCAACAATGGATCCCGCATCAATTTTAATGAGTATGAACAATATCAAATGTTTGGAAATCGGTTAAATACTCAAGTTAACTAAATGTTTATTTATCATTCTTCTTCTGTGTGTTAGTTTTGTTATAGACCCTCAGAAGCGCTACTCGTTCTGGAGTTTCACAGTGGGTGGCACTATGGTCTGGTTATCCATGTACGGAGCCAATCAAGCTCAAGTGCAGCGCTACATATCATGTCGCACTGAGAAACAAGCTCAACTGTGAGAGAATAAATCAGTAAAATCTTTTTACCATCTAAAAATAACTTCCAGTTTTTTTTTACCATTAAATTTCTCCTAATAATGATAAGATATAGTAATGGTCTGACATGTTTTCAGTTCTCACTCACTGAGATACAGATCCACTGAGTGTCACTCTTGTGCTGCAGGGCGCTGCTGGTTAATCAGGTGGGTCTGTGTTTGATTGTGAGCAGTGCAGCCACATGTGGCATTGTGATGTTTGCTTTATACTCCAGCTGTGACCCACTGAAGACCGGCAGGATATCTGCTCCTGACCAGGTAAATCAAAACCTACATAAACAGAATTACCTATACCTACTACTACTAACAACTATTTGTATGTTTTTTAAATAAATTTATATTATAATTCTTACTGGTTTATTTGTGGCTGGAACAAACCTTTTCTGTTTTAAATTCTTTTGTTATTGATCTATTGAAATTTAAGAAAAGAAAAAAAATTTGCTGAATATTTTAGTAACCCCTTCAGGGCATTCAAGATGTACGTAAATAAGTTTTTTTCAACCGATTTGGAGAAATGTAGCATTTCCACATTTGCTCAACAATCTTCTGCAGTGAATGGGTGCTGTCAGAATGGCTGTCCACACAACTTCGGTTAACATCTTGTAAAGTGAAAAGCTGCTTGTTTTTAAGAAACAATTCCATAATTAAGGTTTTTAACTTTAACCCATAACTTCTGGACAAAATACCAGTCATTAATCCATAATAACATTTTAGTTAGCAGTTAAAAAGTCCATCCCCTGTTAAAAATCCATCAAAATATTTGTTTACAACTGTTGTCAGAGTCCTGATTCAGATTTTTTTCTGAGACACATTTTTCACTAGAGAAACAAAGTTGGAATTGCCTTTAATATTGGATTTATTTACTGCAAACATGCAGCTTTTTACTTTACAAGAAATTAACTGACTGGAGTCGTGTGGATTGCTTGTGGATTATTGTGATGTTTTTGTAATCTGTTTGGACTCACATTCTGACGGCACCCATTCACTACAGAGGATCCACTGCTGAGCAAATGATGTAATGCTAAATCTTTTCTGACTAAGAAACAAACTCATCTATATCTTGGGTGGCATGAGGGTGAGTAAAATTTCAACAAAAATGTCCACCTTTGGGTGAAGTTATCGTTTTAAGCAACCCAGTTGTCTTATTATTTTCACAGTATATGCCGTACCTGGTTTTGGACATTTTCCGTAATCATCCAGGCTTTCCAGGTCTTTTTCTAGCCTGTGCCTACAGTGGAACTTTAAGGTGCTTGAAACTATCAGAACCTTCAGTGAGATGTTGATTACTGGTACAAGTGGAATAAACCACCCGCTTCTGTTTCCACAGTACTGTCTCCACCAGCATTAACGCCATGGCAGCTGTTACTATGGAGGATGTAATGAAGCCATGGCTAATCACTGTTTCACAGAGAAAACAGCTCTTGCTCTCCAAGTTATTATGTATGGTCAAAAGCAACAACTTCTTCCCTGTGGTGCAAGTAAACATTAGTAACTTACATAGCCCCCAAAGTGCTAGCAATGGCTTACATTGCATGTATTCAGATCAAATATTGCTTTTCACTTAATTATAGATCAAATCTGAAATATATTTATTTGAAAGTAAGATGAAAATAAGATCTTTCATATTATTCACTTTTTCATCTTTCATACGTGCTTTTGTCATTTTTATTCGCTTTTTTAATATTACGATTTAGCGTTGTTTTATTTTACAATTTCAATCTAATATATTTATGTAATATATTATATAATTTTATTTATATTAAAATATAATTATGTAATGTCAGTATTTGTTGTGCTGCCTTCATATAAAAAAGGTCTCATTAAAAAAGGTATAATTTCTTCATGCTAAATAATTCTCTTTATTTGAATTCATGAATTCAAATTGTAATGCATCAAAACTATTGGTGAGACTTGTTTTTCATACATAGCTGTAACTACATATTAAAGTATAAGATGATTCTGTTTTTCTGCAAGTATCTGCTGATATCAATTTGATAATGTTTAAAAATATGACTACAATAACAACTCATTTCACAATTGTTTGCTTGTGTAAATCAGCACTGTTGTATGGGCTTGGCTGCATTACAATGGCTGCGCTCTCCTCCCTGTTGGACTGGGGGGTCCTTCAGGTAAAATATGAACTACTGGAATAACTGTGGCATTTTAGGCAGAATGCATTTCAGTCTATGTGCCTGTGCTCTAACCAGCTTTTTCTCTAATAACCTCAGGGTTCATTCACAGTCATGGGGGTAGTGAACGGTCCACTCCTGGGAGCATTTGTGCTGGGCATGTTTGTTCCAGCCACAAATAAACCAGTAAGACTCCATAAACATAACAGTCCACCATGTAATTCTATTGCTCCACTCGATGAATAGCAGTTTGATATTTCTCATATCTTATAGGGGGTGTTCTCAGGTGTGGCTGTGGGATTCTGTCTGTCTCTATGGCTTGCTGTTGGAAGCACAATTTATCCTCCTACACCAGAAATGATGGGTGTTTTACCCACCAGTGCTGGTAACTGTCTGGCAAGTAATGCAATGCTTAACAGCACCATTACAGTCACTGAATCTTCTATCTTGCCATCATCAGTCCCTCAGGATTATGGGTGAGAGTCAAAGTTGTATTACATTTTATAATGACTAAATTTTTGTGTGACTTTAATGACTGACAGAATGTTTATGTAAAATATAGCACAGCTTTCTTTTTTCAACTTAATTCATACAGCCTTCAAAATATCTATTCGATATCCTACCTGTACTTTGGAGCCCTGTCAACTAGTGCAGTCGTGCTGGTAGGTGTGGTGGTTAGTTACATTACAGGTGAGAGAAACTCACTTACACTATTGCAAATACAATAATTAAAAGGAATTAAAATGTTGACAGATGTTATACTTTACCTTCAAATGACAATGTGTCATATTATACAGGACCCACCAAGAAGGATTCTATCAGTCCTGGTTTGTTAAGATGGAACTTGGAACAAAAGACATGCAATGCATCCGGTCATAACTTGGTAAGTTTCATGTTCGTAACAATTAATTTACTTTTACTTGCATCCCTGTTCCTACCAGGTATTTTAGCATTATTTTAATACAATTATAGTATTTATTAATATTTTATTATTTCAGGTTTTATTTTAATTTTAGTTTTTTTGTGCTGTTGTAATTTGTATTAGTTATTTGTGTTTTAGTTGTAATTTTATTACTTTAAGTTATTTCTGTTAGTTGCCAAAGCATATTTCTAATTGTATTTTTAATTTCAGTCTTTATTTCAGTCTACAAAAACTATTTTTTAGATAACAATAAGAACACTGCTGAAATCATATTCTTGTCTCTACAGAATGAAGCTACGACAAACAATCCCACAGAAATCCTTCTCAGTCCGAAATAACTTTTTGCCACTGCTGATAAACATGATATATTACTGAACAAAGGTGATGTTTAGACAGGTGCGGGATTGGCAAGTTACAAGTTAGG
Organism: Carassius carassius; assembly: GCF_963082965.1. Taxonomy (NCBI): domain Eukaryota; kingdom Metazoa; phylum Chordata; class Actinopteri; order Cypriniformes; family Cyprinidae; genus Carassius; species Carassius carassius. The sequence continues at coordinate 25,536,960 of NC_081775.1, read as the reverse complement.
TTTCTATTTTCAAACTAAATTTTAAAGAAATACTGCATTAATTGATGAAATGTTGAACAACTTTACTGACATCATGCAGACTCTCATATCAAAAATGTTATCTCTGTTTTGATTGACCTTACTGAATACCTAGCCGTCATCACCTGATTCGAAAGATGATCCATTGACCTATTAAACAATAGTGCCTTCTTTCATAGTGCAAAATCATGCACAATAGGTTTCTGTTCATCATACACCTGCATCGCACCTGTATGTCAGTTCACTTTCATTCCTGGCCAAGTATAGAAGAGAAGAAAGCATAAGCATGCACACTAAAGAGATCTGAAAGTAACTTAATTAACTGAATGCTTTTAATAGAGATTTATCCTTATGATTCTTTTCTAAATTATTAACTGTGAAAGTATGTTTGATTATTAGTTTTAGAGAATACGTAGCCTGAAATGATTTAACAGTCTACAAAGATCCTTTTTATTGACCATTTATTGAACAGATTTTAACTATACCACAAAAATAAATAATGCATTTCATTTGTTTGTGGCAGACAGGGATATTATTTATGTGTCTAAAGCTATAAAACAAGGCTCATTATTGGTATATTAATTCTTAGCATTTCTTAGCTCTCGGTTATGACCTAGAAAAGTCACCTGAATGTGCCAGAAAGCCCTAAAGAAAAAAACTGAAAGTCATCAGAATCCAGATGAATTTTTGTCAGTGTTTGTTTTAAACCAGTACAATTCATGCATATTTTAAATATTTGTATAATTTTTACCTGTATCGCATAGAAAAGCTGTTTAATGATGGAGTGCCCCATCACATTCACAATAAACTGAAATGTTAACACTAATATCAGGTGCGCATAACACTTTCTGATGAAAATGTTTTAAATAAAAGTTTCATATAGCACTTGGTTGTATTATGCCAAACGGAAGAAAACCTACTCGGTTTTTCTCTGCAGGCGGAAATAACAAACCCGCTGCTCACTAGCAGAGAAAGAGGAAACCACAGTTTCACCCTTCACACGTAAAGAAAGCAACAAAACCAGCAGCTCCAGCAAACACCCTCCCTCTTTTGCTCTTACACACTTAGAAATACACTATGCTTGCACTTCATGCAGAGATGGGCCTGTGTTCAGTTTATGACCTGGTCACAGGTCTAGAAACCGAGATGCCAGATGAGGCCGACCAGTAAAGAAACATCAAGAGGTGTTGATCTAGCTAAAGCAGTCTGGAAATTAGGTTTTTCTGTGGTTTGTCTCTTGCCGGAAACTAGTCTCATTTGACCCCTCCCACCAGAGGTTCACAACAGCCAAGCCTGGACGAAATTTACGCAGCACTTCGCATCAACATGAACAAATTATTAAAGTTTCTTCTTAAATAACTTCAGGTAACACCTCTCAGTTGTCTTTATTAGAATCGTAATACGATAAAATACCTCATAACTGCCATTTCAGAGCATATGCCAGTGGAAGTCACGTGATTATGAGTGTACATTTTGTGAGTGTGGTGTTGTATGTTTCGTGTTTGTCTGTTTGTATGTGCTCAGATTATTGGAATAGAAACAGAAGTATTTCTGTAATGGGATGAAATTATCCAAACCAAACCAAACCAAACCAAACCAAACATATGTAACCTAAGTTTAACGTCAAATTCTTAATGTATATTAAATTCTTTACTCTTAGTGGCTTAATATTGGAAATCTCTGGGAAAACACCCTTGATTCAGTTTGTTACGGAAAGTACAGATCGCCAACATGAGAAGGATGAGCTCACTTCGATCAAGCATATGACCGCCACGGTTCCAAGAACTGTTGTTAACAATAATCCACTGCTTTACAGTACAATGCTACCACCTTCAGCTTTGTGCATTATTAACAGTAGCCATCAAGTTCTGTTGAAATCAACATTGTTGTATTTATATTTGGGGTCCCAGAGACCCTAATGGTTTACGTCTTAAAGTATTAAAATTGAACCTTCTATTGAATCTCAAAGTGCATACACCTTTTCAAAATTGTGCTTTTATCTGTTATGCAAAATAGAAACATTGCTTCTGTTAGGGGTCAGTTTTCTATAGTTGTGGGGCTTCTGAAAACCACAGCAGAAGAAATTGAACTTTTTTTTTCTAGAATGTGTGATAAAGTGAAAATTGTATTCATAATCAGCATAAGATTAGCAAAAGTCAAACAAAAAACTTAATGTTAATTTAAAACTTGTTTCAAATATAAAAATAAGTACACTGAAAAAAAAAAACAGATTAGTAAGTAGATTTACTTAATTTTTATTTTGCAAGTTTTTGCACACATACATTTTAAGTAAAATTTACGTATTAAATTTAGTAAAATCTACTTGACTAAGTTAGGTACATTTAGCAAAAAAATTGAGTAAATTTAACATGGCTAATTAAGAGTTTGAGTAGCGATCTAGTTACTCTGTTAAATACACAATACTCAAGTACATTACCCTCAGTTACAATTTCTATAATTTACCCAAACAAGGTAGCACTGGATAACAACCATGCTATTAAAGAATGCGGTTCACTTGCACACATGTAAGTAAGCAAGTAGACAGCTTTGAAGATAATGTGTCCACTCAATATAATTATTACCCAAATGAACACAGAGACGACAATCAGTGGATAGTGTTTGAGTATAAATGGGTCATTTTGAGTATAAAATGAACTCCAGATATCACAAAACAGTAAGTTACTGAACCTAACGACAAAATCAATCGTAAAACCGTGTAAATACAACTCAAACAGTGAAACTTATAACCTTTTTAATTATTCATGTCCCAGTGCATGATGGGGAAAACAGGATCATAACTTTGATATTTACTTAAAGAATCCTTGTAAACATAACAAGCAATTCCAAGTCCATCTTTAATTTGTACAAGCTTAAATTGATTAGTTATATAGAATTTACTTTTTTTTTATTCTTGCCTGAACTAAACTATTTAATGTAGAAATTACATTTGTTTTAATAATTTTTATCAGTGTAGCTTTGTTTTTTTTCTCAGGAATAACCTTTTGTCTCATTTTAATTACATTCTATTTTGCGCTATACGAACGGTCAATGAACACCTCCATCTGTTGAGAAGAAATCATCTAGTTCTTTTTGTCCAATCAAGATTGCGTTGGTGATCATGAGTGAAGAGGAAGAGGTGCCCTTGATGAAGAGCGAAAGGGCTGGCAGTCAGAAGTCCAGCTGTGACTCTGCCCTGCAGGTTCACCTGTACTACAGCCCCAGTTTAAAATCAGAGATCATCTTCACCATCCCCAACAGACACATCACAGCAGAGCGCGTGTGTGTGCTTGCTGCTAAAAACAGCGGTGAGACACTAACACACTATCAAACACAAATGCAATTTAAAGGCTTTTTTGCAACATAATGCCACATGATGCATTCAGTTTGCTGATAATTTGCTGATAAATAAAGTCAAGGTCTGTCTTTTAGATGATTCAGCATTTCTAAAGCATAGAAATTACAGTTTAAACAATCTGCTATGTCTCTAATATTATAATTAAATACATTTAAAAGAGTTGTGCACCAACCTTACAACAACCTGAATGGAATATTTCTGTCTTTAGGAATTCTTCCTGTGTTCCACAACCTGTTTGCGTTGGCATCAGAGGACCTTTCATACTGGTATCCACCAACTCATGTGTTTAAGAATGAGGAGAATGTCAAAGTTCACTACAGATTGAGGTAAAACAGCTGAAATATTCATATATTTTATTTACAAAGAGTTTAATTTTACTGAATATTTGGAATTCTAATCATGCCACTAATTTTTATTTAATCTGCAAATGTCTGTAAACATTTTTATTGTTTTTAACCCTTCGCCTGATCCAGACAAAATGTTTAAAGTAAATTGATCATATTATGTTTTTAAAACAATGATAATTAATAAGTGAAATAATCATAAAGTCTAAATTTTAATCTCTGAATATTTATCTCCAACATTTATATCATTATATCAGTGTTTACATCAAGTGTGATGTCATTTCCATTACAAACAAAAAACGTTTGCACTAATAAAGTTTTTTCTTTTCTTTAAAAGTTTGTATACAGTACTTGCTTACCAGGAAGACAACAGTGTAAGCAAAGAGCATATATAAGATAAATATGATACATAATGTGCTAAGAAATAAAGAAAAAGCTAAGTTACATAACACTTTATGTGGAAAATATGAAACACAATAACAGAATATTTTTCCAATCATTTCATCAAATTGTGCAAAACAAATTATGCAGATATTTTTAATTGTTTATATTTAGGATACACAAAATACTATATTTAATTAGATTTAATAAAACAAAGGATGAGGTTAATTCCATTTCCATTACTGTAATTTGCACTAATGTCATCAAAAACAATATATGTTCTTATATGTAAAAATTAAAGAATTCTTCTGTGATGCACTGATGTGCATTGTTAGCCATTGCATTGTCACTGATAATAAAAAATAAATTATTAAAATTCAGTTTTAGTAACTGAAATAAAGTTGAAATAAAATAATTTCTTAAAATTAAAATAAACACTGAAAAAAATATTAATTCTATTATAAAATAATTAAGTAAAATAATAGTGGACAGATTAAATACTGAAAAAGTAAAAAGAACTATCCATCTGTAATTGTAAAGCTTTTTTTGCTTTTTTTTAAAGCTTTTTTTCTTTGTTTGTTTAAGGTTTTTCTTCTCAAGCTGGTTCGGTCACGGGTCCAAAGCATCGTACCGCTTTAGCCTCAGCAGAGGACGAATCTGTGCTGTGCTGGACTACTGCGTCATTGACTATCTTTTTGCTCAGGTATATACCATAGAAGACAACAATCTGTCATTGCTTTCTCAAGAGGCAACATTATTTGGGAAGCAATGAATGAATGGATTATGTGCCTCTATTCTGCTAATGTATAGTAAATTATTGATATGATTCTTAATATTTAAGGTTCCATAAATTATGGTAACTCAATTGTTCAGAATCATTTACCTTCCCATCTGTCTTTCTGTTTCAGTCCCGCAGTGATTTTGTGTCTGGACGTGGCGGGATTTCTCCTGCTTTGAGTTTGCAGCAGGAATGTTTGGGAATGGCAGTGCTGGATCTGTGGCGTATGGCTAAAGAGAGAAACCAGAGCCTTGGTGAGATCTGCAATACAACAAGGTATGATAAATACAACACGAGAAACAGAAAAATTATCACATAAATGTATGGATTGAACTATACGTTTTTCTGTAAATTCAACATATATTTTAAACGTTCAAACTTCATTAACCATCTCAAAAATCCCCTTCCAGCTACAAGTCCTGCCTCCCAGAGACCCACAGACAAGATATACAGCGTATGAGCCGTCTAGCGCGGTATCAGATACGAAAGACGCTGAAGCGTTTCCTAAAGAAGCTGGGCAGGTGCTCGGCGGGTGAACGAAGCCTGAAGCTCAAGTACCTGATGGAGCTGAGTGTGGTGGAGCCCAATTATGGCTCAGAAAGCTTCCTTTTGCATCACTCTGGATGGTTAGAGCAGAGCGAGCGGCAGAGGATCAAAGCCTTGCGAGTGTTTGGAGAAGGAGGGATTCAGATACAGACCAATGACAGCCAGGTAGAACTTTATACAAAAGTTCAGTAAACAAGAGGTTCATTTTAATTTTGCGTCACTTACATTTTCCAGTTAAAGTTGACTTTGTATTTTTGTGCCGTCAAAAAAAAAAAAAGTTCCAAGCAGAGCACCGGTAGACCGTTGCTGAATGAATCGATGTTTTTGAATGAATCTGTTGAATTGAATTGATTCACTGATTCACTGATAAAAAATGAATCAGCCACTTACCCAGTAATGCAATCACTTGTCGCCACCTACGGGAATTAACTGGAACTAGCTGTTGTAGTTATTTAATACATATTAACGATATAAAGTTCACAAGTTCAAAACAGAGCACAAGTAGGCCGTTGCTGAATGAATTGATGTTTTTGAACGAATCGGTTGAATTGAATGGATTCACTGATTTACTCATAAAGAATGAATCAGTCAATATACTTACCCAGTAATACAGTCACTTGTCGTCACCTACGGGAATGAACTGGAACTAGCTTGTTGTAATTACACTGTTAAAAAAAGTTCAGTTAAAAAACGGAAAAAGTGCTGGTAATTAATTACCAGCACTTTTTCCATTATTGTACGGGCACTTCCGTAAACCTTAAAACGGATATTTCCGTAGATTTACCCGAGTTTTTCTTTACCATTGACGGACACTTCCGTCAAACCTAAAATGGAAAATTCCGTATTTTCCGTAAATTTTTGCGTTATTGTACGGGCACTTCCGTAAACCTTAAAACGGATATTTCCATAGATTTACCTGACTTTTTCTTTACCATTGACGGACACTTCCATCAAACTTAAAATGGAATATTCCGTATTATTAAAGTACTCAATCCGTACCATTTGCGGACACTTCAGTCATCCTAAAATGTTTAATTCCGTACAGTTCTCTATACCGTTTATCATCAATAAAGCACAAATGTAGAATCACAAAAATTATTTATTTCCTTTAACAGCTGCCAGTGCTTTAAAGTGATTGCACTTTTTGTGGTGAATGAATTGCAATATTTACATTACAACCATTAAAACATTCAGAACATCACCTTCACATTCAGAGCAATTTTACATACATAAACCAGCTGTTCTCTCAAAGAACTACAGCCATGTCCTTTAACAGGGAGCTGCCAAATCTAGCAACTTGTTAGCACCCACAGGCTGACAGGCATTAATAACAAATGGATTTGTTAAAGACATTGACAAAATAAGACAATAAAACTGCCAGCATTGCTGTTGCTGTCTCACCTGTCAGTGCAAAATGAGGAGCCCCCTCCAGGAGGATGCAGAAACCTACACCTCCAACTCCACATATCACACCGACAGGCAGAGCTCTGCAACCAGTGTCTGACCTTTCTACAAAAAACAAATAGAACATTAGAAGTATTACATTATACAAATTTTCTATAAAACATCAGTGCAGCAATAACAACCATGACCTTAGAAGGATGATTCTGTGCAACATGCCATAAAGAGATTTCTGCAAAAAATAAAACTTAAAACTTACACCTCCAACTCCACATTGACAGGCAAAGCTCTACCTGGAATGACAAATATCGCCCACCTTCCCTCCCCCTTAACATGGGGGATTTGAAACTGCAGCATGTGTGTTTTGGGCATCTAGTTAAAACATCTGAACTCACATAATACTGTAAAAATCTGTATTTCTACTCCCAAGCCCCATGTTTTTGGATTTGCCTGTGTGTGTGTGTACATTCAGTCCAAAAAGGTATTTTCTGAGCTTTGAGAACAGCTCAAATGGCCCACTCAGATTCCTTCTGCTTGCATTCAAATTCCTTCAGCTGAGAAACTAGCTTGCACACCTGTGGAGGAATGAAGTGCCGTTTCTTCCCCTTCTTCTCTGCCTTGGAGCCTCGATCAGGAATGATCCCAAAGAAAACTCTGAGAAAAAAATAATAATAGTGAGATTAGGGCTGCAACTAACGATTATTTTGATAATCGATTAATCTGTCGATTATTTTTACGATTAATCGATTAATCGGTTTATGTACTTATATTTTAGTTTTTTCCATTTTTTCCCCAGGTAAATTATTAATAAATGGTCTTTATCATTCAGCATAGATTTAAGAGATTTTAACCATTTTGCACTGTCATATCCTCATCAAAAATATACCTGGAGTTGTTTTATTGTGTTAGTAATCCTTTGTCGAACTCTTCTGCAATCAGAACACTGACCCATACTCTAGCCAATTTCACAAGGAGATTTAAAATAATGTTTTCACCATGGCAGTCCTTAGAGCTCCTAAAGTAGTTTAACATCCTGAACAAAGCTTATTAAGGAATCTTTCAGAACATATTTTCACGAAGAATAAGGATAAAACAGAATAAAATTGCAGTGCATTGTATTTTATTATTTACTGGGAAACAGCTTTATAGCTTTTGCTGTGAAATTGTAAACAATCCTTCAAAAAAAGTGCCAATGGCATGAAACCTGAATGGAACTCACAATTTAAAGTAAAATCCATCAGAAGGTTGTCCAGAAAAAAAATAGGACACACACAAAAAACCTGCTGTGTGAAAAAGAGCAGTGAATACTTAGAAAAAAAAAAGTGCATTTCAAATATCTACATTTACCTCTCTCATTCAGTCATAATTAGGCTGCACGACTGAATTTTGAACTGGTAAACGACAAACTGATCACAGAACATGTTTGTAAAGCTTTAAATGTTAACAGTTAAAAAGCAATGTTATCAGCTTTTACGACTAAACATTTGCAAACAATATTGTACTGGAGAATCTGCACAAATGAAAGTCTTAGGGGCCGTTCACAAATCGCGCCTAAAAACGCGTGGAAAACGCTAGGCGCACCGCTTTCTCCTTCTTTCCAAAGCGCTCGCACAGAAGCGCCCCTGAGGCGTCTGCCTTTGATAGCCAAACCATGACGTGCTCTCTCCTTGAAGACGCGGAAATTTCAGCAAAGGATAAATGGATTTGCAGCTCAAAAAACTCGCTTGCAGTAGCTCTGCTACTAAGTTTATTTCAAAATGGAAATCCATATACAACTATGATCAGCTGTTCCTTTCATCTTGACTGAGCTTTTAACGTTGTTACGGGAAAGGATGAAGCTGATTGGTTAGTTCTTGTCACATGACCCGCGGTGCGGTTGCGGCATTCTGAAAAGTTTAAATGTTTTTAACTCGATGCGGTGCGGTGTTGGAAATAACGAACTTGAGCGCGCAAAAGACGCGATATGTGAACGTCCCCTTAAACAGTGCAGTAGAGCAGAGTTTACAGGTTACTCTTCTTTTTTAAAGGCTCAATGTAAAGTACTCCCACATCACGCTGAATGCTGCAGACATAGACATCATATGATTTCTATGGCTGCAGAGACGCTGTTCGGGAAGCACGTGACAAAACAAGGCCAGCTATTGGCTATTCGCTACTTCTCCTGTTGTACTGGCTGAGTAAAACCTCCGGTGGCTCATTACTGCCACACTTTGGTCACCGCAGATTTGAAATATGCACGAAATGAGCCGCTTACGGCAAATAAAAGTTATTTAGCAACGAATCGATGACTAAATTAGTTGACAACTATTTTAATAATCGATTTTAATCGATTAAATCGATTCGTTGTTTCAGCTCTAAGTGAGATGCAGACAAAGTTTGCACATGTAGTGTGGCTTGACAGGAGTGGAGCAGTTCAATAAAATCATACATTTGTTTTCTTCAATATGCCCCTATGTATGAACCTCTCTATCATTCTAGTTGACCATCTGTCTAGTACCCAATGTTGTTGTGGTGCTGGTGCCAGTGGCTAAGCTTATCAAGACACATGCATTAAGACTGCGCATATACAGAATTGTTTGCAAGAAGTCTGCTTATCACCAACACATGACAGCATGCATCCTCAACATGTGTGCAGGGATATTATAAATGCACAGAACACAGAAGGGGATAGAAAACACAGTTGACATCGTACTATCAAAAGGTGAAACAGCACATTTAAACATGGACTGTCCTGGGGGTTCCTCAAACATGGAGTGGAGCAACTGTGACATACAGTGCATGTTACACATCAAAGTATTAACATTTGGGCATGAATCCAGCATGTATTATTTTTTAAATTAATACGTTTAGTCTTTGCTTCTGGAGGGGGTCCCTGGAACAACATATTTTGAGGTTGGAGTCTGCAGCCAAATACATTTCAGCTTGTGTGTCTTTGACATGAAAAGGTTTGACCACCATTGACATAATCTGGTCTCAGGTGCTAATGGTTTTAAAGAGATAGCTCAAACATATTTTGTTTCAAGTAACCATTCTAAGAAAAATATGTTTTTGCTCCATTTCCCAACTAGAATCATGTTATGTTTGTTTTGTTTTTGATTGACTTGGGACACTATGTAAAGCAAAAAGCATGTTACCTGCCATTTTAAAAAATATGACACATTTATTCCAACAATAATCTTCAACAGGGAGCTACGAAATCTGCGAACAAATCCATATTCAGGGGGATCATAAGCCAATAACAGCTGATCTAAGAGCTCACAGCATGTGACGACACATTTTGAGCTTGTACATCTCAAAGGGGTTTGGTGTAGATTGACAAAAAGCAGGTCGGGTGCAGAAAGGCATGGCAAAGTCACATTTACAAAGTATTTCCAAACAATGAGTGCTTACCTTTGCATGAATTCGAGAGTAAAAGCCATCTCCGGTGGGTATTGGATGTTGCAGACATAAAACATGGAGAAGACGTAGCTCAAGGCCACAATGGGAGAGGTGATGTGGTCATTGACAAGTAACCCATCAAGAGCAATCTTGAATTGCTTGTCACCTTAAACACAGATAAAAAAAAAAAAGATAAAGAAAAAAATAACAATTCTGAGCATCATGTACAAAAAAAAATAATCCTATATTTTAAGGCAAGCAAAACATTTCTTTAATAAGACAAAACAACAGCTTATAAAACAGCTCGCTGAGATACAAAAAATATTTAACTACAAACCTCTGACTAGGATGCATGGGGTCACTGGGAGTTCGACTTCAGGATCTGCAGAGATCTGTTTTGGTGACAGACATGACACATGAATTAATGTTTCCAGTGCACACAAACCTGCTGGCAAATTGACTATCTGCTAGTGTCTTCATCAGACAGAGGTAGCCATTAAGCACAGACATTAATGTAAATAGTTTATAGAGAGAGAGTTTATAGAGAATATCAGCAGCTCAATTAGGGGAATCTATACTTCATACTGTGATTGGTTACTTGGTTCACCACTGGATGGAAATAATTATCATGCACACAGTTTAAAATTTACAACATCTACCTCTTTTTTGTCGAAGAGTTTATAAGAGTCTTCCTTGAAGTATTTTGCAATGCCACAGATGAGCTGTATTGGACCTTCGCCCGTCTTCATCCCTTTGGAGTCAAGGAAGTCATTGATCCCCTTTTCTTTTTTGGAAAGTTCCTGTTCAAGGTTCAAGGTGTTAATTTTGTACAGGTACCTAAGACTAACACTCATTTTCGTTTGGCCTCCAAAAAATGCAGCTATGGAGAGAATTTTGAAAAAAAAAAAATTCTAATCATTTCATTTTCATTTGCAACCTGTTCTGTTTTGATCTCAAATGTTCTGCTTTTTTGGTTGCCACTTCCTGATTTTTGGTCTCAAATCTATTCTATTTGATTGTTCATCCAATTTATTCTATTTGATTGGTTGCCAGTTTATCTTTTTTGGTCTCAACTCTCTTTTTGGTTGCAATTCTTTTTTTGATTGATTAATAAAGACAAAATTCTCTCCATATGGAGCAGCACAGCACAATCATAATAATAACAGTAACAACACACCTGTGCCAGCTTGTTTTGTACAGAGAAGCCAAGGAGTTTAGATGCATGATCAAACAGGTGAGGAACTTCAAACAGGAACGGCCACTTGTCCTTTACAACGCCAATAGCGGTATCAGCATCGTTGAGGATTTCACGCTGAATGGGATATGTTTCAGTCATCAATTTTCGAACAGATGACTCCTAAAGATATGAGGCAGTTAGTCAAACAGTTGAACAGTTAGTCAAACTAACCAATTAAAATAATAAAACAGGGTATCAATTTCAATAGACTATGGGCGTAGTGATGTCAGACGATCTACAATTTCACAATGTGTCCTACAATTTCACGTGTCCTTACAACACAAGAAAATAATGGATGATTGCAGACCCACCTGAAGATCCCTGGTTTGAAAGGCACGTTTCAAGTCATCTCGTTTAGACAGCAGGTCTTATCTACACACAGTTCCCTCAATGATTGGATCCCACGCCACACATCCATACAGATCTGAATTTCTGGGCCTTTTCTTTGTTGAATTTTCACCCCCTGCTCGCCTCTTCAGTGAGCTTTGTGCCTCTTCATATTTTCAATTCGGTGTTCCAGCTGACGAAAGACAGTTTCAGAACCATCTTTTGCAAAAGGTTTGTTTCCAAACGGCTCAGTCAGCTTGAAGGAGGCAGGATATTGTCCTACAATCATACTGGCGAGTTCCCTCAGCTTTTGTCTACCAGGTCTTCCTGGGTGTTTGTGGAGGTAATCTTCAGCGACGATCCGAACCATCTCTCGTCTGTCTTTCCCCATTATGTACTTTTCACGCAACTCATCCATGACTTTTGAGGGAAATTTGTGCCATGGTACAGAATATGTGTCTTGGGATGGGGAGTCGGCTGTCTCAGGTGGTGTTGAGGGCAGCTGAAACCTCTGTGGCTCAGGTGTTGATGAGGGGCCAGGCCTGGTGAACTGGGGTGGAGCTTGTGAATCTATGGATGACATGACACACATCTCCATAAATTAAACACATCACAATTGTTACGAATCAATTAATACATTGGTCCTCAATGTCCAGTTTGGGTCCACCAGGAATACAAATGGACCTAATTACGAAAACCAATTATAGAGTAGTTATTGCCATGTACAGCTGATGGCAACCTTTTTTTTTGCATTTTTTAATCAGCCTTTGTAGTCTCAGAAAACTTGCATTAAAACAGAGGGGAAAAAACTCACCTGCTTCCAATGCTTTGACAGCTCTGACGAATCTTTTGCACTGAATGAATGGCAGAGTGTCTTTAATGTCCTCCGGGTCCACAAGGCTCAGGTCATCTACAGAGAGAACTCCTAATTCCTCCAGTTTAGCCATGAGTGTATCCAATGAGTGGATACACTCAGTATCCAAAAAATTGGCATGAGTGTATCCAAAAAATTGGCTTTTGACGTACTTACGAAGCGCAGGCGGCGGGCTAATGCTAGCGCAGCTAGCAGCAAACGTCCACTCACGCTTCAAAATTACGCGAAACGCACACATTCAGATGTCGACATGAAACACACACGACTATCAACTGCCTATCGAGACCAATTTAATGTACGAGGGGGAACAAAAAATGGGCTTTTGACGTACCCAGTACTTAGGAAGCGCAGCCGACATGCTAATGCTAACGCAGCTAGCAGCAAAGGTCCCGTGCTCAGCTGCGAGCCACACTACCCTGTATAGCTCCGGTTGGAATGCTGCTAAAAACCTAGAAACCTTCGAGATAAAATTAACCAACTAATAATTTGTCCTACATTTCATGGGGGAAAGGCGACTGTCTGGCGAGGGGTACCAGAACAGAACGCCCGCCATGCAGACGTAAATGAACAGAAAACGTGCTTATCATGTGTTTAACATGTTTAACTCAATATATTTTGTTTGAGAGGTGGCACTCCATTCCTATTCTCATTACACACAACCAACCTGTTTCCAACTTTCCATGTGTCTCGCAGAACTTCAGGCTGGCACTGATCGCACTGAATGTAATGGCGTCGGAAAATTCTGGCTGGGGGAGAAAATTCTACCCATACTGCCTTGCGCAACAGCAAACTTTCCGTATTTCACAAAACGGAGCGAATCCGTAGCAAATCCACGGTAAAGTGACCCCTAAATTTACGGATTTTTTTAACAGTGTATGTAATAGGCCTACAAATAAAACTATATAAAATTCACAAGTGTTTTAATAGAATAAAATGTTAACTGAAAAGTTATGAGAAATTCAATTTCTTAGCGGTCTTGCTTATTTGAACTATTTTTGATGCTTTTAAGTGATCTGTTCAAAATTTTGACGTGAGTGCGATTTTTTTCAAATAATTGTATGTTTTTATTCAGCAAGGATGCATTAAATTGATCAAAAGTAACTCTAAAGACAATTTTAGTGCTACAAAAGATTTGTTTTTATTTGTCAACTAAATGCTGTTCTCTTGAACTTTGAACTTCCTTTTATTAATGATAATGTTGAAGAAAATGTATCATATGGTTTTCCACATATTAATATTATGCAGCAAAACTGTTTTTAGCATTGATAAGAAGAAATGTTCCTTGAGCACCAAATCAGCATATTAGAATGTTTTTTTGAAGAATCATGCAACACTAATGACTGGAGTAATGATGCTGAAAATGTAGCTTTGCCATCACATAAATAAATTACATTTTTTAAATATATTGTAAATTAAATGTTTTTGATCAAATAGCCTTGATGACTGTAAGAGACTTTCAAAAATATCAAAAACTCTTACAGATCCCAAGCTTTTAAACAGTAGTGTAGGATAGTAGATTTGCTCTCTGTTATTTACTGGACTCCCTCTTGTATGTTCACAGGAATGGCAGACGTTTTGTGATTTCCCCCAGATCACAGACATTAGTATTAAGCGTCTTTCTCAAGAGCAGATGCCCCTGGAAGGAAGGGTGGTCACTCTCACACGCCAGGACGACCAGTGCATGGTAGTGGCATTGCATAAATATAATATTTTTTGGTGTATTAATTCATAAACACATTAGACAAGGAAGTAATCTTCCTCACAGATAGTATTAGTGCTAGTGACTAATTTGATATTATGAAAGTATGATAAATTCAAGCTTTGTTTTTTTTTTTAATTCTAGATGATATAGGAATTCATTTTTAATGGTGTGTTTTTTTTCTCTTTCCACCAATAGGAGGCTGAGTTTCAAACTCTAACTGAGGCTCTTTCGTTTGTCTCTCTGGTTGATGGGTATTTTAGATTGACTACAGATTCGACTCACTATTTCTGCACAGAAGTGGCCCCGCCAAGCTTGCTGGAGGACATACAGAATTACTGCCACGGCCCAATAACGTACTACAAAATATTTCATATTTTACCATATGGTACAATTAGATAGGAAATGACTAAGTAATGAGCACAATTTGGTTGTGTGTTTTCTGAAGGTCAGAATTTGCGGTGCACAAGCTTAAGAAAGCCGGAGCCCAAAATGGGATGTTCCTGTTACGTCACAGTCCCAAGGACTTTGACAAGTACTTCCTCACTGTTTGCATACAGGTACCAGCCTTGCTGGACTCATACAGACACCAGCCTTTGGGTTTCAAATATCAGGAAGTAAAAAAAAAAAAAAAAAATGCACATGACTCATAACAAGCTTTAATCTGATTCATGAAGAGCTACTTCCTATTTATAACTTCTTAGTATTATTATAATTTGAATTTTGACTCAAATCCAGCATGATCTTTCTTTAGTTTCACAGATAAAATTGTTAATGACTAGTCTCTGTTGTTATGTTTCTTTACTTCTGGATGTTCTACCAGACTCATCTAGGGGTGGATTACAAGGACTGTCTGATAGATAAAAATGAGAAGTTTAGCCTGGCTGGGATCCGCAACTCATTCTGTAGTCTAAAACAGCTCACAGATTTCTATCAGCACAGTACTCTTCTCATGTCAGACATCCCTGTCACGCTGGGCAAGTGCTGCCCACCCAGACCAAAAGGTAGAACATTTTGGTGCAACATTTGCTTTTTGGATCTTAATGTTTATCATTTATAAAAAGCACAGTTAATTTTATATTTTTATATGAATCATTTGTATACATTTTTTATACATAACATATTTGATAAAATAAGTGAAAAAATAAACGATTTAAAATTATAATTTGGGAAAAATAACTTTAAAGAAATGGCTGTTTCTTGCTATTTTTCATATTTTATACATTTAATGTTTAATAAACTAAATTGCATAAATAATCTAAAATCATTAGGGAAATTAAAAAAATAATAATAATCTAAAACAATAATTTTAAATTATTATTATTTATTGAAATTCGTAGCTATTTCATGCTATTTTTTTATACATATCAGATTTAATAAAATAAATGGTATAAATAATATAAAATAATAATTTGGACAAAATAAGTAAATAACATCACCATAATAATAATTAACAAATAATAAATGATTTTAAATCTTAATTTGGAGAAAAATGACTTTAAAAAATGGTATTAGTGTTTTATTTTTAGTTTGCTGTTTTATTGCTATTTTTCATATTTTATAGGCATACATATAATGTTTAATAAACTAAATTGCATAAACGATCTAAAATAATAATTTGGAAAAAAATAACATTTAAGAAATTGTGGTATGGTTCAGTCTTATAAAGAGGAAGGAGACCGGGGTCAGGGTACGGGGCTCGTGGGATACTTTATTTAGTAAATAATAAAACTTCATGGTCCGTTTCTACGTTGCACTACTGCAGTCTTCGTGTCTCTCTGTCTGCAGCTCTCCAGCTCCTTACTCCCAAAAGTCCCCGTCTCTCTCCTTCTCTGTCGGTCCTCCACCGGCTTAAATGCCGGTTCACCACACCAATCACTGTAACGAAACCCAGGTGTTAATCGTCTTTCACTTGATCCACTTACCACCGCTCATCTCCTCACTCTCTCTCCCGTTGCAGACCGCGCTGAACCACGCCACCCCCGCCACTAGGGCTGTAGTCAACCAAAGAAATGCTTAGTCGACCAAAGTCCTGTCCTGCGCAACAATCAGTCGACTAAAAAAAAAAAAAAAAAGACGTGATGTTTTGCATTTTGATTGAACATTTATTAAAACAATTGTCATAGAGTATTTATAAAACAACAACGAAAAAACATCAATAATACATAAAACTATAATGATAATACAATTCTTTGAAAATTAAGTGATTTTTTTAAAATGCAAAGTGAGGAGCTCACGTCTGGCCACTGACCGGATCCCTTCAGTAATTCCACCGAGAGCATGTTGACAGCGTTGTCCGTTACCAATGACACCCGCTTCTCTGGTGGAATGTGGTAAGCGTCCGCGATTGAGTGACATTTTCTCCCGTGTGCGCTGCTTAGTTTCTAACACAACGCTATTCATTTTACAGTCCGCAGCGATAAAATGGACTTTAACTGTCATGTATGCCTCCATTCTAAGCGAAGATCACAAATCAGATGCGAGACCTACAGCCAGGGAGGAATGGAGTAACGGTCTTGTCGTTTTTTTTTTTTTTAAATGCAGCCAGACAAAAGATTAAAATTCCTTGGACATTTTGTCGACAAAAGCCAAAACAAGTAGCGTTCTAACTGAATGAATACAGCAAACCGTTACCTATATTCCTTACTGAGCGCGAAGCAGCAGTGCAGCCAGCCACAGGTACGGTTCCCGAGTGTTCACGTGGTGCGCTAAACTCTGGCGCTGTTATGTCTAAATTAAAGCATTTAAAGTTTGGGATAAAACATAGGCTAATTATATTTTAGAATGCAGTAATATATAACTGGTAATAAAAGGAATAAATATCAAGGAGTAAATCAATGAAAATTTCTTCATTGGTGAAAAAAAAATATGCAACAGGTCGACCAGTATAAATGTCAGTCGACCAAGACGTCATCGACCGATTAGTCGACTAAAGTTGACAGCCCTACCCGCCACATACCCCCACCGCCCGACTCAGGCTGGGGAGCCATCCTTCATGCGGTGGAGCCACTGGAGGGGCGCATGGTCCGAGCAGTGGGTGATCTCCCGGCCCAGGAGGTAATAGCGAAGGGTGAGAACCGCCCACCTGATGGCCAAACACTCCTTCTCTATGGTGCTGTACTTAGTCTCTCTCTTTGAGAGCTTTCGACTAATGTACAGCACAGGGCGGTCCTCCCCCTCCACCTCCTGGGACAGGACCGCGCCCAGCCCCCTCTCCGACGCGTCAGTCTGCAATAAAAAGGGGAGAGAAAAATTAGGAGAGTGCAGGAGCGGCCCGCCATACAGGGCAGCCTTAACTCGAGTAAAGGCCTGTTGGCACTGCTCCGTCCACTGGACTGTATCTGGTACCTCCTTTTTAGTGAGGTCAGTCAATGGGCTGGTGAGGTCCGAATAACGAGGAATAAACCTCCTGTAATATCCCGCCAGCCCCAAGAACTGCCTCACCTCCTTTTTGGTCTTGGGCCTGGGGCAGTTCGCAATTGCTGCCGTCTTATCAATTTGGGGACGCATCTGCCCCAAGTGGAAGCCCAGATACTTTACCTCCACCCGCCCAACTGCACACTTCTTCGGGTTGGCCGTTAGCCCCGCCCATCTCAGCGCACTGAGGACCGCCCTCACATGCTCCATATGCCGCTGCCAGTCCCCACTATAGATGATAATATCATCCAGGTAGGCCGCGGCATATGCAGCATGGGGTCGCAGCACTCGATCCATGAGGCGCTGAAACGTAACTGGGGCCCCGAACAAGACGAAAGGAAGCATCACAAATTGATGTAATCCAAACGGCGTGGTGAAGGCTGTTTTTTCTTTGGACATGGGAGATAAGGGGATCTGCCAATATCCCTTTGTTAAGTCCAATGTCGAGTAAAAGCGAGCCGTACCTAACCGATCGAGCAACTCGTCAATCCGCAGCATTGGATAAGCATCAAATTTTAAAATTAGAGAACCATAGGTTATAAAAAAAAAAAACTTTTGTCCATTGTTAAATGATAGTTTAATGATGCGACATGGCATACGTTAAAATGTATTTAAGCCAAGTTTTTTAAAAAGAGCTTAAAGAGTATTATGTATAAGCTAACATTTTGTCACACCAGGGGCGTAGCCATAATTTCAGAAGTGACAGAAATGTCAAATACAATAATTTTATGTATGTAGCCTATATAATATTAATAATAATAATAATAATTATTATTATTTTTTACAAGGAATTATCTTCTTTTTTAATTACTTTTAATTAGCTGTAATAAATCAAATACACTGCTGGACAATAATCAATCATTTGTAATCGATATTTTTTTCTTAATGGCAATTTTATGATTGTTTCATATACTAGGCTACATTTAATTAGCAATTATTTACATTCTCTGCACAGAATAAGGTAGAAAATATACTTTATAGTTCTTGTACTGTAATAAATGTCAATTAGCACTCCGTCATTCATAAATTGTTTGTGGGTTTCATCAGTTCATTCTGCTTTTATTCAGTTTAGCTGCAGATATAGCCTGGCACGTCTATGAGAGCGAGATCGCTTCTCTTTCAGTGTGAAAACGTCTTCATCTCTATGTAACTTTTCCTCTCCATCAGCGAATGATTCTGAGAGAAAACGTGCCAGATGTCTGTTTGCTAATGAAACAAACGCTAGGCTACTTTCATGCATATTATCAGATAAATCTTGTGCTATTATTTCAAGGTCGTTGTTAATGCTGTGGTTAATTTTAAAAGTTTCCTTCATATATTCGGTTCATTCGCATTGTTTAAACACATTTATCATTCAGTGGAACTGTGCGTATGATTTAGACACTTACATTTCTGCTCCGTCCATGCAATAAATACAGCTGTCTACGGCTCCGGTAACTCCGTCGGTGAGATGCAGAGAGCCATTGACAAACTACAGAAAAGTAAAACTACTTCACGTTAGCATTACTGGCCACGAGTCCTACAGATCACAAGTCAGCTGCGTCAGAGACGGACGGAGCACGAGCGCAATCCTGTGACAGTCTCAGGGTGTATTCACACTAGGCACGGTTGACATGAACCGGGCCCGGGTACGATTGTCCCCCCTCCCCACTCCCCCTCTGGCCTGCACTCACATAGGGTTTCAGCATTCGTGCCGGAGCACGCTTACATCATTATGGTGCGACGGTTTCGGGATAAACAGGAAGAGCGGCGCTCTCTGAACACAATGGAGTCCATCGCTCGGTTTTCTTTGGTTTTCTTCACCGTCGTTTGGTCCACGGTGGTCCACAGCCCTCTCACAGCCCTCTCACAGCCTGTTGTTAAACAGATGTGTCGCCTTAGTCGCGCGAAAATTTTCACGTAATCGTGCTGCTCGTATGAGGAGGTTTGCAAGGTACCAGCTGAGCTTTTGGAGCGTCGCAAAACCGTGACGCCACCCGTCCTGTTCCGTGCTCCAGCACGGTTAGCGCTCACACTGCATGCGAACCGCGCCGAGTCCAACTGAACCGTGCTCTGGCCCACCTCTTCCAAGCGGGCCAGGGCCGGCCAATCGAGCCGCGCCCGGACACGGTACGGAGCACTCACACTAGTCAAACGAACCGCGCTTTGGTGGTCAAACGCACCCGGGCACGGTTCAAACTGGCTAGTGAAGCGTGTGAAGGACAGATTAGAGGCACGATTCACAAACACTGTTCAAGGTCTCCATTAATTCATGCGTGTAGTAATTTAATGTGTATACATTTTGAAAGCATTGAATCGCTATAGAAATCGGGATTCATTCGATTCTTAACATTTTGAATCGATTACTGTCCAAGATCGGCGATTCACGATTCAAAAATCATGTTTCAAGATCGATGCATATGAATCGACAGGGTTTGTAATCGATGCATCGAGAAAACGAGTGAATCGTTACACCCCTATGTGTGACTCCTCGATTACTCCCATCCCCAGCATGGCCTCTAATTCAGTCTGAACTACTTTTTTCTTGTGTTCAGGCAATCTATATGGCTGGCTGCGAACTACGACACCCGGCTCTGTCTCAATATGGTGCTGAATCAGGTCAGTACGACCAGGTAGGGGCGAAAACACGTCCGCAAATTCTACCTGCAAACGCCAAATGTCAGTGAGTTGCGAGGGCGAGAGGTGATCCCCTCCCAGGGCCAGTGCGAGGGATTTTTCTTTAGTGATCGCTTCTGGCCCGAGATCCTCCTCCTCACTCACTGCCGTCATTAACAGCACTGACTCCTCCGCGCTCCATTTTTTAAGGAGGTTGAGGTGGTAGATTTGCCGTGAGTCGCCTCTATCTGTTCGTACTTCCTTTTATGCCGGCAGCCATATCACCCTGGAGCCCAAGACCGGTTTCCCACTGAAGCCAAGCAGGGCTGAGCCTGGTCAGTACCTGGATGGGAGACCTCCTGAGAAAACTAGGTTGCTGCTGGAAGAGGTGCTAGTGAGACCAGCAGGGGGTGCTCACCCTGTGGTCTGTGTGGGTCCTAGCGGCCCAGTGTAGTGATGGGGACACTATACTGTCAACAAGCACCGTCCTTCGGATGAGACGTTAAACCGAGGTCCTGACTCTCTGTGGTCATTAAAAATCCCAGGATGTCTTTCGAAAAGAGTAGAGGTGACCTCGGCATCCTGGCTAAATTCGCCCATTGGCCTCTGACCACCATGGTCTCCTAACAATCTCCATGTCTACTGATCGGCTTCATCACTCTGTCTCCTCTCCACCAGTAAGCTGGTGTGTGGTGGGCGTTCTGGCGCACTATGGCTGCCGTCGCATCATCCAGGTGGATGCTGCACACTGGTGGTGGATGAGGAGATACCCCCAGACTATGTAAAGCACTTTTCGTAGCTTAGCCCCCCGGTTATACAGCTGGCTTTGTCTGTTCTGGGCCTGAAGCAAATTCTCCATAGAGAGCCGCCCCAGTGTATGAAGTTTTGCTCTCAGGTCCAGGACATATTGAATTTCATTCTTGTCTAACACCCCCCGGGGCTGGCGTCCATAAAGAAGCTCGAAGGGGGAAAACCCCGTGGAGGCTTGGGGGACCTCGCGCACAGTGAATAAGAGGGGTTCTAGCCAACGGTCCCAATTTTTCTCGTCTTCTTGTACGAATTTCACGATCATGGTTTTTAATGTGCGATTAAACCGTTCGACCAAGCCGTCCGTTTGTGGGTGATAGAGGCTGCCCTCTCGGTGCGGCGTGGCCATTCCCTGGACAGGGCCTCGCGCCCCGGCTGCAGGCTCCGTCCCCATCCTCCAGCGGGGGGCGGGCCTCAGTGGCCCCTCCCAACGGGACCTAGGGAGAGGGACAGATTTCGGGGCAGGGGGAGAGGGAGAGGCAGGGGAAGAGAGAGAGAGAGAAACAGAAGGAAGGGGCTCACCGACCCCGGAGCACGCTGCCAGCTGATCCTCCACCAATTGGATGGCCAGATCCAGTGATGCTGGGCGGTGGCACTGGACCCACTGGGCGGTCCTCTTCGGGAGACGGGAGATGAATTGCTCCAGTACCACCGTGCTGATGATGGTCTTGGCGTCGCTTCCTCCGGCCAACAGCCATTTGCGGCACGAGTCCCGGAGCTGCTGTGCCGAGACAAAGGGTCGGCCCGCTTCGGTCAGTTCCAGCGACCGGAAGCGCTGACGGTGTTGCTCGGGGCTGAGGTCGACCCTCTGGAGGATGGCTCTTCTAAGGTCGGCATAGACCAGGAGGTTCGGGATGGGCAGTTGTTGTCCGGCCTTCTGGGCCTCCCCCGACAGCAGTGGGATCACCCGGACGGGCCAGCTGTGCATCGGCCACCCACATGCCTCAGCCGTTCTTTCAAAAAGATCAAGGAACGCCTCTGGGTCATCGGTTGGCCCCATCTTCGTGAGCGGCATGTGGGAGGCGGGGGCCGGCACTGGGGGAGGCCGACCTCGTCTGACCTCGTCCGACCCTCCCGGTCCAGCAAGCTCCGGAACAGCTCGCGGTCCTCCTGCTGGGCCTGCATCATGGCCTGGAACCAGTGTTCATGGTCGGCCCGCAAATCCAGCAGGGCTTTGTGGTGTTCCTGATGCAGGCCGGCGAGCGATGTTATGATGTCCGCAAACGGCGATCCCGATGGTCCTGACGGAGTTTGCATGGCGGAATCGTTCTCCTTCCTCCCGGGTTTCAGCACCAGTGTGGTATGGTTCAGTCTTATAAAGAGGAAGGAGACCTGGGTCGGCGTACGGGGCTCGTGGGATACTTTATTTAGTAAATAATAAAACAAATAAACAATTGTGCCAGATGCGCGTGCACTTCACGGTCCGTTTCTACGTTGCACTACTGCAGTCTTCGTGTCTCTCTGTCTGCAGCTCTCCAGCTCTTTACTCCCACGAGTCCCCGTCTCTCTCCTTCTCTGACGGTCCTCCGCCTGCTTAAATGCCGGTTCCCCACACCAATCACTGTAACGAGACCCAGGTGTTAATCGTCTTTCACTTGATCCACTTACCACCGCTCGTCTCCTCACTCTCTCTCCCGTTGCAGACCTCACTGAACCACGCCTTCCCCGACACAGAATTTTTTTTTTAAGGTGTTTTTTTAATTGTACTATTTGTAAAAAATTTTTTTTATAAATTTGGTTAATAAAATACATTGCATAAATAATCTAAAACTATATTTTTTTATTATTATTTATTGAAATTATTAGCATATTTCATGCTATTTTAACATTATTATATATATATATATCAGATTTAATCAAATCAAATGCATGAATAATCTAAAATAATCATTTGGACAAAGTAAGTAAATAACACCACCAAAATAACAATAAATAACAATAAACAAATAATACATTATTAAAAATTATAGTTTGGGGAAAAAATAACTTGAATTATGTATTAAAATGTATTATTATTATTATTATTGTTGTTTTATTTTTATTTGGGCTGTTTTTTGCTATTTTTCATATTTTATACATATCATATTTAATAAAATAAATTGCATAAATAATCTAAAATAATCATTAGGAAAAAATAACTGTGCTATTTGTTACATTTTTTATAAATATGGTTAATACAATAAATTGCATTATCTAAATTATATTATAATTATCTTGAAATTATTATTTTTGAAATTATTAGCTATTTCATGCTATTTTTACTTTTTTATACATATCAGATTTAATAAAATAAAATAATCGCATAATTGCATAAATAAATTGCATAAATAATCCAAAATAATCATTTGGACAAAATAAGTAAATACCATCACCAGAATTATCAGAGTTGTACTTTTTTAGGCTTTTTATTGTGCTATTTCTTGTCTTTCTTGCAGAACTTACCAACATGATCATCCTTCGTAACAGCAGTATGACTGAGATGCCCAGTTCCCCCATGTTACAGAGACACAAACCAAGCCACATGCAGTTCCACATGATTAAACACGAGGACCTCACCTGGGTACAGTTATACATTCTTAAAAAGAGTATACACATATGTTTTAATAATGTTAAAGTCATCTCCACTACTTTAAGGGCATAAAACAATTTATTTGTATTTATTATTTTCAGACTGTAAACACTGACTAAAAGCAAATTTAATTTCTATCTCTTAACAGAGGGAAAGCTTAGGGCAAGGTTCCTTCACGCATATCTTTAGAGGAAGTAAGACAGACCAGCGAGACGGAGTGACACACACCACAGAGGTTCTTCTGAAGGTCCTGGATGCAAACCATAAAAACTGCTGGGAGGTGCATTTTCAATCATGAAACATATGCAGAATATGTTATTTGCAATAAAAAGACAATACCAAATGTGGATTTTGGCATAGAGAATATTGCATTTCCCATTACATGCCAATCCATGACAATGATTGGGTTGATTAAGAATACTGTAGTTTTAATAAATGAGAGATTTAATAAAAATGTTCAACAATGACATGTAATATTATTTGACTGGAGAGAAGAATATTTCTAGCCATGTGATTAATGATGCAATCTTACTGCTGTTTTCTAGTCTTTTTTTGAGGCGGCCAGTTTCATGAGTCAAATTTCGCACAAGCACCTTCTCCTGGTATACGGCATCAGTGTGCACAAATCAAAAAGTAAGTGTTTTACACTTGTAAAAGCACTCTTAACAAAAACTCTTTTATCAAAGTCTAAACACAAGAGGGCAAACCCTAAGAAAGCGATTAAAAGTCTGTGTAATGACCTCAGCTCTTGGAATCTTCTTGAACTCTGAATGGGTCTAGAGGGTCATTGGTGATGCTGGTTGCCTGACAAAGTGCCTGTGAATACAGTCATGTCAGTAAAGTGTGTCCTCCTCTGACCCCCACAGACATCATGGTGCAAGAGTTTGTGAAGCACGGCGCACTAGACCTGTACCTGAAGAAGAGCATGTCTGTGTCAGTCAGCTGGAAATTAGATGTGGTCAAACAACTGGCCTGTGCTCTCAACTTCCTGGTGAGAAATATTCATGCATGATAAATTTGGCTGTTAATTATAATACAGAACTATATCAGGACTGTAACTGTTATGTTTTAATTTATTTATTCAATATTGAACATGAGTCAATATCCTCCTACATGTTGATTATATATATATATATATATATATATATATATATATAAATTAGGGCTGAAAGAAGTAAAGGCTTAAAGAAGTAGCACTAGATTACATTAAAGGTTGAAAGATTTACAATCATAATAAATACTTAATTTTTTTTTGCCATTTTTTTTTTTTTTTACAAAATATCAAAACGATTCATCATTCAGTCATTTTTAATTCACTGAAAAATCAAAACATTAATTTAAAATTTATAATATTGGTTTTAGTGCTTTAATTTTGTTTTATCTATATATTTATATGTTTTTATTTAATTTTTTCTTCTTTTTTGTGTGTGGAAATTGTGATACTTTTTTCATGATTCTTTGATAATAGAAAATTCAAAAGAACAGAAATAATTCAAAATAGATTTTAAATTTCAGAAAGTCTTTACTAATTTTAAAGTCTTTAAAAAAATAAAAATAATACTAAAAAATACTTGTTGAACCAAACATTTGAACCAAAAGTTGCAGAATCAAGAATTTTCAGTTAAAAGCTCATATTGATTGATTTCTGTACTGAATATTTGAAGGGAAGCATCCCATCCCTTGTTTCTAAAGTTCAGTAGTAGTTAAAAAGTCGATTTTTTTACTTTTTTCTGCCATATACAGGAGGAGAAGAATATTGCACATGGAAATATTTGTGCAAAGAATCTGCTGTTGGCCAGAGAGGGAGACCCTTCCTCTGATAACTCTCCCTTCATTAAACTGAGTGACCCTGGTACCAGCATGGCCTTGCTGGGCAAAGATGGTAATTATATTGATCAGATGAACATTAAACTAATTTAACAAGAGTATCTGATAACTTCTAGAATCTTTTATATTTTTAAAAGAACAATCAACAGAGAAACAACAGATTCTTTATTTAGCTCTTATTATGGATTATAATACACTACATGATTATGTGTAATGTATTAATATGCACATTTATGTAAATCCAGTGGTGTTAGACAGAATCCCATGGGTGGCTCCGGAGGTACTGGACACACTAGAGATTGAACTGGAGTGTGACAAGTGGAGTTTTGGGGCAACGTTGTGGGAGATTTTCAATAATGGAGAAGCTCCGCTGCAGGGCCTGGACCTCATACAAGTACACACACCTCACATGCGTAGATACCATGAATATACAAACATACTGTAAATTAACTGTAAAGGATGTTATACATTCTAGATAAAAAGTCAAAATCATTACACGTATATGCAAAAATTGTGACTCCTCCATGGTACTGTGGTACTAAACAGCTGCTTGCTTTATTTGAATCCAGAAGCAGCAGTTTTATGAGCATTTCTCAACCTTGCCTGCGCTGGAGTGGACTGAGCTGGCCGACCTGATCGCTCAGTGTATGCAGTACCAGCCTGAGCTCAGACCATCCTGCAGAAGCATCATCCGCCAGCTTAACAGCCTCATCACTTCAGGTAACACACAGATGTTTGCTATCTGCTCGGTTCTGGTCCCATGGACAGAGAAAATAATGTGGCTTGGTTTTAAGGCCAGTTAGCGCCCCCTTGAGGATGATAACGTCTATTTTTTTAATTTCTATCAATGTTATTCATCAGGTTTATTTTCTTTACAATATTACAATGTTAATTTTTTTTTATTCAATTCAATTCAATTCAATTCAAGTTTATTTGTATAGCGCTTTTTACAATACAAATCGTTACAAAGCAACTTTACAGAAAATTAAAAATAATAATAATAATACAAGACGTAGTCAGCTAGATGATGAACTATCAATATTATTAATTAATAGTAATTATATGATGCAGTCACACATGTAGCAATAATTGTTAGTTCTGTTTGTTGATTCAAGGTTAGGATCATCTGGGGTCCTCTGAGGGTCAGCATCATCTCTTCTCAGGTGTTCTGGATCCAGACTGGAGCTTGTGTAAATCCTAGTTACCACGGGATGTAAATCCCGTGGCAAAACATAGAAACAAGATAGAGACATCATTAGCATAGCTGCTGATCCAACAAAGTAAAATTATTTTAACCCAAGCTAAAGAATAAAAATGCAGATGCAACTACACTCACAATTTAAGAGATACATTATTCGAATGCTTGGCGAAAGAGATGCGTTTTTAATCTAGATTTAAACAGAGAGAGTGTGTCTGAACCCCGAACATTATCAGGAAGGCTATTCCAGAGTTTGGGAGCCAAATGTGAAAAAGCTCTACCTCCTTTAGTGGACTTTGCTATCCTAGGAACTACCAAAAGTCCAGCGTTTTGTGACCTTAGGGTGCGTGATGGGTTGTAGCGTGGTAGAAGGCTAGTTAGGTACGCAGGAGCTAAACCATTTAGGGCCTTATAGGTAAGTAATGATAATTTGTAACAGATACGGAACTTAATAGGTAGCCAGTGCAGAGACTGTAAAATTGGGGTAATATGATCATATTTTCTTGACCTGGTAAGGACTCTAGCTGCTGCATTTTGGACTACCTGTAGCTTGTTTATTGACGAAGCAGGACAACCACCTAGAAGTGCATTACAATAGTCCAGTCTAGAGGTCATGAATGCATGAACTAGCTTTTCTGCATCAGAAACAGATAACATGTTTCGTAGCTTGGCAATGTTTCTAAGATGGAAGAATGCAGTTTTTGTAACATTGGAAATATGATTTTCAAAAGACAAATTGCTGTCTAATATAACACCCAGATTTCTGACTGTAGAGGAAGTAACAGTACATCCGTCTAGTTGCAGATTGTAATCTACAAGATTCTGTGTGGTGTTTTTTGGTCCAATAATTAATATCTCTGTCTTATCTGAATTTAATTGGAGAAAATTATTTGTCATCCAATCTTTTACATTTTTAACACACTCTGTTAGCTTAGATAATTGGGAAGTTTCATCTGGTCTCGTTGAAATATATAGCTGAGTATCATCAGCATAACAGTGGAAGCTTATTCCGTATTTTCTAATAATATTACCAAGGGGCAACATGTATATTGAAAATAGAAGGGGACCTAGGACGGATCCTTGTGGCACTCCATATTTTACTGATGATAAATGAGATGACACCCCATTTAAGTAAACAAAATGGTAGCGATCGGACAGGTAGGATCTAAACCATCTTAGAGCCTGCCCTTGAATACCTGTATAGTTTTGTAATCGATCTATGAGTATGTCATGATCTATGGTGTCGAACGCAGCACTAAGATCAAGTAAGACTAGAAATGAGATGCAGCCTTGATCTGACGCAAGAAGCAGGTCATTTGTAATTTTAACAAGTGCAGTTTCTGTGCTATGGTGGGGCCTAAAACCTGACTGAAATTCTTCATACAGATCATTTTTATGCAGGAAGGTGCTCAATTGAGCAGACACAACTTTTTCTAAAATTTTAGACATAAATGGAAGATTTGAAATAGGCCTATAATTTGCCAGTACACTAGGATCTAGTTTTGGTTTCTTAATAAGAGGCTTGATAACCGCCAGCTTGAATGGTTTTGGGACGTGACCTAAAGATAACGACGAGTTAATGATATTGAGAAGCGGTTCTTCGGCTACAGGTAACAGCTCTTTTAGTAATTTAGTGGGTACAGGATCTAATAAACATGTTGTTGGTTTAGATACAGTGATAAGTTTATTTAGCTCTTCCTGTCCTATATTTGTAAAGCACTGCAGTTTATCTTTGGGTGCGATGGATGAAACTGAAGTGTTAGACGCTGTAGAATCTACATTCGCTATTGTATTTCTAATGTTATCTATTTTATCAGTGAAGAAATTCATAAAGTCATTACTATTTAACGTTGGTGGAATATTTGAATCAGGTGGCGTCTGGTAATTTGTTAATTTAGCCACTGTGCTAAATAAAAACCTTGGATTGTTTTGGTTATTTTCAATGAGTTTGTGGATATGCTCTGCCCTAGCAGTTTTTAGAGCCTGTCTATAGCTGGACATACTGTTTTTCCATGCAATTTTAAAAACTTCCAAGTTAGTTTTTCTCCATTTGCGTTCAAGACTACGAGTTACTTTCTTGAGAGAGTGAGTATTACTGTTATACCATGGCACAGTACGTTTTTCTCTAACCTTTTTCAATTTGATGGGGGCAACAGCTTCTAATGTATTAGAGAAAATAGTGCCCATGTTGTCAGTAATTTCGTCTAATTCATGTGTATTTTTGGGTACAAATAGCAGTTGAGATAGATCAGGCAGGTTATTTGCGAATCTGTCTTTGGTGGCTGGAACAATAGTTCTGCCCAGACGGTAACGCTGAGACATATAGTTAATATCAGTTATACGCAGCATGCACGATACAAGGAAATGGTCTGTAATATCATCACATTGGGGTACAATATCTATAGCAGTAAGATCGATTCCATGCGATATAATTAGATCTAGTGTATGATTAAAACGATGAGTGGGCCCGGTGACATTTTGCTTGACTCCAAAGGAGTTTATTAGGTCAGTAAACGCAAGTCCTAATGTATCATTTGCATTTTCAACGTGAATATTAAAATCTCCCATGATTAGCGCCTTATCAACTGTAACTAGAAGATCTGAGAGGAAATCTGCAAATTCTTTTAGGAATTCTGTATACGGCCCTGGTGGTCTATACACAGTAGCCAGAGCAAGAGATACATTAGATTTCTTTTGCATGTCTGACAGTGTAACATTTAGCAAAAGTATTTCAAAAGAGTTAAACCTGTATCCTGTTTTCTGGGTAACATTGAGAATATCACTATATATTGTTGCAACACCTCCTCCACGACCAGTCTGACGGGGCTCATGCTTATAACAGTAGTTTGGTGGAGTAGACTCATTTAGACCAAAATAATCATTTGG
Organism: Carassius carassius; assembly: GCF_963082965.1. Classification (NCBI taxonomy): domain Eukaryota; kingdom Metazoa; phylum Chordata; class Actinopteri; order Cypriniformes; family Cyprinidae; genus Carassius; species Carassius carassius. The sequence continues at coordinate 25,507,323 of NC_081775.1, read as the reverse complement.
TTTTAGCCAGGTTTCAGTCAAGCAGAGTACATCAAAACTATTTTCTGTGATCATTTCATTTACAATAACTGCTTTGGGTGTGAGTGATCTAATATTTATGAGCCCAAACTTTAAAAATTGTTTTTGTTCATTTACTTTACATTTTTCTGGTTTAATTACGATAAGATTTTTTCTAGATCCTACATTATATTTTGACCTCACTATTCGGGGAACAGACACAGTCTTAATAGTTTTTACAGCACAAGTACTTTTATCATTTAAGCGGGTGGAACAAAACTCATCATAATAGTTATTAGAGAATTGTCTTACTAGTCACATGGAGCGAAGTGTCCTGGAGATGTTGTCAGAGAGCAGCTCCGCTCCGATTCTGCTGGGGTGTAATCCATCAGCGCGAAACAGCCTAGGACGCTCCCAGAAATTTGAACAAAAATAATTTTTTTTTATTAAATGCATGTTTTAAACGTATTATTATTTTCCACTATTTTCGAAATTTGTTTTATGCGTCTCTTATATTATAAATATGAACTATCTACATTTTAAATACAAGTATTAAATAAAATGTAAAATTGTAATATAATATTAAATACATAATAATGTATTAGAATATCTTTTTTACTAATGTTTACATTTAAGTAATACATTAAAATACTATTTATGTAATTAATTTGCTTTATTTGTTAAATAAATGCTTCATTTTTATTTTCCCAGGTTTATTTTTATTTCCAAAAAACTCTTTATTCAAAAAACTATACTCAAAAAACTTTTATTGAGGGTCAAAGGGCTTAATAGCATGTTCCTGTTTATGTGTGTATATATATATATAAATACACCCGAATATAAGATGACCCCCCTTTTTCCAGATGTACCTTTTGAAAACCAAATCTTTTTTCTCTCTCTCTCTCTCTCTCTGTAAAACATTTTTTTTCTTAAATTATTTTCATATTGCATATTTTTCCTATTTTATAATTTTTTGTTTTGAAAGTATGCTAAATTTTGGTCAAATGTACCAACAATAATCACATTTAAAAGTATACACTTTTTGATAAAAATAACAGGAAGCCCATTTGAATTATATAACATTTAGTCCATCCATTTCATAGTAGCCTAGTCTTCAAATCTAGGTACTGTCTTATGATTCATGCATCTTGGCTAGATTTGTCCTAAATATATGAGAACCATATGATCTCCCATCATTGCAGTTCTAAACTTCATTCTGTAGATTATGAGATTCTTCATGCGACTGGCACACTTCCCAAGAGTGATGGCTTCTGGAGAAGACCGAACATGTTCAAAAAGCAACAACAGGATGTTTTTGAAGAGAGATACCTGCGATTCATCTCTATTCTGGGAAAGGTACAGCAACAACAACAAAAAGCACAGAGAATCTGGTAATACCATTACAATTATAAGTGTTTTCTTCACCTAATGAATTAGTTGCAGTTTTTTTTAAATTTTCATTTAAAATATGATGCACTTTGCTATTTCATAATTCAGCCTTGCTTTCATAACTAAACGTGATGATTATTGGTGCAACTATTGATTTCCAATCAGAAATGAAGAGAGAAAAATGAAGGTTTAAACTGCGTGCATGTGTGTGTTTAGGGTAACTTCGGCAGTGTTGAGCTTTGTCGTTATGATCCGTGGGGCGATAACACTGGAGATCTGGTAGCTGTCAAGGAACTTCAGTCAAACAAACAGGCCACCGTGGCAGACTTCCAGAGAGAGATCCAGACCATCAGCTCGCTGCACTGTGACTATATTGTCAAATACAAGGGCATCTGCTACAGCACTGGTCAGTCTACTTTTAATGATAACCTATCAATTTCCAATCAGCATGCATTCTGTAAGAAGAAGTCTGTAGAAAAATGGAAAATGCACTGGTAATTTCCTGCCAGGAAGTTCAGAGACATTTCCTTTAACCCTAAAACACAAAACAATACATATAGTATACATACAGAATAACTGAAATATGTATAAAGCACCTGTGAAAAGGCAAGAATCTTTGCTTTTACACTCCTCACAGGCCGACTCAGCACAAAACTGGTGATGGAATATCTTCCATACGGCAGTCTGATTGGATATATGGAGAAGCACAGACAGAACGTGTGCACCCGAAGACTATTGCTCTTTGCCTCACAGATCTGTAAGGTACAAATAGACTAACCAACACTAGAGAGCTCACACAATCCCTTTTCTTATCAGTTTATTGATTTGTTTGTGGAACTTTACACACCTGAACAGCACTGTAACGTTCTTTTGTAGGGTATGGAGTACTTGCAAAGCATGCGTTATGTTCACCGTGATCTAGCTGCTCGCAATATCCTAGTCGCCAGCGACACTCTGGTGAAAATAGCTGATTTTGGGCTGACGAAGATCATTCCAGTGGATAAAGAGTACTACCGTGTTACACAGCCAGGAGAAAGCCCTGTTTTCTGGTAATGTCAAGCTCTTGGTAGTTCAGGCAGACAACACTATCAGTGTGGATTTCACCCAACAGTGAACATTTCATACAAACCAACAACCCAGCTAACAAAATATGTTCTTAGAAAGTTTCCTAAAAGTAATTAAAAGGTTATCTGTGAATGTTCTCTGAACTAAAAAAACATCCAGATTTAAAAAGTTTTAGAAACGTTTTTTCTTGGTTATGTTAAATAAACATAAGGTGTGTCTGGATGTTTTTTTATGTCCGCTAATTTTCCATTGTCGTTAAGCACAGTATGTTAAAGGAAAGATTTAATTTGATCATTTTGGGAATGTTAGTTATGAACCCGGTGATTATAGATTTAATGAAATGACGTTTTTCTGGTCTGTGAATGATTCAGTGTTGGTTGACAAATGCAAAGTTTTTATTGTTTGTCATCAATGTTTTGTTTCAAATTATTTGTTGTTTTGTGTCCTGTCCTATTAAGGTATGCACCTGAATCCATTTCAGAATTAAAATTCTCCCACAAGTCAGACGTATGGAGTTTCGGAATTGTTCTGCACGAGCTGTTCTCTTACTGCGACATCAGTCGAAACCCCAAAAGAGTGAGTAAATGAAGCGCCATAATAATAGTGCTACAACTGTATGAGTACAGTGGTGGGATGTAGTGACTGTATGACCATCTCTTTGAGAAACCACCAAAAAAACTCCCTAAAAATAAACATTCTGTCATCATTGACTCAATTTATGTTGTTCCAAAACTTTTGATTTGTTAAACCTGCTTTTTTGTAAATTCTTTGATGCAGTTGTGTATCCAGAAGATAGGAAGTTATGTCCAGAGTCCATCCATGGCCATCCACCTTGTTAATCTTCTCAAGGATAACTGGAGGTTACCAGCTCCATCTCAGTGTCCACCAAAGGTGAAAATAAGAATAGATTTATATTAGTGCTTTTGAATGGATCACATTAACCAAATGAATTGAGTATAGAAAAGAAAGTTTATGCATAAAGCATGTTACCTAAAGTACCTTACAAATATTAGGTAAAGTAGCTGTAAAAAATGTACTGATATAAGTTTTTTTTCAGGTGCACAGTATTATGATGCAGTGTTGGGAGTTCAACAGCGAGGACAGACCAAGCTTCTCCTCTCTACAGGACCTGATTGAGAATAGTCTGTTAGATGAAAGAGAGGGCTATAAGGGGTCAATTCAGAGTTAGCTTAAACAGATCACTGTATTTTCAACATATATGTATATTTGATATATATTTGAGTATTTTAGGACATATTGCAGTAGCTTTTTCAGTGTTGTGCTTCCTTTCAAAACATAACCAGATCAGCTTGTATATTTGCCCAAACATTTACAGAGCTAGCACTAACCATATTCCTTATTAAAATGCATAGGCCCTCATCTGTTCGACTTGCAAATATATAGTCAAAATGACTAGTGCATCACCTTTGGTCATTTTTTTTTTCTTGCGCCATGCAATGCAGTTGATTAAGATGTTCAGTTGTTTCTGTATATTTTTTAATAACATTTGCACAAACGAAACTGGGCTAATCTTACACCACTCAGCAAATGAACATCAGGTTTGTTTGGATCTGTTGTCTTAGACTTTACCATTGTTGTTAGACACAGTTCCTTATCACAATATTATTTTTTATCACAGAATAAAAACAAATGATAAAAAGAGAGTCACATATATAATTTAATATCAGTTACCTCACATAAATCATTTTTACTTTGTATAAAGCTGGGTATTGTGGGTTTGTGTAGTCAGGCAAGATCATGAAAATGGGCCTATTGCTTGGTTTCTGTTCACTGTACCTTGGTAGTTGACAAGTAATCATGAACCATTTTTCAAATATAAAGACTTATTTACAGGGTTATTTACAATAAAGATCCATTAGTTAACTACATTATTATCTTGAACAGTGAAAAAATGTTTTGAAAGATTTATTCTTTTAAAAAAAAAAATTTTTTTCATTTAACATACCTCTTCCTTTCCCTTGCCCTGTAGGAAACACAAAACTACCAAAAAAAAGTATATTTATTTCATATTAAATGTGACATAATGAAAATCTGGCTTTTCCAGGTTTTAAACAGTGATGGTCAGTAGCTTTATTTAAGTACATTTTTCAAGTATCTGTACTGGAGTCGTTTTATTTTGAGTAACTTTTACTTCACTACATTCCAAATCATAAGATTGTATTTTTTACTTCACTAAAAAGTGAATAGATCTCTTAAAAGTAGTGTGAACGCCTCAATTCTTTCTGGGACATTTCCAGACTCCCTGAAAACTGCAGTTGTTAAGCCACTTCTGAAAAAGAGCAATCTTGATATCACCATTTTGAGCCAATATCAAATCTTCCTTTTATAGGCAAAATTATAGAAAAGGTAGTTTTTTATCAGCTGAACAAATACTTATACTCAAATGGATACCTGGACAATTTTCAATCTGGATTCCAACAGCATCACAGCACAGACACAGCACTAATTAAGATAATAAATGATATTCGCTTAAATTCTGATTCTGGCAAAATATCAGTGCTGGTATTACTAAATCTCAGTGCTGCATTTGACACTGTTGATCATAACATACTTCTACAGAGACTGTAAAACTGGGTCTGGCTTTCTGGGAAGGTACTTACTTAGGTCATACTTAGAAGGGAGAGGTTATTATGTGAGTATATGAGAGCATAAGTCTAAGTGGACATCCATGACATGCGGAGTCCCACAAGGCTCGATTCCAGCACCACTCTTGTTTAGCCTGCATATGCTCCCACTTACTCAAATAATGAGAAAGAACCAAATTGCCTATCACAGCTCTGCTGATGATATCCAGATTTACCTTTGATACCTTGATAAAGCACGTCACGTGTCATGCACAGCGTCTCGTCCACTCGCAGTCTCGCATGCGTGACGCATCACACCTGCTGTGCGTGCTGTACTCAGTGCTGGACTGGGACAAAAAATCGGCCCGGGAATTTTTGCCCAGACCGTCCCACTATATGATCATAAACACCACCCATCTTTGCATGCCCTTAATTATATGCATACCAACTCCTATTCATTAAAACCACTAATGCCGTGTAATGAGTGAGTATAGGAACGAGTGAGAGTTAACAGATGAAATAAATCAAAATGTAATATTTATTAATACAGTTGAACTATACTCCACAGCGGTGAATCCTAAAACAAGCTATAAGCGGCTCTGGCATAGCAATACCAGTGTTTCTTACAGGATTTTTGTTAAAACTATGGTGGTGTGTCCTCGGTCCTTCTAGGGGGGTTCAGGGGCATGCCCCCCCGTGAGAAAATGTTGTGCATTTTAATGTTAAATTCATTAATCTGGTGCACTTTGAGAGTTCAAAATTAAAAGCTCCAACCCATATTCAGTGTGCAAATTAAACAAAGAAAAAATCAAACCTCTTTTAGTTACAGTGTCGATTTACATTACACCTATACATAATAATAGTTATAATATTAATCCAATGACAGTAATAGCCATATTTTTTAAAACAAATGCACAAAAAATAAAGGAAACTTTCTTAATTAGTTGTACCAATTTCTATACTTGAAAGAGATAAGCACATGATCTTTTATTTTGATGCAAACTCCATCAAGCTTTTATTTTGGCGGAAAACATGGTTTACAAACGCCTCTTATTAAATTTCTAGTGAATTGCGGTAATCGTCAACTATGCAGATGTGGAATTAATTAATCTACACTCATGACATGGCCTAAGTGTTTTGAAAGTAGTTATGCTTACCGCAGGCTCTACACTTTCTCATCTCTCTCCTGATCCTCCGTCCTCACTATCATCATCTGCCACAGGAGCTGATGAAGGTCAGAAAACATATATTTTGACACAGTTTACAGTGTCTGCTTTAAGGGCCTGGTTCTATTTTTTCACGCTATTTATCTGCACATTCCTTGCGTTTCTTCTCCATCTTTTTTTTACAGATACACACTGACACTGCTGCCGCTCGCTCACTCGTTTAAAGTTGTGATTGGGCCAGCCCAGTGTCAATCAAGAAAAGAGCCAATGGGCCGCTGATCTACGTGTTTCATGGGCTGGTCTGTCAGAAAAAAAAAACTAACACTGACTTTGACCAATGCATTACACCAGCACAAACCCAGCGCCACCAATTAAGCAAAACAAAACAAAACGAATGGGCCGCCGATGTACAAATTTTATGGGCCGTTTAAAAAAAAAAAAAAAAAAGTATGAGCATGAGATATCGGCCCAAAAAGCACGTTGGCCCACCGGGCAAATGCCCGGTATGCCCAATGGCCAGTCCAGCCATGCCTCAGTGGCTCTAAGCAAAGAAACAGCACATATAAAAGAGCCTCACCAGGACCTGTTTCTGCCCTTAATGCAAATAGATATGGCATATTTGAGTGGGAGAGAGAGAGAAGGATAAACAGAGAATGTGCTTTCTATACATAATAAAACATAATTTTGTGGCAAAAACATGGAAATAATTAGTAGTGTTTGTGCTGTTGGTTACTGAAATCATTTGGCAAAGTGAATGGGAATGTGTTGTCACAGCGGCAGTGCATTCTGGGAATTTACGTATGGGAGCTATGTGCAGACTGCATAATATTATGAATGTAGGCGTTTAATATTATTTAATGTTTATATTATTCTACTTAAGATCATGTTGGAGTGGTTGAGGCTAACTTTACATCGTACCATTGCCCTTTACACGGCAGGTTTGAAAAACATGCTTTTTTGATGGTTAGAAAGCTGAAAAAGCAGAGTTATTTCTGCAGACATCGATAAAGAGTATGCCATAGCCCTCATCAATGTCTGCATTAAATACTTTTGCTTTTAATTATTGCTATGTTGATACAGTAAGCATTAATCATTCCAATTCAATCTTAAGTTGAATCATAAACATAAAATAACCTAAAATGTCTGCATTGCATTCACGGAACTCGAATGAAAGTTTAAACTGAATGGTTTAAAATAATAATAATAATAGTAAACGTTCTGCTTCTTCTGTGGTGATTTGCATGTGTTTTCACTTTTGAGTGTGACCTAAAACATGGCATAGATTCCCATTCTCTATTGAATCTGGGGGTAATCTATTGGACTGTGGCTGTTAAATGCGGCCCGAGCAGACATAATCAAAACCTTACTGGCTATTTTAAAAAGGGGGGCAGGGCTGCTCGATTTGTCCCGCCCTCTCTTCCCGTTTCAGTTGAAATTACATCAACACTTAGAATAACGTTGCTTGTTTCAAGGCACTTCAGGCACTTTCAGCCTCAAGTGACACATACAAACTTGTTCAGTACTGTTTAAAAGAAACATTCCTATAGTTGGCATATAGTATATATTCCTATAGTCTGACACTACAGAATTTACAATAGTTTTTTTTTTTTTTTCTCGATTTAATGATGTGTTTGTACCCCTGTGTGTGTGCGTGTAACTTCAGGTCATCCTCTGTGGGTTTCTCTCTGAGTCACCCATCTCTTCTCCGAAAAAAACTCAAATTGTTTGCTCAACTCATTTTAGTTTTTTTTTTTTTTTATTATTTTTTTTTTTATAAAGTCAGCATTTATGTCTTAGTAGATGTGTTCTTTTTTGTGGTTGGGGAAGTCGTGGCCTAATGGTTCGAGAGTTTGACTCCTAACCCTAAGGTTGTGGGTTTGAGTCTCGGGCCAGCAATACCACGACTGAGGTGCCTTTGAACAAGACACTGAAATGAGAGTAGGGAAGTACAGCTATAAAGACAATGGTTTTGACAGCTTCTTAGAATTTTGCTTATTTTAAAGCGCTTGTAAAGGAGCGGACGTCAGCAACTGCACCGTGTGCATAATAAACAGAAGGTTAATTCTGTGTTGGTATAGACAATAATATACAGCCGTTGCCAAAAGTTTTGAGAATTACATAAATATTAGTTTTCAAAAAGTTTGCTGCTAAACTGCTTTTAGATCTTTGTTTCAGGTGTTTCTGTGACGTACTGAAATATAATTACAAGCACTTCATACGTTTCAAAGGCTTTTATCGACAATTACATGACATTTATGCAAAGAGTCAGTATTTGCAGTGTTGGCCCTTCTTTTTCAGGACCTCTGCAATTCGACTGGGCATGCTCTCAATCAACTTCTGGGCCAAATCCTGACTGATGGCAACCCATTCTTTCATAATCACTTCTTGGAGTTTGTCAGAATTAGTGGGTTTTTGTTTGTCCACCCGCCTCTTGAGGATTGACCACGAGTTCTCAATGGGATTAAGATCTGGGGAGTTTCCAGGCCATGGACCCAAAATTTCAACATTCTGGTCCCCGAGCCTCTCAGTTATCACTTTTGCCTTATTGAACGGTGCTCCATCGTGCTGGAAAATGCATTGTTCTTCACCAAACTGTTGTTGGATTGTTGGAAGAAGTTGCTGTTGGAGGGTGTTTTGGTACCATTCTTTATTCATGGCTGTGTTTTTGGGCAGAATTGTGAGTGAGCCCACTCCCTTGGATGAGAAGCCACCCCACACGTGAATGGTGTCAGGATGCTTTACTGTTGGCATGACACAGGACTGATGGTAGCGCTCACCTTTCCTTCTCTGGACAAGCCTTTTTCCAGATGCCCCAAACAATCGGAAAGGGGCTTCATCGGAGAATATGACTTTGTCCCAGTCCTCAGCAGTCCATTCACAATAATTTCTGCAGAAGATCAATCTGTCCCTGATGTTTTTTTTTTGGAGAAAAGTGGCTTCTTTGCTGCCCTTCAGGACACCAGGCCATCTTCCAAAAGTCTTGGCCTCACTGTGCGTGCAGATGCGCTCACACCTGCTTGCTGCCATTCCTGAGCAAGCTCTGCACTGGTGGCACTCCGATCCCGCAGCTGAATCCTCTTTAGGAGACGATCCTGGCACTTGCTGGACTTTCTTGGACACCCTGAAGCCTTCTTTACAGGAATTGAACCTCTTTCCTTGAAGTTCTTGATGATCCTATAAATTGTTGATTTAGGTGCAATCTTAGTAGCCACAATATCCTTGCCTGTGAAGCCATTTTTATGCAACGCAATGATGGCTGCACGCGTTTCTTTGCAGGTCACCATGGTTAACAATGGAAGAACAATGATTTCAAGCATCACCCTCTTTTAACATGTCAAGTCTGCCATTCTAACCCAATCAGCCTGACATAATGATCTCCAGCCTTGTGCTCGTCAACATTCTCACCTGAGTTAACAAGACGATCACTGAAATGATCTCAGCAGGTCCTTTAATGACAGCAATGAAATGCAGTGGAAAGGTTTTTTGGGGATTAAGTTAATTTTAATGGCAAAGAAGGACTATGCAATTAGGGATGTCCAGATCCGATCACGTGATCGGAAATCGGGCCCGATCGCGTGGTTTCAGACTCGATCGGAATCGGACGTAACCTCCCGATCAGGACTCGGATATATATATATCATGGCTGGACTGGCCATTGGGCATACCGGGCATTTGCCCGGTGGGCCGACGTGCTTTTTGGGCCGATATCTCGTACTCATACTTTTTTTTTTAAACGGCCCATAAAATTTGTACATCGGCGGTCCATTCGTTTTGTTTTGTTTTGTTTAATTGGCGGTGCTGGGTTTGTGCCGGTGTAATGCATTGGTCAAAGTCATTGTTAGTTTTTTTTCTGACAGACCAGCCCATGAAACACGTAGATCAGCGGCCCATTGGCTCTTTTCTTGATTGACACTGGGCTGGCCCAATCACAACTTTAAACGAGTGAGCGAGCGGCAGCAGTGTCAGTGTGTATCTGTAAAAAAAGATGGAGTAGAAACGCAAGGAATGTGCAGATAAATAGCGTGAAAAAATAGAAACAGGCCCTTAAAGCAGACACTGTAAACTGTGTCAAAATATATGTTTTCTGACCTTCATCAGCTCCTGTGGCAGATGATGATAGTGAGGACGGAGGATCAGGAGAGAGATGAGAAAGTGTAGAGCCTGCGGTAAGCATAACTACTTTCAAAACACTTAGGCCATGTCATGAGTGTAGATTAATTAATTCCACATCTGCATAGTTGACGATTACCGCAATTCACTAGAAATTTAATAAGAGGCGTTTGTAAACCATGTTTTCCGCCAAAATAAAAGCTTGATGCAGTTTGCGTCAAAATAAAAGATCATGTGCTTATCTCTTTCAAGTATAGAAATTGGTACAATTAATTAAGAAAGTTCCCTTTTTTGTGCATTTGTTTTACAAAATATGGCTATTACTGTCATTGGATTAATATTATAACTATTATTATGTATAGGTGTAATGTAAATAGACACTGTAACTAAAAGAGGTTTGAATTTTTCTTTGTTTAATTTGCACACTGAATATGGGTTGGAGCTTTTAATTTTGAACTCTCAAAGTGCACCAGATTAATGAATTTAACATTAAAATGCACAAAATTTTCTCATGGGGGGGCATGCCCCCAAACCCCCCTAGAAGGACCGAGGACACACCACCATAGTTTTAACAAAAATCCTGTAAGAAACACTGGTATTGCTATGCCAGAGCCGCTTATAGCTTGTTTTAGGATTCACCGCTGTGGAGTATAGTTCAACTGTATTAATAAATATACAATTTTGACTTATTTCATCTGTTAACTCTCACTCGTTCCTATACTCACTCATTACATGGCATTAGTGGTTTTTATGAATAGGAGTTGGTATGCATATAATTAAGGGCGTGCAAAGATGGGTGGTGTTTATGATCATATAGTGGGACGGTCTGGGCAAAAATGCTCGGGCCGATTTTTTTTCCCAGTCCAGCCCTGATATATATATATATATATATATATATATATATATATATATATATATATATATATATATATATATATATATATATATATATATATATATATATATATATATATATTCTCATTAATTTTTAACACATCTTTTGTTATGCGGTGGCACAGAGTTAGACCCTTTTGACTCCACACAGAAACAGCAACGCGTGCGGCATGACATCACTTTGTTTTCAAGAGCTGGTGTGAATAAATATAGATTCAAACTCAAAGAGACATGATAGTTTGCGCATGACCCGATATTTCATTCGGACTCAGGATACAGCGAGATGAACATCACAGAGCGCTAAACTCTCATGCAGTGTGTGTTTCATTCATACTCGAAGCCGGAGCGCGCTCTCGCGCTGATATCAGGAAATTACTAATATGGACAAAAGCGTCCAGCTATGCTGTGGTGCGCACAGGAAAACAGAAACTTATGCAAAAACGAAGACGTTAATATACGATCACGACAATAAATTGTTCTTCAAGTCATCTCCAGCAGGTGATAAATAAAGTATGAACAATGCAGTGCTGATTGACATAGTATTTATAACAGTATAGAAACTATTCTGCATTATTATGTGATAAACAGTGTTTGTAGTATATAAACAAATCATTATTATTTGTTATTGTCCAGCGTTTATAGATTTCTAAGCCAATTAAAAGCTAGAAATTAGAAAAAAAAATAAAGTTGCCTATACTACCAGTCAGAAGTTTTTGAACAGTAAGCTTGTTAAGGTTTTTTTTTTTTTTTTTTTAAGAAGTCCCTTCTATTCACCAAGCCTGCATTTATTTGATCCAAAGTACAGCAAAACAGTAAGATTTTGAAATATTTTTACTAGCCTATTTAAAATAGCTGTTTTATATTTGAATATATTTCAAAATGTAATTTATTGAACATCCTGGATCTGTTTTTTCGATCTTCTTTATTCTTTTTTTATGTATTATAGAAGTATCGGATCGGGACTCGGTATCGGCAGATACTCAAAATCAAATGACTCGGACTCGGACTCAAGGACAAAAAAACCTGATCGGGACATCCCTATATGCAATTCATCTGGTCACTCTTCATAACATTCTGGAGTATATGCAAATTGCTATTATAAAAACTTAAGCAGCAACTTTTCCAATTTCCAATATTTATGTAATTCTCAAAACTTTTGGCCACGACTGTAATCATGGCGACCCGAGTTTGATTCCCATCTCAAGGTCCTTTGCCGATCCCTCTCCCCTCTCTCATAGGTGGAAATCGCGGGGGGGTCTGGACCCCCCCATCTGAAGGTTGTCCCCCCCTAAAATATAATTGAAATATGTGTATTGTAAATAATATAATGATAAATAATTAAACTAATTGTGTAAGTAGTAAAACAATACAAATGCAAACGGAGCAACAACAAAAAAAGTTTTAAACATCTCGAGCTCCCCCTGCCTTGCCTTACATTTCTTTGGTCCACTACCTGCTCCCCTTTTACCTCACCACCACCGACACACACACACACACAGTCCGGTGCGAGAAAACAATGTGTTTTAGTAGTCGTGGAACTCCATAAGTCAAGCTTACTTTATTCACATTAAAGCTGCAGTCGGTAACTTTGACGCTCTAGCGGTTAATAAACAGAACTGCTTGCGTCTTGCGGAAGAACATTGTAGCCGGAGCTACTTCTCTCTGTTTATGTCTATGAAGAATCGCGAAGGTCCCGGGTTACTCCGCCGCGGTAACCCCGAAGCAATGTAAAATAGTCAGAATATAAACACTTATTATAGATGTACCCTAGTGATTCAGGACAGGCTAAAAACACGGTTTGGAAAATGGATTCATGGTGTACTCTCTTATTATATACATTTTGTAAATCTTGAACACAAAAAAAGTTACGGACCCCGCAGCTCTGATTGGTTGTTTCTTACCGGTAGCGGTCGAATTTCTGCAAATGGCAATAGGGAGGAGCCAGAGGAGCTTGATTTTTTCACAGATTGTCTGTCTCATATTGTACTGTCAGGACATAATGACAGGTTTCACAAATACATTTTTACAAAGGTTACCTACTTCAGCTTTAAACATCGGATGACGTGATTATTTTCTCTTTAATATAGATGATGCCAATTCATTAATAAATCGTGTCCAAAAATATTATTGCGTACCAATTTACTTTTGTTACCGATGTAGTCTGCGCTGTAAGCGATTATAACGTTTACCCTTGTTGTATACAGGCGTTTACCTAGCTTGTTTATTAAACATCACAAATATGGTTTCAGTACTGTACAGTCGTGGCCAAAAGTTTTGAGAATTACAAAAATATTGCAAATTGGAAAAGTTGCTGCTTAAGTTTTTATAATAGCAATTTGCATATACTCCAGAATGTTATGAAGAATGATCAGATGAATTTGCTTAGTTCTTCTTTGCCATTAAAATTAACTTAATCCCAAAAAAAACTTTCCACTGCATTTCATTGCTGTCATTAAAGGACCTGCTGAGATTATTTCAGTAATTATCTTGTTAACTCAGGTGAGAATGTTGACGAGCACAAGGCTGGAGATCATTATGTCAGGCTGATTGGGTTAGAATGGCAGACTTGACATGTTAAAAGGAGGGTGATGCTTGAAATCATTGTTCTTCCATTGTTAACCATGGTGACCTGCAAAGAAACGCGTGCAGCCATCATTGCGTTGCATAAAAATGGCTTCACAGGCAAGGATATTGTGGCTACTAAGATTGCACCTAAATCAACAATTCATAGGATCATCAAGAACTTCAAGGAAAGAGGTTCAATTCTTGTAAAGAAGGCTTCAGGGCGTCCAACAAAGTCCAGCAAGCGCCTGGATCGTCTCCTAAAGAGGATTCAGCTGCGGGATCGGAGTGCCACCAGTGCAGAGCTTGCTCAGGAATGGCAGCAAGCAGGTGTGAGCGCATCTACACGCACAGTGAGGCGAAGACTTTTGGAAGATGGCCTGGTGTCAAGAAGGGCAGCAAAGAAGCCACTTCTCTCCAAAAAAAAAAACACCAGGGACAGATTGATCTTCTGCAGAAAGTATAGTGAATGGACTGCTGAGGACTGGGGCAAAGTCATATTCTCCGATGAAGCCCCTTTACGATTGTTTGGGGCATTTGGAAAAAGGCTTGTCCGGAGAAGAAAAGGTGAGCGCTACCATCAGTCCTGTGTCATGCCAACAGTAAAGCATCCTGACACCATTCATGTGTGGGGTTGCTTCTTATCCAAGGGAGTGGGCTCACTCACAATTCTGCCCAAAAACACAGCCATGAATAAAGAATGGTACCAAAACACCCTCCAACAGCAACTTCTTCCAACAATCCAACAACAGTTTGGTGAAGAACAATGCATTTTCCAGCACGATGGAGCACCGTGCCATAAGGCAAAAGTGATAACTAAGTGGCTCGGGGACCAGAATGTTAAAATTTTGGGTCCATGGCCTGGAAACTCCCGAGATCTTAATCCCATTGAGAACTTGGTCAATCCTCAAGAGGCGGGTGGACAAACAAAAACCCACTTATTCTGACAAACTCCAAGAAGTGATTATGAAAGAATGGGTTGCTATCAGTCAGGATTCTGCCCAGAAGTTGTTTGAGAGCATGCCCAGTCGAATTGCAGAGGTCCTGAAAAAGAAGGGCCAACACTGCAAATACTGACTCTTTGCATAAATGTCATGTAATTGTCGATAAAAGCCTTTGAAACGTATGAAGTGCTTGTAATTATATTTCAGTACATCACAAAAACAACTGAAACAAAGATCTAAAAGCAGTTTAGCAGCAAACTTTTTGAAAACTAATATTTATGTAATTCTCAAAACTTTTGGCCACGAATGTACATAAAAACAGTAAAAACATAATCAGAAAAATCAAGCCTTGTGCATTGTAGGGAATAATATTCTGAATATGTTTACAGTTGGTTTGATACCTTTATCTCAAACATTGTTTTTCATTTAATGGTTTTATATTATTGCATACCTTAAAAGTTGTAAAATTATTATAAAACAAATCAAATGTAAATTCCAAAATCGGTTGGTTTTATAGTACGTATAATGTCATGTAGTTAAATTGTTTAATTTATATGGTTACTTTTTCTCTCCAGAAATTAAGCCAAGTGTAAAGGCATATATCTGAGTTAGTTTGGGCTCAAAACATTACAGGGACAAAGAGTTTAATTGGTTTGAATACGAATGTCTACTGAATGTCAAGCTTCAAACTAACTTTACCTCTGTGACAGACACTGGATCTCAAAGTCGTGCTGCTTATCAAGACATCGTGATGACCAGTGCAAGCAAAGTAGCCAGCTCACTGATTAATCATTAGTAGAAACTTTCAAATGTCACCAAATGTATTTATTCTGAGTTTCACAGTAAAGCACACTTTTCTTAAGATCAATAAATAAAATGTATGTACGTGTGTTTGCTATGAAATACATTTGCTCAAGGATAGCAAAACAAACTGCAATAAAGTGATTTAATAGAGTAAAAGTGAACCTAGCTCCGTAGGCCTATATTATATTGATCCAGCAACATGTGGAACTCGGTTAAATCTGTAAAGTTCATTTTAAGATACAGAAATGAGGATGTAAAACAGGATGTGCAATAAATTGGCCCTTTTCTCAAAAGTAAGATGGAAACTGAACTGAAAGTCGGAAGAGATTTTTCAGTACACTTAATGAACTGCTTTTGTGTGGCAAAAACTCATCACATAATAAATTGCACCTTTCTGCTAAATTTCAAAATCTTTTAAGCATTTAAGATCCTTTAAACAATTAAGCATTATAGAGATAAGTAATGCAAATTAAAAGCCTCAAAGTTTAACAAACGTTTAGAATTCCAAACGGGTAATTTTTATAAGTATGTGCTTTTATTGGGATAGGACAGAAGAGAAACAGCAGTGATATACTCCACAGCGGTGAATCCTAAAACAAGCTATAAGCGGCTCTGGCATAGCAATACCAGTGTTTCTTACAGGATTTTTGTTAAAACTATGGTGGTGTGTCCTCGGTCCGTCTAGGGGGGTTCGGGGGCATGCCCCCCCATGAGAAAATTTTGTGCATTTCAATGTTAAATTCATTAATCTGGTGCACTTTGAGAGTTCAAAATTAAAAGCTCCAACCCATATTCAGCAAATTAAACAAAGAAAAATTCAAACCTCTTTTAGTTACAGTGTCTATTTACATTACACCTATACATAATAATAGTTATAATATTAATCCAATGACAGTAATAGCCATATTTTGTAAAACAAATGCACAAAAAAATAAAGGAAACTTTCTTAATTAGTTGTACCAATTTCTATACTTGAAAGAGATAAGCACATGATCTTTTATTTTGACGCAAACTCCATCAAGCTTTTATTTTGGCGGAAAACATGGTTTACAAACGCCTCTTATTAAATTTCTAGTGAATTGCGGTAATCGTCAACTATGCAGATGTGAAAATAATCTACACTCATGACATGGCCTAAGTGTTTTGAAAGTAGTTATGCTTACCGCAGGCTCTACACTTTCTCATCTCTCTCCTGATCCTCCGTCCTCACTATCATCATCTGCCACAGGAGCTGATGAAGGTCAGAAAACATATATTTTGACACAGTTTACAGTGGCTGCTTTAAGGGCCTGGTTCTATTTTTTCACGCTATTTATCTGCACATTCCTTGCGTTTATTCTCCATCTTTTTTTACAGATACACACTGACACTGCTGCCGCTCGCTCACTCGTTTAAAGTTGTGATTGGGCCAGCCCAGTCTCAATCAAGAAAAGAGCCAATGGGCCGCTGATCTACGTGTTTCATGGGCTGGTCTGTCAGAAAAAAAAAACTAACACTGACTTTGACCAATGCATTACACCGGCACAAACCCAGCGCCGCCAATTAAGCAAAACAAAACAAAACGAATGGGCCGCCGATGTACAAATTTTATGGGCCGTTTAAAAAAAAAAAAAAAAAAAAAAAAGTATGAGTATGAGATGTCAGCCCAAAAAGCACGTCGGCCCACCCGGTATGCCCAATGGCCAGTCCAGCCATGGCTGTACTATTCAGTAGAATAAGTGCAACATGGAGCTTGAAGAAGCAAAGAAAAAAATTAAAACAGGAGAATTAACTTTGAGCAAGTTTGGAGGAAAATCGGAGGTATGGAAACAATTTAAACTCGTGGGGAGTGACAACATATGTGTTGGCTTTGTCTCGTGCATTAAATGCGGCACGCATATATATATATATGTAGCTGGGGTTAGCGGGGCCCCGGTGCAGTTTGTACCAGTGGGCCCTGTTTGAAAGTGTTTAATTTGTATGTTCGTTCTGTTTATTTGTTTGTGCTATTTACACAGTGTTTACATTTTTTTCAAGTTTGTGTCACAGTTTATTTGCTCTAGTTTAGAAAATGGTAATAAAATCTTACAAGAACTCAGAGACTTTCAGAACAAATTAATCTTAATATCATAATATCAGATAACTTTGATAGAAAGATATGTAATGGATTACAATCAAACGGAAACTTCAGACAACTGTCAATACTTTGTTGAACAATTACCAAGCAATGATTATTTTTGTTCAGTCTGTGGTGTTATAAAAGGTTGCATTAGCAATTCTGGAAAAAGCACGTAAGCAAAACATGGTGAGGTCAAAGTGTGGTCTTTGGTCCCAAAAATTATTTATTTTTTGTATCAATTTCACTAATCCACTTTATGAAAGTTTATTTGGGTATAATATGCCACAGTTCACTTTATTTTGCTATACTCACTTACATAAATTCATTATAGTGCTCTGCACGTACTAGTAATAAAAAAAGAAAAGAAAACATTATCAAAAATGATATCTGGTGTCTGACTAATTGTTGGTTTGAGTATGCATTAATTCTTGTTAAAACTACAAAGTAATTCAGTCAAGAGCAGGGAGTGATTTTCTTTCTTTCATTATATTGGATTAACATTACAGCAGCTAGTAGCTAAATTAGGCGCGGTCACTTTAAGAGACGATGAATTCATACACATCCGATTTTTTCTCAACTGTTTACTTTCACTTTAGAGAACCGATGGTTTTTTCGAACATACTTTCCAAGACGAGTATTTTGACATTTTTTTTATGTATTTGTCGTACAAGAAAAAAAAAAAAACAGAGCAAAAACAGACAAAGTGTTTTGCCCGCCTCTATCAGCGTGACCCCTGAACAACGAAACACAGCGGCTGCTGAATTGGGCTCTTTTCTGTTTGTTTAAACAGCGATTTGTATTTACTCGTTCAGGTGCAGGTGGAACTTCGCGGAGAACTTCACAGAAGAGAGCTCTGTTCAGTGTTGCTGTCTATGGCATGATATTGCGGACATTATTCAAAAGGCATTGCAAATTGTATTTGCAATTGCGTTTTCAATTTGTGGTCGGATAAAATGTGACATAATCCAAACGCAAATGCAAATCGCGCATTACCGTTTTCCTTTTCGATTAAGTGAACGCACAGTGTCTGCCAAATTTAAAATGGAAATGCAAAGTCCGTTTGCAATTGTGTTTTCCATTTCTTACGAGCTATGAGCCTGTCATATTTAAATAGCAATATTAATTACCACATTTGCCTTTTCACTCTCTCTGCACTGTGCATGTAAACTGCCAAAACTCAAATGGAATCGCAATACCTTTTGCATTTGAATTTCCAACGTCTACATGGAAACCTGTCAATCAAGTGACAGGGGTGGGGCCATTTTATTGGGCGTGTTTGCATTGGGAAGTGACGATCATACTAAAATGTACCATGTTTTTACTAGGGTAAATATGAGTTAACGATAGTGTTTATAATTAAGCCACAGTAGCCACAAATGTACAGTTGTCTGAGACGTTATGAAATGTTCTTTAATATCATGAACCATAAAATGTAGTCAGTGTTCTGCTATTGTTTATTTTCTTTTGAATAATGTCCGCAATATCATTCCATAGTTTAAATTGGCAAGGCTTAAAACACGTGGAAATTATAAGCTTTCGAGACGACATGCAGCAGTGGCCTGTCAACTGTCCTGGGCGTCTTTTTAGACTGGCTGACATTGAGATCGCCGGGAGAGATCACCTAACCCCCCCCCCCCCCCCCCCCCCCTAGCCATGGGCCCCTATAATCGTCACCACCTTTCACCCCACTAGCGACGGCCCTGCTATCATTTAAAAACATTGCAAGAATTAGATGTTTAGTTTCTAGTTGAGAAACTTGTTCATGCCTTAATCACCAGCAGGGTGGGCTATTGTAATGGGCATATCACACCAGTCCTCAGGTCCTTACACTGGCTTCCAGTTACATTTAGGATTGATTTAAAAGTACTTTTACTCATCTATAAGTCACTCAATGACCTAGGACAGAAATACATTGCAGATATGTGTTATGTTCTGTAATTTATGTTCATGGATTGCAATACGGAACCAGTCCGCTAGGGGCTGATAGAGAGATTTGTACAGGTGGGGAGGAGGAAGGAGAAGAAGAGTAAAGTAAAGTGAAAGTAGTTGAAAACAATGAAGCTTCTCGTTTGGTTTGGCCAAGGATCTTTTCACAGGATCTTTTCACAGAGCTCAGAGGCGCTACCGTGTTCTCCCAAATTGATTTGCAAAGCGCATACCATCAACTCCCTCTCCATGAGGAGAGTCAAAATTTGACTGCTTTCATCACACATGATGGGTTATTCAAATTCACAAAGGTTCCTTTCGGGTTGGCTTCAGCGCCCTCCACCTTTCAGAAAATGATGAAAACTGTACTTGAGGGTTTACCAGGAGTACAGAACTACTTGGATGATCTCATCGTGTATGGCCAAACCAAAGCCATTCACGACGCCAATCTACAGGCAGTGATGACGCGACTCACAGACATTGGTCTAAAACTTAATATGAAGAAAAGCAAATTCGGCCAGAGCAGAATTCGGTATCTAGGCCATGATATCTCAAAAGAGGGACTACATCCTAATCCGGACTCAGTTGAAGCCATTGCAAACGCACCTGCACCAACCGACCTACCTTCATTACGGTCCTTCTTAGGACTTACGTCTTGGTTTAGCAAGTTCATCCCGAACTATGCAATGGTAGTAGACCCTTTGCGTGAGATACTCAGATCATCTCAGAATGGATTTACTTGGACGGAAGCAGCTGAGGCGAGTTTTCGAGAGCTAAAGCAACTGTTAGTCCACAGTCCAGCCTTAGCTTTATTCGACCCCTTCTTGCCAACATTTGTGTCCACTGATGCTTCCGATTATGGCATTGGAGGTGTCATCTCTCAACGGCACCCGGTTACCTGATTCAGATGCTGGTCAGGAAGAGGAATTAGGCCTTGTAGCAGAGATTTCAAAGGACCTTTCAAAAGCCATTCCTATGAAGGATCTCCTGGAAGCATGTAAATCTTGTCCAGAGTTGTCCAAGCTGCATGCCCAGATCACACAAGGCTGGCCTAAATCACAGAAACAAATGGATCCAACGATCATGGCGTACTTTCAGATCAGGCATGAGTTAGCTGTGGATGATAAGTACATCTTGAGAGGGCAGAGACTAGTGGTGCCAGTTGCATTGCGCTCTAAATTAATTCACTTAGCACACGAGGGGCACCAGGGAGTGGTACGAACTAATCAACGGCTAAGAGACTTGTACTGGTGGCCTCATATGGACTATGAAGTGCATTCGTCCATTGCTTCTTGTTCCGCCTGTCAGTCCTGTGACAAAACCGCCCGGACGTGTCCAGCTCCATTGCAGCCAGTGGACCTGCCAGATGGTCCATTTCAGAAAGTCGCAATAGATATTGTTGGACCTTTTGAGAGAGCCACTCAGGATTGTCGGTTTGCTATTACGATGGTGGATTATTATAGTAAGTGGCCGGAGGTTGCATTTACCTCAAATGTTACAACCAACACTGTTACAAAGTTTCTAGCATCTGTGTTTGCGAGAGAAGGTAACCCACTCACATTAGTCAGTGATAATGGCCCTCAATTTGTTTCTTCGGCATTCGCTGATTTCTTGACTGAAAGAGGAATAAAACATATTCGTTGCTGTGTTTACTGGCCCCAAGCGAATGGTGCTGTGGAGAGATGGAATCGTGTTTTAAAGAACTGCATCCAAGTAGTTGAAATGCAACAACTTCCATGGAAGCAAGCAGTCACAGATTTCCTCCTGAACTACAGAGCTACACCGCACGCGACCACAGGTGTATCACCTTTTGAACTGTTAAGAGGGAGGAAGATGCGTACAAAGCTAAACACTCTACCAACCACAGCAGCTCAGGGTGAGAAAGGAGCAATGGGCATACGTGACCGTGTACATCGGGTTCAGCAAAAGATGAAACTGTACACCGATAAGAAACGTGGAGCAAAACCACCACCCTTCAAGTGTGGAGATCGGGTACGTGTAAGAAAACCTATGCATGTACCGAAGGCTGGAAGGAAATTCACTGTTCCAATGTTAGTGAATAAGAAATTGGGACCGAGCACTTATGTCTTGAGTGATGGGAAGAAATGGAATGCGGCTCACCTGTCTCTGGTTCCAGAAACCACTCAAATGACATTAGAGAATGCTCATGTTAATCCCGGAACAGAGAATGTTGTGTATGAGCCAGTTAAGAGCACACGGGCTAGACAGCCTCCAGTATGGTTAAAGGACTATGCTACAGAGTAAAGGGAAATTGAAAGGAAAAGTAAATGAAAGAACACTAGAGTTGTAGTAAGGAAGTAACCGAAAATATATGGTGAATGTGTTCGTATGTTATTCATATGTTGGTTAACTGATAGTTTAAGATACTGAAGAAATTTATAGTTATAGACAGAGTTCATAAGTGGATGGAAACAGGGTTGAATAATTCCACTTGTTAAAGAGTCTTTCCTAAAGAAAGAGGGGAATGTTATGTTCTGTAATTTATGTTCATGGACTGCAATACGGAACCAGTCCGCTAGGGGCTGATAGAGAGATTTGTACAGGTGGGGAGGAGGAAGGAGAAGAAGAGTGAAGTAAAGTGAAAGTAGTTGAAAACAAATGAAGCTTCTCGTTTGATTTATTTCTTTTGATTACAAGTCTCAACATTACAATATGCTTACTCATCTATAAGTTTTGCTTACTTCTACATTGCAAACATTGCTACATTTTTTTACAAAACATCCCATGTTTCGGTAGTGACTGCACATTTTCGGTAGTAACAGTTATGCTTTAGTAGGCAACCACATCACATTACAGAATTTTTTTTTTTTAATTGTTCGGTAGTGAGGCTCCTTAAAGTTACACACATTTTCAAACTATTGAAAACAATTTGTCTTAATGATGAGACCTATCTACTCACACCTTGTAGCTACATTAGAGAGGGGGACACAGGAATAATTCCTGATCATAAATGTAGGGGTGTAAAATCAGTCTCAGCCAATGGACTAAAACAAACACTGTTTTGGTAGTGACATGAAAAATGCAGGATACGTTTTTTTAGAATTTACAAAGAAAATGTTCCTTTTTTTGAGCTTCACTTTTAAAACAATTAAAAAGATACTTAAAAACAGTGGAAGAAAAATAAAATTTCAATATTTTCATAAGTTGAAATTTAGGGGTTAGGGTTCCCTGTCAAGGGAACTTCGAACTGCGTCCTCTTAGGGGACACTATGGGGAACACCTCGTCGTGACCCGTCTCTGAAGCATACTTTGAAAAACGCCAACGTGTTGGCCGGCGACAGCCTCTGACGTCACTACCGGCGCGACTATAAATACGCATCCGTAGGACCCGTCACTTATCTTCTTCCTCTTCATTGACTGTTTTGTTTGAAGCGTGCATCTGAGAAACGACCACGGTAAGAGCGATCTTTCTTTGTTTATCATGGCATCCACTAGCAAGGCGTTTAAACAGTGCGTGCATCTGTGTCGGTGTTATTTGACACCTGATGACACACAGAGTCTTTGCGTCTCTTGTTTGGGCAAAGAGCACGCGGGCGATGTCCTTGAGGGGCCGATCTGCGTGCATTGTGAGCGTTTTCCTATGAAAAAGCTCCGCTCTCATTTGTCTCTCTTTTCGAGGAAAGAGGGACAGCCATCTGTCTCCCGCGGCTCAGGACCCGCCGCTGTTGAGGCACGGAGGAGAATGAGCTTGTGGGGATCACAGGTGGATCTCGTTGAGGAGTTTAGAGAGGGACTTTCCTTTTCACGCTTTTCGGTGGCAGACGAGAGTGAACTTCAGGAGGAAGATGTTTTGTCATTAACCCTTTCTGATACTGAAGTTAGTGCTCTGCTGGGTTCTACCCAGGAAGAGAAGGAGATGTCTGAGGATGTTGAAGAAGCTGAGGCTGAGCCTTCTCAATCCTCCTGCCCTGCGTATGGGGAGCTGTTAGAGGTTATGGATCGTGCCACAGCAAAGTTAGACTTGCTATTGAAACGTACCAGCAAAATAACGCCGTGAGGTCGCCTTGATGAGCGTTATTTATCTGACCATAGCCCTCCAGCCCAGGTAAGCCTTCCATTCTTGCCTGATATACATGCAGAAGTCGAAAAAGAATGGAAGAGGCCATTTTCTTCTCGCATCCATCGGTTTCAGCATACGAGTTATGCTAACATCGAGGGCATGCGCGAAAATGGCTATGAGAAGATGCCCCCTGTAGAAGAGACGCTGGCTAGCTATCTCTCTGTGGGGGAAACATCCTCTCTTAAATCATCTAAGCCCCTCCAGGATACATCCCGCTTAAATGGCAGAGCATACGCAGCAGCAGGTCAGGCGGTGGCTTCATTGCACACGATGGCAGTGCTTCAGGCCTATCAGGCTGACCTGTTGAAGGACCTGGATAAAGACAAGGGCCTTTCAGCTGACCAGGTGGCCGAGCTGCGCCGCACCACAGTCCTCTCTCTCCGTGCTACCAAACAGGCCGCCTCCGCCATGGGTAGGTCTATGGCTGCCATGGTAGTAATGGAGAGACATCTGTTGGTGAACCTGGCAGACATCAGGAAGAAAGAAAGGGGCTTTCTTCTCGATGCTTCAGTCTCGCCTTCTGAGCTTTTTGGTACCTCCGTCGAGACGGTGGTCGAGAAGTTCAGGGAGACAAGGGTGCACTCAGCTGCCTTTAAATCCTTCATTCCACGAAGGTTCAGGTCCGAGCCCAAACAACATCGGGGTCCTGGCCTGTCTCGTTCTGAGGATCAAAGACGGGCACAAAAGGCTAGTGTCGCGGCTCGCGCTCCTCCCCCACCTGTGGGCAGGGGCAGGGGCAGGAGGCATCGTGGGTCACAAGATGGCGCCGCACATGGCTGCTTCAGTGCTTGGCTCTCCAGTGTTTGTACTGTTTTTGTTCGTTTTTCCTGTTTTTTGTTTAACAAACACGATCAGTTTCACCAGGGATGAACTGCTGAACATTCGGCAGAACACACCACATGATATTTTTCCGGATTTCTATTATACAGACGTTTTACTGAACATTGTTATCGGCGGAGCAGCGGCGCTGATCAAGTGCTTCAGGACGCGCAGACGGGGAAAGCGAGCGGGAGCGCTCGTCAGACTCAGGAAGCGCGGATTTCGAACGCCGTTGCCTAGCATCCATCTGGCAAATCTACGCATTCTACCCAACAAAACGGACGAACTCCTTCTGCTCTCTCGGACAAATAAGGATTTCTCTCACTCTGCTGCTCTGTGTTTCATGGAAACCTGGCTGAATGACGCCATACCGGACAGCGCACTCCATCTGCCGGGCTTTCAGCTGTTCAGAGCGGACCGTGAAGCAGAATCAACGGGGAAATCGCGGTTCCTAGCTCTATCTGTCAGTGGATCACCAGCTTTCTGACAGATAGGCAACAGTTAGTGAGACTGGGGAAATTCATGTCAAACAGCTGCTCCACCAACACTGGTGCCCCTCAGGGATGTGTTCTCTCCCCTCTGCTCTTCTCCCTCCCTTTAGAGGACTGCACCTCTAAAGACCCCTCTGTCAAGCTCCTGAAGTTTGCAGACGACACTACAGTCATCGGCCTCATCCAGGACGGTGACGAGTCTGCTTACAGACAGGAGGTTGAGCAGCTGGCTGTCTGGTGCAGTCTTAACAACCTGGAGCTGAACACGCTCAAAACAGTGGAGATGACTGTGGACTTTAGGAGAAACCCCCCCTGCACTTTCCCCACTCACCATCATGAACAGCACTGTGGCTGCAGTGGAGTCATTCAGATTCCTGGGAACCACCATCTCTCAGGACCTGAAGTGGGACAATCACATTGGCTCCATTGTGAAAAAAGCCCAACAAAGGTTGTACTTCCTTCGCCAGCTGAGGAAGTTTAACCTGCCACAGGAGCTGCTGAAACAGTTCTACTCAGCCGTCATTGAGTCAGTCCTGTGTACTTCAATTACTGTCTGGTTTGGTTCAGCTACAAAATCAGATATCAGAAGACTACAGAGAACTGTTCGGACTGCTGAAAGGATTATTGGTGCTCCCCTGCCCACCCTCCAAGAACTGTACACATCCAGAGTGAGGAAAAGAACTCAGAAAATCACTCTGGATCCCTCACATCCAAGTCACCCCATCTTTGAACTTTTGCCATCTGGCCGGCGCCTCAGAGCCGCAAATACAAGAACAGCAAGGCACAAGAATAGTTTCTTCCCCCAGGCAATCTACCTCATGAACAGTTAAATGTTTCCCACTTAAACTTATGCTTATGCAAAAATGTGCAATATCCTTATATTTATTTGTTACCCCTCCATCCTAGAACATTCCTGCATCTCACTCAATCCTATTCCATTATCATTTATAGCACAATTGTTTATACACTTATTTATTTGCCAATTTGTAATTCTCCTGTAAATTGTTTTTTTTTTTTTTTGTCTGTGTGTTGTTGTCTCTGTTTACTGGAAGCTTATGTCACTAAAACAAATTCCTTGTATGCGCAAGCATACTTGGCAATAAAGCTCTTTCTGATTTCTGATTCTGAAGAAGGTAAGCAGGACCTGAGGGATGTGATTCAGACGAGGCAGCATTCTTGTCCGAATCGGAGCGATACCTAGGTAGCTACTCATTCCCTTTGTATGTTTTTAACTTCTGCTCTTATCCTCCCTTGCCTAATTCCCCTGTAACCACCAGCTCTCCACCTGATCGAGGTTAGGTGGAAAAAAATAGGTCTCATATGCTGGACCTATAGTGTTTTTGGTTGGTTCTATATTCATAATAACCACCTTACTGATGGTCCGGACTATAAGGAGGCACCCCATGAGCGGGGTTCCAGTACAGGAGAGTGGGTGAGTATGTAACCCTTTTCTGTATATACTTATGGGTTAAATTGCTGGTGGTTATGTGTCTACTAACATTCTGTGAGTCTCTTTTACAGTGCTCAGTCGTGGCATCTACTAAACACCCGTCAGCACCGACCTTCCAGCCTCGTGCTCTGGTATTAGGCGGCCGAGATCACGGGCTTCTGCGGGAGCCTCGCTGATCATCAGAACTGGCACGGCACTGCAGGAGATTTCATGAATGTCTGGCCAGGTCACCCTGAGGGGCCTACTGGCCGCTTATATGAGCTGTCACATCCAGTGGGAAGGTGGAGGTGGTAGTTACAGAATTCTTCCTGTATATACTGCCTCAGGTGATGCTCCCCTCGCCAGAGGTTTGTAAAATTGGAGCTTGCCTCTCCCGTGCGGTTCAGCGCCTCTGCAATGCTTAGGAACCTCTAAGTACACACGCTACGCTCTGTGTACTTCTTAAAGTGGTAAGTGTGCACGCAAGACTCTGCACATTTTTCTGAAATCATGGTAAGGGTTACGCGCTCAGCTTCGTTCCCTTTTCGAGATGGTTAGACCTTGGTTCCTTTGGCTCCATTCAGCCGAAGTTCATTTGTTTATACACTTTAAGCATTGCTTCCCTCAACGTGAAGGGATATTGGGGCGGTTCTCGCGGTAGTTTAACAGCGGTCCCCTTTCCAGAAAGGGTCACGTGTGAGTACGCTACTCTGAATTCGGAGTTTTCCTCTCATATGAGACTGCGTTCTCTGTTTTCCACAGAGCGCTCAACCATTAGTTCCACAGATCGAGTTGATATTCTCAAAACATATTTTTGAGATACATCATTCCATCTGTGAGCTGCTCGTTCAGAGTGCCACGAGAACCCCTCCCTAGAACAGTATTTAAAAAATCCTTGCTATGGTAAGTGTGCACGTGAATTCTTTGCGCACTTTCTGAAATCCACACTGTGGTAAGTTCGCACGCTGATGCTCTGCGTTTTTTCTAAAAATCCTTTATGGTAAGGGCTTTGCGCGGTTGCTTCGTGCCCTTTCTTGAGTTGGTGAAAAGCCCCGTTCATCTTGGGCGCCACTCCATTTATGTATCTTTGAATACCTATCTAAGCAGGGTATGGCTACCAGGGATCTGTTGAGACAGCTCCTTCAGCAAACTTGTGCGAGAGCAAGCGGTAGCCCCTGTGTGACAGGCAAGACCTTGTATAAATACTGGTTTCTTAGCCGTATCCCTTTAAAGGAATCCTTCTGATTCCAAGCCTTTAAGCTCTACCCCGGGCCGAGGCCCTAACAAATAAACTGGCTATGCAGCTTAGGCCTTTGGCCGTAAGGGATAATGTCACAAACAGCCGTCTAAACGTCCCAGGGGCAACTCCCATGGAAATGGTAGAGTTGGTACTTAGTGTTTGCCATGTTCTGGCCTGCACTCCCCTCAGCATGGCGGCGTGGGTATACTGTTCCCCATAGTGTCCCCTAAGAGGACGCAGTTCGAAGTTCCCTTGACAGGGAACGTCTCAGGTTACGAATGCAACCAGGTTCCCTGAGAGGGAATGAGACACTGCGTCCTCTAGCTCCCTGCCATGCTTCGGACGCAAGCTTCACGAAGAAGATAAGTGACGGGTCCTAGAGGCGCGTATTTATATTCGCGCCGGTAGTGACGTCAGAGGCTGTCGCCGGCCAACACGTTGGCGTTTTTCAAAGTATGCTTCAGACATGTGTCACGACGAGGTGTTCCCCATAGTGTCCCCTAAGAGGACGCAGTGTCTCGTTCCCTCTCAGGGAACCATGGTTACATTCGTAACATGAGACGTTTGGGATAGCCACCTCCCAATTACTAACCAATAAATGATGATTTTTATTAAGTAGGCTATATTAAGTTAACCACTACCAGTAAAACATCTGTAAAAAATAAATACAGAACATTTGTAAAGATTTTTTAAGAGTGTGTATAGTGTGTGTGTGTGTGTGTGTGCTTACATGACACTTATGTAAAGGGTAAAATGCTTTGTTTTTCAAAAGACAAAATCATCTTATAAAGCAAAGATTTCTGGTATGATTCTGTTTCTACATAGGCATCAACACATGCCACACAAAATTAAGGGTGATGTTCAGCCTGTAACAAGAAACCAGAAGATATACTCAACCTGCTTCCTCAACACATGCACACTTGTCACAGATAAGCGAGTAAACAATATTTCTCCCATAATCTAATCTCCTACTTCCTCTCTGAAGCCCGCCCCCCCCCCCATGGGAAAATTTATTATCATTTTTTTTTTAACTTGGCACATTATGACTGTATGTATGAAGTGTTGCCTGGCGTCTGTGTCTTTAGGCGTATGATGAGCTTACGTTTAGTAATTTTTTGTTCTTTTCCAAATACAACATACTTGGTGCCAGTCTTTAGGCTGCTGATTTCTTGCATTAACTGCTGCAAGTTCAGAGTGTTTTTTTTTTAAAACATGGTGAGAACTTCTCAGCAAATTAAAAACAATAGAGAGAGTCACATATTTAAATATGTCAGTCATAATAAACACGCTTATAATAGCTGGATCTGGCAACACTTTGTTTCGCGCTCTCGCTCACAACTCTCTTAAGAATCAGTATACAATAATAACTGAAAACAAGATAATGGAAAAATGTTGTGTTTGTGGCCTAAACAGTTGCAGATCAGTAGCGGACTGCAACTGTGTCCTGTGCGAAAGTGCTGCTTCTGCAACACATACAGACTGCATACGCACTGCAGACGGAGTAGGATATGTGTGAAACAGGTGTTAGATCTGAGTTGGAGTGTAATATTGGCGAACACTAAAGGCCTATGTTATCAGAGAACTTCCTAGCATGAAGAAAACGTCCAGTGGTCTGTAATTATACGTAATTAACAATTTTTTAACTTAATTACTTCATTTAAACTTTAGTCATTCATTTTTATTGTGTAAGATTGCCGTGTGGTAATTATAGTGATAAACTAGCAATGTTAACATTTGAGTGCTAACTCTTAAAGGATTAGTTCACTTCTGAATTGAAATTTCCTAATTTTGAGGAAAACATTCCAGGTATTTTCTCTATATAGTGGACTTCAGTGGGGTTCACTGGGTGGAAGGTCCAAATTGCAGCTTCATTGCAGTTTCAGAGGGCTCTACACGATCCCAGCCGAGGAAAGATGGTCTTATTTAGCGAAAAGTTTGGTCATTAAAAAAAATAAAAACATTAAAACATTTATATACTTTTTTACGAGGCATTGCTGCCACACGCATATTATTTTTTCCACTTACTTGTTGTAATAACAAGACGTCATCTTTTCTCATTAAAACAACATCTTTTCTCGTAATAATGAGATGTCTTCTCATTAAAACGATATCTCTTCTTGTAATAACAAGATGTTTTCTCAATAAGATGACGTATTTTTCTTGTTATAATGACATTTTATGTCATAAAAACTATATGTTTTCCTGTTATTAAAGATGTTGAATTATGTGAGCGATAAGTCCACTCTGCTGTTGCAACAGTCTGACATAAACGAGGATCTGCATGCTGCTGAAATTATTTAAATAGCCTACTTAAATTTTAGTTTATTAATTAATAAATTAAATTTATTAATTTTAGTGGCATATTTATTAGGATTAATTTCCAATCTGTCTACAATATAGGGCCATCCAACTCAGACACATGACTCTATAGGCTATGATCAGATCAAAACAGTTATTTTTGAATAATCGACTGTCGCCTTAATATTTCTTTATTTGAATGACTGAAGTTTGATTTAACAACCAATCGAATTACGGAAAAAAAAAAGAAATAAAGAGATTTTCTGATAATAATAATTATAGACTAAAAATAATAATAATAATTATTATTATTATTATTTAGTTCTGTTGCAAAATTAGGCTAGATTTTTTTGTAGCCCTATTTTTGTTTTTGCACGAACAAAAATAGGGCTACGAAAAATCTAGCTTAATTTGAACCACATTATAATAATAATAATAGTAATTATTTTTATTAGTCTAGCCTATTATTATTATTATTAGCCTATTTTTTTTGTATTTCGATTTGTTGTTTAACAATATATGAACAATATATCTGTTATGCTATAATAAGTCTGTGTGTCATTTTGGCACAAACTATTTTTCATCTCAAGTTGGTGATTAAAGGAAGTGTGACACTGATGTCACGTGCACTAATGTCCACAGTAGAGCATGTTAATTAACTGAGACTCTTATGTGTAAGGCTTAAACAGTGCCTTCCTTGCTTTCTAATAATAAATTAAACAAATGCATTCATAACATATCTGTGTAATATGCAATTAGTTGTGTATTTTTTATTAAATAAAACAGGTGGCACCTTTCCCCTTGATTTTCTTCTGTTATATCAGTTATTATACTTCACACCTATGGGCAGTAAGCAGAATGAACATTATTTTCGTTACACACAAAGCAGGACAACATTACTTGATTACAGGAAAATCAAAAATGCTTACCATGGATAACATTTATGATGTGGAAAAGCATATACAGTGCATGCATAATTATTAGGCGAGGCAACATTCTGATCATATTACAAGAACTTTTACCAATTACAAACCACATCAATCACTATTAATTTTGTTTACAATCATATATCTTATAATTATATAATCAAAATTAACTGGAAGTGAAAAACGCTCAATGTTGCTCCAAAAGGAAACACAATGCATTAAGGGATGAAAACTTTTGAACAGAATGAACGTGTACAGTACATTTATCTTATGTTGCCTAAATATATTTTTTCATTTAGTACTACCCTTCAGAAGACAAAACAAGTTCAATTTACACTGATCTTCAAATTCAAAATGTTTTTACCCCCTTAATGCATTGTATCTCCTTTTGGAGCATCAGTGAATGTTTGAACCTTCTATAATAGTTGCAAAGGAGGCCCTCAGCTGTGCTCAGTTTGAAAAGATTGTTCTCAAAATCATACAGTTATTGTTGGAAAGAGGTCAGATATACAGAAATGCTGAAAAACCACAGAATTTGCGGGACCTAAGGGATTTTTCTGAAGAACAGCAGGCAGTTTAACTGTTAAGGACAAACAAGGGACTCATGAACAATTCTAAAAAAAGAATAATAATAATAATTCCAAGCTGTGGATCATTCAGCTAACAACACCGGATTAAGAACCAAGTCTATGTAAACTATTGAACGGGGTCATTTTTATGAAATCACAAACATTTTGTGGATTCTGCAAGGTGTATGTAAACTTTTGACCGTATGTGTGTGTATATACAGTATGTGTGTGTGTCTGTGTCTGTGTGTGTGTGTGTGTGTGTACAATATGTATACAATGCGTGTATGGCAATAACATTTTTGTCCACATTTAATCCTTTTATTTTTCTATTTTAGAGACAATGAAAAGGAGGGAACTGTCTTTAAGCTGTGGAGTCAGAAACGGTCATTACAGTCTCAAAAACCTAAAAAACGGCATTGCAGAGAACTCTATTACAATTAGAACAAACTCAAGCACACAATGGTGACACACGTTTATGAGAACTTTCCCTGTGATATAAACACTGTGGTAGTTATTCAGATCATTCTCATTTTGTAGCACTGGTTTAAAGGCATAGTTCACCCAAAAATGTAAATTATGTCATTAATTCCTCACCCTCATGTCGTTCTAAACCTGTAAGACCTCTATTCATCTTCAGAATACAAATAAAGATAATTTTGAAGAATTTAAATATGTATGTGCATAAAACAGCAAAGGAAAGAAAGCAACATCTACACCACCAAATGAGTCAATGTAACGGTTTTGCATTTTATTAGTATTTGATTTTTGAAGCTCTGGCCAATTTTATCGCAAATAACTTCATCAGCATTTCATAAGTTAAAAAAATAGGTAATCAAATTATTTATATCCTTAAAGTTTACGTGAACATATCTCTGTAAAAATTAATTACACGTTATCCAGTGTGCTTGTGCTGCGATTCAGATTTGTAATTTGATGATGTTATAACTGAGGCATCTTGAATAAAAAGAACTGAAACAATCAAGATTTAATTCAAGTCAAATGATTCAGATATGGCTATCCTACATGCAGCATATAAATTTCCTGTTGTTATTTTTGGTGATTTGCAGTCCTGAATGTAACTGTTACATGTTGAGTTTCTGTTGTACTGTTGTGGTTCCCTTTCGAGAGTACTCTCGTACTGCGTAAGCTAGCTTACGCTATGGGAAAAGGTCCCCTTTTCTCGAGAATATGAAGTCAAAAATTATCCTTAATTTTTAAATAATGTAAAACGCAGTGCTGCAGCACAGCAGACCCAAGCGAAGCGGCTCGCGCGCTTATTGGCTGTGCTGCGGCAACTGCAGCAACCTATGGTGAGGCAGCGGAGAGTAACGAACCAATGGGGGCGCTTCGCGCCCATTGGACGTCAGAGCGCGCCAAAATAGGCGTGGCTGGAACTATATAAGCCACCGCTTCACCATAGGGATCAGATTTCATCTCCTTCAGCGATCTCACCTGCACTTCGCTGTCTTCTCCGGAGAAGCCTCTACACGCCGTCGAAAAGCCTCTCAGCGGGATAGCACTGCAACGCAGATCTGAGGACGCCGGCTCGTGCTTCATCTCGACGCCGCCTTCAGCACTCGCTTCCTGCTGCGCCATCCGGCGTGACTATATCCTTTTCAAAGCTAGTGTGTTTGCCGCTGCATCACACTTTTTTCCTCCAGAATTCGAGGCGTTGTTTCAAATGCCTCGGGCCTGCGCTTCCTGCCGAGGCCCTCTGCCCAGCGAGGACCGCCACATCATCTGTGTCTCCTGCCTGGGCCGCGAGCATGCTGAGAGCGCACTCTTCAAGGGCGGCTGCCCTGAGTGCGACGACATGGCTATATCGACCCTGCGGGCTCGATTAGCTCAAACCAGCCACGATGCTCCACCCGCTCCGCCTCTTCTCTCTCAAGTGCCGCGTAAGAAACGCCGCGATCAGAGAATGCCTGAGCATACTGCTACACGCGAGCTCACGCCGGAACACTCCCCGCGTGCCTCGCCCGCTCTCTCTCCTTCGCCTGTCCTCTTCGTGGACGAGCAGCGCCAGTCCCTGCTCACCAGTGCCCCCTTCTCCTTCGGAGCGCCTGAGGCGGAAGAGGACAGACACGACAGCCATTCTCTCGCCGCGTCCAGTAGTGAGGAATGGTCGGGCTCCATTGCGGACCCCCCCCCCTCTACAGCACCCAGCTGCACCGGACAACGCGCCGATATCGACGCGGAGCTTACTCGCGTGCTTACAAGGGCTGTCAGCGACCTTCAGCTCGACTGGTCTCCTCCAGACGAGCCCGCTAAAAGCAGGCTGGATGAATGGTTCCTGCAGGGGCGCCCTTCGGCCCCTCCGCAAAGAAACGCCCCCTTCTTCCCAGAAGTTCACAATGAACTCACGAAGTCGTGGAAAGCCCCATTCTCCGCACGCTTGAAGACTTCTGTCTCGTCAGCGCTCTCCTCTGTCGATGGCACCCGAGACCACGGTTACGAGAGCCTCCCCCCTCTCGAGGAGGCTATTGCTGCACACCTCTGCCCGCCCTCAGCCGCTGGATGGCGGTCGAAGCCTGTGCATCCATCCAAGCCGTGCCGCACCACCTCAGCTCTCGCTGGCCGAGCTTACACCTCCGCTGGTCAAGCTGGTTCGGCTCTACACACCATGGCTGTGCTGCAGGTTTTTCAGGCCAGACTTCTCCGTAACCTGGACGAGTCTGCCCCAGATACCTATGACTTTAAAGATCTCCGCAGCGCTACTGATCTAGCCCTGCGTGCGACAAAGACCACAGCACAAGCGATCGGCCGAAGCATGGCAAGCCTCGCTGTTTTAGAGCGACACCTCTGGCTCACGCTCACGGAGATGAAAGACGCCGACAAATCCGCCTTTCTCGACTCTCCTATCTCGCCTTCCGGCCTCTTTGGCCAGTCGGTTAAGGGTTTCGCTGAACGCTTCACTGAGGCTCAGAAAACGTCACAGGCAATGAGACACTTACTGCCGAAACGCTCTAGCTCTGCTGCGGGACGCCGTAGAAATGCGCCGCCCCCTCAGACCTCGAAGCCATCGCAGCCAGACTTACAGTCTCGCCCAGCGACCAAAACCCAGCACCGCTCTCGCTCTACGAGCCGCAAACCGCCAGAGAGACGGGGACCTCGGCCCAGGATTGTGCTGAACCCCGAGCCTCCGAAGCCCTCCTGACCTTCGGGCTGAAAAGACCGTGGTTAAGTCCCGCTGCGGCCGGACCACCACACAAGAAACCTCACATGCTTCCTCCAATCCCCTCACTAAAGGCGGTTGGAGATGTCTATACTGCAGTAAACGAGCCTGTTACAATGCACGCACGCCTGCACACGAACGCCGTTTTCACGGCGACCTCAATAAAGCACAAAAAGAGCTTTTTCTATGTAGGCAGTGTGCCCACTACACAGTACGCACCCCTACATGTATACACACTCCCCCAAGTGTCACAAAGGGTCTCCTTTCATGCCCACCTTCCCGCTCGCGCCGGAGGTGCTCTAAATGTAGCGCGCGTGCCCACTTCTCAGTGCGCATCCCTACAAATAAGCGCTGTCACCACAGTGTCACAAGCACAGCATACTCGAGCTACTGGTCCCCTCATAACAGGCGGCCAGTGCCCGAAGCACATTCAACCCATAGCCGCACGAGCCGCTGCATGGCAGGCCATCCCCGGCATATCAAATTGGGTTTTGAATATAATAAAACGAGGTTACTCGCTCCAGTTCGCTCGCAGACCGCCGCGCTTTCGCGCCGTGGTCGAAACGAAAGTGAAAAGCGAAATGACACACGTCCTTCGCGCCGAACTGATAAACCTTCTTGCAAAAGGGGCGATAGAAACTGTCCCCCCTGCGCAGCGCGAGTCAGGCTTTTACAGCCGCTACTTCCTCGTACCAAAAAAGGATGGCGGTCTCAGACCCATCCTAGATCTCAGACATTTGAACAAAGCGCTTATGACGCGATCGTTCAAAATGTTAACTACCAAACAAATACTCGCGCAAATTCGCCCGAGGGATTGGTTTTTCTCAGTGGATCTGAAAGACGCTTACTTTCACATTCAAATAGCACCCCATCACAGGCCATTCTTGAGATTCGCCTTCGAGGGGCAGACTTATCAGTACATGGTTCTTCCATTCGGCCTCTCCGTAGCGCCCCGTACGTTTACACGGTGCATGGATGCCGCTCTCGCACCCCTGAGAATGCGGGGAGTGCGAGTATTGAACTACCTCGACGACTGGCTAGTTTTAGCCCATTCCGAGGAACTACTGACGACACACAGATCCTGGATCCTCAGCCATTTAGAATGCCTGGGTCTCACGATCAACACTGTCAAGAGCGCTCTGTCTCCCAGCCAGAGGATTTCCTTTTTAGGGATAGACATAGACTCTGTGACATGTACAGCGCGTCTGACGTCACAGCGCGCTCTCACTATTCAGCATTTAGCCGTGTCGTTCAAAGCCGGGTCTCTTTACCCGCTCAAACGATTTCAGGAAATGCTAGGTCTGATGGCATCAGCCTCTGCGGTTCTCAAACTGGGCCTGCTGCGCATGCGCCCACTACAGCGCTGGCTGAGAGACCGTGTTCCAGCGCGCGCCTGGATTTCCGGCCGCGCGCGCATCAGGGTGACCCACGGCTGCATCACAGCTCTGGCCCCTTGGAAAATAGCCAACTGGTATCAGTTAGGCGTAAGCACGGGCGCTGTCTCGAAATGGAAAGTAGTCTCGACAGATGCATCCAACCTCGGTTGGGGCGCCCTGTACGAGGGCAGGTCTGCCTCCGGCCTCTGGTCGAGCCCGGAGCGACTGTTACACATAAACTGTCTGGAGATGATAGCGGTCGAACTATCCCTGAAAGCTTTCCTCCCATTTTTAAAGGGCCACCACGTTCTGGTCAGATCAGACAGCATGTCAGTGGTGGCCTACATAAATCGCCAGGGTGGTGTCAGGTCAGAAACCTTGCACACCCTGACCGAGCGTCTTCTGACATGGGCACATTACAATCTGCGCTCGCTAAAGGCAGCGCATGTACCTGGCATCCTGAACCGGGGCCCGGACATGCTTTCCAGGGCGAATGTTCCCCCTGGGGAGTGGTCTCTTCACCCACAGACGGTTCAGTTGATGTGGAGCATCTTCGGCAGGGCAGAGGTCGACCTCTTCGCCTCAGAAGACAACGCTCATTGCCCAATATATTTTTCAAAGAGCAGGGACGCGCTGGCCCTCGATTGGCCCAGACGCCCGCTTTATGCCTTCCCACCGGTCGCGATGCTACCGCAGGTCATCGATCGGGTCAGGAAGAGCAGATGTGCTATGCTGCTAGTAGCCCCACTCTGGACGACCCAACCTTGGTTCTCCGAGCTGATGCAGCTGTCCAGTACAGCCCCATGGCCAATACCGCTGCGGAAAGATCTCCTCACGCAGCTGAAGGGCGCGCTCTGGCATCCCCACCCCGAACTTTGGGCCCTTCATGTATGGCCCCTCAACGGGTACCCGGGAACCTCCCTGAGGGAGTGTTAAAGACCATTACGGAAGCCAGAGCGCCCTCAACCAGGCGCCTATATGCGCAGAAATGGTCAGTGTTCTCCACCTGGTGCGGGACACGGAACCTAGACCCTCACTTATGTGACGTGACGGAGATACTCTCCTTCCTACAGGAGCGTTTAGATGCGGGCAGATCCCCGTCTACGCTCAAAGTGTATGTGGCAGCCATTGCAGCTTCTCATGCTCCGGTGGCCGGCCTATCACTGGGAAAAAACGAACTGGTCATTCGTTTCCTTAAGGGAGCTCGTCGGATGAACCCTCCCCGACCCCCTTCAATCCCTTCCTGGGACCTGTCTACGGTCCTAGAGGCCTTAAAGGGCCCCCCTTTTGAACCGCTTCAGTCTGTCGATATGAAGCTTCTTTTGTTCAAAACCGCTTTTCTACTGGCTCTGGCCTCAGTCAAGCGAGGGGGGGATTTACATGCGCTATCTGTAAGCGCTGACTGTCTCAAGTTTGGGCCTAATGACTCCAGAGTCATTCTCAGACCAAGACACGGCTATGTCCCCAAAGTGCTCTCAACACCGTTCAGAGCGCAGGTCATCTCGCTGTCAGCCCTTTCCTCGCAAAGCGACGAAAGCAACGCGAGCTTCATCTGCCCCGTCAGGGCTCTTAAAACCTATATTGCGCCTCCGCCTTATTCAGGAGGTCGGACCAGCTCTTCATATGCTTTGGTGGGCGCACCCGAGGTCTCGCCACCACGAAGCAAAGCCTATCGCGATGGATAGTAGACACTATCTCGCTGGCTTACAAATCTAAGGGCCTTCACTGCCCGTTCGGCATCAGAGCCCATTCCACCCGAGGTATGGCCTCGTCATGGGCGTGGTCCTGCGGGATACCACTGGATGATATCTGTGCGGCGGCAGGCTGGGCCTCTCCGTCCACATTTATTAGATTCTATAATCTGCAAGTCCCTGCCCTGCAGGCCAGGGTACTTTCTATATAGACGTGCTAAGCCTTATCACGTCCCCCTTTTTTCGTTCCCTATATAAAGCTCACTAAGGTTGGCTGTTGGGACTGGGATTTCTCCTGCTATAAAGCCCTGAGCTCTCGCCTCGGGCTGTGACAGGTCGAAGTTCCCGAGCACGCACGGCGTTTTACATTGTGTTCCCATAGCGTAAGCTAGCTTACGCAGTACGAGAGTACTCTCGAAAGGGAACGTACTCGGTTACTAACGTAACCTCGGTTCCCTGAGATGAGGGAACGAGTACTGCGTAACCTGCCGTGCTATGTGCTCGGACCGGGTGATCGCTTCAGTCGATTTAAAACCTGATCCCTATGGTGAAGCGGTGGCTTATATAGTTCCAGCCACGCCTATTTTGGCGCGCTCTGACGTCCAATGGGCGCGAAGCGCCCCCATTGGTTCGTTACTCTCCGCCGCCTCACCATAGGTTGCTGCAGTTGCCGCAGCACAGCCAATAAGCGCGCGAGCCGCTTCGCTTGGGTCTGCTGTGCTGCAGCACTGCGTTTTACATTATTTAAAAATTAAGGATAATTTTTGGCTTCATATTCTCGAGAAAAGGGGACCTTTTCCCATAGCGTAAGCTAGCTTACGCAGTACTCGTTCCCTCATCTCAGGGAACCGAGGTTACGTTAGTAACCGAGTACGTTTTTTTTTCTCCATTTTTTTCTCCATTTTTTTCTCCATTCTGTCACCGATGGAGTTTCGGTTCCTTGCCGCTGTCGCCTCTGGCTTGCTTAGTTGGGGACACTTCATCTACAGCGATATCGTTGACTTGATTGCAAATAAATGCACAGACACTATTTAACTGAACAGAGATGACATAACTGAATCCAATGATGAACTGCCTTTAACTATCATTTTGCATTATTGACACTGTTTTCCTAATGAATGTTGTTCAGTTGCTTTGACGCAATGTATTTTGTTTAAAGCGCTATATAAATAAAGGTGACTTTGACTTTGTTGTGACCTAGATTTACATGTGTCTTGATGAGTTAATTTTTCCCACCTGTTGTGTCATTAATTACCCCAGCATTCCATGTGTTCTTGAGTCCTGAGTTCTCCACATCTTATTTTTTTTCAGTTGTTGTCCATGTTACCTGTTTGCTTGGATGATACCTGAGTTTTTCCCATATTTTCGAGTGGATTTATATTAAACACTGTTCTTTTGGATTTCCTTCTCTCTGTGAGGTTGGTCTTCCAGAGACCGTAACAGAAACTATCTGGAGAAATGTAGGCTATCAGACTAACAGTATTTATTTTCTCCACAAAACAAGGAAAGTAAAACATTACAGAAAAAAAGATATTCATTGAAAGCAGACATATCCAAAAACTTATAATTGTCCTACAATTATTTGTATTTAGAATAGAGCACTGTACTCCATAATACACATTTGAGTGTAAAAAAACAACAGTATGAATAGCCTATGGACTCCTGTTTCTCATACGCACTGTTTAAGAAAGTAGTTTTGCAAAACTACACCCTGCTTTAGAATTTCCACCATGTTTAGAAAAGAATTCTTAATCCGCTATTATATTTCCCCACACCCTGTTCAGTTTTTGAACATGGAATTTGTCCTTCCGCATTGCAGATGTGGGTTTTGGATCTCATTCCACATCACATAAATCATGTGCGGCAGAAATCTGTGGACTAAAATGATTTCTCTGAAAAAGCAAGGGTGAAATTTGTCAACATTTTCAGCGGGGATATGCAGACCAGCGGTCCGCACTCCAAAGTGGGATATAGGTTTCAGGCCAGCCTTTTCCAAACACATTCCCATGTAAACATCATCAATGGGCAGCAGATCTATAGAGTGCGACATGTTGTAGATCATTTTGGCCGTGAAGCCGGAGAGAAGAAAGCCTCCTCCACCACAGTATGGAGGATAGCTTTCAGACTCCTGTACTTGCACCGGGACAAAATATTTGCTTGAACGTTGTCTGATAGGTCCCACGTTCTGGATGAGGTGCCCAGCGAAGAGATGTTTACTTCCATCATTGTCCTCCTGACCTTGAACATACTCAACCATGTTAAACGGATTGGCAAAGATGTCATCGTCTCCATTTAAAAGAAATCTGACATGCGGGCACCATCTTTCCATCCACTCTAAGAAAAGAATCTGCTTCAGTGTGAGGTTGAAGAAAGAATCATTGAAGTCCCACTGTAAAATGTCTTGGTTCTCACGGTTCTCCAGCTTCAATAGTTTATTCAGCCGGCGCTTCTCAAAGCCAGTTTTACTCGTTCCGGTTATAAAGACTCTGCGGATCCACACACCTTTGTGCAATCTTTCTTTAGCCCATGTTTTCCGCAAAACTTCTCGTCGATCATAATTCTCTGGAGAACTCTTGATGACCAGCAGAAGGAAGACATCTGCAGAGTTTTGGGGTCCACCACACTTATTAGGCACATCAAGAAGCATGGGAAAACTCCTACAGTGTCGGTAAAGCAGGAAGTCTTGGATATAATTTGGCAGAGTAGAAAATCCAGTCACATTATAAGCAGACATATTCTGATGACAATGTGAAGACACAGGCTGGAGAGTTTCAAAGCTGGGCAAATCATTTTGTTGACTGAGCATCTCATATACGTCTTTGCTCTTATGTGTCAAGTCATTTTCAAAGTCGTTTTTCGTCATGATAATGACCAGGCACACAACACCTGTCAGAAGTAACACTATGGTCTGCAAGTTTTTCCTTCTCATCTCTGCACCTGTTTAAGAACAGAGACACAATTCATATTAATGTTACTCAAATACAAGAATGTTTGAACTTGGTCAAGAACTTTTAGGACATGAATGTGCATCACAGTACAACAGGGTAAATATTAACATTAGGTTAATAAATTCCCAGTTTGGATCTTGGTAAGTGGATCCATAACAAATTCCATGCCATGCATGCTATGTCATTTTTGTTTGGCATTCTCATTTGTATGTGGGTGCAGTTACTGGCAGATCTCATTTTACACACTAATACACACTCTTTTGTTTTTCATGTCTTAAAGTTCTTGGCAACAAAATCAGGAAGGAGTGTTGAATATCTGAACTCAACAATAATAGCATTACAAAATTACAAAAGAAAACAGTACACAAAAATTTAAAGTTGGAGGGTCATGAGAGCACAGGGAACCTCAGTGTTTTCAATAAAGTTCAGAGCCAACGCCATACATGATGGAATTAAATGCTTATAGCCTGCTAAAATAAATGTTCACAATACAATTGTAATCTTCTCTTGAATGTTATATTAAATAGTCTGTTTAAATAAAAACAATGTCAAACGAGATGGATAGTTAGTCAGTAGGATCTGTGCAGACTTTTACTTGGGAAAGCGTAGCACCATTAGTAGCCCATTTAGTTACGGTGTTGTTGATATAGAAATATGTTTCCACTGTACATGTCAACATAAGGCTGATAGGCTGTGTGTCAAGATAAAATAAATGCTTTTAACAGAAAGATATGGTATTAAACATTTAAGATGGTTAGATGGAAATCCGAATAGCATATTACAAATAGCTATTTAGGGTATGTCTATTTAACTGTGTGGAAAAGTCAGCAGTTTACACAGAACACAGAATAATTATTATTTTTTATTGCATTTCATTGTTTGAAATAAAATTAAGTTTAATGTAACAAAAGCTGCCTCACTTCTGTGTCGATATAGGGTTAAGCTAATTACGATAGAAAATCAACATAATTTAAACACATTTAAAGTGTAATGACTGAAATTGAGTAAATGTTTCAGCTACTTGTGGGGAAAAAGTAAACCAAGACTTGTTTGGGTTTCTAAACATCTAAAAGAAACAGATTAAAATATTATTCATCTTACCTGACCGTTAATTAGCTTCTTTGGAAAAGGTCCACACAAGTGTTTGAGCTTTTGTTCATGTTGAAATGAGCGTACACAACAGTCTACACCCTCTATTTACAGCTCCGGCTCTCTCCTCTAATGAGGAAATCCAAACGCGTCTCTGTGGTATAGCTTTCTCTAGAGAGGAAACACTGAACATGATGTCAGAGGCATGTATGGCAGTAAAGTTGTTTATTGTTTGACATTTTAGACATTCTGTTTCATACCAATTATTAAAATCTTTGCGCCTCTCAGATATACGTAAATTTATGCCCTTTATGTTGTTTCATTTCTAAAAAAAATTATTAACCATGTAAATTAATTAAACTATTTAACTACATGACACTATACTACAAAACCAATAATACAATTTTCACCATTAAATAATAAAAGTTTCACCGTTTTATGTGTTTTAGAATAATTGTACAACTTTTCATGTATGCAATAATATAAATCCATTAAACGACAACACCGTTTAAGATAAAGGTATAAAACCAACTGCAAACATCTCAAAATATTATTCCCAGTAATGCACAAGGCTTGTTATTTTTATTTTATTTTTTTCTTCAACTTTTTTCATATATGGTACTAAAACAATATTTTTCATGTTTTATATACTGTACCCACTTAAATTAATTCAACTCTGACATCGTTTGAGATAAGATCAAACCAACTGTAAAATATTCAGAATACTATTTCCTATAATGCGCAAGGCTTGTTCTTCAGATTATGCCTTTATTGTTTTTATATACAGTGCTGAAACCATATTTTTTATTTGTTTTATTTTTGCAACTACTTCAGTTAATTAAACTGTGACACCGTTTGAGATAAAGGTATCAAACCATCTGTACAATATTCAGGATATTATTCCCTATAAAGCACAAGGATTGTTTGTTCAGATTATGCATTAGTGCATTAGTAATGCATTAGTAATTTTCAGTTGGATTGATTCCACTATCTGAAGTAGTGTTCAAGTTTAATTGATTTAATTGGGTTCCAGGACTTAAATTTATACAAATAAAAATTCAAGGTTAAGTACTATAGGCTACATAAAAATATCAGATTAATAATCGGAAAAATTATCCTTGTGCACAGTAATATTAAGAGTAATTAACACTTGGTTTAAAATCTTTATTTCAAATGGTGTTCAAATTTAATGGATTTAATTGGGCTTAGTAGGCCTACTGTATTTAAAAATCAGATTAATATTCTGAAAAACAAGCCTTATCAGGCAATAATAGTCAAAGAATTTTACAGTTGGTTTGATACCTTTATCTCAAATGGTGACAGAGTTTTAAAGTAGCTACACTGTAAAAATTTCTGTGACATTTAAGGTATAATACTGTGGTTGGCAGAACTTCTCATAAAAAATATGGCAGCAGCATTTTAGGTTTTACAGACTTAACTTAAATTCACAATAAAATGCTATATTTCATTAACTGATGTAATGTAAAAAACAACAACAACATACTGAAGTACTAATATCTGTTTTTAACCACTGTAATGCACTGATAATCATCAAAAACTGGTGGTGATGAGAAAGTCATGTGATGAACCAAAGCTCATCACAAACAGTTTTTCTAGGAGCTAAGGATGACATTATTTTAATATAGAAGGTGCACAGTGTCATGCACGCAAACCCTAAACCCCATCATGGAGACACACGTTACTGACATAATGCAATAAACATTAATTTAACAACATCAAATCTAAGAATAAACCCTAATGTACACAACTGGTCAGAAGAAGCTAAGAAACATATTATTTCAACATAATAAAAAAACATCAAATATGAAGTGTCATGCAGGGAATTATGGGAATGTCAATTTACAGTTTCACTTCCAAGAGAAACAACAACACATTTTAACAGTATTTTACTGTAAAATTACATTAAATGTAATTCCATTTAATTAAAGAAAATAGTATATGGAAACTTACTGTTAACCAGTATTTTACAGTCTTTTACTACAAAAATTGCACCAAAAAAAATGCAGTGTACATATATCAAAATAATAAAAAATATTGTTTCAGTAATCACAATAAAGGCATATAAAAAGAACCAAGCCTTGTGCATTATAGGAAATATTATTTGGAGATAACAGTAGTTTGATACCTTTATATCAAATGGTGTCAGACTTTAATTAGTTGAAGTGCAGTTAAGCTCAAATGCTATTTTGGGGATTTCCGTCTGCCATTTTCCAACCTAAATTAAAAAGCTTCCCATTCCTACATGCAGAGGTGTAAATACAGAAGTTTGGTATCATTTTAAAGGAAACCCTTTGAAATTACATAAAACACTGTTGAAATTGATAAAAATGATTATATATGTTGTCTGTGTTATAATAAATAGGGAAAAAACAAGGCGCTTTTTTATTTTATTTTTTATAAACTGAAGTTTTAAATTGTATAGCTCAGGCAATGAAGGGCCTAGCTGCTTCAGACCTATTTTATGTGTTTCCAGCACATGTCAGCTAATAGAGGAAAAGGTTTGGATAACTAGAAATTTGTTTCTATCATAATCTATGCAAAAGTTATTCCATTTCAACTGAAGGAAGGAATAATACCCTTTTTTAGACAATTTCCGCCTACACAAATATGAAATTTTCCTATACATACATGCAGCGGGGAAACATGCAATATCTGTATATTATTTTACAGAAAACACTCAGAAGTTACATAAAAAGCTGTTGTTTGTGACAAATAGTATTATTTATGTTGTTTCACATATGATGAACCACCTCAATACAATGTGCTTTTTTTGTGTGTGTGTTTTCTGAACAGTCTTTGAAAGAGGATAAGTCAAACTGCAAACTAGCAAACTGCTTAAAATTATTAAATATATC
This sequence comes from Carassius carassius, assembly GCF_963082965.1. Lineage (NCBI taxonomy): Eukaryota > Metazoa > Chordata > Actinopteri > Cypriniformes > Cyprinidae > Carassius > Carassius carassius. The sequence goes on along the minus strand of NC_081775.1, from coordinate 25,462,775 downwards.
TGGTCTATCACAATCTAAAATAGAATCCACAATCTCCAGCTTCATATCATTTCATTTATGTCCATTCTGTATTGGTATACAGATTAGGACTTCTGACCTGTCTCCATCATCTGTTATCTCTCATCTTCCAGTTTGTTTTGACGCATTATCAGCGCAAATCCGCTAGCCGGACGCTGCTACACGACCTTCGGAACGTCAACAAACGAATATATGTTCATCCACACAGTTCTGTAATAATCCATGTGTATTTACTGTACTTTCACTGAGATGCATCATGTACTGTACTTTTCTGTCAATAAACAGTTTACCCTATTGTTAGCAGAGCTTCCACGCTTCAAAATAAAGATTAGAAGAAATAAAAGTAACTAACACGTGTATAGCCTCACCAGATGCGCGTCCTGTCCTCTCCACGGTGACGGTGGTCATCCATAACTTGTAGTATGATTATTATACATTTGATAATCACCGCGACGCGTCTCCTCAGACCTTTCCGCGTGTGATCTGTGTTTACAAACAGCCGTGAACGCAATATCCCATCGGCCACTGCTGCCCCGAACCCATATATGGGCTGATACCATATAAGGAAGGCTTTGCAAATGAAACACGAACATTTTGCATGCTATTTTTGGACCCGGTAGCGGGTCCGCAGAGTTGAAGGGGATAACGTCTTACACACACCCATAGTGTACGCATATACAAGTCTTGTACGTTAGATTAGACTAGTGCGGGTGCGCATTTAGATTTTAGAGTGCTGAGAAAAATAACATCATAGAGGAGGCTAGCCTCCCTTCTGGAATATCAACCAACCATCATAGAGACATAAATTAGATGCTATTAGTTTGAACCTGTTTTTATACAGTCTATGGTCTGAACGTCTCCCGGAGCGACTGGGCTGATAATTTACCAAGTATTTATAATGAGTAGCGATATTGAATATATTTTCTTTACGGTTTCTGACTAAAAAACGCCAAAAAGCAATTTTAAAGTGGTTAAGCAAATAATAATAATAACAATCGGCAGGGATCCCCAGGCCAATTCAATTAGTTTGCCTCCTATATTTTAAAATCCACGAGCCGCCACTGGTCGGTTTATTTCATTTTATATAGTTAATCTAATATAACATCATGCTAAGAGTGCAGTTGTTTTCCAGATATTAGCATAACAAATGTGATTTTGATTTTTATAAAAATTGAATAAACAAGAAGTTAATCCTAAGTGCATTTTAGGCACCATATTGACTGTTTTAGCACTATTTCACCAACGAAAAAAGTTGAAAACTAAGCTACAGCAGCAACAGCACTGTAATTGTGTCTTTGAGAAACACACTGAGGAGGTGTTTCCTAACTGAATGAATCCACTTTTTGAACAAATTATTCATTGACGTTATAAATTATTATTTTTAGTTTTTTCCTCTCACTTTCACGTCTATACCGATCTCACTATACAGTTGTGTGAGGGTGTATGTCTAAGAGTGTGTATGCCTTCATTTTGCTAGGCATGGCAAATGTTTTTATATATACGTTTAAATTATAACTGTGAAGCAACAACATTGCTATTAAATGTGCTATATAAATAAATAAAAGTTGAAGTTAAGTTCAAATTCCATTGTATTTTGGTGGCTTGATTGTGTAAACAACTTCAAAAACATTGCAACAACAACAAAAAAAAATTTTGAACAATGTTTTAGTCAATTTAGTCAGCTTTTTCTTTGAACCAGAAAGAAACTTTGAGAAGAAGGATAATGGAACGGTCTCCATTATAAATTGTCTCTGTCTCCATGCAATAGTAAGGCTTTCCTCTCTGTACACATATCCTTAAGTACAATTTTGCCTGTTTTATTTGGTGTCCCCTTCAAAACTTGCTTGTGAGAAATGTTATGTTTTATTGTCCCCCCCAACATTTAGATGAGATTTTCGCCCCTGCCCTCTCTCCTCCCAGCACTTTCCTGCTGTTTCTCTTCTGTCCTATCCCAATAAAAGCACATACTTATAAAAATTACCCGCTTGGAATTCTAAGAGTTTGTCAAACTTTGAGGCTCTTAATTTGCATTACTTATCTCTATAATGCTTAATTGTTTAAAGGATCTTAAATGCTTAAAAGATTTTGAAATTTAGCAGAAAGGTGTTTAATTTATTATGTGATGAGTTTTTGCCACACAAAAGCAGTTCATTAAGTGTACTGAAAAATCTCTTCCGACTTTCAGTTCTGTTCAGTTTCCATCTTACTTTTGAGGAAAGGGCCAATTTATTGCACATCCTGTTTTACATCCTCATTTCTGTATCTTAAAATGAACTTTACAGATTTAACCGAGTTCCACATGTTGCTGGATCAATATAATATAGGCCTACTGAGCTAGGATCACTTTTACTCTATTAAATCACTTTATTGCAGTTTGTTTTGCTATCCTTGAGCAAATGTATTTCATATCAAACACACGTACATACATTTTATTTATTGATCTTAAGAAAAGTGTGCTTTATTGTGAAACTCAGAATAAATACATTTGGTGACATTTGAAAGTTTCTACTAATGATTAATCAGTGAGCTGGCTACTTTGCTTGCACTGGTCATCACGATGTCTTGATAAGCAGCACGACTTTGAGATCCAGTGTCTGTCACGGAGGTAAAGTTAGTTTGAAGCTTGACATTCAGTAGACATTCGGATTCAAACCAATTAAACTCTTTGTCCCTGTAATGTTTTGAGCCCAAAATAATTCACATATATGCCTTTGCACTTGGCTTAATTTCTGGAGAAAAAAAGCAACCATATAAATTAAACAATTTAACTACATGACATTATACGTACTATAAAACCAATACTAAAATGTCAGAAAAACATCCCTGTTATTGCACAAGGCTCCGATTTTGGAATTTACATTTGATTTGTTTTATAATAATTTTACAACTTTTAAGGTATGCAATAATATAAAACCATTAAATGAAAAACACTGTTTGAGATAAAGGTATCAAACCAACTGTAAACATATTCAGAATATTATTCCCTTCAATGCACAAGGCTTGATTTTTCTGATTATGTTTTTACTGTTTTTATGTACAGTACTGAAACCATATTTGTGATGTTGAATAAACAAGCTAGGTAAACGCCTGTATAAAACAAGGGTAAACGTTATAATCGCTAACAGCGCAGACTACATCGGTAACAAAAGTAAATTGGTACGCAATAATATTTTTGGACACGATTTATTAATGACTCGGCATCATCTATATTAAAGAGAAAATAATCACGTCATTCCGATGTTTAAAGCTGAAGTAGGTAACTTTTGTAAAAATGTATTTGTGAAACCTGTCATTATGTCCTGACAGTACAATATGAGACAGACAATCTGTGAAAAAATCAAGCTCCTCTGGCTCCTCCCAGTGGTCCTATTGCCATTTGCAGAAATTCGACCGCTCCCGGTAAGAAACAACCAATCAGAGCTGCGGGGTCCGTAACTTTTTTTGTGTTCAAGATTTACAAAATGTATATAATAAGAGAATACACCATGAATCCATTTTCCAAACCGTGTTTTTAGCCTGTCCTGAATCACTAGGGTACATCTATAATAAGTGTTTATATTCTGACTATTTTACATTGCTTCGGGGTTACCGCGGCGGAGTAACCCGGGACCTTCGCGATTCTTCATAGACATAAACAGAGAGAAGTAGCTCCGGCTACAATGTTCTTCCGCAAGACGCAAGCAGTTCTGTTTATTAACCGCTAGAGCGTCAAAGTTACCGACTGCAGCTTTAATGTGAATAAAGTAAGCTTGACTTATGGAGTTCCACGACTACTAAAACACATTGTTTTCTCGCACCGGACTGTGTGTGTGTGTGTGTGTGTGTGTGTCGGTGGTGGTGAGGTAAAAGGGGAGCAGGCAGTGGACCAAAGTAATGTAAGGCAAGGCAGGGGGAGCTCGAGATGTTTAAAACTTTTTTTGTTGTTGCTCCGTTTGCATTTGTATTGTTTTACTTCTTACACAATTAGTTTAACTATTTATCATTATATTATTTGGACAAGGGACTATTGTTGCGCTCAGATGAAGGCTGGTTGTAAGTCCAGGTGCGTGAAAACCAGTAAAATGTAGAAGAGACTGTTGATGGTTCGCACTCTGAAAAACTAGACAAAGTCTTTAACAAAAAGAATCAATCATTTTATTAGAGCAAGAGCAGACGTTTCAGCCATCCAGCTATTCTCAATGCTCATAATGAATCAACAACAGACATGCAGTCAATTAATATCCGATAGATAATCAGGAAACAAGTAACAGGTGCAAAGGGAGGGGCTACAGCCCAGACCCAGAGAACAAATAGAAGCACAATTCATTGGATAGAAAAGTTAACAATATTTATCTCTAAAAAATAATAAAGGCATTTACAGAAAACATGAATAGTTTATCTCTTCATTCATCCCTTTCGGGAAAAGGCTGTTGAGTTCAAAAATCCAAAAAGATTCTCTCTGTAGCAGTTTTTTATCTAAATCACCACCTCTCCTTTTAGGCAAGACTCTTTCGATGCCCAGAAATTTCAGGTCAGAAATTGCATGCTTAGCTAGTTGAAAATGTTGGGAAACAGAAGAAGTTGCATCACATCTCCTGATTGCACTCAAATGTTCCAAAATTCTCGTTCGTAAAGCCCTGATAGTTTTGCCTACATACAACAATGGGCAAGGGCAGATCAAAATGTACACCACGTGAGTAGATTTACATGTAATCAATTGCTTGATTTTATATATCTTACGTGTGTGCGGATGTGTGAAAGATTGGAGTTTAAGGTAATGTATACAGGAAGTGCAACTTTTGCATGGAAAATTACCCTGGGCATTAGAAAGAGTACCAGAAGGAGGCGTGGCAATATCAGCATGGACCAGCCTATCTCTAAGGTTTGAGCTTCTAGAAAAGACACAAAGAGGCAAATCTTGAAAAAGTCCATTCAGTTGATAATCACTTTTAATTATATGCCAATGAGAATTAACAATGTTTCTAATTTCTCTGCTCAAAGGACTATGGGTCAGTTTTAGAATGCAGCGGTTCTCATTTTGTTTGGAGACCAAATTAGACAAATGTGTACCAGAGGCACGTACTTTGTTTAGTGCTGTATCAAGCCAACTGTTGGGATATCCCCTAGAGTTAAAATCTCTGTATAGAAGTCTTGCTTTTACCTCAAAGTCATTTTTGTCAGAGCAGATACGATGCAATCTGGTAAACTGACTGAAAGGCAGACCACGTTTCAGGGTTGTTGGGTGAGCACTTGTGGCATGAAGTAAGCTGTTTTTCTCTGTGTCTTTCCTATATAAAGAAGAAACAATATGTCCATCAATAACATAAATACAGGTGTCTAAAAAGTTCACACTAGTTGCACTCGCTGTATAGGTGTACTTAATAGAAGACCTTAAGCAATTCATGTATAAGACAAACAGTTCAAATTCAGATAATGAACCATGAAAAATCACAAAACAATCGTCAATGTATCTCTTGAACAATATTATCTTCTCCAAAAAAGGATTGTTATTGAACACATACTGTTCTTCCAAAAAACCAAGATATAGATTGGCATAGTCAGGGGCCATAGTGGCACCCATAGCTGTGCCACTGATCTGAAGGTAATATTGATGTTCAAACAAGAAATAGTTTTTAGTGAGCACTAATTCAGACATATTTACAATGAATTTAGTAGGTAAACCATCATCATTAGTCCGAAGATCAAGAAAATACTTCAAGGCAGTCAAACCATCAGTATGGGGAATGTTTGTATATAAAGAGGTTACATCCATAGTGGCAAGCAGAACATCCTGACCTAGATGACTAATTTGAGACAGACATTTAAGGAAGTCAGATGTGTCCTTGAGATAGCTTGGGAGCAAAGTAACCAAAGGTCTGAGAATGAAGTCTACAAAATTAGAAAGAGGTTCAGTAAGACTATTATTACCTGCAACAATTGGACGACCTGGTGGATTAGATAGATTTTTATGAACCTTAGGCAAAATATAGAAGGCTGGTCTAGTTGGGGTACGATTGAACAAGTATTGAAATTCTCGTTCAGAGATAAGAGAAGAGGAGTGAGCTTGCTGAAGGAATAGTTCTATTTGCTTTTGAAATCTACTGGTAGGATCAGTGGGCAAAGCTCTATAATAAGACCGGTCTTGTAATTGTCTTAGAACCTCCTGATCGTACAGGGTTTTAGGCATAATTACTAGACCACCTCCCTTATCAGCTGGCTTAACCACAATATTTTTATCTTTGCAAAGTTTGTCAAGGGCCTGTCTTTCAGAAAGTGTCAAATTATTCATGCCATTGTGAGAATGGGGATTGCTAAAAAGCTGCTCAACATCACGTTCAACAAGTCTACAGAAAGTTCGTTTTGAAGATGGTGCCTCATTGACCTCAGCGTCTAGTGTTGAGAGTGATTTTTTAGGAGAACAGTCCAGCGACACCGACAGCCTCCAAAGTGCCACACGTCCACGCCTAAGAAGACGCGCCGAGGTCGACGAGGCAGTAAGACCAGACAGCAAATCCACATCAATGGTGAGGAAGCAGAGCCGGAAAAAGATAACTTAATCTTCAACCTTACAGGCAACACCCTACACCCAGATGAAGTAAGCCTTTTAAATAAGGGTTTGAGTTTTGTCCCTAGTAAACCTGCTGATTCCTTTGTCACCAAAATAGAACTGTTTAAATTTTTTCGCAATCTGAGACTGAAAACCTATTACAAGGACACTAAAACTACCTCTTCTCAGATGTACAACAAACAGGAGCGAGGTAAATTTAAACCTACAAGTACTTTTTGCCCTCCCATCTTTAACCCTTCTTTGGATACTTTCTGTAGACTTGTTGAACGTGATGTTGAGCAGCTTTTTAGCAATCCCCATTCTCACAATGGCATGAATAATTTGACACTTTCTGAAAGACAGGCCCTTGACAAACTTTGCAAAGATAAAAATATTGTGGTAAAGCCAGCTGATAAGGGAGGTGGTCTAGTAATTATGCCTAAAACCCTGTACGATCAGGAGGTTCTAAGACAATTACAAGACCGGTCTTATTATAGAGCTTTGCCCACTGATCCTACAAGTAGATTTCAAAAGGAAATAGAACTATTCCTTCAGCAAGCTCACTCCTCTTCTCTTATCTCTGAACGAGAATTTCAATACTTGTTCAATCGTACCCCAACTAGACCAGCCTTCTATATTTTGCCTAAGGTTCATAAAAATCTATCTAATCCACCAGGTCGTCCAATTGTTGCAGGTAATAATAGTCTTACTGAACCTCTTTCTAATTTTGTAGACTTCATTCTCAGACCTTTGGTTACTTTGCTCCCAAGCTATCTCAAGGACACATCTGACTTCCTTAAATGTCTGTCTCAAATTAGTCATCTAGGTCAGGATGTTCTGCTTGCCACTATGGATGTAACCTCTTTATACAACCCGAATTCCGGAAAAGTTGGGACGTTTTTTAAATTTTAATAAATTGAAAACTAAAAGACTTTCAAATCACATGAGCCAATATTTTATTCACAATAGAACATAGATAACATAGCAAATGTTTAAACTGAGAAAGTTTACAATTTTATGCACAAAATGAGCTCATTTAAATTTTGATTTCTGCTACAGGTCTCAAAATAGTTGGGACGGGGCATGTTTACCATGGTGTAGCATCTCCTTTTCTTTTCAAAACAGTTTGAAGACGTCTGGGCATTGAGGCTATGAGTTGCTGGAGTTTTGCTGTTGGAATTTGGTCCCATTCTTGCCTTTATAGATTTCCAGCTGCTGAAGAGTTCGTGGTCGTCTTTGACGTATTTTTCGTTTAATGATGCGCCAAATGTTCTCTATAGGTGAAAGATCTGGACTGCAGGCAGGCCAGGTTAGCACCCGGACTCTTCTACGACGAAGCCATGCTGTTGTTATAGCTGCAGTATGTGGTTTTGCATTGTCCTGCTGAAATAAACAAGGCCTTCCCTGAAATAGACGTTGTTTGGAGGGAAGCATATGTTGCTCTAAAACCTTTATATACCTTTCAGCATTCACAGAGCCTTCCAAAACATGCAAGCTGCCCATACCGTATGCACTTATGCACCCCCATACCATCAGAGATGCTGGCTTTTGAACTGAACGCTGATAACATGCTGGAAGGTCTCCCTCCTCTTTAGCCCGGAGGACACGGCGTCCGTGATTTCCAACAAGAATGTCAAATTTGGACTCGTCTGACCATAAAACACTATTCCACTTTGAAATAGTCCATTTTAAATGAGCCTTGGCCCAGAGGACACGACAGCGCTTCTGGACCATGTTCACATATGGCTTCCTTTTTGCATGATAGAGCTTTAGTTGGCATCTGCTGATGGCACGGCGGATTGTGTTTACCGACAGTGGTTTCTGAAAGTATTCCTGGGCCCATTTAGTAATGTCATTGACACAATCATGCCGATGAGTGATGCAGTGTCGTCTGAGAGCCCGAAGACCACGGGCATCCAATAAAGGTCTCCGGCCTTGTCCCTTACGCACAGAGATTTCTCCAGTTTCTCTGAATCTTTTGATGATGTTATGCACTGTAGATGATGAGATTTGCAAAGCCTTTGCAATTTGACGTTGAGGAACATTGTTTTTAAAGTTTTCCACAATTTTTTTACGCAGTCTTTCACAGATTGAAGAGCCTCTGCCCATCTTTACTTCTGAGAGACTCTGCTTCTCTTAGACAAAGCTTTTATAGCTAATCATGTTACAGACCTGATATCAATTAACTTAATTAATCACTAGATGTTCTCCCAGCTGAATCTTTTCAAAACTGCTTGCTTTTTTAGCCATTTGTTGCCCCCGTGCCAACTTTTTTGAGACCTGTAGCAGGCATTAAATTTTAAATGAGCTAATTAAGTGGATAAAAGTGTAAAATTTCTCAGTTTAAACATTTGCTACGTTATCTATGTTCTATTGTGAATAAAAAATTTTCGCTGATGTGATTTGAAATTCCTTTAGTTTTCATTTTATTCAAATTTAAAAAACGTCCCAACTTTTCCGGAATTCGGGTTGTATACAAACATTCCCCATACTGATGGTTTGACTGCCTTGAAGTATTTTCTTGATCTTCGGACTAATGATGATGGTTTACCTACTAAATTCATTGTAGATATGTCTGAATTAATGCTCACTAAAAACTATTTCTTGTTTGAACATCAATATTACCTTCAGATCAGTGGCACAGCTATGGGTGCCACTATGGCCCCTGACTATGCCAATCTATATCTTGGTTTTTTGGAAGAACAGTATGTGTTCAATAACAATCCTTTTTTGGAGAAGATAATATTGTTCAAGAGATACATTGACGATTGTTTTGTGATTTTTCATGGTTCATTATCTGAATTTGAACTGTTTGTCTTATACATGAATTGCTTAAGGTCTTCTATTAAGTACACCTATACAGCGAGTGCCACTAGTGTGAACTTTTTAGACACCTGTATTTCTGTTATTGATGGACATATTGTTTCTTCTTTATATAGGAAAGACACAGAGAAAAACAGCTTACTTCATGCCACAAGTGCTCACCCAACATCCCTGAAACGTGGTCTGCCTTTCCGTCAGTTTACCAGATTGCATCGTATCTGCTCTGACAAAAATGACTTTGAGGTAAAAGCAAGACTTCTATACAGAGATTTTAACTCTAGGGGATATCCCAACAGTTGGCTTGATACAGCACTAAACAAAGTACGTGCCTCTGGTACACATTTGTCTAATTTGGTCTCCAAACAAAATGAGAACCGCTGCATTCTAAAACTGACCCATAGTCCTTTGAGCAGAGAAATTAGAAACATTGTTAATTCTCATTGGCATATAATTAAAAGTGATTATCAACTGAATGGACTTTTTCAAGATTTGCCTCTTTGTGTCTTTTCTAGAAGCTCAAACCTTAGAGATAGGCTGGTCCATGCTGATATTGCCACGCCTCCTTCTGGTACTCTTTCTAATGCCCAGGGTAATTTTCCATGCAAAAGTTGCACTTCCTGTATACATTACCTTAAACTCCAATCTTTCACACATCCGCACACACGTAAGATATATAAAATCAAGCAATTGATTACATGTAAATCTACTCACGTGGTGTACATTTTGATCTGCCCTTGCCCATTGTTGTATGTAGGCAAAACTATCAGGGCTTTACGAACAAGAATTTTGGAACATTTGAGTGCAATCAGGAGATGTGATGCAACTTCGTCTGTTTCCCAACATTTTCAACTAGCTAAGCATGCAATTTCTGACCTGAAATTTCTGGGCATCGAAAGAGTCTTGCCTAAAAGGAGAGGTGGTGATTTAGATAAAAAACTGCTACAGAGAGAATCTTTTTGGATTTTTGAACTCAACAGCCTTTTCCCGAAAGGGATGAATGAAGAGATAAACTATTCATGTTTTCTGTAAATACCTTTATTATTTTTTAGAGATAAAAATTGTTAACTTTTCTATCCAATGAATTGTGCTTCTATTTGTTCTCTGGGTCTGGGCTGTAGCCCCTCCCTTTGCACCTGTTACTTGTTTCCTGATTATCTATTGGATATTAATTGACTGCATGTCTGTTGTTGATTCATTATGAGCATTGAGAATAGCTGGATGGCTGAAACGTCTGCTCTTGCTCTAATAAAATGATTGATTCTTTTTGTTAAAGACTTTGTCTAGTTTTTCAGAGTGTGAACCATCAACAGTCTCTTCTTCATTATATTATTTACAATACACATATTTCATTTATATTTTAGGGGGGGGGCAACCCTCAGATGGGGGGGTCCAGACCCCCCCGACCCCCCCGCGATTTCCACCTATGAGAGAGGGGAGAGGGATCGGCAAAGGACCTTGAGATGGGAATCAAACTCGGGTCGCCATGATTATATTATTGTCTATACCAACACACAATTAACCTTCTGTTTATTATGCACATGGTGCAGTTGCTGACGTCCGCTCCTTTACAAGCGTTTTAAAATAAGCAAAATTCTAAGAAGCTGTCAAAACCATTGTCTTTATAGCTGTACTTCCCTACTCTCATTTCAGTGCCTTGCTCAAAGGCACCTCAGTCGTGGTATTGCTGGCCCGATACTCAAACCCACAACCTTAGGGTTAGGAGTCAAACTCTCGAACCATTAGGCCACGACTTCCCCAACCACAAAAAAACACACATCTACTAAGACATAAATGCTGACTTTATTAAAAAAAAAAAAAAACTAAAATGAGTTGAGCAAACAATTTGAGGTTTTTCGGAGAAGAGATGGGTGACTCAGAGAGAAACCCACAGAGGATGACCTGAAGTTACACGCACACACACAGGGGTACAAACACATCATCAAATCGAAAAAAAAAAAAAAACTATTGTTAATTCTGTAGTGTCAGACTATAGGAATATATACTATATGCCAACTATAGGAATGTTTCTTTTAAACAGTACTGAACAAGTTTGTATGTGTCACTTGAGGCTGAAAGTGCCTGAAGTGCCTTGAAACAAGCAACGTTATTCTAAGTGTTGATGTAATTTCAACTGAAACGGGAAGAGAGGGCGGGACAAATCGAGCAGCCCTGCCTCCCTTTTTAAAATAGCCAGTAAGGTTCTGTTTATGTCTGCTCGGGCCAAAGATATTGAGCTCGGTAAAGCCGCATTTAACAGCCACAGTCCAATAGATTACCCCCAGATTCAATAGAGAATGGGAATCTATGCCATGTTTTAGGTCACACTCAAAAGTGAAAACACATGCAAATCACCGCAGAACGTTTACTATTATTATTATTATTTTAAACCATTCAGTTTAAACTTTCATTCGAGTTCCGTGAATGCAATGCAGACATTTTAGGTTATTTTATGTTTATATGATTCAACTTAAGATTGAATTCGAATGATTAACGCTTACTGTATCAACATAGCAATAATTAAAAGCAAAAGTATTTAATGCAGACATTGATGAGGGCTATGGCATACTCTTTATCGATGTCTGCAGAAATAACTCTGCTTTTTCAGCTTTCTAACCATCAAAAAAGCATGTTTTTCAAACCTGCCGCGTAAAGGGCAATGGTACGATGTAAAGTTAGCCTCAACCACTCTAACATGATCTTAAGTAAAATAATATAAACATTAAATAATATTAAACGTCTACATTCATAATATTATGCAGTCTGCACAGTAGCTCCCATACGTAAATTCCCAGAATGCACTGCCGCTGTGACAACACATTCCCATTCACTTTGCCAAATGATTTCAGTAACCAACAGCACAAACACTACTAATTATTTCCATGTTTTTGCCACAAAATTATGTTTTATTATGTATGGAAAGCACATTCTCTGTTTATCCTGCTCTCTCTCTCCCACTCAAATATGCCATATCTATTTGCATTAAGGGCAGAAACAGGTCCTGGTGAGGCTCTTTTATATGTGCTGTTTCTTTGCTTAGAGCCACTGAGGTCCAACCATTTAACATATGTATTTTATGTATTTTATATATATATATAAAACAAAAAGATAAATATTAGAGGATTAGAACAGGGGTTTTCAAACTGTGGGTCGCGACCCACTTGTGGGTCACAGAATGGAACAAGGTGGGTCGCACAAAGTCACTTGGCTGCAGCTAAATTTGCGTTTCAATGACACACACACACACAGTTCAGTCTAGGGCTGCACGAAAGTGACGAGTGGGAACGGTGCGAGGCCGGTGGAGTGATTGGAATTGAGCGACACCTGCTCGACTCACCAGTCTCGAGAACCACGGAGGAGATCGGAAGGATACAAAAGAGGAGCGTCCGTCTCCCCGGCAACTCACTCCAGCCCACCGCCTCGAGCATCCTCCTTCGCCCTACTCGATGGCACTGCGGATTCACCTCAGTGCCGAGGGATCTTCGGCAGCGCGTCCCTCCTTCCTCCCAGGCTTCGGCACCAGTCTAACACATTAAAAACTTCTCAATCACGGGAAGGAGGAGGCGGGAACCGGGAACCCACTCGTCACAATGATATAGCCCACCAACATTAATAAGGACTGCAATATCCTTAGTGTGATTTTCGAATTGCAATTAAGTCCGCGTGCTTTGCGTGTTTTGAAGCGCGGGCGCGCACGAGTTGTAATAACAGTGAAGGTCTCAGAGCAATGTCATTAAAAGGTTCAATCGGTCCGCATTATTAAAAGAGAAAAACTTGCTCACTTCAATACACTATATTCCGCATGAGATTGCATACACCAGAAAACAAATGTTACGAAAACGGTTTCAGGTAGGCCATGTTCATTCATTTCTATCGTCCGTTTGAGCTCTGTGCACTTTTTTCGTTCGGGAAACGGTTTGTAAAAAGCATTTCACATGTACAGGGTGAGCAGTGCACAAACGCAGGGTTAATTGTAACACTACAAGATTTAAACATTTCCACATAACAAAATGCACAAAAAAATAATGCAATACTCCTTGACGTATCATCTCTTTTTAGAGAAAAATTTGCCAAAGTTCAGAAATCTTTTGAAGATATTGCTGAACATTAATTTAACCATTGCTAAAATAAATTTCTGCCTGAACTTAATGTCATCCAGTTTTTTTTTTTTTTGTTTATTTAAAACGAGACACATGTTTATTATTATTTTTTACCTATTTCACAATTATTTTAATCTCCAAACAGTTTTAGATAGTTCTGCTTTGCTTCTTATGCTTTTTCTAAAAAAAGTGTTGGATTGTGCTCCGTTCTCACCGACACACACGGAAGGATCGTGAATGCATTTTCTGCAACAAAACACAGCAGCGCAGATTACAGTTCACTGGAGTGAGCCTGTTTAACGTTTTTATGGACACTACATATTCTAAAGTCTGTAAACAAAAATTAAAACTTAAATATTAATAGTGATTTTTTTCAGGTGTAGGCCTACTCTAAAATAAAAAGTTTTTTTTTCTTAAATACTTCATTTCTGTCATCAAACTTTTAAGTAAGATTAGGCTTAAAGTAATATCAACCTTTTTTTTTCCTCAAATATTGTGGTGGGTCATGAAATAGATTACACTTGTCTAGGTGGGTCGTGGAATGGAAAAGTTTGGGAACCACTGGATTAGAATATTAAAACGAAAAATTTGAAATGTGGCCTTGGCAATTAACTAAAAATACTAAACTATTTTAATTACTTAAAACCGCATTAAAACTAAAAAGTTAATCTAAATAGAAATATAAAAAACTAATAAAAAAACTAATAATAATGACAAAAGCAAAAAAAAAATGCTATTTCAAAATAAATACTATAATAGTTAAATAATATTACATTGATCCAAATACACACACAAAAAGTTCAAGATATGCAATCTTGACTGTCTGGACAAGCCAATTACATCAAAATCTTCCTCTCACCTGTAACCTTGCACTCTCCACCCCCGGCGGTGAGCACATACCCATCCTGACATTCACACAACAGAGATCCATTACAGACACAAATTTGATCACACACACCTGAATCAAGACAACAGACATCTGGAGGTGGAAAGTGAATATTTGAATGGAAAAGTTTAATCTATCAAAGATAATATGTTTTGAAGACAACTTTGATTAACTGGAAATCATAGCATAGCCAAAGAGAGAAGCAACTCCTTTGGATTCCTAGAATAAGCTATGCATTTTATAACATTTAAAACTGTAATTAGTAAATTTTCACATATTAAAATGTTTCACACATAACGAAATGATCAGTTTTATTTCACATGGAGATCTCCTCACAGGGGCAGACATTTAGATCATGAGCTGTTGAATACTACTTATTTTAGCTCAGTAACTACCCTGTTCTGGAAAATATTGCTCATGGAAATACAATTTATGATCACTGACTGCCATCTGTTCTACAGTAACACTATAAATGATTGGATCACGTAATGTCAACGTCATTTATACAGTTTTCCAGTGTGACACATTTCTCACCCTGACAGTGTGTGTCCTTAAGCACTTTTTGTAGAGACATACACAGACATCTTCTATACAATTGTATATATAAACTGTTTATAAACAGTAGAATATAAATAGAACATAAATACATTTTATTTAAACAAAATAATATTAATGATAAGCTTTGTTTATAAAGCACTTTGCACACAAGCCTAGTATAGATCTATGTAAACAGTGAATAATTTTACTAATAATTTTTACTACCAATAATATATAACAACTTCCTACATGTCAGAAGAGCCCTGGCCTGAACACATTTCAAAGCCAATATTCAGTTATAATTATTATAGCGCCACCTGCTGGCAACAGAAAATGACTTGTTTCCCAATAACTTACATTAAAAATAATAATATACTTTATTTATAAATATATACCAAAGTTCTCTTCATCGCTGCCATCTTCACAGTCTTGATGTTGTCACACCTCCCTGAATTGGGCACACAGCGTCCATTTGTGCACCTGAACTGTGACGTAGGGGAGCGCGGGGCACAAAGTAACGCGGGGTAAAAAGTAACACAGACATTTTAGATAGTTGCAAAGGGTTAACTATGACGTTCTTCCGGGCTTTTCACAACACTGTCGGCAGACGTCTTCCCGCCATCTTTCGAGAAAGTTCGTCACATATTGGATGAGAACTGAGGAGAAACTCTTTCGTCAGCATGTAAGTAGGCTAGTGCATGTCTGTGCGCATGTGTCGAACTGTTCATCTGCTCCATCAGAGCAGTCAGGCTTGTCATCACAGATGCTATGAGAAGAAACGCAGCATGCTGCTGCCACACAGTGGAAGGAGCCACCAGTGCAACTCAAACAGAAGATCTCATCGCTGCTGTCTCTACAGTCATCCACATCGTCACAGCGAAGATTCAGAGGCACACATCTGCTGTTGTTGTTACACACAAACTGATCTATGCTACACTACATAACAGTAAAAACAGCTGTTTAGTTCTGAGAGGTTTGGAAAACAACACCATTTGAGTAGCAGGAACAAACTACATGAGGCTTAAGCTTTATCAGAGAAACAGGAGACAATTCCCTATTAATTCTATCTGGCTTTACTACATTTGGTTGAACTGTAGAAGTAGGTAAATACAGCCTAATCTGGGACATGTTTTGCACTTTTGACATCACATGGGAACCCTTGCAAGTATATATATATATGTGCCTTACAGTGAAATGTTCAGTTTGTATTAATCCCCACTGCACAAGCACTTCAAATTAATAATAATTTTAATCAACAACAATATTCTTTGAATATTTTGATAATTTAGCTATGATCATACACGAAACAAGTTTTTTTCATAAATGTATTACACAATTCATTAATATTGTGTGTACGTACAATAACATTTTTATGGTTTTCATAGCACAAAATTATTTATTATATGAAACTGTCCAAAATCACTGGGACATCTGGGACGCAAAGGCACCTTTTTCCATCTTTGACCACAAGATGTCATTAGTGTGCAACGTGTTAAAACGCTTCGAGAAATGAACCTTTTTACAGTACAGTTAAGGAGAAAGGCTAGCCTCGGTGCTGAAAAGCTTAAAGGGATAGTTAACCCAAAAATGAAAATTATGTAATTAATAACTCACCCTCATGTCGTTCCAAACCATTAAGACCTCCATTTATCTTCGGAACACAGTTTAAGATATTTTAGATTTAGTCCGAGAGCTCTCAGTCCCTCCATTGAAGCTGTGTGTACGGTATACTGTCCATGTCCAGAAAGGTAAGAAAAACATCATCATAGTAGTCCATGTGACATCAGAGGGTCAGTTAGAATTTTTTGAAGCAACGAAAATACATTTTGGTCCAAAAATAGCAAAAACTACGACTTTATTCAGCATTCAGTCTTCTCTTCCGTGTCTGTTGTAAGACAGTTCAAAACAAAGCAGTTTGTCATATCCGGTTTGTGAACGAATCATTCGATGTAACTGGATCTTTTTGAACCAGTTCACCAAATCAAACTGAATCGTTTTAAATGGTTCGCGTCTCCAATACGCATTAATCCACAAATGACTTAAGCTGTTAACTTTTTTAATGTGGCTGACACTCCCTCTGAGTTAAAACAAACCATGTCCCGGAGTAATTCATTTACTCAAAAAGTACACTGACTGAACTGCTGTGAAGAGAGAGATGAACACTGAGCCGAGCCAGATAATGACTCGTTCACGGGTCAAGTGTTAATGAAGGTGGGGTTATGTGTCATGTTACCTAATGAGATGAAAAGAACAGTTTTGTCCTGTGTTGAACATTTCCTTTTCGATTGCTTAAAATTTTACATATATTCTGCTGTTAAATTCATGTAATTGTTGATATGTCATCATAATAAATATTTTGACAATAAGCTAAACAACCAGTGTTTAAACTATATTTATTTCTATTCACTCAAAAAAATGAAATGTTGGGTTTAATTAAAAATATTATGTCAACAGGTTCCACACAATTTAAGTAATCTCAACAAACAATAATTTAGTTCATTTTACAAAAGAAGTTTAAGTAAACTTAACTTAACAAACCTTAGTAGAGTCAACAAACAACAATTGAGTTAATTGTTCATGAAAATTGTAATTAATGATGACAACATTTTTTAATAATGCCACTTCAGAAACACCACCCCCTTTAATTAGGATTTAATAAGTCCATAACACTAAATCAATAAAAAAAGAGTGCAGCTGCTCAATACAACTCAACATATAAACCATCTCTTAATTACAGTTCATCAAACAGATCATAAACATGTTTGAAATGCAATGTTGCATTTCCAACCAGTTGTTTGTATGTTTTGTTCTAAAATATATCAGAACAAGTTCAGTATTTCAAACATGTTTTTTTTTATTACTCACGTACATATCTAATGGTGCTACACTTCTGCAAGAGGGTGACAGAACAACAATTTTACCCATAATACACTGCAAAATCCTCAGCCATTGAGATTCAAGTCTGTATTGGTTTTATTAATCTGTTACTTTTATGCAACAATGTTATGTTGGCTGAACAAATAATTTTTAAGTAAAGCTGACAATACACACTTTTTTGTTGAATGAACTAGACTAAATTAAGTTCACATTGTTAAATTAATTATTTTAAGTAATCAAAACATGAACGGATTAAGTAAAATTGGCAAAAGTGAAAGTACATTTTTTTGAGTGCATATTCTACTGTTAGTATTAGTGTTAACTGTCTGCACCAAGGGTCTGAAAGTAACGCAGTTTCAATTCTCTGTATGTATGTGCTGTACATGTGACAGAATTGACAATAAAGCAGAC
This sequence comes from Carassius carassius, assembly GCF_963082965.1. NCBI lineage: Eukaryota > Metazoa > Chordata > Actinopteri > Cypriniformes > Cyprinidae > Carassius > Carassius carassius. Next base: position 25,444,600 of record NC_081775.1, on the reverse strand, counting down.
TTTGACTTTGGCTTTGACTTGAAACACAAAAGTTTTGGAACGGCATGAGAGTAAACAATAACAGACTTTATTTTATTTTTTGGTGAACTATCATTTTAAGTATGATATTTACATTTCAAGTCAAATTTTATCTCAAATAACTTCATCAGCATTTCATAAGTTAAAAACATAGGTTATCAAATAATTAATATCCTAAAAGTTTACATGAACATATCTCTGTAAAAGTCCATTACATGTTGTCCAGTGTGCTTGTCTTGCGATTCAGATTTGTGATTTGTGGATGCTATAAATGAGGCATCTTTGCAAAACATTCTTTTGAATCAAAAGAACTGAAACAAGATTCACCCCCATGCAAATGATTAAGATATGGCCTGTTGTGACCTAGTTTTGCATGTCTTGATGAGTTCATTGTTCCCAACTCATTGAAAAAAATGTTATCTTGACTTTACTTAATTTTATTATGTCAAGGGGTTGCACAAAATACATTTATCTAAATCCAGATATATTAAGTTGAGTGTAATTATATTTTATAAATTGGTTGTACTTATATTCTATCTACTCTATTATATTCTCAGAGACCTCAATACATGGTACACCATACATTTACTGTAACAATCAGTGAATAGGTGACTTGTTCGGTTTACTTAGTTTTGTCGTGGCCACGAAATAATAACTCGTGGGAACGTGATAATATGTAGTGGCCACGAGATCATTTTGTCGAGGTAACGACATCCTTATGTCGTGGCCTCGAGATGCTATGTTGAGGGAACAACAAGTTTTTCTCGTGGCCACGACTTCTTATGTTGAGGGAACGACATGTTTTTCTCGTGGCCATGAGTTTAATGCGTAAACAAACCTGCGTGACCATAGCAACCCAGGATTATCAGAGGTGGAATCATTAATATTTTATTTTGAATTAAGTAATTATTATATTAACCATATGCTTTGGCTACCGGGCTGTATTACATGCGATCGACAGTATTCAAATGAAGTTTATCATAAATAAATATCACATAAAGTGCATAATAAAAACTTTTTTTATCCATCCTACAGTCTTGTAAGTCCATTAACTGATAGTGTTTCCCACGTAATATGTGTACATTATTATTATTATCATTAGCCTATTATTATTGGTTATATTATTTAATTTCGTTTATATTCATTTTTTGCTTAAATTTCGATCTCTTTACTTAACATTCTGAATACTTTTGTAAATAATAGCGTACTGTAAATGCTCGACATTAACATAAAATGTCATAAATGTATAAAATGTAAATGCATAAATTTTATGTATAAATAATAATTTCTTAATTCAAAATAAACATAAGGATGTCGTTACCTCGACAAACGATCTCGTGGCCACGACATAATATGACGTTCCCACGAGTTAATATGACGTTCCCACAAATTAATATCTTGTGGCCACGACATATTATCACGTTCCCACGAGTAATTATGTTTTGGCCACGAGAAAACTAAGTAAACCTTACAGGTACCGTATGAATTGGTCATTTTGAGTGGAAAATGAACTCCAGGTGTCACAAAAAAGTATGTTACTAAACCTTACCTCAAAAGCAACCATAAAACAATGTAAATACAACTCGAAAACAGTGAAAAATGTAACATTTTTAATTATTCATGCCCCAGTGCATGATGGGAAATACACTGAAACAAATGATTCATTGAATTTACAAAAAAAAAAAAAATTATGGTAAGTGGTTGCAATCAATTTATTTTAGCTATATTTAAATAAACTAATTTAGTTGATTAACTTTCAGCAAAATTTGTTTATTTAAATGTAGCTAAAATAAATTGATTGCAACCACTTACCATAAAACATTTCAGTAAATTCTCTGGCTACGTCCGAAATCACATGCTTCTCTACTATGGAAAAAGCAGAATGCGACAAATTAGTATGTTTGAATCTTTTGCGTTCTTAAAAGAGTAGGCGAGAATTGCAATAATTCTCGCGAAATTCGGATGTACGTATACTTAAAGGTTAGTTCACCCAGATAGCAAAATTATGTAATTAAATAACTTACCCTCATGTTGATTCAAACCCGTGAGACCTCCGTTTATCTTTGGAACACAGTTTAAGATATTTTAGATTTAGTCCGAGAGCTCTCAGTCCCTCCATTGAAGCTGTGTGTACGGTATACTGTCCATGTCCAGAAAGGTAAGAAAAACATCATCAAAGTAGTCCATGTGACATCAGAGGGTCAGTTAGAATTTTTTGAAGAATCGAAAATACATTTTGGTCCAAAAATAGCAAAATGTGGCTGACAACTCCCTCTGAGTTCAAACAAGTTTGCAAAAAAAAAAAAAACGTTTTATTATGTAAAGCGAACAGCGGATCTCCAGTAAGCACATGTACGTCTCCAAAGTGGATTTATATAAACCATATACATCTTAAAGACGATTAAATGTCTATTTAATATGAGACAGAGAAATGTTCTAAGAGCAAATCACATGAACAGACATCTGAGTGAGAGATGTGTGTGTTATTATACTGCTTTAGATTAATGTAAGTAATGTAAATACATCTACATTAAGTAAACATAAGTTATCTGTTTCATTTGACCATTAGTATTGTTGATAAATTGTGGAGCTCTTGTGTTGGATAAAAAGTGAGTGAACACATCAGCATCTATCTCAACATGTAAATGTAGTATATCAGATAAATGAATCGAGACTGAATCTTGTCTGGAAGTTACAGGGACAGATGAGACACACGTGTGTTTATCTAATGAAGAGAGACTGAAGAAGAAATGCTGTACACTACATTCATCAATAAAACATATTTTAGATCTTAAGTTGTAGTTTATTAAAATTATTTCAAACAGAGTTATTACAGCACTTTTCTGATTCTTGATTGCTGTTCATTTGATGCAAATCTTTTGTGGTTGAGCAGGTGACAGAGGCATCTGTGGAAAAAACCTGAAACCAAAATATAAAGTAAGATCATTCTGTTACTTCTAATACAAAATGACTGCTTTTGTTTTGTGTTTGTGCATCTTTGCAGGATCTGAAATGTCTGCAGACAGCTGTGTGCAATGAGGATGGAGAAGATCACAGCAGCATCCTGGAAATGGTCGAGTGTCATGGATGAGGCGCTCCATCTCTCCAGCTCTTACTGCTTCATCTGAGCCAGATGTCGCTGTGGTCTCTTCATCCTCAGTGAGCCCAGAGCAGCGAGAGCATCTAGAGAGACCAAAAGACACTGAGGATGTGATTTTGGTCAAGTTTGTTCTCCTAGTTTCGGTTCATACAACATCAATCAATAAAACCTGAGTTTCAGAAGCTTCTAAAGCATCATCAAATAATGTCCTGAAGAATCTGAAAGTCAGGCTTCGTTTTGTGTTGTGTTTCAGGGTCTTAATCCTGGTCTTCCTCATACTCTCTGTGCACTCAGACAAGGACTTGATGTCCCTCTCTCATCATGATCTGATTCAGTCTGACTGCAGCAGTGAGGGACCTGATGGACGGATGTGGGTTCACCATCTGTACACTTTTAGAAACAGAGAAGTGTTTGAATAAAGCTTTGTTTCATCTGTTGTTGACTTGTATTTATTTATTGTGATGGTTATTTTTATTTGTTTATTCATGTCTCCTGTTGTTTTCAGTAAATAAAATGTAGAATTTTTTTTTCAACAACTCATGCATTCATTCATTACTTGACTGAATATTTAGATGTATACATCTTGGCTGCATTTGTCTAGTGTGAAGTCATATGGCATATGAAAAAAAAACTAATTACAATTTGTTTGTTTTACAATAAATATATAACTATTAGTCACCATTTATCATTATTATTGTTGATAAGTGTTGGGGTGGGCTAGAAATGCTTTCTGAGCTAATCTTAATTTTTAAGTAGTAATACTTACATTTTTCAAGTGTAAAATCAACAGTCTTCTCCAAAGGCGAGATCTTCAAGCCGCTGATCCATGTCTCATTTGTGCAGATATTACAAATACTGCCAACGCTGAGGAAAACCGTACTAGGTAGAGTTGTGACGTTACTGATGCTATGAGGTGTTTAATATTTAGCTAAGGATAAACAGCGGGTCATTTCAATAGAGTTAAAATATAAAAACAACACAAAATGTATTGGTTAAACTACAATAACAATAAAAGAGCATCTGTGTATTCAACAAGACCACAAAAGGAGCAAATTGCATCAACATCAAAATATTTAGATAGAAAATATTAAACATGTCGCAGTCATATCTTTGAAGCTGTTGCGCTTTTAATAACGTCACAGGTCACATAATAACGTAACCATGGCGGACCGCATTCATACCTGATTCATACTCAACGAGATTTGGCTGTAGAGTACGTACTCTTTTAGCGCTCGTTAAGTAAGTACTTGTTGAAATTAAGTACCTACTCATTAAGTATGCGATTTCGGACGCAGCCATTGAGTCATTTTTTTAGTGAATGGGATCATAACTTAGATATTTACTTAAAGAATCCTTGTAAACATAAACTGTTCCAAGTAAAATATACTTATGAGTTCCAACTTTAAATTCTACAAGCTTAAATACGGTACTAACTTAGAATTTTCTTAATTTTTTTAATTCTTGCCTTAACTAAATTAATGTAGAAATTACTTTTGTTTTTATGTAGTATTTACTTCACCAAAAAATCATCTAACTTACCTTACCCACCGCCCAAAAAACTGCTCTAGAACAAATAATTAAGAAGATTAAAGATTACCCATCCAAAACAATTTAGATCTCATCTTTAACCAAATAAGGCATTTGTGCACATGCGCACAGAATCAACTTAATATTTTCAAACTGAATTTAATTAATTCACATGGCTAGGATTTAAAACACATGTAATTAGCATAAAACCAATTACTTATTAAATTAAAATCAAAAACTAAATGTAAATGGATTTAACTAGCAAAATTTAATTACGCTTAATAATCATTTTTTTCAGTGCTGTTTTGTCATTAATTATCCCATTATTCCCTGTGTTCTTAAGTCCTGAGTTCCATCTAATTTTTTTTTTCAGTTGTTGTCCATGTTACATGTTTGCTTGGATGATTCCTGAGTTTTTCCTGTCCGTTTACGATTTGATTTATAATAAAGACTGTTCTTTTGGAATACCTGCTCTCTGTGAGGTTGGTCTACCAGAGACCGTAACGGTAACAAGATGTAGAAATGTAGGCTATCAGAGTAACAGTATTAATTTTCTCCACCAAGCAAGGACCGTAAAACATTACACAAAGAGAGTCAATGAAAGCAGATTTATCCTAAAGCTCATAAGTAGCCTATTATTTGTACTTGCTTAGACTACAGCACTGCAATCCATAATACACACAAAAGTGTAAAAAAAAAAAAAAAAACTCTGCATATGTACTCTTTGTTTCTCATACGCACTGTATAAGAAAGTAGTTTTGGAAACAACACCATATACTTCAGAATTTCCACCATGTTTAGAATAGGATTCTTAATCCCCTGTTATATTTCCCCACACCCAGTTTTTGAACATGGAATTTGTCCTTCCGCATTGCAGATGTGGGTTTTGGATCTCACTCCACATCACAAAAATCATGTGCGGCAGAAATCGGTGGACTAAAATAAGGTCTCTGTAAAAGCAAGGGTGGAACTGGTCAACGTTTTCAGAGGGGATATCCAGACCATCGGTCCTCACTCCAAAGTGGGATATAGGTTTGAGGCCAGCCTTTTCCAAACACATTCCCATGTAAACATCATCAATGGGCAGCAGATCTATAGAGTGCGACATGTTGTAGATCATTTTGGCCGTGAAGCCGGAGAGAAGAAAGCCTCCTCCACCACAGTATGGAGGATACCTATCAGACTCCTGTACTTGCACCGGGACAAAATATTTGCTTGAACGTTGTCTGATAGGACCCTTGTTCTGGATGAGGTGCCCAGCGAAGAGATGTTTACGTCCATCATTGTCCTCCTGACCTTGAACATACTCAACCATGTTAAACGGATTGGCAAAGATGTCATCGTCTCCATTTAAAAGAAATCTGACATGCGGGCACCATCTTTCCATCCACTCTAAGAAAAGAATCTGCTTCAGTGTGAGGTTGAAGAAAGAATCATTGAAGTCCCACTGTAAAATGTCTTGGTTCTCACGGTTCTCCAGCTTCAATAGTTTATTCAGCCGGCGCTTCTCAAAGCCAGTTTTACTCGTTCCGGTTATAAAGACTCTGCGGATCCACACACCTTTGTGCAATCTTTCTTTAGCCCATGTTTTCCGCAAAACTTCTCGTCGATCATAATTCTCTGGAGAACTCTTGATGACCAGCAAAAGGAAGACATCTGCAGAGTTTTGGGGTCCACCACACTTATTAGGCACATCAAGAAGCATGGGAAAACTCCTACAGTGTCGGTAAAGCAGGAAGTCTTGGATATAATTTGGCAGAGTAGAAAATCCAGTCACATTATAAGCAGACATATTCTGATGACAATGTGAAGACACAGGCTGCAGAGTTTCGAAGCTGGGCAAATCATTTTGTTGACTGAGCATCTTATATACGTCTTTGCTCTTAAGTGTCAAGTCATTTTCAAAGTTGTTTTTCATCATGATAATGACCAGGCACACAACACCTGTCAGAAGTAACACTATCGTCTGCAAGTTTTTCCTTCTCATCTCTGCACCTGTTTAAGAACAGAGACACAATATTAATGTTACTCAAATACAAGAGTATTGAACTTGGTCAAGAACATGAATGTACATCACAGTACAACAAATTTGATAATAATTAGAAAATGATTTTAAATGGCACATTTCAAAATAAAAGTGTATGTATGTAGTTTGGACATTCATTCCAGCTGCAATGTTCTGCATACAAGCCATTTAGGAAAAAGAGTTTGGGGACAGGGTAAATATTAACATTAGGTTAATAAATTCCCAGTAAACTGGAAGGATCTGGGTAAGTGGATCCATAACAAATTCTGTGCTATGTCATTTTTGTATGTGGGTGCAGTTGCTGGCATTTAATGAAAAAAAAAACATTTGTTGTTTTCTTAAACTTTTGCACTGTCCAAATCCCAACACTTGCCATCTTTGCACATTTCCTGTATTTGGCCCAAGTAAGCATGAAGATCACTGTGTGTGTCAAACTTTTCATTACCTGATGGCAGTGGTTCCCAATCCTGGTCCTGGAGAACCCCCAACACTGCACAGTTTTGGTGTCTTCTTCTTCTTCTTCTTCTGGTGTTTAATGGCGGATTGGCAGACCAACATAAATGGTGCATTTCCGCCACCTACTGATCTGGAGTGTGGAGTGTACTTGGCTTTGGAAGAAATGAAATTTAAAAAAAAAAAAATTAAATTCTATTTATTATTCCTGTTTTATTTAGATATTTAAATAATAATTCATGAATTCTTGTGTCTTGTCTTGTCTTGTCCCATTTCCTAGCAATACTTTTATTGAAATTGTATCAACTCCCATCCTTCCTAACTCTTGACTTAACTGTTGTCTCTCCCTTTTATATGCAGCACATTCTAAAAGAATATGCTGCACTGTTTCTAACTCCCCGCAATTATCACAGTTTCCTGTATCTTGCTTCCCTATTTTATAAAGACTATAATTTAATGCAGTGTGACCAATTCTTAACCTTGTAATAATGACATCTTTTTTCCTATTTCCATATCTTTTCCTCTCATTTCCAACCCGTTCCTGAATTTGATAAAGATGTCTTCCTTTAGAGTCATTATTCCATATCTTTTGCCATCTTTTACTAATTTCAATTGCTATTAATCTCTTGATTTCTGATTTACTTAGTGATGCATTCATTTCTATTTGTGGCTAATTTAATGCTTTCTTTGCCAACTTGTCTACCTCCTCATTACCATCCACACCCACATGTGCTGGCACCCAGAGGAAGAATACCAATACCCCTAACTGCCTTGCTCTAAATAAACCTTGCAAAACTTCAAATATTAAATCTTGTCGAGATTCCGATTTTCCACTCATAAGACTAGTGAGAGCAGCCATTGAATCAGTACATATCACAGTTCTTGATGGTTGAACGTCTTCAATCCACTGTAGTGCTAATATGATAGCTAGTAATTCAGTAGTAAATACCCCATTGAGACACATGATCCGATAATCTTTTTGCAATTTTTATATTAAATGTAGGATTGAATACTGCTGCTGCAGTTCTACAAGACTCTGGTTACTTTGACCCACCTGTAAATACCTGTAATACTGAATAATATTCTCGATTTACATACTGTTTAACTACTTACTTAGTTGGTATGCTTATTTGATTATTTATTTCCTTATGTATTTGTAAGTCAATTAATGGCATAGGATACATCCAAGGAGGAATTGCTGGTATTGGAACAGAAGGGGCTATTAAATATTCTTTCAATCCCAAGCTATTTGCCTCCTTCCCTACTACCCAACCAAAGCTTGCTATTTCTTTGTATTCATACTCCCAACATTCCTTCAAAAGTATTTTTACTGGATGATTTTCCAGATGTCCACATACACCAGACCAGTATCTCATCCTCAATTGAAGTCTGCGTTGTTCCAACGATAATTCTCCTAATTCAACTTGTAATGATACTACCGGAGAAGATGCTCCACAACAAATTTGCAATGCCTGATTTTGTATTACTTGTATTTTTTTAAGTAAAGTTTTATTCGCAGAACTGTATACCATACTTCCATATATTTGACCTGATCACTGCATAATAAATTCTTTTCAGTGACTGGCAACTTGCTCCCCAATCCGCACCTGACAAGCATCTTAAGACATTTATTCCTTTTTTAGACTTTTCTATCAATTTCTGAATATGAACTCCAAAGTTTAATTTATAATCCATCCACATACCCAGAAATCTCACTACTTTGACTTGTTCTAGCTGATTACCATCGGTTTTGGTGTCTCTTATCTGACACACATTTGAGGTCTTGTCTTCACTAATGAGCTGATGAGTATCAGGTGTGTTTGAACAGGGAGACTGTATAAAAGCCCTCAATGAATCAAGTATGTTTATAGTTAATTGGGAAGCATTATCTATTCTCTCCAGTTGCGCGGCAGCATACTCCCACTTAAGTTCATTGCAAGTATTGCACCAGCCATAGCGTCGATTGCATTAAGAGGAAATTGCCAGAAGCTTCGGTCAGGTGTGGACTGTTAGTGCTTGGTTTCTGCTAAATATCACTTGTTCTAATGATTCCTGAGTGGGGAGTGTAATAAGTCCAACTTTATTTTCCATTATGATAAATGATGTATTTGTAAACATTCCAACTGATATGGGGAGATCATTTGATGCAGATGATGGAGCATTATGGAAAAGAGGGAGAAATGTGGGATATGCAGTCAAGAAAATGCAAGATGGTATTAATCAAGTTGAAAAGTGGGGAACAAAATGGGGATTTAAGTTTTCAGTGGAAAAAACAAAAGTTATGTTCTTTACAAGAAAGAAAGGTAGGGAATGGAATTTGAAATTGTACGGAAATAATTTGGAGAGAGTTGAAAAATTTCGTTTTTGGGGAGTGTATTTTGATGTGAGATTTACATGGAGGGAGCATATTAGATATGTAGTAGATAAGTGTAAAAAAGTTATAAATGTCATGAGGTGTATTGCAGGATTGGGTTGGGGAGTGGAGGTTACATCGATGAAATGCATATATATATATATATATATATATATATATATATATAGCCTTAATAAGATCAAGGTTAGACTACGGAAGCATTGTATATGGTTCAGCAGCCAAGTCTGTGTTAGCAGACTTGGATGTTATACAAGCTCGGGCCTTAAGAGTGTGTATAGGAGCGGTTAAAACCTCCCCAGTATGTGCTCTCCAAGTTGAAGCAGGTGAAATGCCATTGTGGTTGAGGAGGAAGCAGCTGGGGGCTAATTATTGGGTCAATTTAAGAGGACATGGAGATAACCATCTGACAAAAAGGGTGCTTTGGACATGCTGGGAGAAAGAGACATCACAAAAAAACAAGTTTTGGGTGGACAGGGAATCAAATGGCAAAAGATACAGGAGTATATGAAAAAGAGTTTGGCATAAATGTGGTGTGGCCTATTAGACCTGTCTGGCAATTAGAAATACCATGTGTAGATCTGGAAATACTTGAGATTAAATGCAATAATAAGAATGCTGATTTAACTAGTGTATATTATAGTTATAGAGAATGTAAGTATAAGGGAGGTATTCAGATTTTCACAGATGGGTCAAAGGACATGCAAACAAAGGCAACAGGATCTGCAGTTGTTGTTCCTAGGTATCAGGTGGAGATTAGTAAAAGAACATCTGATTGCACATGTGGGAATTCAGGGAAATGAGAAGGCGGATCAGGTGGCAAAAGATGCAGTTAAAAAAAGAAAAGTTGAAGTCAACATTAAATTATCAAAATCAGAGGGGAAAGGCATAGTGTGGAGAAGTATAAATCAACAATGGCAACAGAGCTGGGATAATGAAACAAAAGGGAGACATTTACACGAAATCCAAAGCAAAGTAGGTATATCAAGAAGTAGGGGAACAAAGAGGAAAGAGCAGGTGATGATGAGCAGCCTGAGAATTGGGCATTGCAATCTTAATGGTACACTTTTTATTACAGGAAATCATCCTACAGGAATGTGTGAAAAATGTCAGGAGGTTGAAACAGTAAAACATATTCTTATAACATGCAGGAAATTTATTCAGGAAAGACAAGAAATGGTAACACAATTAAAAAAAAATAAGAAGGGTAGATAATACAGTAAAAAGTTTATTGGAGTATGGAGAGAGTGTGGAGGGTAGGAAAGTGATATTTGGTTTTCTGAGGATGACTGGATTAGATAGGAGGATTTAGTATGAATGAGAACAAAGGGTAATTAAAACCAAAAGGTGGCAGTAATGCAACTCAAAGGATGCCGGCTGCCTTAAAAACCCAAAAAGAAGAAGATTCCTGAGTGGTTTTAGTTGGTGCGTGTCAATGACGATATGTAAGTGCAATGTTATTATTGATGTTACTTTGAGATTGTTTCTAATCCCTTATTAATGTCGTAATTCGTGATGACTCATCTTAATGCTTAGATAATCATGACTGATCGTGAAGTATGTCATTTGTACAAAAATTGTCTAGTGTTTAATCAATCATGGAGATTATTTATACTGTAATGATTGGTAATCTGTGGTTTCAGTTGATTACTTTATAAAAAGAATAGGGCTTGGACGCCGCGTTGCATTCTGGGACGTGGCGGCCATGTTGATGGCCTCGCGAATGTAAACATACAGCAAGTCGAATGAGAAGAAGCAGAGTTGGGAGAAAGAAAAAAAGATGTTAAAATCGCGAAATGGTTGTGGGATTTACAGGGATACGCTAAATAGGGATGCCAGGGACCGGTATGTGGACAAAATCGGCACTATTAATGGTTTGGATCCATACGAATTTCACAACAAAAAAGTGGAGCACCGACCACGACTTGCTGCTGCACTTTTGCATTACAGATATCCTCGGCTACATTGTTTTTTTTTTGTTAGCGCCTACACTTCAGAACAGTTCCGAAGCTACAAGTCATTGGAGTCTCATGTGCAGTTCACAAATGGATTGGTTCAGGAGCTGTAGATCATCAAGCCAGCAAACAGTACTTCGAGTGAGTAGTTGTTGTCATAGTACAGAGGCCCTCCCCTTGATATCAGTCTCCGTCATGTTGGCAGGATCACGGCGGCAAAACATGATTGTTTACACGTGTTGTTAACTCTGTAGTAGAGGAGGTTTTCGCAATTCCGCACTGTTTTACCATGCATGGAAGTCACTGCTGCGTTAAAAACTGCTCCAATATCTCACACGATACATATGGAAAACATAGGAACAATGGAATACAGTTTTTATTTTTAGGTTACACCAAGCGCAAAACGGCGGTATTTGGAGAAGCTCTCAGGCATCCAAGATATCGACCCATACAAGCTCCCTGCAGCAGTGTGGCACAGAGACCTGGACCATACCTCCATGCACATATATGGACATTGTGAATTATCTTGTTTTTGGTCTAAGTTACTACACAATGCAGGAGTTTAAAAGCCACAAGTCTTTGGAAAGTTACGAGGCTTTCTGTTGTGGCTGGGTCCATCTACAAGCCTCCAGGGGATGAAAACCACATTGTACTGGCCAAAGTAAGTTTATTCACAAGCGTCTTAGCATGTTGTAATTACATTGCATTTAGCAGACACTTCTTGACCAAAATGACGAAGTAATTAACTGTGACCGTTACGTAAACACTAGATTGTAACGAGATGTTCAATGTACACAAACGTTTCCAACATGTTTTGATGTAGGCTAAAGCTGTGTATGTTTAGTTTAGTTGTAATTTGATTTTAGCCCAGTGACACCTACTGTACCAGTTTTTTTGTGTTTGGTGTTGGGGGCTGCAAAGTGGACAAACCGGTTCTAGGGTAGTTAAAGGGTTGGTTCACCCAATAATCAAAATTATGTAATAACTCACCCTCATGTCGTTCCAAACCAGTAAGACCTCCGTTTATCTTCGGAACACAGTTTAAGATATATTAGATTTAGTCCGAGAGCTCTCAGTCCCTCCATTGAAACTGCGTGTACGGTCTACTGTCCATGTCCAGAAAGGTAAGAAAAACATCAGAGTAGTCCATGTGACATCAGAGGGTAAGTTAGAATTTTTTGGTCCAAAAATAGCAACAACTACAACTTTATTCAGCATTGTCTTCTCTTCTGTGTCTGTTGTGAGAGAGTTCAAAACAAAGCAGTTTGTGATATCCGGTTCGCGAATGAATCATTCGATGTAACTGGATCTTTTTAAACTGTTCGCGTCTCCAATACGCATTAATCCACAAATGACTTAAGCTGTTAACTTTTTTTTTTTTTAATATATATATATATATATATATATATATATATATATATATATATATGTATGTATATATGTGTGGCTGACACTCCCTCAGAGTTAAAACAAACCAATATCCCGGAGTAATAAATGTACTCTCAAACAGTACACTGACTGAACTGCTGTGAAGAGAGCACTGAAGATGAACAAACACCGCAGCAGTCAGATTGTCCTGCACGTGTTCTTCTGCTCTCGCTTCAAGGTTGTGTGGTTCAGAGAGCCAGCATCATGGTCTTCCTCATCCTGTTGGTCAACGACATCCCCATTGAGAAGAGTGAGATTGTGAAGCACAGCAGCAGAATTGGCACAGCGGTGTTGATGTTAGTAAGATGTGGGGTTCACCATTTGTAAATACATGATCGTTAGAACAGTAAGTTTTTGAATTAAGCGTGGTTTCATGTGTTGTTGACTTGCACATGTATGCATTTATTGTGATGCTAACATTTTATACTTTTATTTTAATCATTTATACCTGTTTCTTGTTGTCAGTAAATAAAATATAAATATTTTATCCATTCATGTATTAATTGCTTGACTGAATACTTATGTATACACATCAACTGCATTATTGTATATTCATGTAGCTATGTCACGTCAGAAAACACATTTTGCTGCTTTTACTAAAATTTAATTTTAAGGGGAAAAAAAATCTATATAATTATTGGTTGGCATTTATCATTATTGCATGTAAGTGTTGGGGTGGGCAAAAAATGCAATTCATTATGGGGTAATCTTAATTTGAGTAGTAATACTTACTTTGTTGATTTTATACTCTAAAAAAAAAAAAATCTTCTCCAAAGGTGAGATCTTCGAGCAGCTTTTTGACGTGTGCAGACATTGCTGAGAGAAACCGTACTGGACTGTTGAGTTAGTGATGCTATGAGGTGGTAGTGCACCTGTACCCCTTTTTTATTATTGCCAAACTTATTACATAAAAGATCAGGGTAAGACGATTGTTTCTAACAATCAAAACGCCATAAAACAGTAAATAAATATTTAACGTATTCATCATAGTATGAGATACTATACAAGAAAAATAAATTCACATAAAATAAGTGAAAAAATATTCTAGAGATAACGATTTTGGGTTTTCTAATTCTATAAAAAAAACACACATTAGTGGAGTTGAAAAAATATAAAATCTTAAGTTAACAGTATTGGCTAGACTACAATCTTCATTATCAACAGAGGTGGGTAGTAACGAGTTACATTTACTTCGTTACATTTACTTGAGTAATTTTTTGGGGTAACGAATACTTTTCGGAGTATATTTAAAGATGGGTACTTTATACTCTTACTTGAGTAAATTTTTGGGGAAAAATCTGTACTTTTACTTCGTTACTGTGGGCGACGCTCCTGCTCTCTTTCTGAACAATGAAAGATTAGTAGCAATATTTATATCACATTAACTTTCAATGTTAAATTCACATTTAATATAAAGTCAGTCGTATTAACAATATGTTATGGCATGACACCTATATCTGTTACTTAAGTAAACAGACAGGGTTTTATAATAAATTACATAAATTGGAGTAAAGGCTGATGAAATATATACATTTATACACGCACACATACATTACATACATTTTATCTATATATCTAAATAAAAATAGGCTCAGTATATATGACCCAAAGTAACTAGTAACTAACTACTTGAGTAGATTTTTTATCCGATACTCTTTTACTCTTACTCAAGTAACTATTCAAGACTAGTACTTTTACTTTTACTTGAGTAAATATTTCTAGAAGTACTTTTACTTTTACTTGAGTACAGTTTTTGGGTACTCTACCCACCTCTGATTATCAAGATACTTACAAATACATTCATTAAACCTGTCACTCATATCTTTTAAGTTTTTACGCTCGTTTGAACTTTGTAGGTCAGATGATCAACATAGCGGATGATGATATCCAAATCGCATTAATGCTTCATACACCAATACGCATTCAGACTGTAAAGTATGTACTCTTTTATTGCTGGTTAAATTAGTTTTTATTGAAATTAAGTGCCTAATTAAAGGGTATGCGGTTTCGAATGCAGCCCGACAAAATCTCGTTTTGACATCTCACGTGGTTCTGTGTGATTTGGACAACTTCAAGTTACGCCTCTTTCGTCAAGTTACGCCCACTTCAAGTTACGCCCCTGTCTTGCAGTCCATAGACATGATGTCTATGTTGCAGTCTGCAGACAGACCCTTCTCCATCTGGGACGCAAAGGCACCTTTTTCCATCTTTGACCACAAGATGTCATTAGTGTGTAACTTGTTAAAAAGCTTCGAGAAATGAACCTTTTTACAGTACAGTTGAGCGGAAAGCCTCGGTGCTGAAAAGCTTCATTTCACCATCACTACTTTTTTTCTTTTAAAGAGGAATACCTGAAGTACATACAGTGTTGAAACGAGAAATGTATCTCGTGATTTTCTATAACACAATTTCATAGAAGAACATACCTGTCTGAGTACTATAAATATTTTTCTAAAGTTTGCATGACTGAATCTCTAGATTTATTCAAGATTTATAAATTATAATTCTTATTTAACTTTCCTTTTGAAATCTTAACAAAATAAAAAAATAAAATAAACCAGGGTCTTCTGGTTGAGTTAACACAGAATAACTCTATTATTTAGCCTTAAATATAATGAATAACAATCCAAAGTAAAATCATTTTTATATAATTACGTAACATGTTAAATTATAAAATTATGCATTTTATATGGCCTATCTTATATATTATGTCTGTGAACACTGAGATCTTCATCCAAATCCAATTAATAAGCAAAGGTATCCAGTTAAACTAATATTATTTTTATGATGGAATACGCAACATTACCAAGGATTATCAAACAGATTAGACATATGCATTTATTATTCTTGCCCACACAGATTTACAAACATCCCCTACCTTCTGTTGAATGTTTTTAAACTGACACACACTTCAACAGCAGCAGTAAAACACCAAGGTGTTCCATGCCTTGTTCGGCGTTCTTTAAGCTTTATTAGCATCAATATTATTTATTATCAATTGTTTATTTACAATAAATGAGCCTGCAACATATTAAACTGAAACCACTCTTTTATCTGAAAAGCCAAAAATATAAACTATTTTACAAAAATCAGCAAACTGAAGCAAAGGTGGGAACAAAACTCATCTCTAATCACCTGTGAGCAGAATAGGATTGGAGAGATGGAAAAGGAGAAAAACAAAGCTTCAAAGGGGAGATGTAACATATAGCCTACTAAAATACAGGCTATTCGAACCATATTTACTCTTAGTATTAGTATAGGAATACTTGTTTTTATTACAGCCCGTGATAATTAATACATTACAAAAAAAATGTAAATAAAAAAGAGGCAAAAAGAACTCCACTCTACGTCTACAGCGTCACGCGCCTTCTTTTTTAAACGCGATATCCTCCAATGAGAGCGAGGAGGGGGCGGGACATTTGGCAAATTACGCTGCAACACTTATTGCACTGATTGGCTATTATCTGCAAGCAAACAGACTGTCATTAAATGCATTGGATGTAATGAATGGAGGCCACCCCGACTTTATTAATTAATTAATTTATTTTTATTGACATTCCTGTCTCTTTTTTTCAGTGACGCCCCAATTCTATCAATATCCTGTCTTAACGTGTGGAGAACGGACTTTATAAGTCTATTAAAAATGAACTTCATTAAATTGTTCAAAGTAATTTAAACAGCAAAAATCTAGAATAAAAGAAAGGCAATAATACAGTTTTATTACAATGAACACAAATTGCAGATACATAAACTTATATCACATACTTTTTTATAGCGAGCATTAGAACACGTTCTTTACTTGTGGTATATCTTACTTTACAAAGTGGTGAAGACAAAATTATTTCCTCACGATAAATGGCACTCTGATCTATGGGCTACTGATGCTTTGTAAGGGAAAAATGCTATCAGACTTATCTCTTGTGTAATATGGAATTACGTATGTGCGTTGACCTATATAATCATGACATTCCGACAGCATTAACACCCTTGAGTAACATTGATCCAGACGTCCAACCAATATGTTAAGCACACAGGCAACACAAATACACCACTGACACTGGAAACTATTTTTTAGCAATTAAAAAAGAAGCGTTAAAGATCGTGTCATTTTGCCTTTCTGCATTAAAATGCGCAGGACAACAGTACTAACACGATGATAGCACGCTGACATCTTTGCATCCATGCATTCTTTTACAGCAGCCTTTGCTCTCCATAGTGCCGAGTGCAAGTTATAAAACTCAAGAGTTTTGTGTTTTGTAATGCGCCTCGGCAGCCAATAGACGCGCTCGCTGATGCACACGTGATGTTATTTTTTACGTAACTCACGGACAAAACCACTGTATGTTCAGGACCGCGAGTCAATACGTTCTACTGTACCGAGAACTATAATAGGAATGCTTTGACATTTTTATTTATTTATTATTTAGGCGGGGCGTATCTGTGAATGTCACTCGCGAGCATGTCGTTGCGAAGACTAGACCAAGAATATGCTTTGGAGGAAAGGGGAAGGTTTTTTATAGCGCCAGAAACAGAAGGCGTCTGGGACGAGGAAGACCATGTTGATCACCGCCAACTAGTTTTATCGAAAGCTGATGCTTTAGCGTCGGAAAATCGTCTCAAAGAGGCTGTCGATATGTTTTCTATGGCTCTCCGGTGTGGCCCAGTCCGGCCGGACCAGCTGAGCAGTTTAGTCGGATGCGTTCTGCGCAACTTCAAGAAGAAATCAGAAGAGTCCTCAGCCAAAAGTGAGCCAAACTGGACACAGGATTGTGAATTTGACTGCCCTGGCTGCCATAGTTTCTTAGCCGAGCCCGTGACGGTGATATGTGGACATACGTATTGTAGGAGATGTATACAGCATGGCACTCTTTCCAAATGCAAACTGTGCAGTGAAGACATTAGGAGGAGGCCTGGGGATCCCCGAGTGAATGTGATCCTTTCTGGACTTGTAGAAAAGTGGTTCCCTGAAGACGTGAAAATAGCTAAATGTATAGGGGAAGCTGAAAGCCTGTTGAAAGGCAAACACTACGACGATGCTATTGCACTAACGAGTCAGTTATTAGAATCTGGTAAGTTCACATCCTTGTCTGTTCACTAACCTGGCAATAATGCCATGAGCGAGGTAACTAGGTCACAACACGTCACATATTGTTTATTAAGAGGGTCCGAGGATGGACAGGGTTCCTATGACCAACAATTGGATTGACAGCTGTAACTTATGTATAAGCCCTGCCCTCAGCTATCATGTAACTGGCGAGTGCATGTATTACAAAACGCGCTCGCGTGGCGCGTGCGCACTCTGCACGCGTTGTGTAAGGCAGGTCGTGACACAGGGTGTTTTGTAATCTGAGGCAAACTGAGTTTGATAATAACAAGTAGAGCAGTATGTAATAGCCACAATGTTCAGGTGTTTGGTGTTTATTCAACAGAGAGATGCCTAAGGGCTGTCTAATATTCTGTTATGTGGCCTAAATACTAAAAATGCATTGTTGCATTTGTTAAGCAACAGCTGGAATTTAAATAGGCTACAATCAGGGGAACATTTTTCAATAAGTCAATTGATATAAATATATATATATATATTTATATATATATATATATATATATATATATATATATATATTTATATATATAGACTGATAGATACATACATGCATAGATTTTTAGATTTTTTATATTTTAAGTGATAATATAAAATTAGACACCAGGCAGAGAAGGCCCCATTTTTACTTATTGCATGTTGTTACCAGTAATATTATTTTTAAATCTAATATTATTGTAATTCATGGGGCTATTATTCAATAATGTTGTAAATTACATGTATATTTCAGACAGTTTTACTTTTCATTAGAACTTATTGGCACATTGAGTGAAATCATTCAGTTTGATTTCATAGTGTTGCTATTATAATATGTTTAATTAATTTTAATATGTAAATATTATTATGCCTGTTTATAAGTTATAGAACAACAAATGTACCTTTATGATGAATCTCTTTCACTGGGATTCTGCTTTGTCTGTTATCGGTTATCCAGTTATTTAACTAATTAAAACTTGTCAAAGCACAATTTTAATAGACTTTACTGTACATTAAAGACACTAATATTGACAAGAATGATATCAAAAGTCACTTATACGTTCTGTGAAAGTTTAGCCAAGGGGACTTCTTGCCCCACTGTGTTTTATTTGTGCTGTTGATTCATGATAATCTATCACCATATCATCTTTGTAACAAGTTACATAACGGCTACATAATGTCAGAACCTTCTGGTCGTTCTACACCAAAATTGGGACACTTCCTCGTTGATAACCCTCTGGCACATTGTATTCTTGATGCGTATCTTGATGAAAGTGGTGGTTCAGATCCATAAAGTCCCTTAATGTATCCCATAGAGTCAGTGTAATAATCAGATTGCGGCAGTCTCCTCTCTTCTGGTGTGTCCTCATTTACCCTTGTGAAAAAGGCAGTGCTGCTGCAGTGTCACATCCTCTCTCCCTTTATTCCTGTGGCATTTCAGTGCGTGAATGTCTCTCCTTGATCTACTGATCTTACACATTTACTCTATGCCATCTGAAGTATTGAAATAATATCATTATGCTTGTCAGACAGACTTAATTAAGTGGGAGTTAGAGCTGTGCTTTTGCGTTTTTTCATGGTCTCTCACTGATTCTCTCTGTCTCTCAGACTCTATTAATGTGTGGGTGCGGGTGTGCCATGCCGAGGCTCACAGAGGACTGAAGCAGTACCGTCAGGCTTTGGAAAACTGGGAGTCCTGCCTGATTGCTACCCCATCCCCAGAGGTACGTCGATGAATTTTCCTAACACGTACTGCCACAGATGACTAATTTACAGTACATCGGCATGCTTTTGCACAGATTTTAGTAGCTGGATTGTTGCTTTAAGTACAGGCGGCAAACTTAAGTTTCCGAATGTCATAGTCATAACTCAATGGATAAATGCTTGTTTGGCATTAAATGTTTGGCATTATATTATTATTATTATTATTATTATTCATGTATACACATTTGTTGAAATCCTCTAGGACTCTTTAATTTTTATTTGCTTAATGTTCTCAAAGAAGTGAGACCAGATAGTTTTATTTTTTATGATTTGTACTTTATTGATTTACTTATTCACAAACAGGAAATAATATATAAAAACAATCATTTAGTTAGTCAATCAAATGGTAACAATATAAATCTAAAAGAAAAAAAGGTGACTTGATTTATAACTTTTTAAAAAAACTTTTATGAATTTATTTTCATTGATATAGTTTATCTATTTATTTGCTATTTCTATTATTCACTTGTTGCTCGCTATGAACATAGCTGTGGTTATAAGCAATCACTCAATCAATTGTACACTTTTGCTTTTAAACAATGATAATAAGTGCGAAGTATAAATTACGAAGTATTTTTAACTACAATATCAATATTTCCCAAATAGAGAATGTTACCATGTTGACTTTTTTAATCAACAGATTTCAAACCAAAAATGATAATTATGTCACAGAAAAGGGCTATCCATATTATTTAGTGCTGCTTTTTTTGTAGATTCTTGACCATGAATGAGTTTGAATGTTTTTCTTTTTCAGTACTGATGATTGCCATTCATTTATTTCAGCACCATCTATTTATTAAATTAGATCAGGTTTACTACATGGTCTTGTGTCGATAACGAAAAACTGTCTGGGGATGTAGTTGAGTTAAACAAATGATTAAGGTATAAAGCATGTTTGCCAAGTTGACAAGTGAGATAAGGAGATACAGACAGGTAGGGATAAGGCAGAGATGTGGGTCACTCAAGTGTGTATTTATCTCAGAGTGTCTAGCTCTGTTATTAGCCTTGAGACCATTAACATGAATAGACTCTCAGTCCCATTCGAGTCAGATTAACCCCAAAACAGCATCTGTGCTACTGGAAGCTAAATTCACTCTGATCTGTCTCTCTCTCTTGCAGGGATACTTCCGGAAAGCAAAAATTCTCCAAGAGATGGGTCATGTAGATGACTCTCTGCAGGTCTTCCTTCAGTGTTTGGCATTGGATGAAAACTTCCATCAGGCCAAACAAGAGGTCGAATTGGTGAGATTAATTTCTGCTTTTGTAGTTTAATTCAGTGGAAAAGATCATAAAAATTGGACATTACATTACCAACCTGAATTTCAGTATCGATACTTATTGATATTTTAGAAAACAGACATCCTTAGATGACTCGTGAAATAAGCTAGGACATCATCTCAAATTTATATTACTTTATTCAATAATATATTAGTTATAAGTTATTGTTATAAAGTAAATTTAATTTAGATTCATGTTTTATTTATATTTTATTTCATTTAAAATTTGTCTAGTGGAAGTTGTAGAATAGCAAACATTATCATTAAGTCTGTATTGTGCTACTTTGCTGCTTTGGCCATCTAATATGATTTTGGATATGAATTTTGGCACACTAGTTATGGTCTAACGATACTCAGTGTTGATTCATAATGTAGTCCAGAGATCAATGCACTGGAGCCAGAACTGTTCTGTTACAAGTTCACTACAGTTTTAGTTATTTGCATTCTTAAAGGTCAACTTATTGTAATGTGCTGTGGCCAAAATGCTGTTTAGAATAACTTATGGACCATAATTGAATTATGTAAGATTATTATTACTGGTGAAGCCTTGTGACTTTCTGCCTAAGTCTAGAAAGATGAAGAAGGTGTGCTGTGAGCGTTGCGTAATGTGTATCTTTCAGAGTGTGTGTGTGTGTGTTTACAGAAGGCTTAAAACACACTCTCTTATGTAATTAGGTGCTTTTCTTTGGCCTACATTAAGACTGAGAACTATTTTAAAGGAGAAATCATGATCTCTCAATGACATTAACAAAGACTGGTGACTTAAATAACAGTTATGATGCATAAACACTAGCTAGAGGTGCCTAATTCTTGCAATCTATTTACCTTAATTTGCACCGAATGCAGCAAGATTAGTTGTGCACAACATTCCATTTTAATGATTTTAAGATTTTTTAAAATGTTTTTGAAAGAAGTTATGCTCATCAAGGCTGCATTTTTTATCAGTAATAGACTACAGACAGTAATGTTGTGAATTATTATTACAATTTAAAATAACTATTTTCTATTTTAATTTAGGTTAAAATGTAATTTATTTCTGTGATGACAAAGCAGAATTTTCTGCATTATTACTCCAGTCTTCAGTGTCACATGATCCTGGTGCTCAAGAAACATTTCAAGAAAATTCTTTGTGGAAACTGATACTTTTTTTCCCCCCAGGAAAAAGAACATTTGAAAACATTTATTTGAAATATAATTTTTTGATGCACCCTTTCTGAATAAGGTTTAAGCTTTTGAATGGTACTGTATATAAGAACGTATATTCTTAGCTATATTGTCTTCTAAACCTCTGTTAAACTGCCTGTCTTTGTTCCATCTTTTTTGTTCTTCATCTTCAGATCTTGCATGACCTGTTGGCTCCGGCCTGCGATAATGTCAAGGTTGGTTTGAGAGAGACAACCCACAACACTTCCTCACACTTGCGCAGTAAAACCCTTGTGTCCGAGGGCCAGGATCGAGACCAGCAGACCCAGTTGCAAGCCCAGCACCAGTCTGACACACAGGCAGCATCTCCCCAGCAGCCCCCTACAACCTCAGAGGTTTGCTGGTCACCTTTAACACCTTTAGAAATAGATCTCTAAAGACATTAGTGCTTCTTAATACTTTAACACTTCATTTTTCTATGTCTGCAGAAACCAAGTCGGTGTGAAAGTCTGGAGCGCTCCGGCCTGAGCAGAGCTCACTCCCTTCGTGTTCATGGGATAGCAGGAGGTGTAGAGGAAGGGCTTAAAAGAGTCAGCTCCGCCCCACAATTGGGTGACCCAGAAAAAGGCATGCTGCTAAAGAGGAAGCTTTCTGTGTCTGAAGCAGGGCCTGGCGTGGCTTACAGCCACAGCAGTAAATATAAGAAGCAAGTAGGTAAGTCGTCTCGCCTGATAAGAACGTGATGCCAACAAAAGGTTGAAAAGCAACTGTATTGACTGCACATCTGAACATTTTTATGACAGCCAAACTATAATTTAGCTGGTGGTTTTCCAATGACCCTAATAAACTATTATACAGGGCATCCTTAGACTGATTACTCCACTTTCTGTTCAGGCAACCTAATGATCACTCAGAATAAAAAATATGTGAATTTTCGAGTTTGCCTTACTTTCACTGGCACTGTGAGCAGAATGCATTTCTATCATCAGCTAAAAAAGTGTCTGCAGTTTGAGTTAAAGCACTAAATAAATTATGAGTGTCCTCATCTCTCTGCTCTTCAACCTTTCTCCTTCAGCGACTGCCAGTGCAGCTCCTCCTGTTGTTACTGAGGAAACCAAGTCCCATCGAACCCTGCCAAAAGACCTGCTGGACCCAAATGACTTTGAATGCTCTCTCTGTATGAGGTGAGAGAAAAGTGTGTGTTTCTAGAGTAAAAACAACTAAAGGCCTAATAAAGAAGTAAAGAATGAAAGTAAAATTAATCACTGCACTGTTTCTCCTATATAAACTTTAGAATAAATAATATAAAATAAAGATATCTCTTGCAGAGTTCTCAACTGTTTTAAATGTGTTTGCTTTTTACATTTTATTTTGTTACTATTTTGTTTAATGGTAATATTTGATTGAATGTGTTTTATAGCAAAATAGTTTCTAAAAATATATTTTATAAAAAAAAATACTTGATGTTTCTTTAAGAATTCTCAAATATTTTAAATAGATTTTTTAAAAATATAAATTCATATTTTTAATGTTTAAATATGATTTAATGGTAATATCCTAATAACATTTCTTGCAGAATTCATTTCAATCGTTTTAAATTCACTTGATTAAAAAAGTTAATATTTCATATAATGTCAAAATGTGGGTTTTTCTGCTTTGGTATCGTTTGGTAGTTGAAATCACAAGATTTCTCTGTTATTGATATCAGCTACTGTTAACATGGTATTGTGAAGACTGGCATTAGCCAAAAATACATTGTGTAGGTCAAAATTATAGATTTTTTTATGCCAAAAATCATTAGGATATTAAGTATAGATCATGTTCCATGAATATATTTTGTAAATTTCCTACTTTAAATATAATAAAACGTAATTTTTGATTAGGAATATGCATTGATAAGAACTTTGGACAACTAAAAGTTGATTTTCTCAATATTTTGAGTTTTTTGCACCCTCAGATTCCAGATTTTCAAATAGTTGTATCTCGGCCAAATATTGTCCTATCCTTACAAACATACATCAATGGAAAGCTTATTTATTCAGCTTGCAGTAGATTTATAAATCTCAATTTTGAAAAATTGACCCTTATGACTGGTTCTGTGGTCCAAGGTCACATATGTGTCAGTGAAAGCGTGCTTGTTTACACCCTGAAATGGTATAGCTCAAGATCATCTCCTGTCTCTTTTCTAGATTATTCTATCAGCCTGTCACGACAACCTGTGGCCACACATTCTGCAAAAACTGTCTGGAGCGCTGTCTAGACCACAATCCCCAGTGCCCTCTCTGCAAAGAAAGCCTAAAAGAGGTTTGTCTCAAAATCACAGACTGTGCATTTGCATGGCAAGCAACAATCCAGTAATTATAGTAGCATTTGGGGCTCAACAAGGCTTTTTTTAAATTAGGTTAATTGTATTATTGAAATTAAATGAAATAAAATCCTAAAATTGTGTTGTATTTTGTTTTAATAAGTCAAATTTATTTAAGATTTACCACCATCATTTTTATAGTCCATAATCATTTTTGCTAAAAATGATTGCATATTATCCAAACATTACTGATTTCTTTATAATGTTAATTTTAACTAATGCTTTCAAGGCTATCACAAGTTTCACACTGACTTCAGGCCATTCAGTGATCCTTATTGTTGTGCACTGAGATGACATTTTTTGTTCATTTGTTTTCAAACTGTCAATGACATTTTAAATGATTTGAGCATTAGTAACCAATCCAATTCTTTCTGCATTTCTCTTCTTCTCTTCTCTTCCTCCTCTGTTTGCTTCTTCATACAGTATCTTGCCTTCAGAAAGTACACAATCACACAAGTGCTGGATAACATCATTAAACAGTATCTATCTAAGGAACATTCAGAAAGACTGAATCTGCATACAGAAGAAACAAAAGAGCTCTCAGAGTAAGTTTGCACAACTGCTTCTTTTTTTTTTTTTTTTTAAGTGTCACATAATGTGCAGCTGCTTTTGCACTGAACTTAATATTTATTTGCTGTGCATAATCTTTTGGTTTCCAT
Source organism: Carassius carassius (assembly GCF_963082965.1). Taxonomy (NCBI): domain Eukaryota; kingdom Metazoa; phylum Chordata; class Actinopteri; order Cypriniformes; family Cyprinidae; genus Carassius; species Carassius carassius. The sequence continues at coordinate 25,419,437 of NC_081775.1, read as the reverse complement.
CTATCCAGTTCCTAATAAAAGAGAAAACAAAACAAAAAAACTGATTTCATTTCATGCCTTTCATTTGTAAAGTATTTAATGAACTTAATTGTATCACATTGTGATTCATATTGTTACCATGATATAAAATTATCACACTGTAAAATTTCACCTGCTGTTTCTTTGTATCTAATCTGCCAAATGCACTCAATCTGTTCTGTTTGATATTTGTCTTTCCCCAGTTTAACAAAGAATGTGCCCATCTTTGTTTGTACCATGGCCTACCCCACTGTGCCTTGCCCCCTTCATGTGTTTGAGCCACGATACCGTCTCATGATCCGACGCTGCATGGAAACCGGGACACGTCAGTTTGGCATGTGCATCAGCGACCCCCAGAAAGGGTAAGTGTGTGCTTATGAGATCTCATTGGAACGTGAGCATTAAATCTGTCAGATTGTGTAGCTGACTTTTATGTTTTGATATATGAAGGTTTGTGGACTACGGCTGCATGCTCCAGATCCGCAGTGTGCATTTCCTCCCAGATGGGCGGTCTGTTGTTGATACAATCGGAGGAAAGAGGTTTCGCGTCCTCTCACGTGGAATGAGAGACGGATACTGTATCGCCACCATCGAGTATCTGGAGGATATGAAAGTACGCAGTTCTCATGTTTTTTTTTTTTAATTACTGTAATGTAGAGGAATGCAGGATTGCAGTCTTATGTCTGTGCTATTAAAAAAAAAAAAAAAAGGTAAATTACATTTTATTTAAATTTATTTACCATAGTTTATTTACCATAGGTTTCTAAGTATTTATTTAAATCTTTTCATTAAAAGATAAAGCCAACTAATATTTTTTGTTTTTAATTTGTAGTTATATTTAAACATTTTCTAAACATTTTTGCTCAGAAAATGTATGGAAACTTTTTTTTCTTTTATTATTACAAAAAAATAAGGCCAACTAATAGTGTTTTTGTTTTTTATATTTATAGTCTTATAGTTATAGACTTAACAAACATTTTTCTAAGAAAGTATGCACCTGTATGGATTTTCTAAATTAATATAATGAAGAGGAATGTAAGAAAAGAATGTCTAATGTCTATGTTTATTATTAAAAACAAAATCCTTTAAATAAGGAAAATTATATTTTATTTAAATGTATTTAAATTTAGCATCTTAGTTTTCTAGGTATATATATTTTTTTACATTTTTAATTACTATTTATTATTTATTCATGGAATGAAAGACAAATTCTGCAAACATTGTGTATCTGGATGATATGAAAGATTTTTAGATTACTGTAATATAGAGGAATGCAGGAAAATATCTGTCTGTGTATAATCATGATAGCATTTTGGGCTCAAATAAGGATAGGATTTTTAAATAAGGTAATTTTATTATTTTTATTATTTTATTTATTTAACTTTTAGCACCATAGTCACTTGATTTTTTTAATTACGGTACTGTAATATAGCAGAATGCAGCAACAGAAATATCATGTTTGGAAACCACGTCTTTCTACAGTATGCTGACCAGAATTTAAATTAAGCTTAAATATACAGTATTTAAAAGCTGCAATGTTGATCTGTTTTGTGCATTGTAGGTAAATGATGAGGAGGATTTGGAGAAGCTACAAGTGTTACATGATCAGGTGTATGACCAGGCTCGTAAATGGTTCCAGAACCTGGAAAATCGCTTCCGGAACCAGATCCTGCAGCATTTTGGGCCCATGCCAGAGAGAGAAGCCGACATCCAGGTATTTCCCGCTCTCTTAATCCCTACTACTGAGAGAAGGTCTGTCTCTCTCCTTTCTCAGCCCTACAGCAGGCTGGATGGCAGGAAGTAGGTCAAAGTGCACTCAGGGTTGCGTTTTGCATAAGTGCTGTTACATCATAAATGTGTCAGAACAAACGGAAGTTGATCTGGCAGCTCTCGCAAACGCGCACACACTGTCTGGTAAACATATTAGCATGTTGTCCCGAATAGGGATGGCATGCTTTGAATAATAACGGAGGGAGGGTTATGGTTGTGTAAGCTTCATGAACGTAGCTGAGCCTTATATGGTCGATTTGAACGGCCTGTCCTGTGATTTCTGAGTACAAATAGGATTTGTACAGAATGTTCAAGCTAGTTTCGTCAGCATTTAATTTAACTTATTGGTTCTCTTTTACAAAAAGAAAGCCTGATGATAAATGGGTCATGTCATGAGGAATCAAAATTTCCTTTATTTTTTGGGGGATTAAAGAAAAGTTTGATGTTCTGTGTAACTCAGAACATCTTCTTGATTTGAAAAAGAGCTGTAAAGTCATATCAGTAGTGTTCAGATCAGCCTGGTCAAAAGCAGGACTGAATTATACCAGTATCACTTCTAGCCAATACCAAATAAGTTGATAATTATTTGTATAAAAGTATTTGTTTTTTGTTTTGTTTTGTTATGGCTGATATAAATATATATCATATATTATATATATTATATTTTTTTAAATTTTGAGATTAGCTAAATATTACATTTAAGTGTTTTTAAAATGTTAAAAGATTTTTTTAACTGGAAGAAGTTAACTTGAGTAATAGATGCAGTGTTATTATTTTTAGCCTGACTAAAAGTAAAACAAACTATAAAAAAATTTGTTTATCAATAAAAATAAGGCTGAAATAAAATAAAAAAATAAAGTGAAGTAGAAAAAAAAAAAAAAATTATATATATATATATATATATATATATATATATATATATATATACGTATGTGTGTGTATGTCTCTCTCTCTCTCTATATATATATATATATATATATATATATATATATATATATATATATATATATATATATATATATATATATATATATATACACAAATTGCAAAAGCACATAAAATTAATAATAAAAAAACGAAAATAAAAACATCACATATAAAATAATTATAAAAGCTATAAATAATACTAAAATAAAACAAGACGGCAAAGGTGATCAAGAGGAAACAGGCAGCATAATTATCAGCTTATATATATTTCTAATATCAACAGATCTTTAAAATCAGCAGAGAACCGATACAGTACAGATATGTTATTCATCACTAGGATTTGACTGTACTTATATGTGCAAGTGTGTTAGTACATGAGCTTACTAGACTGTAATACTATTTCTTTGTTTTCAAGGCCACACCTAATGGTCCAGCATGCTGTTGGTGGCTGCTAGCTGTTCTACCTGTGGATCCACGTTACCAGCTGTCTGTTCTTTCCATGACAACACTAAAAGAGCGACTAGTCAAGATCCAGCACATCCTCACCTACCTGCAGAAACTGTCCAGCGACTAGAGCTTCCAACACAGAACTCTGTTTCCAGCAGCTAATGTCTGTGTCCTTCTGCTGGCCAACATGCAAACACTCTTGGTGCTGACTGATGAAGAACTAATGAGAATTCAAGGAGACTGCACTCAAAGCCCGACACAGATTTCTGTCTGTGGGCTTAGATGTAATTCATGCCGAGAGAGTTATAAGAACAAAGTGTTTTTGTTGTTTCATAGCGATCTCTTCATCACCATCTGATTTTTCTTTGTCCGGATACTTATTGCTGAATAGCCTGTCCATTCTCATATAGGAGAAACAATCTACTTAACCTCACATTTCCGTCTAATGCCCGTAGCCTCCATACAGTGCTTTGAGGGCAGAAATATTGCTTGAAAGCATTTCAGCATTTTCAACATATTCTCGCCATGCTTTGTGTGTTGAAGTGACAGGAAGCATCTGCAAAAACTACATCTTCAAAGTAGATTTTTGGGCACCAAGGTAGAAGGCAAGACCGTTTTGAATATCTTCTCTTTTTTTTCTTAATATTCTGGAAAAACAATAGCAGAAATATCGCTTTCGCACAAGAAGTCATTGTCGCACAACAGCTGAGTTGCCTAAGACAGAGAAAACTCTGCACCTATATTAATTTTTGTTACTTTTGCAGTAACCGAGATTAATGAAGCTTGCACTGTCCTGTTTTGTCATAGATTTATTTCTGCCAGGGAAATAATTAGGACTTCCAAATATCTCAATTTTTTCATTTCAGACGTATCATTCGTTTGATGTGGGTTTTCTCTGGTCAGTCAAAACAGCAAAATCAGTGTGAGACCATATTGCAAGTGTCTCTGTTAGTTATAAGCTGCTCTGAAGTCATTTTTAAGAATGATGCTGAGATATTGATGTATTTTATTTGTGTAAGCAAAGGGAAACTTGCAATATTTTGACAGATGAAGTCAAGTAAGGAAACAGACTATCGTTGGCTGCAACAGCACCATACTGAAAGAAGACCCAGCAATCATTCTGCATCTTGACAGTTATGAATGCTCTCTCGCTAGCTCATACCTGTGTGGTGCTTGTTGTGTGCAGACTAACTTTTGCCTTATAATACCTTGTTGCGTTCTGCTCCTACAGTATAATGCATTGGCTTGGGTTTTTGCATTCCTGTTGACTGAGAATTAATTCTGTGGTTTAATTTACTTAATTTGCCTCTTGGCCAAAAAAGTGTGAAAAATATGTCAGATAAATGGCTTTGTTGTATGTAAATCATTTTGTTTTGAAAAATGTTGTTTTTTTACAGCTCTGCTCAATTATTTAAGTTGTCAATTTTCAAATAAAATGCACATCTTTTGAATTGTATCTGTGTTTATAGTATTATTATTATTATTATTATTATTATTATCATCATCATCTCTCTGTCCATTCAAAACAATTTTCCAAATTCTCCAAAACAATTATTTTGTGGGGTTGTGGGATGCTGGAGCCTAATTTATTATTATTATCATAATCTATCGATTTCCTAAATCATTTGTAGGCACAATTTATTATTATTATCATCATTATTATTAGATGAAAAAAAATTATTATCATTCTTATTATTCATATAATATTAATACATTATTATTATAATTAATTTACTTTTTATTAACAATAAGTTATTACATAAACCACTTGTCTTATGACTGGTCACAGGGATGCTGGAGCCTAATTTATTATTACATTATATTATTATTATCATTACTTCTACTAGATAATAATGAACAAATAACATGTATTATTTTATTACATAATTAACAAATAATATTTATTATTATCCTCATCTTCGTTACCTATATCCTCCACTAGGTCGCAGCAGCGTAACAACATGTTTCATAACTAATTTACTTATTAGATAATCCACCATCCTGCATCGAACAACCAGAACATTCTCACACAGTTTCAGACCTTTATTGAATACAAATATATACATTTCTACATAAATATCCGCAGTTTATGCACAGTGTATTTATCAACTTTGACATGACAGGTTTGACTGAACTCTCAGGTATGAAAAAACAGCAAACATCCAGCTATCGGAGAGACAGCATCATGACAAACTCTGAAAGAAAACAGATGCAACACTGTCAGTGTTAATAAACTCATTGACGTTATATTATCAACTAGAGATTACTACGTCTACAGCTGTTTCGTGCAGAGAAAGCGTAAAGATTTTCCCTGAAATATCACTTGAGGAGTTCGTGTGAAAATGGAGCTTGAAGCTTGTTTTAAAAGTTCACATATCTATCAGATTCTTGAAACACATTCGGCTTGGTTTTTCGAGATCAAAGTTTTCGACTACTTTATCAAAGCTGCTTCACATACGTGCAATATAACTTTTATATCTCATAATAAAAAATCAAGCAAATAAGAAGCAAGGGGTGTCTGTTACTCCACTGTTGAGGTGAATGTACTCTGGGGGAGTTATAGTGATATATAATGTGTGTTTGTACAGTATAAAAAGAAATTAAATGGTTGATTGTTGTTTTGTGGCACTAACTATGGTAAATATCTAAATAACTAACCTAGCAACTGTGATTAACATAGTGCTTTTTGTGTATTTGAAAAGAAAAGGGGTTTATGGACAGCTCAAGGTAAAAAAAAAACAAAAAAAAAGTATAGCAGTTACCCCTAGACCAAAGTTAACCTGGTTTTAAAGGTGAAGTCCAAATATAAAAATGACATTCTGAGGACGCAAATTTTTTTTTTATATATATATGAAAAGTCCACTTTTAGTACAAGATTGCTGGTCTCGGTGTGTTCAAATGGGGACACCCTCAGCTTTAAACCTCTTTTTAACCCTCCAGGCTACACAAATCACCCATATATCCTCAGAAAAGCAGGTCCCAAGAGCCATATTTACAAAGTGAAAAGAGGGCTGCTGCTATTTCATATGCTGGCCACTAGACAGCGCTCTAGAGTTTGTTATTGTCTTAAGTGACGTTGTACACAAGGTAAATGCATATAGTTTCGCAATTGTTACTATAAAAGTTCCAGCTTTTTGTTTGTTTACTGCTCAGTGAGTTGAGTTTGAACCTGTGCTATGATCTATTCAGCTCAACAGAGTAGTACATTCAAAAGGGATGCTGCCTTGCTTACCATCAAAGTCCACGGTCCCATCTCCATTGAGGTCGATGTCTGTCAGAATTTCTTCCAGTTCTCCCTTCTTCAGTTTCTCCCCGAGCAGCGTCTTTGTGGACTCCTTCAGCTCCTCAAAGGTGATCCGTCCATCACCGTCAGAGTCAAACTAAGATAGCAGAGAGGAATGCAGAGTTTTATGAAGAAGTAATATTATTTATGGGTTGGAAAAAGATGCAAGGTAATGATGTTTTGATGTTTGTGGCGTTTTGTTATCTATTTAATGTAGACTTTAAAGTGTGCTCCCTTTGAAGGGAACTTTAGAGTGCATACTCACCTGTTTGAAAGCACAGTGCAGCTCCCTTAGACCCACCATATGAGCGGTTTCAGCCAGCATCCTGGGCCCCATTAATTCACAGAAATCATCAAAGTCCACATGACCTCCCCCTATAACCACAAACACACCTTGAAATGTCTTCACTGTCACTTTTGATCTGTTAAATGCATCCTTGCTGAGTAAAAGTATTAAAACTTCTAAAAAGATCTTACTGACCCCAAACCTTTAAACTGTAGTTTAGGTTAAAAGGTAGAGTATAAATAGAAACAAACAAACACACACACACACACACACTCACATTTCATTTTTATCTGCTGAATGATCTCAATCAGTTCCATCTCTGTTGGCATGTATCCCATGGTTCTCATGCAGTCTGCGACATCTTTGTAGTGCAGATACCCGTCCTGGTCATAGTCAAACTCTTTAAATGCTTCATGCAGCTCTGAAAGGAAAAGTAGTCAGTCACATTGAATCACAATGCCAACTGTTCTTCAAATTGCAGTATAGTATTTGGCTTAGGTATTACCCTGAATGGAGTGTGTTTGTTTGTTTGTTTGTTTGTGTGTGTATTTGTGTGTGTATATATATATGGGGATTTTGTCCCACAGTGGTAGTCTTAGCCTTTTTAGATACAAATTGTATTTATTAGTCTAGAATTTTAAATGTATTAATGTTATTGTGTTCTGTTGTTAATTAGAATGTACCACTCCTTTTTAATTTACATGTTTATTTAATGTTAATGAAATTACAAAATCACACAGATCAGGGTTTAGACTGACTTTAGACACATTTCTGTATCAGGGTGGCTAAAATTACAAATCTTGTATACCGTAAAATATTTTCAGGAAACAAAAATTTTATATTTTGATTGCATTAGGACATTTTCATTATGCCACATACTGTACCAGTTATATAATCTATAGGGCCATGCAGCTTAAGTGGGTATAGGACTATCAGCACAGGCTGCCTCACTGCTCTGGTATTATTAATTCTGCTTATGCCATTCACCATTCCTGACAATGCCAATCCATTTTTAATCAAATTTATTTGTGTCAGATGTTATTGAATCTCTGAAAAATGTCTGTCTAGACACTGTGCACTGGCTTGGATATTAAATATGCATGTTCTGTACATACCATCTAGTTCCTCTGGCAGTAAATCTCTGTCCTTTTGAAAGTAAATGGGAGGGAGAGCGAGAGAGGTAGAAGGACAAGAGAGATGAGAGAGCAAAATGACAGTGAGGAAAAAAATGATCGTGACACAAAAACAGCTAAATATGGAAATTATTACAGCATGAGAGCTGAACGTCCTTAGAGACATTGCCCATTTTTAATCACTAATAACTGAGGTTTATGTTAGCACGCTTATCAAAGCTGCTCAGTGGCACAATGACGCATAGAGTGGGGTGGGGGGGAGATTGTATAATTGGATTACACCATAACATGCCCTACCATGCCTCACGTCAACGCTCATACAAACAAAGAATGGCTTGCCTTGAATGAAAAAGAGTGAAAAAGAGATTCAGGGGAAAAAATTTACTCGTTTTGCAAACACAAAATGTTTATATGGTTAAGGGGCAATGTGTATTAAAGGACAAAGAGAAAGAATGTTTAAGAGAGAAATGGTTTACATTATTGCTGTATTTCGTAAATAATATCCTCAAATGCAGCTTTATTAAGATTAATGTACATATGCATGCTTTAATGTTAAAATCATACAAATACACATTTATAATCGCTATACAAATAATATTTACTTGAATGTTTGACTTGATAACCAACAAATATGCAGTATCTGCTAGCACAAATGCATGCATGTGTATTAACGCTTTTTTTTCATGCAACATTTTGTAAGCAAACCCAACCTGTAGCTTCACTGTATAGTGAAAAACAGATTTTGCACAGTCTTTGACATTAAAATAATTTATTGAAAATTTTGACGCAATTGCTTCGTGAAATGAAATTTCAAGAAATTAGAAATTTCAGTTTTAAGCAAGTTTTCTGAATGCACTTATGTCTTACAAATCCAATGTTTTTGTTCCCGTAGTGAAAAAAACCCTAGGTCCAAATGAACCTAGCATGAAAGTTACCTAAAATAAATCTGTCTGGTTCACATCTATAAATGTTGATTTTTGTCCCACATGTTGCTGCACTGTATCTAAATTGTATTTATTATTTGTTATAGTTTTAATATTTTTTATTCTATTATAGTTTAGTATTTCAAAGTTCATAGTAGTTCGTTTATTATCTTTCCTGTCTTCCATTTAGCACATTAAGCAGATAGTGCTACCCCAAACCCATACTATTGGTTAAGCCAGTTTTTCTGTATTAGATTGATATGGATTTTTTATCTTAATATTTTGATAGCACCATAAATAAACTTTAAATTGCAAACATTCTACATATAAAATATTTTAGCATCAAAACAAATGACACACATCAACTTTAATTTCACCTAACGACACTGTTCCTGTGCTTGGCCAACTAGATAACCATGTAACTGTGATGTTAATCCATTGTGGCATGGGTATGTATATTAAAACTTTCACTAATTGATTTGTAAAGCTGGTGCCCAAAGGCACTGCTGTCTTTCAAATGTTTCATTCGCTGCATTCACTGGACTTTTGACCTCCAAATTCCCCAAAAACATATATTTATTATTAAAAATAATGCATTACTCATAGACTTCTCCGGCAGCGGTAGCGGTTATGCAACTTGGTGAGTTGTTTCATGCTATTTATCCTCGGATATATGCTGATTGGGTCCCTTGTCTATCTGTTTTTACTTTTTTCATCCCTCCAATGCTGCTGAGCAGAAGCCATGGAGCTTTAGGCTGTGCATACATTGGTTATTCTCCATTTTGTGTTGGTGCACCTTTGTCTTGTTTGTCTTTTAGACTCTATCCATTATCTCTCTCTTACTGTTCTACAGCCTTTACGTCTTCTGGCTTTCACTGACTCTCTTTGATCTCCAGACATTCTCTTGAAAATATAATCAAGCGCCTCTGAGTTTAAATGACTATGATTTAGTAAATTGTGACAGATTTATTGCATCAGTTAAAAAAAAAAAAAAAAAAGGAGAGGCGAGATGCTAGCTTAGGTCTTAGCTGCAGTGTACCAAAATAATTTGACTTGGCACTTGTTACTGAGCTGATTGAGGAGGAAGGTAGTGTCTTGACAGGCGGCAATATTTTCTCAGCAGACGTGTCATAGATTATGAACCTGACTTCATGCTAAATAAAGATGCACTGTTGTGCCATGCTGGATATAATGGTTTAAGTAATTAAAAATAAGTCAAACAAACCAGCTAACATTAGATGGCTATAAAAAAGTCCATGTGTCTACAAACAGCTTGAACCATTCAAAGCTGGTTTTCGTTGATCTCTCAGGCTGATTTTTTTCAGTAATATAGTGATTAATATGGTGCAGTGATTTTTATCAAATGATAATACCATGATGCCGAATCAGTGTGGTTGCAAACTAAAATGATTAAAAATAGTTTTCGATAACTGAAATAAAGCTGAAATAAAACAAAATATTAGAAATTATATTTCAATATATTATAATTTAATATATGATAAATTTTAGATAATAACTGAAACAAATGAAAATTTGAGATGTTGGTGTCACATTTATGAACTTTTGGTTTCCTTATTTGGTCATCTTCCTTTTCTTGTTTTAGTTAATTGATTGATCCTCACCTGTCCCCAGTTCCCTCATCACCTGTGTGCATAAATACCCATTCTGTTCAGTTCCTCCTCGTCCGTGATTGTCGATGTTGATCGTTGTAGATGTGTTTATTGAATGTATGCTAAATGTAATCTTGTATATTGTCTGTGTTCTCCATCATCAGTAAACTCCTTATTTGTCCCAAATCCTCTTCTCTCCCGTTGTTTTACGTTTAGCACTACCTCACCTGTAACAGAATCACGGACCCAAACAGTATAGTTTAATTTAGCGGTGTTTTTTCTTTCATTTATTTTTTTGCTTTTTTTTCCTCCTCTCCCGGAATGGCCATCCCAGCAGTCCGTCTCCTGTGCCTGGAGCAACTGGACCGTTCGCTGGAGGACCACACCAGGGACTTTTTAGATCTGGCGTGCCTTACTAACTTCCCCGACGAGCGGAGCGGAGTAAGGCACGCCTACCAGCGAACGGTCCCTGAGAGGATTTCGCCGCTTTTGTGGAGTGGGTGCTGGAGAAAAATGGATCGTCATGGACCATCTGCACCGCCGAGGACGATATCTCCAGCCCCACTCCTGACCCAGAGACCAGCCAGCCACCATCTCGACACACGGAGCCAGAGCCCACCGCAGCCGCAGAGCCCGAGCCATCCTCTGACAGGAAGCAGGATCTCGAGAGCGCGACTGACCAGGTGTGTGAGCCGGCAACACCGTGCATCGTGGGAGTCCTCGTGGAGATCGAGGGCGTGGAGGAAAGCCCTGCCCACACTCCTGCGACTGAGGGTGAGCTGTATTCGATCTCGGGAAATATGGAGCAACTTCTGGATCTAATTGACTGGTCTATGGAGGTAATTCCTGTATCCCCTGTTTTTCCGCTGGTTCCATCCAGCCCTGTTCCCACTGTATACCCTCTCAGTCTCCCACTCCTACCTCTTCCAGTCAGTTCCTATGCTCCATTTCCGCTGGTTCCGCCCAGCCCTGAGTTTTCTGTTTCTCCGCTGGTTCCGCCCAGCCCTGGGTTTTCTGTTTCTCCGCTGGTTCCGCCCAGCTCTGGATCTTCTGCATCTCCGCTGGTTCCGCCCAGCTCTGGATCTTCTGCGTCTCCGCTGGTTCCGCCCGGCTCTGGATCTTCTGCGTCTCCGCTGGTTCCGCCCGGCTCTGGATCTTCTGCGTCTCCGCTGGTTCCGCCCGGCTCTGAATCTTCTGTGTCTCCTGTACTCCCTCCCAGCCTCCCTCTCCCACCTCCTCCTGGACCTGCCGGTCCCTCTGCTCCACTTCCGCTGGTTCTGTCCAGCCCTGATCCTCCTGTGTTTCCTCCCATCCTTCCTCTCTCTCCTCCTCCTAGACCAGCCAGTTCCTCGTCATCCCTGCTGGTGCCAGTCAGTCCCGCAGCTCACCCTCAGTCCGCGCCATCTGGGTGCGATGGTTCGCCGCTGGACTGCCAGTCTCCAGCTCCGCCTTGGCATGTTAAGGCCCTGTCTCCGCCTCCAGCCTCCGAGCCCTGGACTCCTCCTCGGTCCTTCGACCCAGCGGCTCCGCCTTGGCTCCTAGCTCCCTCGTCTCCACCGTGGCCTGTCATCCCACCTGCTCCACCGGGCTCCCTCGTCCCTCCGGCTCCACCTTGGTCAGTCATCGACCATCCGCCGCCTCGGGACTCCACTCCTCTGGTTCCACCTCGTCACTCCATCCCTCCGGCTCTGTCAGGCTCCTCCTTCCCTCTGGTTCCACCGTCATCCTCCGTCACTCCGGCTCCACAGCGGTCTTCCAGGACCCCGCCTCCGCCTTGGTCACAAGAGCCTTCTGCTCCACCTAGGCCCTCCGGATCCTCGACGTCACCCTGGCTCTGCGGCTGTGCTGCTCCATCTTGGGCTCCTCACCCACCGGTGCAGTCTCCTCCTGTCGGCCCCCTGGTGTCGTCGGCCGCTTCTCCACCGTGGCTCCTCCCGCCGTCGACTCCACCGTGGATCTCCGTCCTGGCTGGTCTCTGGTGGACCATCTGGCTCCGGGCTCCTCCCTCCATCCACTCCGCCCTGGTCCCTACCTCCATGCTCCCTCATCACCTGCTCCTGGCCTACTCCTCGCCCGCCTCCAGAACCCCCACCCTCCCTCCACTGGTATTCCTCTTGCGGTGCGAGGACGCACCGTTTCGGGGAGGGGGCGAACTGTCACATTTATGAACTTTTGGTTTCCTTATTTGGTCATCTTCCTTTTCTTGTTTTAGTTAATTGATTGATCCTCACCTGTCCCCAGTTCCCTCATCACCTGTGTGCATTAATACCCGTTCTGTTCAGTTCCTCCTCGTCCGTGATTGTCGATGTGTTTATTGAATGTATGCTAAATGTAATCTTGTATATTGTCTGTGTTCTCCATCATCAGTAAACTCCTTATTTGTCCCAAATCCTCTTCTCTCCCATTGTTTTACGTTTAGCACTACCTCACCTGTAACAGTTGGCTTGGCAAGTTTTTAAAATTAGGAACATTTTAAAAATTAGTAAACAAATGAAAGCTAAATAGAAAAATAAAAATGACAAAAACAAAGTTACTAAAGTTTTAGCTAAAATGAAAATTAATCATTAATTAAATATATTATAATACTATATTGTAAGGGTCATAGCCATATTTAAATGTTGCTCAAAGGTACGTTATTACCATAGTATGTTTGTTTTATTCATTTTGTAATCCCCTGTCTAACAAAATTGTAATCATTTAAAGGTAGATCACTCGACAAGACCAGCAAGAATCCATCTAGAGATCTGCTAAGTTTACCTGTCCAAAGAGAGCATTGAGGTACTGTGTATAAGCCGCAGCAATAGCAGAATTCTGGCTGAATGATCTACTGCCGCTGGGTCCTTGGCTGCCAGATGAGCCCCTGTGACTGGAGGTCTTCGAGTCTTTGGAGGAGTTATGCAGAGCAGAGCGTGGAGGATGAGAGTCTGATGTGGATGGAGAATGAGAGGAGCTGCCAAAGGTAGAGAAGAACTGTAATGAACACACCGCACATCACTGCAACCAATGCAAGTATTGATTTAAAGGCATCCCTACCTTTCTTTTGAAGATGTTTTACTCCTTTGAGACATGCTAATAGATAACGATAAGAAAAAAGGGAACATTTTAGATGTTACTCATGTTGTTCTTTCTCATCTTGTATGCCTGTTTGTCCACATTGGCATTGTAGATGCACAATTCTTCATGTAACATTCATGCAACCATGCCCAGTCAGTTGAGGCTGACATGTATAAAACATAAGAGTAGCTTTCCAGACAAATAAATGCAACCTGTTTTACCCTAGTTTTAGTGGTTGGGTTGGTTACTTACTGGCATTATAATAGTCAGAAATGTCAGGGGCTGGAATTACAATGACCATTCCAAATGGCAACAGTCTGATGCTATTGTTTTCCCTTTGTAGATAGACTTCTTTTAAAGAGAAGGACACACGACATAATCAAACGCACATTAGCGTCAGATCCAAGAGGACGGACTGTTCCTTCGAGCACTGAATTAGATTACAATAGAGGTGCACAGACAGCCTATAAATTACAATCAACCATTTAATATGCCCAAGCAAAGCAGCGAACCTCTGTCTGTCCTCTGCCCATCTAACAAGTCATTAGAACCCAAATTGTCAATGGCTCCTTACAAGCAACAAGCATGAATTCAAAATGAGCAAATCGTTCACGCAAAAACATTTATTTCTTAATGCCTTGGTGTTTGGATTCTCTATAAATCTGTTGTGCTATATTCACTGGTTTGAAAAAAAAAGCTCAAACAGAAAATAAAATACCAAATGAAATCTCTTTTAATGTCTTAATAGTTTCTCTTAGACTACAACAATATTAAATGAAAAGGAAAGTGCAAACTTTGCTTGATGATATTAAATCAGTCCAAAGCCAAATTATGCTCAACCGTGTTATCCTCAAAAGTGCAACAATCACAGACCAGAAATAAAAATCAATTCTTCCAACACATTTTCTCCATAGGGAATCTGAATTCTTTAATTCCCGCCTATTCACATGAAGCACGGTGAATGACAAGTCAGTCTTCCTACACTCTCAAACAACATATATTTGTGTATATGCAAATTTTTATATATGTATATTCTAGATTAAACATCAAAATATGTTGTTTCTATGCAAATAATCAACTTCAGGGGAACACAAAGGGGTTGGGTTAGATGATTCAAGGGGGCCACTGAGGAGGGTCCCTGAACAGGATTTCTACCGATGGGGACCACCACAGAATGCGATTTGTACCAAGGGGAACGTGGAACGCAATTTCAATCACAGTTCTAATCCCCCAAACCCCCTTCTCACTTTTTTTTTTAAATTAATTTAATAGCCATTCACATTGCATTGTGGAATTGTAGTTCTTTCCTTTCTTTAGCCTTTGGACTCAAGTCAAGTCATTACAAGTGTAGTGAAAATGGCCTCTATGAACTTCAGTATTTATATACCGGTAAGTGCAGCAATTGCATTGTTGCTTGTCTTGTTGCTTCAGTAATAGTTTTTTACAACATGGACTATTTTTTTAGCATTAGCTTTAAATTAATATAGACTACAGATAAAATGTACAATAATTTAATTTAAATCAATATCTCATGTCCACATATTTATTTAAGAGATAACCAAGTTGTTTTTTATTTTTGGAAACGAACCCTCTGTATTGATTCTAATCATATTTGTGATGTATATAAAAGGGTGGCTTTGATAAATCATTATGTTGGCTCAACAAAATAAATAAAAAAGCTTGCTTTAAAAAAATGTCTAATTACTTGTGAGCCTTTACACAGTCACAGCAAATTGATTATTCATATTTCAGATGAGATGAAACGTGCTAAAAGACAGTACGTGGGCTCTGTCTGCTCTGGTTAATTTGGTGAATTTATTTCAGCACACTAGTGACTGAAACCTGCTTCGCTAATCTACTAGAGTTATTAAACTAAGTGACCAATTGCTGTCAATCAGCACGTTGACACAAGCAATTTCAGATCCTAATTCCTCTAATTGGAATAATTTAACAGAGGAGTTGTGGGGATAATTATGAAACAAACTGATAGAATCGTCTAAGAGAGCCAAAGCTGTGCTGGGGCAAAGAAGACGAGGTGCTCTATTTTCTCCCTAATTACGATAAGTTACTGAACCTTTTTGATGCAAGTTGTGATACACACACAGTAATTATTTCTAAAATTATATATGGGATGATTGGTTTGCTGGAATGCTGGAAACAGTTACATTCCTCCACCTTTCCCCCCTAAAGTTCATTAAGTAAAGTTTTATATGGCAGCCACCTTTCAGAGCTGGCCTTACAAAAACGACTGCGTCTGACAGATGCAGATTAGACTGAATGTGGACCTTCAGAGATAGACATCTTTAGCAGCCTGAAAGACTCAATCACATTGTGATATCTGTCCAAGCCAAGGGCTTCAGATACAGGCTTTCAAATGGGTTTGTCTTACTGTTTGACAAGGGAATGGACAATAGTCAAAATGGATAATTCTTTTTTATGGAGTATTGCAGAATTTATTATATATTATTTATCAGTATGCACCATTATTTTTAAATTAATGTTCTCTTGTAATCTTTAATCAAAATAACTTCCCCTCCCAATGTGAAATGACTTCTCGCCTCTTCTCTGATGACGTGTGTTCCAGGAATGAGGGCGGAACAACTTGTCACTCACATGAGATTGCAGCAATTAGAAAACAACAACGATCTAATCAGTTCCCGATGGTCAAAATTAAATCCTGCTCAACCCGCTTTCTTTTCTTTCCCACTCTTTTTCTCATTCGAGAAGCCATGTCACTGGATCATACATCACAATAAGGAAGACAAGACTACTGCTACTTCCATTTCACGGTGACATATTACTTGTTTTATTTTTTATGGTCTAGGATGGAAACATGCTTGCATAGATATGTCAGAAGTTGAAACACATATGTTAAATGATATAGGGCTAACTGAAATTATTTGTGTGGTCAGGTTTTGTTTACATTATGGGAACCAAATGTCCCGCAAGGATAGTACAACCTTAAGGAAATGGCTTAATAAACATACTAAATATCATCATGAATATACAGTATAAAAATGCAAGTTTTTAGGGTTAAAGCATATGAAATTAGCTCAGTGTAAAAACATTCAAAGTAAATTTAAAGTCCCTAAAAAAACTACTGTTTAAAAGTCTGGGGTCATGTTTTAGAAAGAAGTATCTTATGCTCACCAAGGCTTATTTATTTATTTATTTGTAAAAACAGTAATATTGTGAAATATTACTACAATTTAAAATCTATTTTAGCATATTTAAAGATGTGATTTATTCCTGTGATCTGAATTTTCAGCATCATTACTCCACTTTTCATTACCAATGATCTTAATATGCTGATTTAGTGCTTTAGAGACATTTTTTTAGTATTATCCTGCGTGATCTTTTTTGGTAATTCTTTTTTCCGAATTCTTCGATTAATACAAAGGTAAAAAAGAAAACCGCATTTATCTGAAATAAAAATTGTTGTAAAAGTCTTTGCTGTCCGTTTTAATCAATTTAACATGTCCTTAATGAAAAGGACAATTTTTACATTTCTTTTGAATAGCATATGTTTATGTGCTACAGTATAAAGCAGTTATTTAAAGCCCCTTGTTCACTACAGTATTTCTGCCTTGTTTTGGGATCTTCTCGTGAGATCCATCAGGAGGCCTTTGGCACTAGATCAATCACAGATTGCAAGAACTTTCCTGGGTTACATCTGAAAACAAGCCACAGAACAATACCCATGGAACGCTCAGACTGGCTCGATCAATCCCCATTACCGATTTTGTGTCATGGTACCGAAATGAGGCCGCCTCCCCCCCTGCCATTACATCCACGCAGCGATAGGATTTATCTTGCTCGGCCTGACAATCCACTATCAGCTGCTGTTTACATCTAGACAAACTTTACACCAGACTGACTGCCTTCAAAGGCTCATCACTCGTCTGTGGCTGTCATTCGTGTCCTCAACATAACTGTAATTATTTCCCACGTATGTTTCAGTAATTACAGTCTGACTGCATCCCTTCCTGTCAGTTTCTGAACTAATACACCAAAGCTTTTGAAAAAGATTGCCGCTATGGCTGTCACAATGTGCCTGATATGTTACTATTAAACAGGCTTTGTTGTTAGTGAGGTTTGAAGTAAATTAGGCTCGTTTGCAACCACGAAAGAGCTTCAAGCGAGTTGAAGGAGTTTATGCAAGATGCCTTTTAATCATACTACATTGTTTTTTTAGCTTACCTTCAGAATGAGGAGAGAAAAACGTCCAATCCAGAACCACTCGAGTCGATCTTTTTAAAATCAATTCCTTCTCCTCTTGAGAGAATGTGTGGATTGACTGTAGAAAGTGTCCCTTCACCCTCCTTTGATAATCTGAGTAGATGATAATCTGTCTAAATATGTTTGGATTAGCATGTGAGATAAGCGTGTTGATGATGTGTTTGGTTTAAGATGTGCGTGTGTTCCTATGAATGTGACTGTCTGGAACAGACAATGTGTCTGTTCCAGACAGTCACATTCATAGGAACACATTCTGCATTTTTCTATGACTGCACAATGTAAAACATTTCTATCTACTTCAATTTAAAAACTTAAATTCAGTTGCTGCGTTAAATTCTTAAGTAATCAAACTGGCTGTATCATTTCAACTTTCATTATATTAGGCTGAATCTGAAATTGGTTAAATTAATTTGAGAAGTTAAAGTTGTAAATAAAAACGTATTTTACTTAACTTAGATCTGTTGTTTTTTTTCATGCAAGGAACAGATATTAGTATGGTTATAAAACTACTGGGGCTAGTTTTCACACAAGGTTTGTACGTCAAAAGTCTAAAGGCAAAGAAGTGTTTCCTTTAGCCAGTGTTATTTTAGTATTATTTATATACTATTAGAATATTTATTAGCTTTTATTTTTATTTGCAGGTTTCAATTTTTTTTTAAGTTTTAGTTATTTTATTATGTTCTTTTGACCTTTTTTTTTTTTTTTTTTTGCTTTGGTACTTGCAGTACTTTTTTCTCCCAATGAAACATTTCAATTTTTTTTTTTTATATTTGTCTGATTCTGTTTCTGCTTCATTTCAGTTAATGATCGTTTTAGTTAAAAATAACAGTACCATCTCTAGTGTTTTTTAAACTGTCTATTTTTATGTTTGTTTTTCATAAGGTTATTTTAGTCTGGGGCACTTGTCACAAGTTAACTTTTTTATACAATTTGTACACAATTATAAGAATAGTGTTTTGGACGAAATTACTTTATACATTTTTGTTATTTTTTTCCGAATTTGTTTTTCATAATTATTTTGCTGTTTAAAAGCCTATAGGCTCCATTGTGGAAGTTTACCACACATAGTGTGACAACATTTATTGGGGCATGTTGTCACAAATGTCAATAAACTGTTTTCTTTTTCCTGCTTACAGTGGATATAATCAATATCCTTTTTGTAGCCAAGACTTTAATGTATGCGTCTATACAAAAACTGATCTTGAGTAAAAGTGTGATGACTAGCCATGCTCACCCCTTTGCACTGTGTCTGTGTACTGTGTCTGTGTACTGATCCAGCATTCGACCCAGTCAGCCAGAGGTCAGGGAAGTTTGATTGATTCCAACTTTGTTCATGAAGTGTGAATGAACACTGAACACAGCAGTGACAGCTGATTGCAAGGTTCATGAATGTAATTACAGCTCCAAATTGTGACATAAATAAGCTTGAACTATTGCAGATAATAAGGTCCTAATGAACGGCTGTCATGAAGACAAAGATTTGGATCATGTATTTAGAAACAGTTCGGCTACATTATTGCATGGACTTTTAATTAAGGCAAAGAACTTAACCCTAGGGCAGAGTCTCATCTTGTTACTAGACTATGTCTCGAAGATAATCATTAAACATTTTAACTAAGATATAAAATGAATAGTAATACAGACGGGGTAAATTCAAAGTCCATAATAAAGCTATATAATGAGAAGTCGCATAATTAAATCTCAAATCCATGCTTGCAACAAAACAGGAACACAAAAACCTCTTCTGTGTGTTTCTTTAGCTCCAAGGCTAACAAAAGGCTAGGAGAATGTTTGCGTGATGGCATGCAGAGTAATGTACTGTACCCTACTGTACATTATGCATAATTCCCATCTAATTATGCCAGATGGTTTTTGATGTATTCAAGACTCTTCGAAAGGTCACGGGTTCACATTATTTCAATATTATACATGCTTACACAATGCCAACCATTTTCAAACAGCTTATTTCTGTTTACAGTATATCATGAAATATAATTATCATACGGAAGGAATTCATTGTGTCTTAGTAAATTAGCTTTATCAGACGAGAACTGCAAGTGTGTATAAATGCTGTCCATCAACGTTCATGCCTTAGACAAGAGAGCAAGAGTTATTATTGATGCTTTCTTGTCTGCTGTCCTCATGACATTTGTCAAGAGAAAGCGAGACACACTTTTTTTTTTTTCTTTTTTTTTTTGCTGGGGGGGGGTAATGTTGAGGTGAGCCGTCATAGTCTATTACACTCGTTTATGCTTACTGTGCTTCAAAAAGGCTTGATTTTGCATTGCACATTTTCCTCACAACTTTTTTTTCCTTTTTTTCTCAGAAGCAACCAAAAGGCAAGTCAAGCAATAATTTTATTCCAGTGTGAGTTCCCAATAGACCTGGGCCATTTAAAACTGAGCAACTAAACCGGAGTCAGCGAATTAAACTCCTGCTGCCATTGCTGAAACATAAACTCCATATTCATTAAAATGGACAGTCAAGTGATTCTCAGAATGTTGGTGTTATGAAGTTCTCAGAAGATGCAGCATGTGGATTTATTCTTTAGACATACTGTGTGTGCAAGAAATAGCAAAGTTGACACGTTTCAGTATTGTGATAATGTTTCAATTTCAGTGTTCAGTGGGTAGCAGTGTTCATCCATGCAGGGTGAGGGTAACGCCAGGTGTGTTTTTGAACAGGGACTGTTATGGATTAGGGTTTAGGTGTGATGGTGCGGAATGCTAGAGGTGACTAATGATTCTGCATGAGCACATAATGGCAGCATTCTGCTTCATTAAACATGGCTTTAAAATTGCTAGACACATCAAAAAATAAGATGTCTCATGCTGGTATGTGTGTCGACTTGGTCTCACACAGAGAGGCATGCATGAAGAGATCCAACACTCGCACACACAAAAACAGCATTGTCATACACTTATATTATTTTTCTAAATAAGTATTTAGATAAATTAAATAAGTAATTATGTGACGGTGTAGAATAGAGTAATGACTCCTGACAATTCAACTTTGCCATCACAGCAATAAATTACATTGTAAAATATATTAAAATAGAAAACAGTTCTATTGACATCAGGGGTTCAACCATAATTTTACGAAGCTACGAGAATACTTTTTGTATGCAAAGAAATTAAAGATAAAGACTTTAATTATTAAACAATTTGTTTCCTTCACGTCACCGTAGCGCCATTGAACACAAAAAAAAACTGACATGAAAATCAAAGTGTAATTAAATACACTGAATTAAATACACTCAGAATACATCAAAAATATCTTAATTTGTGTTCTGAAGATGAACAGAGGTCTTACGGGTTTGGAACAAAATGAGGGTAGGTAGTTAATGACAAAATGTTCATTTTAGGGCGGAGTAACCCTTTAGATATATGATATTACAGGGTACCATGTAAAAAAAAAAAAAAAAAAAAAAAAAGTAGAATGGTACTTTTTTTGTAAGCTGTCTCTTTACCAGCTGACTGAATAGGGTATATTTCGAACGTCACCAGACCAAACCCAGAAAATCATTGCTTACACTTATACACTTAATAAATAATAGTAATATCTATGGATTTTTAAGATAATCATTTAAACTAGGTAGCTGTTTTTATTGTTGATGTTTTATTATTTTTTAATATTTAAGTGTTGGTGAAAAGAATTAAAAAAAACTTTTAAGATATCATTGCACAGATGTGATGGACATTGGTTTTGATAATCATTGGTATCTACTTTGAAGGCATCTTGAGTAAAACTGCTTCATATTTAACTAATTTGCAAAACGCTTGAACCGGAAGCAGCAAGACCAGGTTTACACAGTACGCAAGTCTGTTGTACATAACCCCTATTCCACTCTCTGGTAGTTCTTGCAAACATTCCCACATTTCCATCCAGTTATTGTGCAACAATATTTTTTGCCTTAGCATTGATTTATGTCTCTATTTATGTTATTATTTTTAATCCCTCTTTCCTTCCCTCCTCTTGTCTTTTTCTCTTAATATTTGCATTTTTATCTTTCCTTTATACCACAGTCACCTTCAAATCCGGTCTATCATCTTGCCCTTGAGGTAATATCTGGCACACTCAATTTTTCTATTTATTCTCTGCAGTACGTTGAACAGAGCCAACCTCTACACTGTATGTCTGCATCTACATATATGCATTTTTCTCTCTGGTGTATGTTCTCTCTGATGTTTATATACTGTATATTAGAAAGAGTGGTAGAATTTGCTATCAATCACATGTCAGTCAGTTTCTCCAGCGAAACTAACCTATTATCAGTCATGTCAACAGCATGATAAGCAAGGCCCCATTAGGGAGTAACAGGAGCAGAATGAAAGAATAATCAGTAAAAACAAGAAAAAGACGAAAGGTGGAAAAAAGGATGATGTATAAGAGAGAGAAAATGCAGCAAGGGGGAAAGAGGGAGGATGAAGAGGAGGGAGAAATTGGGTCATTTGGAAACGTGAAGTGGCTGTGTTGGCACCAAGCTGTGAGTGCTGTGCTTGGTTAGTCCCCAGCTCAGGATTATCCCTGGAGAGGAACTAATTTAAACCCCTGAGAGAAGAGTTCACAGACAGGAAGTGTATGTGATAAATACTGCATAACTGCACACTGCTACGTGAGACTTACGTAACTTCAAAGCCGTGAAAGAAACTTGCCACTCTGTAGTTTATTTTCCTCGACCCTGAAAAGTCCCGCAGTGAGAGCAAAATGTCTTCCAAATTCTGGATGAATTAATCTGTTTAAATAATAAATGATTTTAAAAACATTTTCTATTAAAATAATGATAGGTTTGTTGTGTGTAAACACCGACTTGCAACATCTTCAAGAATTAATCATTTACAGTCTGTCTGAAGAAATTAACTCTCTTTTAGGCTTGTTTTCTTACCCTTCATGTTAAAAAGTCATTGTGGTCAATTGAATAAGTATAATTGTTTAAAGGGATACTCCACCCCAAAATGAAAATTTTGTCATTAATCACTTACCCCCATGTTGTTCCAAACCTGTAAAAGCTTTGTTCGTCTTCAGAATACAATTTAAGATATTTTGGATGAAAACTGGCAGGCTTGTGACTGTCCCATAGACTGCCTAGAAGTTACAATGTCAAAGTCCAGATAAGTATGACAACTATTCTGTTGTCAGAATAGTCCATCTGCCATCAGTGGTTCAACCGTAACATTATAAAGCTACGAAAATACTGTTTGTAAGCAAAGAAAACTAAAATAATGACTTGATTCAATAATTCCTTTGTCAACAGTGTCCTCTGTGTCTCTCCACATCACTCAAACTGCCTACACTCATCTGTGTCAGTCGTGCCACAAGGATGCACTGTTTTCTATCAAAACAAAGCATAAATACACATAGAAACAGCGCATCCTTGTGGCACGGCTGACACAGAAGAGCTTAGGCTGTTTGAGTGATGTGGAGAGAAACTATCACGATTAATAATCGCGATTAATCGTTTTACATCACTACATTTTTTAAATACAAATATTCCATAAATAGTCATCAATAACTCATTTCTCAAAAGTTCATAAATCTACATGCAAAATATATACAATTAAAAAAATGTCATGTAAGTTACATCAAATATTACAAATTACCTCACCGCCACAAAGTTCAAGCTCTTTATTAACTGAATCATGCCTTCTGTTATAACCCTTCTTTGAAGTTTTTCAAGATGTATGTGATGCATCATCAACAAACCACTTATGCTTCCATTTGGAATACTGTTGATGAGTTCTGACTGTTGTTGCATCCCACACAGTGCTTTTAGCTTTTTAGAGAGTGGCGGTGGTGTTTTGTGAGGTAGTTGGGTGACTGGAATCTAGCTCATCTCCCCCACAGCTAAATAGAAAAGTCATATGTCCGTTGACGTGAAGAGAGAGAGAGAGAATTTGGCACAGCTGTTGCTTACTGACTGTCAGGACTACAGATGAGACTGGCAGAGGGCTAATAGGACCTGCCTGTCTATTATAAAAGAGGAAAAGAGCAAAACGGAGAGAGCAAACTTTCAAAGAGTTGGACAGTGACTGTGATGTGTTATCAGTTTGTGAAAGTGAATGATGACAGAGGTGGATTCCTCTGAGATGGAAAAACAGAAAACTAACGAGACAGTGAAGGTGTGAAATAAGCATAATACCATTTACACAGTACTCTCTGTTTTTAGAAAATAGTAAAGATTAAAGTTGGCATTAGATGAAATTTGACTCTAACTAGGCCTGTTTTATACAGTAGACCTTATATATTTATTTTTCTTTGCTTTTTTTGTTGCTGTTGTTGTTAATTTGACCTTAGTGTTTAATCATAATTCTTTGTAGGGACACAGGCTAATTTTAGAAGTCTTGATTTTGACGTATACAGCTTGAATAAACAACACATTGTCCATAAAATAGGATAAATTGGATATGCCAATCCATTTATTGTGCAGTGGCAAGTTATAAAGTCAGTATTATGTGACTCACAATTGCAAAAAAAAAAAATGATTAGAAATAAAGTCAGAATTGAGAGAATTGGACTTAATAACTCACAATTGTTTATTTCTTACAATTCCTGGGAAAATATCAGAATTGCATGATATAAACTCAGAATTGCGAGAAAGTCAGAATTGCGCGATACAATTTTTTTCTTGCATTTGCGAAAAAAAAAGGCAGAATTGCAAGATTTAATTGACTTTATTTTGTGCATTTGCAAGTTTGAATCCCACTATTCTGACTTTATAACCTGCAGTTTGTTACGCAGTTCTGAGAAAAAAAGTCGCAATTACCTTTTTTCTTTTTTATTCAGTGGCAGAAATGTCTTTCATATGTAACTCATCAGCACCCTTTTTTAAATGCGCTCAAAAATACTTATCCACCCTCTAGTGTCAGGAATCAAAACTACAACTCAAAATTGCTCCAGCATGACATATTGAAGACTTTTCCAATCATTTTGGTGCAAATATGCGCATTTATCTGCTTCCATTTTTAAGTGCAATGCCCACCTTTCAAAATCCAGTAAACAACTGATCCATAAAACCAAGACGTCGCCCACATTTTTCATTTACGATTATCTGTCGCTACTTCAGTTTCATTGCAGAATTAACTATATAAACATTTTAAAAAGAAGTCTCAAATTCAGCTAATTATAGCAAAGCCTTGTCCAAATATCTAAATTTAATATATGCTCTAAACTCAGACATAATTTCTTTTTACCATAAAAAATATCTTGTTGTCATGTATTACTGATACATAGTATTGTATAGTATTGTAGTATTGATATTGAGTATTGAGTAATTATTACTCAGCATCATTATTAATTGATGGTCTGTGGTGAATATGTAGGTAGGTGTGGCTTTTGTACCACAAAACATTGTTCCCAGCAGTGGGGAATACTTGCTCACTGACCCAGTCAATGTCTACTGCTGTAACGCACAACATGAGTCTAAAATCGCTTA
Organism: Carassius carassius; assembly: GCF_963082965.1. Classification (NCBI taxonomy): domain Eukaryota; kingdom Metazoa; phylum Chordata; class Actinopteri; order Cypriniformes; family Cyprinidae; genus Carassius; species Carassius carassius. Next base: position 25,394,315 of record NC_081775.1, on the reverse strand, counting down.
CTCTCTGAGGAGGTCCTTTTGAGTAATGTGTGAAGTATTAATACAATCTGGACATATTCCACCATGTTTCCATTGTCATGTGACCTACCAGCGTTAGTTGCCATTCACAAATCCTCTCCCGTGTTCTCATGGGATAGTAAAGTACCCATTAGATGTGTACTTCAAAATCTCACCTGAAAATAGTAGGTCATCTGGGTACTTTTTGCCTAAATACTGTGAATTTAGACATTCATACTACTCTTTTTGTGCTTACTACATAGTAGGGAAGTGATTTTTAAAAGTCACTGGGATGCAACTAGTTATTAAGGCTCTTCTAGGATGTGTAATAGTTTGGTAATCGAGCATGAACACACTATTAGTAATGTCACCCCAGAATCCTAGAACGGAATAGATTCATCATTAAATCAAAGATTCAATACATTTTTAGGGTTGACGCCCACCCGGGTTCTCCGAGAAGAGAACAGGCAAGCTTGTACGTTTGAGGACAGAGACATATGTGCAAGGGCAAGAACATCCATCTATTTCCAGTGTATTTGGAGAACCGAGAGATAAATATATCTGTGCGAGAACGCTTTTCAGTTTGTGTATGTAAATCAAGGTGAATTATTTCGGTGTCCCATGCTAATGTAGAGAATTGGTCGGCCATAGCATTTGTAATGGAGGATGACAGGTTATTTGTAGTGGATGGTGATCATCCACTGATTATTACTTTACTTTTACTTTTCTATGTGGTAAGAGAGAGCCATTGAACCATCACTGTGTTTGTGCTCATATGGCTCTGTCTAGCATGCTCCTTTACCTTCTGTGCTTAACATATTTGGCAAATATGGATGACTATGTACCAGAATATAATTTACAAACAGATACATACATTTTAAATGATCCATCCTTCAGGTCCATTCTTCAATGTGTGTTTTTATGTCAGGCAATAAAAATTGGTTTTCATACATAATTAATTATTAACACACTCTATTATTTTGTAGTTATGTATGTGCATTTATCAGTGCAGTGTGGGATATTTGCCATGAGTCCTACTTTAGCATTTTTGTTTTTATGCTAGGGATTTTAGGAACACGTTTGAATGCTCTAAAATCCATGCTGGTTCCAGCATCATGAGATGTAGGCCATTGCACAGTTATACTGAGATTGTAATGATTGACCTTTGTGTGACAAGGTGACCTTCAGCTCACCACCTTCAGCTCAAAAGCTGCACTGAATGTTTATCTAATTGTTAATTATTTTTGAAGACACATTACTGATTTGGTTTTAGCAGTGCACAAATTAGCACCTATGCCAAAAGTGAAAACCGAAGGTTTTAGGCTTATCATATCTCCCAGTTCATCAGCATTTGTAGAATACCCTTTTCTTTTTTTTCTCGCCTTGTATCACATAGCGTCCCTCTCTTCCTCTTCTGTGAATTCATAATGAGAGGCATACAAACTTGACAAAGTTTGTTGTGCACCTCAGCAAGATTCCTGCTAAACTGAGCCAAGATATGCGACATCTGGGGCTTAAATAAGACTGAAATTCACACTCTCTATCTCTACTAAAGATACATGCAAGTCTGTTAAAACACCCTCTGCAATAAACTTAAATGGTTTTTATGTTACACTCATTTAAAAAAAGGTTCTTTATTGGCATCGATGATTCCATGAAGAAACTTTAACATCTATGGAACCTTTTCATTGCACAAAAGATTCTTTAGAGTAATAAAAGGTTATTTAGATTATTTAAATGTTCTTTATAATGGTTCTTTTTAAGAACTGTAAACTGGAAGTTCTTTGGGGAACCCAAAATGGTTCTTTTATTTTTGGAACTGTTATTTTTAAAAGTGTAAAAATCAGAATGCTGTATGATTAAATGGGCCTATGTTGTGACAACAGTAACATTTTAAAACTGAGAATGACTTTAATGACACATTTTCCTGATAGAACTCCTAAGGAAGCAGAACAGTAAAATATGAGTAAATCTCTAGCATATCTCGGCACCAACTGGTCACGTACAAGCTCCCATGATGCATTTTTTTCTCCATTGTTTCTATAGCCAGTACTGCGGCAAAGCTTTGATGATGGAGGTTTTTTTGTGCAGTTTTCTGTTAGAATAGATACTTTTTTTCCCTGACTAAACTGACTTTTTCCTCTTTCTTTAACAGCACAAAATGTGTTTTTTTCTTTTCTTTGTGGATGTATGTAACAAAGAGAAGTACAATTAGATATAGTTGCAAACTTTTATAATATGATAATTTTAAATAAAATAATATAATAAAATAGTTTATAAATAATGTTATGTCATCATAGTATGTGTTATTTAAACAAGTAAACAAAATGAAATCGCACTGGTAAACATGTATTTCATTAATAGATTTGTGTTTTCTTAATCGATTTTAATTGAATAGTTTGATTCGTTTGAACAAATCATATTTAATTAAATTTTTCTGAACTGGGTCAACCGAAAAGGTTTGAATCAAAAGAATTACTCGTTCACAAATGGAACATCACTAATTTTCACATGAATGCCACAGGAGAGCTAGTGCACGTTTTTCGGCAAATAACTTTAATCATTTGCTTACGCAAAGCTGTGAAGGCTTCTGAAGACTTGGAATATGTATGAGTCGTATAGACTGCTGTTATGGTATATTAGTGACAATATTGCCATTTTGGACCTTGACAGCGCCAGTCCTCTTTCGATTTCATTATCGCATTTGTGTATCACAAAAGATAGAAAATCATACAGAATTAGAACAACAGCAGGGTGAGTAAATTAATCTTACAAAAATATCTGTGACAACTAGTCCCGATTTTCTGTACATACTGTAACTTCTCTACAGTTCTTTCTTCCGCTTATCTTTTTACGGACTTACTATTGCTATTCATTTTCTCATATGTCCTCAGTTTCTCTTTTCAGCGTTCTCTCGCTCATTGTTAAATCTCAGAAGTATATGGTGAGTGACAGATCAGTGCGCAGAGAATTTAAAGAAAACGTCACAACCGAGTCAGAGCGCGTCAAGCGAGTGTGTGTGTGTGTGTGTGAGAGAGAGAGAGAGAGAGAGTAGTGAAAGGGAGGGAGGGAGACTGTGAGAGAGGGATAGAGAACGAGGGAGGATATATTGATACAAAACGACGGTGGTTTCTCTTCAGTGTGTGTGAGAGAGACCATGAGTGAAGACAAGATGGAGTGCTGGAACAGATGAAGACTGTCATTGGGTGAGTGTGTGCCTTTGTATTTTTTTCTGCTTGATAATGGATGTTTGTGTACCAGCTTGACCACCTGTTAGTGTGTGTGAGAGAGAGAGAGTGTGTTTGTGTCCACATGCATGTATGTTGCCTGCAGGTATATTTCCTCGTGAGTGAACACATTTCTATGTATGTTTTAAGTCAGGTTTGAAAGTAGCTGGGTTTATTTGCACTTCTGTTTAACTCTGCATGTGATATGTCTCTGTTTGTGCTGGCCAACATGTGTACTGTATGTTTTTCAGCCTGACAGCCTTTTGTCCATGTGACAGTGTTTTTGCATCATAGCAGCCTCACTGTGTGTATGAACGTGTTGAAATGATGGTCTTGCCACACATCTGCAAATATTGTTGACTGTGATGTTATTGTAATGTAAAATGCTTTTTTTAGTCAGATAAGCCAAGAGGCAAAGTGAAATTGTGCAGCATGTTGTATGTTAGATATTTTAGACTTACAAAAACATTCATTAGTGTGGCATTTCCAGCAAGCACACAAAACAAAAAGGGAAAAAAAACTTTGTTTTGACTCACAACAGTGCCATTTTATCTTGCTTATTCTATTTTTGGCTCATTAGATGGTCTAGTTCACGAGACAAGAATCTTACGAACTAAAGGGAAAGATGTGAAAAAAGGTTGAAAGAGAATGTGCGAGACAGAGATAGAACGCACCGAAGAGGACGCATATGAAACAGACACTATATCTCTGTCCTTAGGGAGGTAGAGTAATCAAAACAGCCGCATTACTGGTAATGAAAGATGTTATCAGCAGAAAGTCTGTCACACATCTTTATCTGTCTGGGTCAGGGGCCGTGGGGCAGTCTTTTGTTTCACTTGTTACAGCAAACAGTTTGTTTTAGTTTAGTGAAATTGGCTCCACAAAATTGGCTGAAAATGTGTAAGATGATGTCTTTCCACACATGCACTTTGTTTTTGCAGAACATAAAAGAAGATATTTAACACTCTTCAAGTTGCTTTTTCCATATTAAAAGTATATTTAAATGTATATTTAAACTCATTTTAAAAAAAATTCTTATAAGGAAAGGGGAATTTAACCGTTTTTGGGTCATTTGATTTTTTTTTTTTTACATTTATTTTAAGGGAAGGGGGAAAATTAACGGTATTTATTTAAAGGAAGAGGAAACTGAACAATTTTTCAATCACTTTAAATTTTTAGCATGCTTATTTGTTTATGATTGTATGTATGTTTGTTTAATTTTACTTTTTAAGCATAAAACCTGTATTGAATTATTTTGTAAACAAGAAGAATCTACTAATGGGTTAAGAAATATAAACATAAAAAAATTAATTAGAAAATGCCAAATAAACTTAATTCAAGAAGAATTACCTGAAAGCAAATCCATTATGGTACACAATTTTGCTTCTAAAGTAAGTTTTAAGGATCTTGTTTTAATGATGTTTTAATAGGAAAACTACACCAGAAAAAAAAGAATAATAAGATGATTATTTTTTGTTGCAGTTTATGAGATGAGAAGGATGTACAATGTTATCTTGTTTTTATTTTAATACAGCATATATAGTATTTATATTTTATTTGTATAAAGCTTTTTTAAGTAAAAAAAATAGCACTGGGCAATGATTAATCGTGATTAATTGCATCCAAAATAAAGGGTTTTTGTGTACATAATCACATAATACATATGTGTGGGTATATTTATTATGTAAATATAAAGACATACATACAATATATATAAACATTTTTTACATGTATTTACAAGTATATATTAATATTCATATTATATATATATATATATATATATATATATATATATATACACATGACATATTTTTCTTAAATATATAAAGTACCCTCCATAAGTATTGGAACAGTAAAGACAAAATTCTTCTGTTTTCTGTGGAGTCAAGAAATCTGTAAATATGATTAAAAGATGAATATGAGACGATACTTCAGTATGTCACATTTTATTTTTGGGTGAATCAACACAAAGATGTTTTACCAGCTAAGAAGATCAGCACTTTTAGAGTTTCATCTCCCTATCTGATGTGAGTTAAAGTATTGGAACAGTTGCCTCACAGATCTTTCTAAATGTTCAGCTGTGTGCTGTTGCATTAATTTTTTCAGATATTAAAAGCAGGGAATGTGTCTTATCAGTTATATCCATTGCTTCTGCATTCTGCAAGTCTTGCATTCGACGATGACACACACAAACCAGGATGAAGATGAGGAAGCCGACTCTGAAGCAATTTGGATGATAAAAGGAAAGAGGAAGTCAATTATAACTATAGAAAAACAATGGGCATGGAGCAATCAAGAGTTTGGAAACTACCGGCGACATCAGCAAACAACGACGACCTGATCGGCTGAGAAAAACAACAGTAGTTGATGACAGACAAATCATAAAAGCTGTGAAAATGAACCCTAAAATACATGTCTGTAAAATCACCAACAACCTGCTGCGGTGATGCTCTGTCAATCTACAATCTGCAGGAGAATTTGACACAGAATTACAGAAGCTACACAGCAAGATGCAAACCTCTGATCAGCACCAAAATTACGAAGGCAAGATTCTTCACAAATGTGAGCCAGTAGAGTTTTGGAACTGAGTTGATTGACCAATGAGGCAAAGATTAACCTCTATCTTAAGTGATTGCAAAGCAAAAGTGTGGAGAAAAAAAGGGAACTGCAAATGATCCTAAGCATACATCCTCACCTGTAAAGCTTAGTGGAGGTGGCGTCATGGCTTGGGCATGCATGGCTGTCTCTTGAACAGGTCTTCTTCATTTTAATGATGACTTAATGTATGACGGCAGTAGCAGAATGAATTTGGAAGGGTAGAAAATCATCTTGGCTACCAATATTCAAGAAAATGCCACCAAACTCATTAGAAAGCACTTCATATTAGATCAGGACAATGACCCAAAACACCCTGCCAGTTCAATCAAGGACTTTATCAGGGCAAAGAAATGCAATCATATTTGCAAATGTCTTGACACCACAGCAGAGAAAGCAATTTTGTCTTTACTGTTCCAATACTTATGGAGGGCACTGTACATGCATGTGTGTGTTTTTATATATATACAGTACATAATAAAATTATACAGCACACACACACATGCTATTTACACAAAAAGTTTTATTTTCGCTGCAATTAATCGTTTGCCCAGCACTTGAACAAAAAAAAGTGATAGTTGTTTTCGAAACATTCTTTCTTTTTCTCGACACAGTTCTTTCCAGTGGTCTCGATGAGCGTTTCCAAACCACCTCCACCCCATTCCCATTTCCCCCCCAGCAACCCATCCTCCCATCTCTCCCTGCCTTCTTCCTCCCCCTCTCCCTCCACCCCTCCCTCCGCCGCGGGTCCCCCCAGCCCCGCTGTGCCTCCTCCTCCCTCCCCAGTCAAGATCTCTATGCAGGAGCACTTTGCCATCAATGTGTGCCCCGGTCCCATCCTTCCCATCCCACAGATCTCCGACTTCTTCCCTCGTTTCCACGACTTCCCCATCACCCCCCCTCCTCCCCGGGAAAAACAAATTCTAAAGGACAAAGACAAGGACGGAGACGGGAACGGAGAGAAAGACCGCAAGAGGGAGAGAGAGCAAGAGGAGAACGGGGAGTTTGCCGACTCGGATGACGAGGACAGTGAGTTTGTCTCATGGCTAGTGACCATTTCACATTTGGTTCCCTTTGGTTGGGTTTACACATGTGTTTACGCTCAAAGTAATCATTTTACAGATGCATTATTCACAAATCTACATACATCCTTCTGGTACAGGCTTGGGTTAAGTGCTCTTCTCTAGGACATAATGGTAATTGTACTTGAAGGAGTCCTTGTGGGCTCGAACCTATAACCTTTGTCATTGCCAGTCCAAATTTTTAACCACATCAGCCCAATCTCACATACTGTAAAATCATGCTTCTTATTACATAACTCCTCACATACATGAATCCAAGGATATTTCCTGTTCTCGATTCCGTTTGTTTGATTGACTGATTTTATTCACCAGTAAGCAGCCAATGAGGCATGAGCGCTTCCCATCGACCTGGACCTGAGTCCCATACTGTTCGGTATTGATTGCTTTGTGTGGAGTTTGTTTGATTGGTGTGAGTGTGTGTGCGATAACTGAGGTATGCGATCAGAGTGTTAAATACTTCATTAGTCTCTGTAATGGTGCATAAACACTACAAGCCCTCTGTATGTGCACAGCCCTGATTAGGTCATTACAGGCAAGACTGATTGCCAGCTAATGTGCGTGCAACACATTCAGTTATTCTTTGTTTCTATTAGCCTACCTGGGAACTCTGGAGTTCAGCCTGCTATTTGACCAAGAAAATAACTGCTTGCACTGCACAATCAACAAGGCCAAGGTAAGTTTATACTCACACAAACACTACTGGGTTTTTCTACAACTAAAGACATTTTTGTGCTTGTGCAGTTGTAGAAATAACTCAATTTCTGACAGTTAACATTTTTGTTTTGACATTTTTCCCCCTAAACTAATGAACATTTCCACCACATCTTAAATGATGTATTGTGTTTAATAATAATCGGTGGTGGAAACATTTTTTAAATAAAACAACAGACTGCAGTCTTGCTAAGAGTAGTTTAGTAGGTAGCATTTATGTATACCAAATGAAGTCATTTACACTTTTTGCATCATTTGGCTATAAACTACAGCTTGATTCGAAATTACATTATTTTTATTAAATTTTTCTTCACAATGTCGTCTTAAAAAAGAGCGGAAAAAGTGATTTAGAAATGAATTAGAAACTGAATTAGAGTCAAATGGTAAAAAATATATATATGTATAGGTTATAATATAGCATTTGTAGAATGTAATGTTTTTTTTTCATATTCTAATATTAAAAGTCTAGGTCTGGGACAAAAGTGGAATAATAAAATGTATACATAAACCGTGTAAAGAACGTGTAAATGACTCATCCTGCACTCATTTACAAAATAATGTTAATAAAATGCCCTCTATAGATTTATCTACCCATAAGCCACTAAAACTGACCAGCAAAAGCAAGTATCATCATATATTTAAAAACATCATTTGCTAAACATAAAATTTACTTTCATGTAATTTGCCAAATAAAAATAGAGTTCAAAATTTATTTCATGGTTTATTTTGAGCAAGCAATAAACAAACTTAAACAGTCCAGTTAAACAACCTTGTGCCCTAAAGTGTGCATATCACTGTAAGGATATGATCTATCAACCTCTCACCCCAGACATGAGTGTGAATCTCATGTGACATAAAGTCTTTTGTGCTTTTGTGTGCTTGTTTGTGCCCACAGGGACTAAAGGCCATGGACTCCAATGGACTGGCGGATCCATATGTGAAACTCCACCTCCTGCCTGGAGCAAGCAAGGTCACTGCAACCTTCTCACACGCACACAGCATGGTTCAACTCTTGCTGCACCATCAGCACAAGTTGCGATTCTCTGTCATGCACGCACACACATACACACATCAACACATGCGTTGCACAATACACAGGCGTGATGAGCATGCATCACTATCAAGGCCACCCGTGAGCACTGAAGCTGTTCGTGTGGAGAACATGCGGTGGAAACGGGTGGATTCAGAGAGCGTTTCAGCACTGAATTATTCTCTTTCATTTCATTTCATTTTCACCACATGTAACAAATGCACGGCACTCCAATCTGTTCATATCAGGACAGTCTGTGACAGGAGTATCCTGTCTTCTGTCCAGTGGTTTTTACTCTTCTCCACTCTCCCGCACTCTCGTCCGAATCTCTGCCGCTATCTCATTGTCTATCGCCACATGACCCACTTTGACCTTGGAATACCAACACAGCGTTGAGTGCAGGATGGGAGGGTGGGATTGAAAAAAGAGAGAGACAGATGAGGGGGGACAGCAGCAGGTGGTTGTCATGGAAACAGCACAGATTGTTACACGACTCACGTCAAAGGAGGTGCGTATATGTACAAAAGGGAAAGAGAAAGTGAGGAACGTCACGTCCTGCGTATGCTCCCACGCGCCAACCTGGTAAATATGGACCACCAGGGTTATACAGACATCTCCGGGCTTTTAAAAGGTGTGCGAGCCAGAGGTGATGGACGTGTATGCGACGCCCACCTTCAGACATAGACGTACACATGTACTCTCTCGCACGTACGTGGGCGTGCATGGCATTAAATGAACCCATTTATAACACTCTCTCCTTTTGTCCTTTTACATGCTTCATGGTTTCATATGCATCCATATGTGACATATTAAAGGAATAGTTCACCTATAAACAAACATTTTGTCTTTTACTTGACCTCGTATGACATTTCTTCTTCTTTAAGAGGGCTTGTCCCAAAACTGAAACTTAAGTGTATTAAGTGTAAAAAAAACACAAAATGAATAAATCAATAAAATAAAATCTAAATAGAAGATGAAAAAATACTATTTTGATTAAACTACATTTTTTATCTATTTCGGTTAGTTGTCACAATCATTTTCTAATTTGAGTTTTTTACATTTAAAGGTAAAGTACAAAAATTAAATACAAATAAATCATTAAAGCTGTTTAGAAATGTAAAAAAATTACTTATAAATATAAAAGTAAAAGCTTCAACATTTGTTAAACTTTATAAATATTGCCTAGACAACATACCATCCATACGATGAAAGTGAATAGTGACCAAACTGCTATGCAGTATTTCAGTAGTCTCATGTTAAATTTTGATCTGTTTCTTGTTGTATGAAGAACTGAAATATAGCACACAAGGGTGACTTTTGTCAACAACAACAACAAAAAATGGACAAAAGCACATTACCAGTCAGTTTGTTGCACTGCTGAAGTGGTATGGAAGACTTGAACAAAAATGACACTTGGAAGTATAAAAATAAAACCTTTTAAAAATATTAATAAATGCTACAATAGATAATCCAAATCCACTTTCATTGAACATTCGTTTTATGTTCCACAGATGAAAGAAAGTCACACAGCTTTGGGATGTCATGGCACTGAGCCATTATTGCTAGTACCATCCCTTTAACAAGCTACTTCCCATGCAGGAACTCTATCAGCATCCCATAAAAAGTGCAGGAGGCAGAAGGAAAAAAGCGAGAGGGAGGGAGAGATTGTAGAGCTCAAGAGTGGCCCTTCCTGGTCGAGTGTGTATGTGTGTGTCATCATCACACAGCATGGAGAATGAGATATCTGAGTCACACACACTCTCCCAAGCTGCTGCTCTGGGAATCTCACTGCCCTGGGCCAGATGGAGGAAGGAAAGGGAGAGAGAGAAAAGGGGGAAGAGAGAAGTGAAAGATGAGGATAAAATATTTAGAAGAAAATGCGATAGCAACGATTTGGAAGGAGGAGAGAGAGACAGGTGAAACCATATGCTGTCGCAGGCAAAGATGCAAAATGAGCGAGGAACTTGGGGAGAAAATAGCTGGAAAGCTAGTAGGAGTAAGTAGGAGCATTTTTTGATGGATGCTTGAAGGACAAACTCAGAGAGTACTATGTTTTTAGTGTACTCAACATCACTGAAGCTTAATGTCAACAAGAAAATAATGTTTACATAATGCACTTTTCTAGTTTTATTGTGAATAATTCACCGTACTGGTGTACTACATTGTTCCAAAAAATATATATATATTTATTTTTTTAACAATTGAAAGAAGTGAATACTGTTAGCAAGGATTCATAAAATGTATGCATTTTTTTTTTTTTAAGAATCCTGGAAAATGTCATGGTTTGCACACAAATACTAAACAGCACAAGCGTTTTGAGTGTAAAACGTTTCTTGAGCATCAAATCATATTAGAATTATTTCTTAAGGATCATTTGACACTCAAGAACACTGGAGTAATGATGCTGAAAATTCAGCTTTGCATCTCAGCAATAAATGACATTTTAAAATATATTAAAATAGAATACTGTTCTTTTAAATTGTAATTATAGTTCACAGTATTACTGTTTTTACTGTATTTCTGATCAAATAAATGCATCTTCTGTGAACAAAAGAGACTGCATTCTAAAAAAAGGTAGTACCAAGGTTCATTTTTTTATGTGATGCTATCAGATAATCATCATGGTACTATTATTTTTTATGGCCAAGAAATATGTATTGTTTATTACTTTTTATTGAATTGTAAATACCATGGTAAATGAATACTGTATGTTAAACACTCAGTATGATCTTACCATCTGACATCATCACTGTACCATAGTACTGCCACAGTAAAGTCAATTAAATGAATAGTGGTTTGAATGATTCATCTCAAGTCCCGGTAGCTATTTGCTCAGTTGGTGCTGTTTTAATGGACTGTTACATGTATTTTTTTACTAATGTCTGTTGGAATTAAAGTGTGTTTATTCATTTGCCGAGCATCCTCAGGGGGCGAGAGAGAGGATAGCCAAGCTTGGCTGGTCCCAGCTTCAAATGCAGCAGTGCAGAGAGTAGAACAGAGCAAGCAAGAGAGATGAAATGAAATATGCAGAGAAGCAACATGTTCTTCAGGCAATGAATGACGTGTACTGTCTCTGTCAGGAGAGCGAGCGCGAGAGATGCTGCGGTTTGGGAGATTGTGTTTGAGTCTTCACAGCCAGAGCATTTCTTTGATTTAACACTAATTTGTTAAACGAGCTGTTGCAGGATAATTGCCCAGTTTGGGGAGTTTAGCATGCATGTCAGGGTATTTGAAGTGTGAGAGTCTGGGGTGGGAGCAGAATTTTAGAGAAGAAATGGTGCGATGGTGAGCTGTGTCTGTGGGGGTGGTCAGATTTGGCCTACATTGAGGAAAGCAAACGTCCCCACAAGCAGCGGCACAATTTTTCAGGGGGTACCAGCGGTCGTTCTGGCTCACTCTGTTCCTTAGGCAGGGCATAACATGACTACAGGGGGAAAAGTAACACTTTTCAACTTGCTCTGTAGTGTTTTGGGTGAGATGAGTTCAGTGTTACAGTTTTTGTGCAGCGTGAAAGGGGACCCGGGTTCAAGTCCCGACCTAATACAGTATGTTGTTGTTAGTGTTGTTTCAGTATGCAAAAGCTACATTTTAACTGAACTTGACAGCCAGTGATCATCATGCATTTTCGTTATAAAGAAAAGAGCAGTTTTGACATTTTATTCTACAGGGGAAAAGCCATGCATGTTTGAAGCAAAATGGCGGTGCATAAATGATGACAGAATTGGTCAGGTGAATTGGCCAAATTTAGACATACACCTTATTTACTTAAAATAACTGCACACCTTAATTTGCACATTAAAAGTGCTTCTAAAACTGTCTTTACGGTCATGGTGCTTCTGCCCACAAGGATAGTAAAACATGAAATCCTATTTGTGGAGAAAGCTAAAAAAAAGATAAATAATAAACAAATATACAATATACAGGTGCATCTCAGTAAATTAGAATGTTGTGGAAAAGTTAATTTATTTCAGTAATTCAACTCAAATTGTGAAACTTGTGTATTAAATAAATTCAGTGCACAAATTATTTTAAGGCTTTGGTTCTTTTAATTCTGAGGATTTTGGCTGGCATTTAACAAATACCCTTCCTTGACACGTCTGTGTGTGGTGGCTATTGATGCCTTGACCCCAGTCTCAGTCCATTCCTTGTGAAGTTCACTCAAATTCTTGAATTGATTTTGCTTGACAATCCTTATAAGGCTGCGGTTCTCTCGATTGGTTTTGCATCTTTTTCTTCCATACTTTTTCCTTCCACTCAACTTTCTGTTAACATGCTTGGATACAGCACTCTGTGAACAGCCAGCTTCATTGGCAATGAATGTTTGTGGCTTAGCCTCCTTGTGAAGGCTGTCAATGATTGTCTTCTTTTTTGAGTTGATTAGTTTATTGGCATGTCACCATATTCTAATTTGTTGAGATTTTTTGAGATAATTTGGTGGGTTTTTGTTAAATGTGAGCCAAAATCATCACAATTAAAAGAAGCAAAGAATACTTCAGTCTTGTGTGCATAAAATTTATTTAATACACAAGTTTCACAATTTGAGTTGAATTACTGAAATAAACGAACTTTTCCATGACATTCTAATTTATTGAGATGCACCTGTAAATACAATAAGTACTAAAAGATAATGTGTAAATTTATCCATCTCTCTGTCTATCTGTTTGTCCATTTGTCTGTCAGTCTGTTGTTCTATATATCCATCATTTTGTCATTCTATCTATAGATCGTTCTTTTCATCTGTCTGTCTATCTGTCCTTCTATCTGTCAAACCGATGGATGGACAGACATACAACACACCCATTGCTCTTGAAAAACAAAGTATTATTTTCAAAAGGTTATAGTTTGGGTTTGTCTTATAATTAGTTTTAACACAAAACAATAGAGGTTTACACATTTAGTCCTCATTTAGATAGGTAAAAATGTGTATGTGTGAGCAGATTTTAGGTTAAGAAACAGAAGGGGTAATGATGATTGTGTGTGTGTGTGTGTGTGTGTGTGTGTGTGTGTGTGTGTGTGTGTGTGTGACGGAGAGGAGGTGAGCTGGGGAAAGCCTCTCGTCCTCTCTATCTCCTCTGCAAAGTAGGTGAGCAGATGTCTGCCTTTCACCTGAGGGAGAAGAGATAAATGATGTTTCCTCTCCTGTCCTCCCTGACTGACTCTTTCTCTTCATCTCTCCCACTGTCATCTCTACCCAGATGCATCATGCCCATTAAAACTAGGAGCATGTGTCCCCTTAGATTTTTCATCCAAGTAGATCTGAAATCTCTCAGATATTTGTTGGAATTTATTGCAGGTAAAATAGGTTCTGAAACACTGTCACTTTTACTTATCTACATTTGGAGAGTCCAGCAGAGTTTCACCTGAGTCTTACATTTACCTTACAAGCTAAGTAACTAAATAGCGAAGTGAGCAAGGACTGCAAAAGTGCACCACTACCTCAAACTATTTGTAGTATTTTGCTAAAACTTTTATTTCTTCTTCTCTCCTCATGTCCTAAGTTTCTCTTCGTCCTTTTCATATTTAAATATAATTTCGGATTTGATTTTTTTTTGGTTAAACACATGGAATAAAATGAATATTTCAGCCATGAAACTCTACTTACATTCAATTCAATGCTCCTAGCCAATCTGATTCACATATTCATTAACGTTTTCCTATATAACCAGGACTTATTTAAGGAATGCTATGTCTGCATGTATGCGTGTCCTCATCTTGGCCTACCACCTCCCCAGCACCACCTGTCTGGATCTGCTACTGGGGATCTTTCTCTCTCTAGCAGCAGTAGCATGTTTCCTCTTAATTTTATGATTTGAGCATTGTGGAAAGCCTTTTCACATGGAGATTCTGGAAAATAATGGATAATGTGTTCTGTGATTTGTCCTGGCACTCTGACAATTTTATGGCAATATTCCGTTCTCAACACTTTTTGTGACAGAGGCTCAGGTCTGCTTGCTCTCCAGCAGCAGCAGCGTAGCTATCTAGTCCACCAAGACCAAACCTGTGCACATTCTGTTTAAAAGTGACGTAACATACAGCCAAGTATGGTGACCAACACACAGCAGTGAACACACACACACTGTGAACCACATCCGGAGCAGTGGGCAGCCATTTATGCTGCAGCGCCTGGGGAGCAGTTGGGGGTTCAGTGCCTTGCTCAAGGGCACATAAGTCGTGGTATTGCCAGCCCAAGACTCGAACCAACAACCTTAGGGTTAGGAGTCAAACTCTCTAACCACTAGACCCAACTACACTAATAAAGATATTACAATTTATCCCAGGAGTTGTCATGACTGAAATTAAATTTTATTGAAAGGCTTGAAGTGATGCTCATTGACGGCAATCACAGACTTATCTTTTGACTGCATAAACACTATACCCAATCAGCGATGTTTAAAAATCCACTCAACAGTGCTCAAATGTTAGCAGGAAATTGACGTTTTTAAAATTGCAGTACCGACTGGTATTGAAGTCAGTACTTTTGACAACACTAGTTTGATTGATTGAAACATTGAATACAAAAATGTGGTGCAATATCACAGTCAATCAGAACATATATAGGGCCAGATTTACTAACAGCTTGCAACAGCGAATATTTACTTTTGTTGTTAAAATAGTACCCTACTGTCAGGATTTACTAAAGATGTGCGGTGAAGAATTAGCTCTGAAAAGGCATGGACACCATTTGGGAGGGTATGGAAGGAGAGTATTAAAATTAATCACACAACACAATTTATTAATGTTTGCGCTTGTCAAATTACTGGTATTTGCGCCATTATTTAACATCCAAATAATGCATGTCTTAAACTATATTGTGTTTGTGTCACAAGTACATTACCCACCCCTGATGAGCATCAGTTCTGCTCATTTGCGACTATGTTAATTTGCGCAATTAGTCAATAAACGCCCATCAGTGCTGATTTGGAATTGTGCTCTCGAGCTGATTTTCCCTGTTTAGTAAATCTGGCAAATCAGTATTTATACATATTTCTGTGATTTTCATACAAGATTACCATATAACTTCTTGTGCAACCTGGAATAAAGTGCTTTGTTCAAGGGTACAGTGGTGATGACTCATGGGTTGCGCTTTGTAGGAATTGAAGCAGCTTTCCAGTTCCTAGCCCAGAGTCTTAACCACTACATCACCACCCACTGCAAAAAAAAAAGTGCAAATAACTGTAGCACATCTGAGCAGCATCTGATTCTAACAGATTCTTTAAGTTCAGAAACTATTTACAGCAGTGATAATTTCTGTACAGATGGAGCTTGGGGGGTGTTAATTATTTCCCCAAATGCTCTTAGGTGGGAAAATGTGAAAAAGTTTATTTTGGGGATGAATGAGCTTCTAGTTTAGTGGTGAGTTTAGAACTCAGTTTCTTCATTTAGGATGTACTGGGGTGATGCGGTGTAGTGGTTAAGGCTCAGGCTGTTGACCGCAGGGTTGCTTGACCATCACCATTATGCCCTTGAGCGAAGTGCTTAACCCCATGTTGCTCCAGGGAGACTGTCTCAGTAATAAGCTCATGGTGCTGTTCTATGATGACATTGCCTGAAATTCGTGGAAACATTCCACTGTTTATATGGTGATAAATTTAAGTTCCATTTGAATAGAGTAATGTTTGAGAAAGTGTTTCAACCTCACCTGCCATTGTTCTCATCAGTATTTTTGTCTTGCGTTCCAGTAAAATTTTTAAGCATCATTCAGATCAGATAAATTATGGTTTTCGGAGAATGTATGTTGAATTAAGTTTATTTTTCTTATATTGTTCTTGATTTATGGTTAAATTAAAGTTGGGTAAGAGAGATTAAATTACAAGATATTTTCTGAAAATAAGTCTTCTTATCCTGCACAATTTTGTGTAGAAGAATTGGCTTCCTAGTCTCAAGTAAATGCATCTGTAGAAGATGTTGTGATCTTTAGAGAGTGTTTTCAGAGAGTAAAGAAAGATAGGAAAGGTTTTGTGGAAGCCCTTGTTTGGAGATTGTTTGAGTTTGTTTTATGCTAATGACTAACTGAAGCATGTGCTCCCTCATTTACAATAATCTGGGTTCATCACCATTAGACTGATGGTGAGAACAAATTTATGTGCGTGCACAGCTGTTACGAGGCCAGCAGAAATTGTACAGGAGGAGCTTTGTCTTTATCCAATGTGTCTATAAATTAAATTAGTTATCAATCTCAATACACTCTTCCTCTCTTTTTCAGGCAAATAAATTGCGCACTAAGACTTTAAAGAACACTCTGAATCCAGTGTGGAATGAAACACTCATCTATCATGGCATCACGGCTGCTGACATGACCACCAAAACCCTCAGGTACTGTACTACCTCTGTTTCCCATGATTCACACCAGCTTCAAGTACTTTTGGCTCTACTTGAACTTCCAATTCACCTTTGAACATATGGTTCTCTGTAAAATCCCATGAGTTTCTCCGTTCGACTTATTAATGACAATGATATCACGTGTGAACTACATGTGTGAATTTCATTACTTTGAGGTCAAATAAACTCTGCAGAAGCATAGTGTCACTCGGAGCACATTGTGTGTATGTGTGTGTGTCTTCGACAGCATGTAGTGGAAGTCTCTGTGGTGAAATAACACACAATAGCCTTAAGGTAATACCCCCACTTGGGTCTAACCTTCTGTGTAGAGGTATGCTACAATTTGAGCAGTAAAACTCAAGAGGACAGAACAAGATAGGGGCAATTTCTCTAGAAATGTAGTAGAAACCCTTGTGATCCACAGCTGGGAAACAAACCTAGCAGGAGCTCTCGCGGGATGAGAGAGAGAGAGACAGAGATAAAGAGAGAGCGAAGCTGCTTGCTTTACTTGTTCCACATTTTGGTTGAGACCGTTAAAAAATTTTTTTAACTCAACCCCGATTTACCTCAATGCTTCAATCCACAGATTTTTGATTCTGCAGTATGCTGAGATATTTGTGGAAATTGTGAATTTTTTTTAACAGAGACTTCTTGCAGATTAAAAAAAAACAATTAGATGCATACATTGTGCCAAAAGTGACATGTGCTGATCTGCTTCTTGTGGTGAACATGGATTCTCGCCACTTTGGAATCCCAAAGGAAGCGTTTGATTCGATGATTCTTTCTGCTCTGTTACGCTCTGTGACCATCATCCTGAAGAGCAGGTTGTCGGAGCCCAGGGCGTAGATGGAGTGTCACCATGGGCAGCATCAGCACCTTGTCACGGTGACTGTGTCTGGGCTGTGACAGCTGGCCGATCTCAAATCCTGCAGTAGTTGTTCAGTGAAGGGTGATGCGTGAGGAATTAATATTTTATGCAAGATTTTGGAGGTGTTAATGCAGAGCAAATAGTAGTTCCATATTTACTTTATTTCCTCCCCCATATGGCCCTTTGTCAATAAACTGTTAATCTATCGTCAGCTTATCTTCTGTCATGTGAATGTCATTTCCCACATGAGAACAATGCTGCTGGCAGGCTATTGGCAGTGAACATTTTCTGAAGAATGGCTGCCTTATCAATAGTGCTATTGTGCCACTATAGTAAAGCATTCTAGGCTATTACTGGAGTCGCCATCGTAGTGGATGTCACTGAAGCGTACAGTATGTGTGTTCATTGTTTATTTGTAGGCAGTGTGAGTTGAGTGGTCTTTTAGGAGCCTAGCTGACAGATTTGTGCCAGATTATAAAAACACCCCGACTCTGTGCCCTAACAAGACCTGACACTTTACAGCCTCCTTTTTTTTTACCCTCACTAGAGTGAAAATGTATGATGCAGCGATTACCGCCAATCAGAAGTTTGATGTTTAATAAACCGTTGTGGAGAGGGAGTTTTAAAATTTTCGACAATGTTGGTGGAGGAATTCGATTTATCATAATAAAAAATAAAATAAAATAGATACATTTTCTGATTCAATTTATCATTTTATCCATCCATTCATCAGTCTATCCATCATTCTAGCTATTCATCATTCTAGCTGTCTATCAATCCATTCATCCATCCATCATTCTATCGGCCAGTCTATCCATCATTCTAGCTGTCTTTACATCTGTCCATCCATCCATCCATCCATCCATCATTCTATCAGTCATTCTAGCTATCCCTCCATCCATCCATCATTCTATTGGTCAATCCATCCATCCATCCATCATTCTATCGGTCAATCCATCCATCATTCTGCAATTCTAGCTATTTATCCATCCATCGATCTATCCCTCCATCCATCCATCATTCTATTGGTCAATCCATCCATCCGTCCATCCATCATTCTATCGGTCAGTCGATCCATCATTCTGTCATTCTAACTATCCATCCATAATTTTTTCCGTCATCCATCTGTCCATCCATCATTCTATTGGTCAATCTATCCATAATTTTATAATTCTAGCTATCCATAGATCATTCTTTCCATCCATCCATCTGTCCATCCATTTGTCTATCAGTCAATCTAACCATCATTCTGTCATTCTAGCTATCCATCTATTGTTATAGCTGTCAAACCAAAAATTCATCCTTCAATCTATTGGTCGATCTGTCCATCCATCCATCCATTCATCCATCATTCTGTTGGTCAATTAATCCATCATTCTAGCTATCCGTCCATCCCTCCACCGTTCGTTTGGTCAATCTATCCATCATTCTATTGGTCCATCTATCTATGCTTCCATCCATCCATCGTCCTATAGGTCAATCTTTCCATCTTTCTGTCATTCTAGCTATCCATCCATCCAATTCTAAATATCGAGCGGTCCAATTCTGAAGAAAAGCTTTTTTGTGAAATACTATGGTTCTGAGTGGGTCTGGACATAATTGGACATCACAGTTCAGTAATGAATAGACACTGAATAGTACCTGTCTTTCAGATGTCCTGCATGCTGGTGACATCCAAATGCATGCAAACTCTCAACATAATCACTGTGACTGACATTAACAAGGAAAGCTCAACCCCACGAGTATTAAATAGCAGCTTCAGGCAGAACGGTTCCCAGGACAGGTTACAGGAAGTGGAGAGCACCTGTTATCCACCTCTACACGAGTGTGTGTGCAGTGCATACAGTTAGTTTATGTGAGCATGCACCTGGCTGGAAGGAATGACTAATCGAGCCTTAGAAGGAAGTGTGAAGCCAACTGTATCATGATGTCAGTGTCATCTGCTTACGTGCAGCCTCTCGCGCTCTCGCTCTTTGACACCCGCAGTACTGTCTCCTCATCCTGGTTTGTATATTCATTACTCAGTCTTGTGTCGCTGACGTAAAAACCATCTGTCTTTTCTTACATTGGGCACTTTGCTTAAATTCCTCTTTTCTCATTCTGGTTGCTGTTGTTGTTTTGTTCCCTTAATCTCCCTCTTTCTCAGAGTCAATACTAGAGATTGACCGATAAAAGGTTTTGCAGGTTCCAATAACTTAGTTGGGAAAAAAGCAAATTAACCCATTTTAAAATTGCTATATTGATGAAAAAAATATATGGCATATTTATAATATTTTAATTTGTATTCATCTATAATATATTAAAAAATAAATATTATTATTAAAAAAATGAACTTTAACTTGCAATTTGTTACTTTACCTTTATGCAGCTGAGCAACCAATTATTCTGATTTAAGTCTCTCATCATATTTCATAATGTCATCCATAGAGGATTAGGGACACAAACACTGTGAAAGAGGTTCGTTTCAAGTCAGACATGAATGAAATTTAGGATGCGGTTCAGTGAGTCAGATGTTAATTCAGTAAGCATTCTGGCAGATTCAGTGAATTATTTGTTTGAATGATTCAAAAATATTACTTTGCAGTTATCTTTTGACTCATTAATGTTGACTCATTTATTAAAAGAACTGGCTCAGAAGTGTCAATTCAGTAGTCAAATGTAATTAATCAACTAGACTCTTTTGAATTATTTGTTCATGAATCAGACTTCAGTTTTCTGTTTATTTGTTTTTACATGTGCATCCAGCAAGACAAGACAAGAGACTTATTATTTTCATGAACCATTACTTTTAAATCATTATCATTCATTTAGATTGTAAATTATCAACTTGCATAGAGTATTATTTATTTTGTCGTGACACTTTAAATTTAGTAGCTCTGCCACTAAATAGTAATGCGTGGAATGCTTCAAAATGAAAAGTGTGACACTTTTTATACAGTAATCAAAATTTTCAGATTTTGGATTTGTTTATTAAAAGAACTGGCTCAGAAGTGTCAATTCAAATGAATCAAAGAGACTCTTATGAACTATTCATTCATGAATCAGGCTGGACTTTCAGCACTGTTTTTGTTTGTACATGTGCATCCAATAAGACTTTACAAAAGATGTTAACTTTTTTATTGTCAATGGTGATTTTTGCCATAACCATGTCTTTTAAATCTTTATGATTAATTCATATTGCAAACGCTCAACTTAGATACAATGTCATTTGTTTTATTTTGTGGCACTGTAGATTAAATAGCTCTGCCACTGAATAGTGATGCATGAAACGTTTTAAAATTAATAATGACTATTTTTATATAGCAATCTAGTCTTGCAGATTGGCTCAATTTAAATACAGAAGTAATTTTATCTGAATTTATGTTGTCACCAATCTGATTTTAGTAATATTCGGGTGCTCACAGAGGTTTTGTTGAACAGGAAAACATTTTTAAAAAGTGTTAATATTTCCCTATATCTGATGGTTCCTAAAGCTTTTATCAGCACAAATGAAATGGTCAACAAGATATCATAACTAGCCTCTAGTCATTACCACCTACTTCTCAGCTCAGAGCCTCAGCCTCTCTTGATGTATTCTTTCTTTGGCTGTGCGTGCAACACACTTAACACGTTCTGTCTTGAGAATTGAGCTGAAGAATTTGGAGTGCCATCTTTCTCTCTGTCTTGCAGGCTGTGTGTGTGTGATATGGATCGTTTAGGACGGAATGAGTTCATTGGGGAAGTCAGGGTGGCCCTCAAGAAACTCAAGGAGGGAGAGAGCAAGAAATACAACATGGGCCTCGAGAGAATTGCACAGGTGTGTGTGTGTACTGCTATATATGGTTTATGAGGACAAAAATGTGTATAATGACATGGGTACTACAATATAAACATGGTTTATAAGGACACTTCATGTGTCCCCGTAAAACAAAAGGGTTAAAAAACATAAAACTTTGTTTTATGAAATTAAAAAAATGCCAGTAGTTTTCTGTAAGGGGTAGGTTTAGGTGTTTGGTGATAGAAAATACAGTTTGCACAGTATATAAAACCATTACGACTATGAAGAGTCCCCGCAAACCACAAATGCAAGTGTGTGTATGTGTGTGTCACTGTGTCCATGTGTCCTTTGGAATTTGTACTATGCATAATTAAATTTTTGGGCATTTGCTGTATTATTAATAACCTTTCTATGGTCTTACAGACCCGGGAGGGTAACAGCCAGGCAGTGGATCCTGGGGCTTCTGTTGCAGAAGAGGAGGTAAAGATCCGATACTTTCCATATACTTGAGACCTCTTCAAACTCCCTATTTACACTGAAACTGCCCTGACTGTAGAATACTCACGTTGAGAGCACAATGAGGACAAAGCCCCCATGATAGGACCTTATATCTCAAAACGCCAATTAACAATAAAAAAGCACTATCCTGAACACTTGTTTTTTTCACTTTGGACTGATAAACTGTCCTGGTCAATAAGGTTATCATATTCAGTAGCTGATTATAAGGTAATTATATTTAAAATAAATTGTAAACTTTTTATGGGATGTCACTAACGAGAATCTCTAAAATTATCGTAAACATTTTGAGACAAGTCTTATAATTTTTGCCTGTACTATATTTTTATATGATGTTCTCTAACTAAAGTATTTCTTTAATTTTAGCTAATATGTTTTGAAATTCTGTAATATATTAAATGAACAGCAAAAAACATCCTTTGCTCAAGGAGTTTCAAGTATATACTCACATCTTTCAAAAGATTCTTAAGCTCAGTACAGGTTGTATTTATTTGACCGAAATACAGTAAGAATATTTTATATATATATATATATATATATATATATATACAGTATATATAAAATGAAAAAAAAATGTATGCAAATTTTGTTATTCCATTTGTATACAATAAAGAACTACAAAAACATGTCATGTTGTTCCTAAGGGGATGTTTAGCCTGGTTGTACCCTACCGACATATATTGTTTAATGTATTATTGATGGTCTGAATATTGATCAGTGGAACCAAGCCTGTCTGTCTTTCTCTGTTTCTCTAGCGTGGCCGTATCCTGGTCTCTCTGATGTACGTCACAGAGAAAAGTTCTCTGATTGTGGGAATTATTCGCTGTGCTCACCTGGCCGCCATGGATTCGAATGGCTACTCAGACCCTTTTGTCAAAATGTGAGTCTCTGGTGCATTTTTTTAAGACTGAACGTTGGCAAAGTTGCTGGAATTGATAAAGAGGTGGGTGGGGGTCACATGTCCAGTATCCTCCAAGCCAAAAAAAAAAAGTGGAAGCTTCTAGTCCAAACGCCTATTCATGCCAAGTCAGAGTTTTTGGCATTGCAGAAGCATAAAAAACCAGATCCAAAAAGTTTTTTAGAAGTTTGAGATGAGGTTTTGTGTGATTTATGGAGACTTCTACCCCACACGAGTGGATCTAATGTTGTAATCAGTACCTCAAAGCACCAATGTTGTTCAAATAGAGTTAAAGCTTATTAGTAGACGAGTACAATCCCCAGGGCTTTTGAGTCGATGGTGGGCATGATTATAATTTTTTTACAGATTTTATTTAATTTTCACATTTATTATGATAAAAAAAAACACGTTTTAACATGCATAATTTAGTTTGTCCTCGCTTGAATCATTGCATAGCACCGCATTATGCAAACATAAGTACATGTTATTGCAATATGACTCAATTCATTGGCTTTGCCCTCCTCCTAGTTAGCATCATGGATTTCATTTCAAGTTGATTTATTTCTCTCTGCACCTCCGGTTGATCATAATTTATCCCCCTGTGGGTTCTTGCGAAGAGTAATTCAAAGCCCACCCACACCATAAGACATGAGGAGATTTTATTTAGAGGCATAGAGAATGATTGGGGCATAGAGATGGATGCAGAGAGTCAAGAGGCAAGCGGAAAGTCAGAAAAAACTCGGTCGTCATTTTTTTTAACCTTGTTCTCTCAGTTTCAGTTTGCCACCCGTGGTTTCCCATCACATGTTCTTTTATCATTTGCCATACCTCTTCTTCTCAACAGTATCCATTCCTCGCTCTCTCTCTTTCCGCTCAAGTCTGAAAAAGCATGCATAAATCTTGGACCACTCTCTCT
The DNA here is from genome assembly GCF_963082965.1 of Carassius carassius. Lineage (NCBI taxonomy): Eukaryota > Metazoa > Chordata > Actinopteri > Cypriniformes > Cyprinidae > Carassius > Carassius carassius. The sequence continues at coordinate 25,370,399 of NC_081775.1, read as the reverse complement.
CTGTAAATGGGGTCCTGTTCATTCTTATCGTGAATGTATTTTGATGTGTTGTGTGATGCAGAGGAGTTTTTTTCCGCTATCTGCTCCGAGGAGATAGGATTTCCTTGTTTATCGTGCCAGTTATAGGCACTGATGGCCGCACTGGAGCAGTGGAAATCTATTGTTAGAGAGTGGACTGCTTTTATACAGCGGGATAGACTGCTGGGAGTGTGCGTGTGCATGTGTGTGACAGCTGCTTTAGCGCTTGTTTAGGACTAGACTTGTCAATATAGTTTAGGATAAGGTGGACATTTTGACTCCATCTCTCATGTATGACATGTATGACAGCATGGCTTGTTTGGATGCTGGGATTGTTTGTGCATTGTGACCGCTGGACCAAATGTTATTTGGCTTTTTGTCCGCTGAGGTTGATTCCAGTTATGGCTGGATTTAGCTGGAATTTATTGAAGCAGTAAACTCATTTTATTAGACTGGATTTTCTGCATCAGCCACTCGTGTCTTTTTAATAGCAATAAAGGCTTTATTTGTAATAATTTAATGGATTCTAAAAAATAAAATGAAGCGACATAATTGAAAACACTGGGCTTTTACATTATTGGTGTATTCCAGTGTCACCAATTAGCTAATGTAAATAATTTACATTGAAATATTAATTTATATATACATTTTGAAAAAAGGGCTAAATAGTAAGACTCAACAAAGAAGAGTAAATATTTGTAATTTTTTTTTCATGTCCAATGAATTTTCCAATTTCATTTTGTTTTTATTTTTATGTATTTCTATTTTATGTTTCTATTTTGAAATGTCAATTTTTTTTAAGAAAAACAATTACAACAACAATATAAGAAATGATACAGCTATAATTCTATGGATAAACTCCATGACAGCATGTTTATATAATTTTTTTTGTGGCTGATTTTTCTTTATTTATATTTGTAACTATTTTTCTTTATAGAAATCAATTATCATTCGCCCCAAAAATAAAAATAATAATATTTCAGTTTGAAATAATTTTTATAAATTTTACCATTAAACCGTATAAATAATTTTAAACTCATTGGTTTGAAAATGATGGGATTTAAATTAGTCTGACATTTTAATCCATTCTAAAAGATGCTTCTCATTCAAGTATTTCACTTAATTTTGTCAAAATTCCATTTGTGTTGGTCAGCTTCTAACTCTCCCACATTGGCCCCGGGTCAGCAGACCATCGTTATTGTTGAGTGCCAGACTGGCTTAGACTGTAATAGAGGGAACATGACACTGGACACAAGTAGAGATTAACTGTAGAGGGAAACTGGGGGCCAATCAATACTGTAGTCTTTCCATAGGGGGAAGGAGAAACTACATCTCTATATTTAGAGAAGGGCAGCTAGTGACTGTTTTGTTTTTGTTTTTTCTGAGATGTTTTTCTCGGGCAACACACAGTGTCTGGTTTTAACCAAAGAAGCTTAGGCAGGGAAGCTTACCCTCAACTCTCTATCTCTTCTCTCCTGTATGTGAATGTAATCACCATATCCAGGTTGCAAGAAGGAAATCCATTTAATCAATGTGCTAAGGCAAGGCTACAGGCATTTTCAGAGAAATTCAGGAAAGGAATCGACACATCAGCTGTGTTTGAAACATCTCAAATGTAATTAACCAAGCAAATAATTTGTAGACATAGCCTTTCCGTTCAATAAAGTTATTTTTAGAGCAATCAGTGATTAGTTAATTATCTCCAGAGGAGATTATGTGTATACAGAGGTAAACACTTTAGGAAATTTCGAAATTCAGATTATCTGATAACTGTTACGCTTTAAAGAGATTTGTTTTCTTGGGTTGCAAAGATAAAAAGGCTAAATTAATGATTTAAAAGTTGATGGGCCACATTTGTGAACCATTTTACTTCCAACATTTTCTGCATTTACTAGCTAAACAGTATATTCAATGAGAAAGAAAGAAAAACACTTTCATCATTTAGTACTATAGTTAACTAAAACTGAAACTTTAACTAAATTGAAACTTTGAATGAAAAAAAAAAAAAAAAATATATATATATATATATATATATATATATATATATATATATATATATATATATATATATATATATATATATATATATAGGTCCTTCTCAAAAAATTTGCATATTGTGATAAAGTTCATTATTTTCCATAATGTAATGATAAAAATTAAACTTTCATATATTTTAGATACATTGCACACCAACTGAAATATTTCAGGTCTTTTATTGTTTTAATACTGATGATTTTGGCATACAGCTCATGAAAACCCAAAATTCCTATCTCAAAAAATTAGCATATTTCATCCGACCAATAAAAGAAAAGTGTTTTTAATACAAAAAAGTCAACCTTCAAATAATTATGTTCAGTTATGCGCTCAATACTTGGTCGGGAATCCTTTTGCAGAAATGACTGCTTCAATGCAGCGTGGCATGGAGGCAATCAGCCTGTGGCACTGCTGAGGTGTTATGGAGGCCCAGGATGCTTCGATAGCGGGCTTAAGCTCATTCAGAGTGTTGGGTCTTGCGTCTCTCAACTTTCTCTTCACATAATCCCACAGATTCTCTATGGATTTCAGGTCAGGAGAGTTGGCGGGCCAATTGAGCACAGTAATACCATGGTCAGTAAACCATTTACCAGTGGTTTTGGCACTGTGAGCAGGTGCCAGGTCGTGCTGAAAAATGAAATCTTCATCTCCATAAAGCTTTTCAGCAGATGGAAGCATGAAGTGCTCCAAAATCTCCTGATAACTAGCTGCATTGACCCTGCCCTTGATAAAACACAGTGGACCAACACCAGCAGCTGACATGGCACCCCAAACCATCACTGACTGTGGGTACTTGACACTGGACTTCAGGTATTTTGGCATTTCCTTCTCCCCAGTCTTCCTCCAGACTGTGGCACCTTGATTTCCGAATGACATGCAAAATTTGCTTTCATCCGAAAAAAGTACTTTGGACCACTGAGCAACAGTCCAGTGCTGCTTCTCTGTAGCCCAAAGTGGCTTGATCTGGGGAATGCGGCACCTGTAGCCCATTTCCTGCACACGCCTGTGCACGTTGGCTCTGGATGTTTCTACTCCAGACTCAGTCCACTGCTTCCGCAGGTCCCCCAAGGTCTGGAATCGGTCCTTCTCCACAATCTTCCTCAGGGTCCGGTCACCTCTTCTCGTTGTGCAGCGTTTTTTGCCACACTTTTTCCTTCCCACAGACTTCCCACTGAGGTGCCTTGATACAGCACTCTGGGAACAGCCTATTCGTTCAGAAATTTCTTTCTGTGTCTTACCCTCTCGCTTGAGGGTGTCAATGATGGCCTTCTGGACAGCAGTCAGGTCGGCAGTCTTACCCATGATTGCGGTTTTGAGTAATGAACCAGGCTGGGAGTTTTTAAAAGCCTCAGGAATCTTTTGCAGGTGTTTAGAGTTAATTAGTTGATTCAGATGATTAGGTTAATAGCTCGTTTAGAGAACCTTTTCATGATATGCTAATTTTTTGAGATAGGAATTTTAGGTTTTCATGAGCTGTATGCCAAAATCATCAGTATTAAAACAATAAAAGACCTGAAATATTTCAATTGGTGTGCAATGAATCTAAAATATATGAAAGTTTAATTTTTATCATTACATTATGGAAAATAATGAACTTTATCACAATATGCAAATTTTTTTAGAAGGACCTGTATATATATATATAAACAAATTATTTCAAGTAGTTTCCAAGGTAACATTTCTTATTTTCATTTAGTTTAACTTGATGAACTAAAAAATAAAAATGACAAAAAACTTTATAGACATAAAAAAGTGACAATAAAACAACAAAATGGAAAATATGAAAAAAAAATCTCAGTGTTAAAATCAGATCTGTTCATGACAGGTTATTGGAGGTCATTAATTTGGTCAAATTAGCCACAATGGAAAGATGTTTTTTTAAATGAGCATTTAAAGATGCTAATTTTCTTTCGAATAACATGTCCAAAAAAAAAAAAGAATAAGAACAGGAATGGGTATTAAGAAAGTAAAATCAAGTCAATTCTGATTTAATGTTGCAGAAGCCTCTGTCAATCGGTTGCTTTTATAGTGAACAAACACGCACATGATAAACAGTAATCCAGTTGAGGCCAGCATTAAATGTCTGCTTTTTAGCAAATCAGAACATCACAAAATAATTAATATTCATGACTCAAGTACGCCTGGCACAGTTGTGCTGAGCCGCTGACAGAAAGTAAGTAAACTTCCTGAGGAGCGAAGACATGAACTACAGCAGAGAAGAAAAGACTTCTTTGACAAACGTACGCATTTTTCTAAATTCATATCATATCTGTCACAACAATGCCGTGTCTGGAAAGTTTTAGTTTTATGCTTTCAAGTACTTTCTCGCATGAGTGTGTCTGTGGAAACTATGCATTTAAAACTAATGATATTTCTAATGTGTATTAAGAGGCTGATAAGATTTAGATATGCCCCCACTTTTCAGATTGTGTGTGATTATGAATGAGACCTTGTAGAGTTCAGCTCTATTTTCATCTGGCCCTCGGCATCACCACATAATTAGAACAGACAAGGGAATGCAGATATTATTGCACATGCTCTAATTAATGTCATTACATGGGACACAATTTCAATAGTTCTGCTTTCATCTGAACTTGTTTCAACGGCGAGACATTTAGGCTCACATTCAAATGTTTATTCAGACACTTGGCATCGTGCACCGACTTCTTGAATGTGCATTTTTCACTAATTGCAGAAACAATTAAGTCAAAATGTAATTAGTGACTAATTCACATATACATGGATGCAGGTGCACATTAAAGTTGAAGTGTGTAATTTTCTTGATTAAAATACTTTCTCCAGTCTCAGTGCAGAGTTGACGCAGTGGCGTGAGTTAGAGACAGGACTGTCAGTTTGACTTATTAATGGAAGATGGAATGGAAGTATTTAGGAAAACAGTCATTATGGCATCCAAAATGATTGCAATATTTACTTCATTTGTTGAGCAAACATTAATGAAGTACAGTACCGTTCAAAAGTTTGGTCAGTAAGATTTTTTTTCAATTTAAGTTAATTTACTAAAAAATATATATATTTGAAAATATATTACTCTTTTTATTCAACAAAGATGCACTAAATTGATCAAAATTAAGACAAAATTTTTTTCAGATAAATCTTTTGAACATATTCATCAAAACTATATCAAAATATCACATTTTTCTTAAAAATATTAAGCAGCACAACTATTTTCAACATTGATAATAAGAAGAAATGTTCTTGAGCAGCAAAGCCGCATATCAGAATGATTTCTAAAGGATCATGTGACACCTCAAGAATTATGCTGAAAATTTAATTTGCCATCACAGGAATAAATATCATTTTAAAATATATTAAAATAAAAAAAAGTTACTTTATATTACTGTTTTACTGTATTTAGACTGAATAAATGCAGCCTTGGTGAGCTTATGAGACTTTCATAAAATACTATTAAACTGTTACAAAAAACAAAGCTTTGAATAGTACTGTACATTTTCGTTTTAAGTATACACGTGTGTTGTAATTCAGTCCGGACGTACTACATCCTACAGCACACTAGATTTCAACATTGTCATGTGATGACTCTCTCGTGGCCTCATTGGATTGTAAAGTGTCTATTGGATATTTGTGACTCTGGGTGGTAGCAGTAGGCTATTCATGAATTTTTTAGCTAGTATCTTAAGGAATACTGTGTATTTGGACATAATGAATTTTGCATAATATAGAAGGGAAGTTGGCACGCATACACATTTTCAGTTGATGGCACTAGTGGCACAGAAATTACCTTTACATTTGGCAGAATACATTGCTTTCATGGTGTACTTCTAATAAGTTCATGCACTTGCCCTTGGAATCAAACTCATGACCTTCAGTCTTGCTACTGTTTGAGCTACAGGAATGATAATTACACACTAATTTTATGCTGCTTGCACTAATTACAAATGACACACTTCATCTTTAATATATGTAAATATCATGTAAAATGATTTTTTTGTTTTACCATGCCTCTTATGAACTGAACTTGCTCTGTAAGAATAGAGCCCGATAGTCATTCTTATTCATCAGAATTTGCCCTCGCTACACAATGATTTCCAATACTCAAGACTGTCTCATTGAACACGTAAACATTCTGTCCATGACAAATTTCTTCTTTCATACAGGACTGACGGTTGTCATTGTAGACGGGCTATTCCAGGACGACAGTTATTCTTTTAATTACCCAGATGATGACAGTTGTCTCCTTAGGGTTAGATCTGAAGTGAACCCTGTAGTATCAAGAATGAAATTTCTTGCAGCTCTTCTTGAGAAGGACATTATGTGCCTCATGCTTAATGTAATAGCATCTAATATTAGCAATCTTGGCATCAGTCAGTTTTGCTATTTAAACCAAGTTTATCTGCCCTGTAACTCTTTCAAGGTCTGACAAACTGTTGATGTCTTTGTCACAACTTTCCATGAAGACATGAAAGAAACAGCTGTCCCATGTCCCACGCCTGTCTATTCATTAGGCCTGGGGTAGAGGAACACATCCAAAAATGTTGTAAATTTAAATGACGTCCAATTAATATCCAACACTTTTTACAGGACTTGTCAATACAAAATTAATAGGATCACATTAAAAAGTCATTACAAATGCAAAGTCATCCTGTCAGTGACATAAAGCTTTTCACACAGAAATAAAACATCATTAATATTCTGATTAATATCCTGACATGTACCAGCAAATCAGTCAATTAATATCTAAAGATTGGCTGATTTTATATTGATGCACCACTCAAGCATCTATTATTAGTTTCAATAGTGTGTCATTAGTCCAGTGGTTATTATCCAGTGGTAAATCATTTTTTGCACCAAACACACACTGTGCTGTTAAATGATAATCCATCAATATTATCCAGTTGACATTAAATGGAAACTGACAGCATGATTGCAAGTGTGTTATTTCTTTTACACACCAGTTTAATAAACAAGCTTACAAGAAACTCATTTAAAGTGCAATTTTTACGGTTCCTTATATTGTTTTAGGAAATTCCTAAAATAGGATTACATGCATGCAAAGTCAAAAGACGCTTTCGTTTTCTCAAAATATGCATTTAATACCACCTTATTTTCCAGCTATTCTCAAATGATTCGTTTGAAGCAGTTCAAAGATTCAGTCTCTCTAAACCCCTCCTTTCCGTGAGCCTGCTCTGCTCTGATTGGTCAGATGGCCCAGTCTGTTGTGATTGATCTACCACGTACAGTGCATGTCAGAAATGATACACCTATTTCAATAGTTCTGTATTTTAAACACTTGATAGAAAATATAAACATCCATTAATTATCATACTTACAGGTTGTGATTCAGTGGAGCAGCTGGCCCAAATAAACAGGATACTGATTCATCTTTCAGCAGCAAGCGTTTTGTGAATCCCGTGTTGAACTCCCTGAGATTAGAGAAGCAGTCATCAGTAGAATGATGTGTTTGTGGATTTTGTTGGATGGTTTCTTGTTTTTGAATGTTTCTGTCATTTGGATCACTATAATTGACTGAAATTTAATGAATTGAGTTCAAAATTCAACAAATAGGTCACTCATAAAATTTGGTAATATATTAAAACAACTGGTTTTATGTAATTCATTCTATATAATGTTATTATTATTATTATATATTTTATATACAGTAATATATGATTATATTTTCTGATGTATATTATTCACAAAATGCAGTGATATTTGCCCGTAAATGTTGCATTATTTAAATTCATTTTATCTGAGAGATTTTTGTGTTCGTATTGTATGCTCTGATCATTTTGTTTTGATCATAGCAGCAGATATTCATCAAATGACAGAGAAAAGCACCAAAAACAGCATATATCCAGACGTACAGTCTAGTCATGTGTGTGTTCATCATTTTAAAGAGCTAATTTATGTTTCTGAATTGCAGTTACTTGATTAGTTTAATTATTTGAATTAATCAGCCTCCAACAACACAGATGTCCTGTGCAAATATACACTGGCACGATTCATTCATAGTGAATTTAATGTTGTTCTAAGTGTTATTAAAGTGTATTTAGCTGTGTGCTGTGTAACTGCTTCGGGTACTGGGAGCAGGATTCATAACTCATGGATCCATGTAGATGGCAATATGTCTCCTGCATCATATACCCATGCGTTTTTTTTTCTTCACATATCACACATCTCTCTCTCCATCTTTCTCCTTGTAACATGTTGTGTAGGTTGAGATCTCTCATGAATAATAAATGATTCCTGGTTGGTTATCCACTGATGACTCCATGAGCCACAGATCTTAGGGATGCATCATCTGTCCTCCAACACCCTCTCAATCCATTCATTCCATCCATCCTCAATTAGAGATTATCATCTCTCAGTCTGTAATAGATTGAATGAATCACCCAGAACAACACCATCGCCAGCTCACTATACAAGGTCTCTCTCTCTATTCTCGCTCTAGAATTCGTCATGCTCTAAAATGAGCTCTTACACCCTTGTCTGTGCTTTTTTTCTGCCTTGATTGTGTCGTGGATGTTTTGTGAGCATTAACCGTGCTAATGATTTGCTTTGATGTTTTAGAAGTTATAAAATTCTCACTGCAGAGCAATGATTCATTTCTGGCTCTTTCTCTTTTTCTTTATCAGTGTTTTGCGGCCTGACATGGGGAAAAAGTCCAAATACAAAACCTCAGTGAAGAAGAAGACTCTAAACCCGGAGTTTAACGAGGTCAGCTATTCCTATTAAAGGTGTGGTCACATGAAGCTCCACAATTAATTGAGATTATGTCTCTCCTGATTAATAAACAAATTTAAGAAACTGAATCCTTTCTTAAGTCAACTTGCACTAAATTGTCTTTTAAACAATTTTTTGCTGTGACTGAGCATCAGTCACAGACAAATGCAATGGAAAACAAAAGGCATTTAAATGAGTCTATAGACCTTAAAAGCGTAACATTTTAATCTAAAGGAAAAATCTGAATAAAAAATCAGGGAGAAATGCGTCACAATTAGGATATTGCCACAGTCATGCAGTCCTTTAGACTTTCAGCTACAGTATATTCAGATCCATTCATATTCATGTGAATGTGGGCGAGTGGAAACGCAGGCACAAGTGAAGAATTTTCATACTTGGCTGCATACCAAAGATTGATCAACTTTGACCTGTGAATTTCTATAGTCACCGATTGATCTCAACTCAAAATGAAGAATAAAAACTTTTTTTTTTTTTTGCAATTTGTGGGAAAGTGTTGTAGGTGGTATATATGACACATTTTATTGTATTACTGTTGTTACTTAAAAGTTATGATTTATTTAAAAGCAGAAGCCCTAGAATGTGATCCTGAAAGCCTATCCTGCTGTTCGTAATTTTGCATAATCAAAGTCGAATGTGACCACACCACTCATTATAAATATAAATGTTGTTTTGTCCCTCTACCAAAACTCATGTGTGTCGTCTTGAACCCAGGAGTTTTCCTATGAAGTCCCACTTGATCAGCTAGCCAAAAAAACCCTGGAGATCTCAGTATGGGACTATGACCTAGGCATGAGCAATGACTTCATAGGTGAGTTTTACAAGCAAAAATATGCATTTCCATTGAAGTCTTTGGTTCGAAGCATTTAACTAAACATGAAGTACACAAAGTTTCAAAATTAACTTGTTAATACCTTGATTTATACAAGAAACAGTTGTTTAGTGCCTTTCTTATATTTAGTTATACATTCTGTATTTACACTGCATACACACAACTTTGCAGCAAAATTAAGTACAAGGACAAAAAACTGATTTATAGAATATGTCTGTTATACACATTGATAGTAAGATAGTGACTTGATTTGAACATTTCTGCAGAAAGCTTTGCTGCATAGACTTCCCACGTAAATGCAAACCGAGCGACAACTCAAATGATTGTCAGCATGCCACAGATGCTGCAGGTAGAGCTCAACGTATTTTGACATGGATCTTTCCTTTAAGATGGTGCTGCTTTGATGCTTTGTTCTTGTAGAAGTGAATGTTACAACTTGCATATCTCGTTTCCTGTACAGAATAAGAAAAGAGTTTTATATATAAGTTCATCCAAAGATCTCATCATTTGCTTTTTCTCATGCCATTCCTTCCTTGGAGCACCAAAGGAAAGTGGAAGGGGTCCAGGGCTGTCAAGCTCCAAAAAAAAAAAAGGACCATAAAAGTAGTCCAGTGTGAATCATACTAAAATAGTCGTTAATTGCTGAAAGTGTCACTCGACAGCTGTGGTCACTGTTTACTTTTAATGAAAAAGCAGCTTGAACATTCTGCTATAAATATGTAACTGCTTTTGTGCTGCACAGAAGAAAAAAGATCATACAGATTTCGAAAGACATGTGCGTGAGTAAATGATGACAGAATTTTCATTTTTGGCTGAACTGTCCCTTAATGAAAAGAAACCAAGGAAGAGACAAGAACAGAAAAGCTCTTGTTGTTTATTTATGGTTGAATGACACGAGTGCTCTGTAACGATCAGGACAGTGAGAGTAATTGATGTCAGTGTTACTGATTTAGCGGGGATGGCTGAGGAATGGATTGGGGGGATCAACAGAAGTGTAAAGACATGAAGGGATGTGAATGAATGGAGGCTTGTGAGAGACATCCAGGCGTAAAGGCACACCGAGGACGCAGGTCTCGGATTGACAAGTGCAATGAAGCTTAGTATTTATTTAACTTTTTCTTGGATCTTTCCAACTTGCTTTCTTTCACCTGCTCCCTGTCTATTTCCTTTCTTTTTCTTTCATTCCCTATGACAGGGATGTCATGCGTAGGGTTCATTTGTCATGGCTTGCTCGTGGCCATGAGCATGTGGTATTGATGTGAGGTGTGTGTTTGTGTAGGAGTGATCGAAGCGGGACAGAAGCTCAGTATGTGAGGGCCCTGATGAAATGAAAAGCAGCTTGTGTCCACCAACATAGTCACACGCACTTTCATTATTCAGAGCAAGCATTAGTTGTTAGACTAGGGAGAGACATGCTGAAGTGTCAGCTTCAGAAAACACAGTCAAATATACATATTATATACACATATATAAGCAATATGTATGTACGCAATATAATTTACTTTTGTAATTTTAAAAAGCAGATAGCATGTGCTAGAATGTTACCGTGGGGAAACATCCAACCATAATACTTACCTCATCAATTAAATATTCATGTGCTGTTTTAGTTACATTTTCCATTGGGAAAGTTAAACTGTCATTATAAACACAAGATTTAAAACCGATTTATGTGTGAATATAGAAATGCAGGTATTGAAAGAGGTTGCATGCTCATCATCACTCTCCGCTTGGTGTTATTAACCTTATAAATATGTAAATAAGCATCTAATTACAACCCAGGGTAAATTATGAACAGTATAAAACCGAATATATTAGACAAATATAGCATGCAGTTGCATGTCATACACACACACACACACACACACACACAAAAGGAAAATACAAAACCGTTCAAAAGTTTGGGGTCTGTAATAATTTAATATTCTTTTTTTTTTTTTTGGGGGGGGGGGGGTTAAATTTTTTATTCAGCAAGGATAAATCATATTTATTCTAACAATTAGAAATAAATTCTGTTCTTTTGAACTTTCTAGTCATCAAAGAATCCTGGAAATAATTTTTTTTCACAAAAATGTATAAAAAAATGTCAACATTGCTAATAAGAAATGTTTTTTTATCAGCAACTCAGCAAATTGAATAAAGCGGTTACATTATATTATTTAATAATTGTATGCTTTTTTTTAATGTGTTTTTGATCAAATAAATCCAGCCATGGTGAGCATAAGAGATTTCTTTCAAAAACATAAAAAAAAAATCTGTCTAACCACAAACTTTTAAACAGTAGTGTAATTATTCATTATGATTTATTAATTTTTTCGTAATCATGCAGTCCTGCTATTTTTCATTTGGTATCCTATTGTTCTCTCTTTCTCTCTCTTTCTCAGGTGGTGTTGAATTGGGGATTAATGCAAAAGGAGAGAGACTGAAACACTGGTTTGAGTGTCTAAAAAACAAAGGAAAGAAAGTGGAGTACTGGCACACACTAACACAGCAAGGAGCCCCTAGCAGTGACTAACACAGACAAGCACACATATGTTCATCCTCTGAAATGTAATAATGATAAAGAAATGCAATAATGCTCAGTCTGAGCATGATGACGATGACGTCGACATTCAATATTAATGCGTGAGAAAAAGCATCATAATCTATTGTACAGCTTCAGATTCTTTTGTGATGAGAAAGAAGCAAGTGTGTGATCACAAGCCCAGATTGTGACGCACAAACAATCGACCCCTTTTTCTGGTCTACACGTCACTAATGTGAAATCGTACTGTGTTGTGACTATGCCACAGGAGCTCATGCCATATTATAGTGTTATTGTTTATTACATGTGAAACGTGTAATAGCATCCTGGTGTTTGTTACAGTTGGTGGTGCTTTAATTTTGCACACTATCAAAGCACAACACATCCAGCTGACTGTAAATGTGTATGTGTACCTATGTATTTATCTTTTGTGATTTGTTACGGATGAAAGTTTACAGTCTCTTCCAGCCCGACAAAAACATGATGCACAGGAAAAGCACAAGGGATGGCGCATGAAGGAACTCTAAAGCAATGAAAGGAGCTGTCTATGGATTTAAACGTTCACTCAAGAACTGCCGCCTGTCACTTCGAGAAGAACCAAATGACAGTCACCTCAACACAAATGTGTGTGTGAATGCCCCTGTCTGTGTTTTGTCTTTGTACGTGTCTCTGTTGAATGTTTGTACAGTCTCCTACACAAAAAAACAAGCGCTGATGCACATTGACAGTCTTTTTTGCTCTCTCTCTCTCCACGGCGCCCTCTACTGGTTTAGAGGCCTTACTGCCAGGACAGTGCCAGTATGGAGGGTGAATCGCCTCTGGAAGGCCTCATGCACGACTGCACGCCCCATTAGGGGTTAAATTAGCAATCATACCAAGCCTTTGAAGGACAAACTACCTGTCAAGGATGTCTTTGGTTCAGAACACAAAATCTTGTTCTGTTCGCTTTGTTACACTTGTTTTGTCATCCTGACATAAGATCTGTGAAACGATTGCAGATTTCTTGCCATGCGTGGGAATTTCGGCTGTTAATTGTATCTGTGTGATTGCATTTATTAGCTGTTTATTAGACTCCATAAATCAGCTACCTGAATCTACTTTTCTGAATCTGGTCTTGATCGAAGACATTTTATGCATTTAATTGCACAAAAAAAATATTGTTAATCCTGTCATTACCCCTGTGGCCATTCCTGACTCTTTTTTTTCATATATATTATTTCTTACATTTGAGTTATCAAATGAATTGCCTAAGTAGTGTATAATTATCAAATGTTATTCTAAGCAGCTGCATGCCAAGTGAATGTCACATATGCTTTGATGGACCACCGATCTGCAGTGCTTATGTTTGTCCTAATATCCATCAGTGGGCCCATCTAAGGGTATTTATTTTTGCTCAGTGAATTGGGACAATCCAGGCTACCTTTGATGAAACAGCATGGCATTTAGATAAGGGACTGGCATCACCTGCCAGCCAAGATGGGACTCCAGGGGGAGCGTTAATGAAGGAGGGGTCAAACTGAAGGAGGATTATTCAAGTCTCTCTCACGTGTCCTCGTTGACTGTCTGTGTGGAACATGTTATGTGACTGCCATCGTGTGTCGGTCTCTGTAACTGCGTGTCCAAAATAAATTGGTTCAACAGTGGCTGTTTGGAAATGAGAGCGAGTTTTGTGCATTCGAGTCTTATGATCTTTCATTCAGGCATCAGATTTCTGTTCATTTCATGGAAAATAAATAACGAATGCATGATGTAAAGTACATCTTTAATGACTGAGATTCTGCATGCATAACATGATATTGTTACATAAATGCATTTGTGATAAAAGAGTGAATGTAGAACAGAAAGTGGCAAGACACTGTTGTGATGTCTTTTTATCTCTCTTTTTATGGATTGATTATTCTTCCCATGAAAAGAGGAGCGCCAGCCTCATCGCTCCACAGTATCAGAACGAAGGGCTGTAGAGCTGTAAATTGAGGGAAGGAGCGAGAAAAAGAGATGCTTGTGGCTGCAGCGGCCTCCACTCCCTTCTCCGTCAGTGAGAGAAAGGCGCTGTGACGGGCGTCTGAGATGAATGATTCAGAATCCTCCGGAAATATTCCACAGAAGTTTGGTTTTGAGAAGAGATCTGACAAACCTGAGCAGAGGTGAGGAGAATTAGGTCATGATTTACTCATCCACATTTGTTCCAAATCTGCATGCCGTTACCCCAACCCCCCCAATGGAATACAAAATGAGCCAAATTTTTCCATTCACTGCTGCTCAAAATGAGCTTCATTTTCCATTCACTGCTGCCAAACATATAATAAAAGTGGTCCATATGACTCTTGCACTATATGCCAATATATCTGAAGCCATATCATAGCTTTGAGTGAAAAACAGGCCAAACATTTTTCCAAAATATTTCTATTTTCTGATTTTCTTCTCAGAAAGTTAATATATGACTTGGAATATCTTAGTATTATATTATATAGTGCACGATTTTCTGACTATATTTAGGTTGTATTGAAAATAGGATTGTGTAGCTATATACATTTAAAAATATATATATTTTTTAACTCTCTTTTTGTGTTCTACTGAGAAAATGGATTACAGGTTTGGAACAAGATGAGTAAATGATGCAGCATTTTGGAGTAAATTAAGTGTCTTTCTTACCCATACTCCTCAGTAAGTCCTCCAGTTGTGTGTCCACTGTCAGTTTAATTCTAGGCAGGATGACCTCAGCGATTTGGACTGGGACATTATTCATCTCAGATACCATTGCTTCAATAGAATCTTTGTTTATATTATTCTCCATCAATACAAAGGCTTCTTCTGATGTTGTGCGTGGGATCAGTATGTACAGGCTGTTTTTACCCGTAAGAGAGAACTTCCCAACCTGGAGAAATAGTTCTGCAATGTATGTGTTTGTACTTGTACAAATATTCCCAATTTATTAAAAAATCATTCATAGGAAATTGTTTTATTTATGCAATGTGAAACTAAGGATTTTTTTATTTTCATTATATTTTATTATTTATTTAAAGGTCCCCTTCGTGATCCCATGTTTTAAACTTTAGTTAGTGTGTAATGTTCTTGTTAGAGTATAAATAATATCTGTAAAATTCTAAAGCTCAAAGTTCAATGCCAAGCGAGATATTTTATTTAACAGAATTCGCCTACAAAAAACGACCCGTTTGGACTACATCCCTCTAGTTCCTGCAGTAATGACGTCACTAAAACAGTTTTTTGACTAACCTCTGCCCACTTTAATTCACAAAAAGGGGGCGCGCTCCGACAGAGAAGCATAGACAGTAAAAGAAGTGGACACAGCGACCCCATTGGAACTCAATTGAGACAAGTGAAGCCCATTTTTAGCGATTTTTAGCACTTCCGTTTCTGACGCGCAGACTCAAACTAAGCTTGATGACATCAGCAACCTGTCTGACAGATGTAAATCTTCTAGTGGTTGTGCGTGCAAACTGCCATCGTTAATCTTGAGCGGGGAGTTCTTTGGCGTGAGTGAGCAGGAGTAAGTATTCTGATTAATTATTTTGTATAGTATTTTAAAATGTAACGCCAGTACGCCATATTAAGTTAATTGCCTGCGAGCTTCTCCTCCTGTCTGTATGGTAATTTCTCTACTGTGCGACAGAGAGTCGAGTGGTTATGACGCAATCGTTAGCCTTTTTTTTACAAAAACTGTTTCTACGGGGCCATAATGTAACATAGAAGGTAATGGAGCCCTTTATACATTGTGTATCTTTAGAAATAAATAATGGACAAATGGAGTCTTTAAACGCCTCAAATGTAAAGTTATTCGCTGTCAAAGTGACGCCAAAATGAATGCAAAGTCAATGGGATGCTAACGCAAGTGAAGTTCTGCTACAAAATGGCAGCTCGCGGCCGACTTCAACTTCCGGTCGATTTCCTTGCCGCCTGCGGAGAAGGAGGAAGAGTTGCGTTTGTGTTTGTCGCCATGTCGTTGAAACGCTGTTATTTTCATCTCGGAGTCCAATAATCTTTGTTTGGCCTTCCCAGGGACGCTGTACTTGGAGATTAATGGTTACAATTTATGTTTAACTCGGTTCCCGAAAATTATCATCCACATGTAAAACTATATGCAGCACATTTTGCTGAGGACAGCTTCCTCAATCTCAATCAGTTTAATGCCGGATTCGCACAAAGATTATTCTTGAAAGACGGAGCAGTTCCCTCTTTGTCTGGAGAAGGCGTTGTTTATGGACCACAACGGTAAGTGTATTTTATTATTTAAGTTGGTGCGTTTAACAGTTTTTGTAACTTGTTACAAAAAGGGCAACGCTGTTTACCTTTGTTAACTTGATGTTAGGGCTGTACAAAAAAAACGAATGCGATTTTCATGCGCATCTCGTCAGTAAAAACGCTCCTGTGATTATAAGTACATCTCCAGCACATGCTCCTGCCCACTTGCTTCTCAAAACTACTCCAAAACTAGCCCAATCGAGTTTCCAGGAGGCTGCTGCTTCCAAGCTGCTGTCGAATCACAACACAGGAACCGCTGGCCCAATCAGAACTCGTTACGTATTTCTGAAGGTGGGACTTTTTAGAACAAGGAAGGCATCAGCCCGTTTTTATGACATTGAAAACAGCGGTGTACAGATAGGTGAATTGTGTGAAAAGTACTGTGTTTTTATTTATGTATTTATCTATAGGTATACTTCTTTACTTTTTGAAATGCACCACCCTATCTAATAAATATTATTCTGTTTCTTGCCAAAGCAAAATTTTCTGGGAAAAGAAAAATTTATGTAATCACTGATATTTTTCCCATAATAGAGCTTAATGAGACACGAATAAAGACTAAGAGAAACTTGCCTCAGAAGTATCTAAAAACATATAACACAGTTGCACTTTTTTGATAATTTATAAATATATATATATATATATATAATAGTGAAAGGGGGCATGCAAATTGGCTGATATTCTAAATAGAAAAACAATAACAATGTATTTGCCTCATACACTAAACAAGATAAACCTATATATAATATAATATAATATAATGTAACTAAGTTAAGTATTCTGTACCAAGTCAGTTGCGCACAAATGGCACCATTTCCTAATAATGACCTTTGTGCATAAATTGCAACACTTACGTCAGCCTGTAATTTCTTGTTGTAGCCCATTTGAAGGTTATACTTGGAGCTGTAGAGAGTCTGCACTTCTATGACCTCACCTGAAAACTTCATGAAGTTATCCCGTTTTTTTGTTGATTCAAAAACTGTCTTCCATTTACCTGTAAAGCACAAAGAAACAAAACAAACACTCCATGACAAGTGTCATATAAAGGTACAGTATTTCTATATATAAAGTCACTTACCATTAAAGTAGACAGCATTTAACAAAACAAACGAGGTAGTCGGATCTATATAATCAATTAACTCAGTGATTTTGTTCATTGTCTTCTTTTTCACCCATTGATTGATGAGAATCACGTTTTGATTGCTGTCATTGGTCAGTTTCTCTGGCACGGCATCATAGAACTCCTTTGATTGGTTGACAAAAGCTTCTCCCAACTGTTGCTCTGTGGAAACAAAACTCTTCAGGCTGTGGCTATGACTGCAGTCTTAATTTAGGCAGTATCAAAAGGAAGTCCAGAATAAGTGCTTCTGATGTAATTACAGCAATGCTGTTATTCTGACTACATATATCCTTTTGAAAAAGCAGTTTTTTCTGCGGCTACCTGGGGAGTAAAAGATAGCAGAGGCTATTCTCAGTGTGTCCTTTAACACTTCTTTCAGTTTCTTTGTCTCAGAATGCACGCAGGAGAATTCTAGGGGAATCCTAAGAGCAGCTTCCAGCTGTTTTCTGGTCTCACTTCGAGCACCTTGGAAAGACGGTGATGCAAAGAGAGAGAAGTAAGAGGCTCAGCAGCTCAAAGTACAATGTGTAGCCTTTTGGAGACTGTATGATGTTCCTCCATTATTTGTCTTACCCAATAGCAGGTTGTAAAGAGTTACAGCAATGCTGACTGGGGAGAAGATCAAGTTGGTTTGGGGTTTTGAGCCTTTAAGTTTGGCGTAGACAGAGGCGGAGAAGTCTCTGAGTGAATCCTGCAGAATTGCCTGCCCTGATCTGCTGTCATGTTCCTCACAGTCCTCCCATGGGCCAGTGTGGCCAGAGCAGGGGTGCACAGGGGGGGCTAAGGTATAAAATAGGAGGTAGAGGTTACCCTGAAAAATAATTCATTTCTTTCCAAAAGGATGTGATTTAAATATAAAAAAATACAGTTTGTGTATTATCGTAATTTATAACTAGTAATTTACGTAACCCCAAAAGAAAATCTCATTCCATTTACAGATAAAATGTTGTTTTACAGTAGATGACCCTTGAGTAAATTCATAAGTAACATATATTTTAAAAATAACTAATTTATTTTTTTCTTTTACTCTTATATTGTAAGAGTAAAATTAAAACAAAATGTATATATTTTTTTATATTTTCCTTATTTTATTTATATTTTTGGTTTCATTTTATTCCTTAACTGTAGAAATAATATAAAAACATTTGTAAATGTTTGTTTTAGGTTTTTTTATAATAATATTAAAACTTAACAGAAATTATACATCCATTTTATTTAAAAATTACATCATTTCTTTTTTTATTAAGTTAAATATAAGAATAATATTAAAAGAAAATGTATCGTTAAATAAAATGTATTCTAAAATCAATTTATTTTTTATTTAAAAAAAAAAATAATTTCTAAAGTGTAATAATAATGTTAAAACAAGCTTTTATATTTGTTTTCATTATATTTTAATTTATAATACATTTTCTTAATATAATAATAATAATACTAAAACAGAATTTATGCAAACATTTAATTTTACAGATATTTTTGTATTTTAATACAATTAAATGTAAGAATATTATAAAAAATAAAAAAAGGCGTGTGTGACCTTGGACCACAAAACCCGTCATAAGTAGCATGGGTATATTTGTAGCAATATCCAACAATACACTGTATGGGTCAAAATTTCTGATTTTTCTTTTATGCCAAAAATCATTAGAATTTTAAGTAAAGATCATGTTCCATGAAGGTATTTGTTATATTTCCTATTGTAAATATATAAAAACCTAACTCTTGATTAGTAATATGCATTCATCTGGACAAATTTAAAGGTGATTTTCTAAATATTTAGATTTTTTTGCACCCTCAGATTCCAGATTTTCAAATAGTTCTATCTCGGCCAAATATTGTCCTGTCCTAACAAACCATACATCAATGAAAAACTTATTTATTCAGTTTTCAGATGATGTATCAAATCTCAATTTAAAAAAATTGACCCTTATGACTGGTTTTGTGGTCCAGGGTCACACACACACACACACACACACACACACATATATAATATATTTGTTTAAATTTTATTATTATTTGTTTAGATTTGTTATTCATAAGTTAAAACACAGTATTTATTAAAAATTATATACATATATTGTAATATATTTTTATGTATTTTATTCATTTATTTTACGAATACATTTTGAGAATAACATTAAAACAGACAGAAAATTGCATTTTAAATAAGTGTCTGAAAGGAGTACCTGTCACTTCCAGCTCCACTGACAGCATCTGAGATGTATTAGTTATGACACAGTGGTACATCCCAGCATCTTCCGCTGTGATCTGACTAATTTTAATTGCCCAGTCCTGTTCTTCAGGGCGGGTGTTCCAGAAAATCCTCTGATGTTTCTTGTCCCTCTCTTGGTCATTTCTGTCTTTGTCGAGCTTGAGAAACATCACACCATTTTCTGTCTCTCGTTTCCAGATGACAGGAGGTTTTTCTGTCTCTCCCGGAGAGAAAACCCTAGAAACCTTGCATGGAAGTGTCACATCATTCCCAGCTACTTCTTTGACGACCTGCCATTCCTGAAACGGTGGGGGCACTAAGAAAGAAGAAAAGGTTCATTTTGGTCATTGACCTCTGAGATTAAAAGTCATCAATGCAACAAAACCTTCTAACCTTCCACACGTATTGTGAATGTTCTGCTCAACCTCATATGATCCTCTCTTTTATAGCCATCCTTAACACACTTATACTCTCCTTCTTGGGTGGCATTTATGTTTCTGAGGTTCAGGAGTTTTCCTTTTTCCTCAAGTGTGTGCTGCTTCTTTGTGTGAGCAGACGTGAAGCTCCAGGTGTATGTGGGGTCATCCAGCACAGGGGCATCATCAGGAAGACAAAAAAGGGGAATGCTGGAGCTTTGCAGAACAGTGATGTCACAGGTAGTGAGGGCAAGCTGAAGAAAGGGGAGATTGTAAACCCACCATTAAAGTGTTGTGGTCCATTTGATATGAGTGTAGGGTGTTATACATGCAAGTCCTCTGAAGGCAGTGAGGGACAGATTTTTGTTTATTTTTTAAATTACACTGAAATGAAGTCAAGCTATTTTTGAGCAACCTGAAGGTGAGTAAAAGACAGGAATTATTTAATTTAACTTTAGAGTGAACTATCTACATTAGACACATCAGAAATCATCCTGTTGTTGTTAAAGGGTTAGTTCACCCAAAAAGGAAAATGATGTCATTAATGACTCATGACCCTCATGTCGTTCCAAACCAGTAAGACCTCCGTTCATCTTCGGAACACAGTTTAAGATATTTTAGATTTAGTCCGAGAGCTCTCAGTCCCTCCATTGAAACTGTGTGTATGGTCTACTGTCCATGTCCAGAAAGGTAATAAAAACACCATCAAAGTAGTCCATGTGACATCAGAGGGTCAGTTAAAAAATTTTGAAGCAAGTGAAAATACATTTTGGTCCAAAAATAGCAAAAACTATGACTTTATTCAGCATTGTCTTCTCTTACGGGTCTGTTGTGAGCGCGTTCAAGTGTAGTGATATCCGGTTTGCGAACGAATCATTCGATGTAACCGGATCTTTTTGAACCAGTTCAACAAATCCAACTGAATCGTTTGAAACTAGGGGTGTCGCGATATACCGGTATTGGCGATAACCATGATATTCAAAGCAACAATTATAGATATCGTGTTAATTTAGTGTGTGATGATATACCGGTATTAGCAATAACCGCAATATTTAAAATGAACTGTTCTCTTATGATAACACCACATGTAAATACTCCAGTGCCAGTACCTGGTTGAGCTCCCAGGTGGCAGTATTGTGCCTTAACGCTGACACTGTCACACAAGAAGGAGACACAGTGCTTGCAGCTACTCGGAGGAGAGCCGTGTTCATCAGAGTAAGTTGCCATTATTTTACTGGTCATAGAATGGGAAACGTTATATTAACCTGTTAACAGCAGTTTTCTGTGTTCATATATTTGATTAAAGGGTGATTATTTTAATAAGTAACGCGTTTTCTTTACTCGTCTAGTTTTTGTATTTGCAATCAATATGGCCTGTGCGTAGTAACACTTTATTTCTTTGTACAAATCTATTAACAGTTACACGATTAAAACTGATCTTGCTGCATTAAACTCTATAAAAAGTTGGTCGCAGTGCCATGCACTGAATGCCTCATCTGCGGTCACTCTTCAATTAGGTTCATTAGTTAACATTAGTTAATTACATTAGTTAACATATATAAATAACATTAATAATAAACAATATTTCCACAGCATTTATTAATCTTAGTTCATGTTAATTTCAGCATTTACTAATGAATTATTAAAATCGCAAGTTGTGTTTGTAAACATGAATGCACTGTGAACTTACATGAACAATTACTCAATTTTTATTAACATTAACAAAGATTAATAAATTGTGTAATGTATTTTTCGTTGTTCATTCATGTTAATACATTATTGTTAATAAATGACATCTTATTGTAAAGTGTTACCATTAATATTTATTCATCATACTGTTGAACTTGACAGTATTTTCTCTCTTGTTATTTTATAGGAGCTGCAAAGAAGACAGAGAAAGCCAGAGTCTTGTGCCCTGCATTTATCAGTATCAATATTATGTTCGTTGGGTGAAAAAGAAAAACTCAATAAACAAAATAAAAAATCATTTGACTTATCTTTTCCCCTCCAAGGTTTCTATAGATATCACGATATATCGATATCGTGAATTCTTATGGCCACAATAACCGTGATATGAAAAATCGAATATCGTGACAGCCCTATTTGAAACGATTCGCGTCTCCAATAAGCATAAATCCATAAATGACTTAAGCTGTTAGATTTTTTAATGTGGCTGACACTCCCTCGGAGTTCAAACAAACCAATATCCCGGAGTAATTCATTTACTCAAACAGTACACTGACTGAACTGCTGTGAAGAGAGAACTGAAGATGAACACCGAGCCGAGCCAGATAATGACTCATTCTCAAGTCAAGAACCGTTTCTGTCAGACGCATCCGATTCGAGAACCGAGGAGCTAATGATACTGCGCATGTGTAATTCAGCATGAAGCAGACTGACACACAGAGCGTCTGAACCAAACTGATTCTTTTGATGATTGATTCTGAACTGATTCTGTGCTAGTGTTATGAGCGCGGGTAAACCCAAGGCTTGAATCAAGGGCAATCATCGCCAATGACATCATTACGCCGGTGAAGATCCGGTTACATCGAGTGATTCATTCGCGAACCGGATATCACTACACTGCAGTGAACGCGCTCACAACAGACACGGAAGAGAAGACAATGCTGAATAAAGTCATAGTTTTTGTTATTTTTGGACCAAAATGTATTTTCGATGCTTCAACAAATTCTAACGGACCCTCTGATGTTACATGGACTACTTTTGATGATGTTTTTATTACCTTTCTGGACATGACAGTATACCATACACACAGTTTCAATGGAGGGACAGAAAGCTCTCGGACTAAATCTAAAATATCTTGAACTGTGTTCCAAAGATGAACGGAGGTCTTACGGGTTTGGAACGACATGAGGGTGAGTCATTAATGACAGAATTTTCCTTTTTGGGTGAACTAACCTAATTACTGAGAGGAAGTAATTTTTATCATTACTATTAAAGTTTTTATAAATAATTATACATAGTTTTATTTTTCGTTTTCAATTAAAATTGTGATTAAAATGTAAATCAGATTTTTTTTTTATATATATAATTTCAATGTAAACTTTTTAGTTTTGTCATCTAGGCTATATAGTTTAAAAAAAACATTTTTTTGGTTATTTTAGTACATCTAGTTAAATGATGTTGGCAACTTGAGAGAGAGAGAGTTCTTTGGTTTTAGTTTTAGTTAACTCTTTTTTGCACTGCGGAAGTAAACAATTTTCTTGATTTATGTGCGAGACTTATGATCATGTAAACAGAAAGAACGGGAAAACTATTTGCGCCACAAGCCTGTGTTTGTGATTATGATAATGCATGAAAATAATACGATATAAAAAATTAAAATAAAATAAAAATCTAAATTTGCAACAGATCTGGGCGGGGCATCTGTGTGCTGACGCGAGGCGAATCGCGATCTGTTGGATCAAGCGTCGTGACGCTCGTGCCGTTCCCTGCATAGACAATAAGACGGAACAAGAACTTGGTAGTGAAAAATAAATAGTAAAAGTACAGTGGTTATTCACAATTGATAAAATTTCACTTTAAATTGTTTATTTTACTACCACAAAATATTGTGTAAATGTCCTCATTTTGTGATTAATTTACTTACACCTGCACAGAGCAACAGCAGGACACAATTCATAGTGTTGAATTCAATCTTGGAGAGAAAGCAAAAAACAAATCTGTAAATTATAGTCTCAACACATACATCTCATATTTAGCATAAGAGTATTTTTAAATAAAACCAACTCTATACTAAAAATGAAACATGAAATGCATATAATTTTTTATTCAGTAACCTACAATATAGCCTATAGGCCTGGTGGTGATTGCTAATATTTGCTGTGAGAGACGAGAATGGGAATAAAAAGCTACATTTTTTGTAAAAATAAAACATCAGTTTAGAAAAACAACTTACGCAGTTATAGTTCCAAGAGGAAAGAAGCTTCAAGCCCATGAACCGTCTGTCTGTTTGTTCTGTCTGGTCCTCTTGCTGTTTTCTTTCCCCTGCTGATTGGTAAATCATTACACAGATGTTTGCTAACATCATGATTCTTTATGTACATAGATCCTTGATACAAATCTGACTGATTTACGGAAAATCACATGTCCAAAGTCTCTTTAACAGATAAAAAAAATTAAACTGGGCCGTGTAACTTTAGTCATGTTTGTTTTAAAACAGTTAATGCATGAATTTTGTAATCTGTTGTTAATTTATTTAACTTAAAAAAGTCTAATTAGCTCAACTTTGTTCTCAGTACATTGTAAATACATTTTCTATATATATCATATCACTTTATTGACTCCTACAAGGTTTTTTTTTTAAATTATTATTATTCCTATAGAAGGACACAGAGAGGTCAATTTTCCTTTAAATTTGCTCACAAGGTCAAGATGCTTTAGTCAGTTTAGTCTGTTTACATGCTTTGACTTTTCTTGTGGAGTCGGAAGATGAATATGAATAGTTTATTAAAATGCAAATTAATTCAAACATTTCAGATGAAAAATGCCCATTTGTGTCCCTGCACCTCTATGTCTGAAGTTTTCTCTAAGAATAACTAGCAGTGAACATTTTATTCAAGTATGTTTCTGGCACTCACTACTATTTCACCAAAGCTAATAGTAGTTAAATATGTTTCTGATAGAAACTTTAGCAACTTAGAGCAACAAAAAAATGGACAATGTTACTTGGTCTTTGTTTTTTCAGAGCTAAAAGGGCATGTTTATCTTGACCACAGTGCCCAGGAGATTTGGTCCATCTCCAGAACGGGGGGGTGAGCCGTATTATCGGACTCTGACGCAGAAGGAAAAATGGAATATTGTGATGTCGACTGTGTTTCTTATCTAAGACCCAAGCAGCTGTAAGTTTGTCTCAGCATTATAAAACCATCTCCATCTCTTACATCTGAAAAAGAATGATGCTGAGACTGCAAAAAAAAAATGGTCAAGGCCTGGGAAACACATTTGTTGAAATTCTACATTGTTGGTTACAAGTTTCAGTCTCTTCCTGACATATCAAGAGTGACATTCACTGCAGTTCAAAAGGGGTCACTGAATGTGTTTGTTTGTTTATTTAAAGAAATATATACTTTTATTCAGGAAGAGTGCATTAAATTGAGCAAATATTTTTCTAATGTTACATTTCTAATTCAAGTAAATGCTGTTCTTTTAAACTTTTTATTCATCAAAGAATCCTTAAAGTATCACCATTTCCCCAAAAAAATTGAACTATTTTCAACATTCCTAAGGTTTGCTGGCCACCAAATGAGCATATTAGAACGATTTCTGAATCAGAATCAGATGGCACTGAAGACTGAAGTAACGATACTGAAAAATCAGCTTCGTATCACAGGAATAAATTGCATTTTTAAATATATTACAATTTTAACTTGTAAAAAATGTTTAACAAAATTACTGTTAATTAATAGGAGTCTTCTTTATAAAACTCAAAATCCCAAACTCAGAATCCCAAACGTTTCATCTGCAGTAATCACTGGTGATGATTTCACAATCACAATGATGCAAATGATGTCAGAGCCCTCAGATTATGAAAATCTTTTTGGTATAAAACTTCATATATTAATACAGACTGTATGCCAGTTTACCTTAATGAGCAGATCATGTGTGTAAATCATGCTCTATGTGTGTGCGTGTACAGTCGTGGCCAAAGGTTTTGAGAATTACATAAATATTGGAAATTGGAAAAGTTGCTGCTTAAGTTTTTATAATAGCAATTTGCATATACTCCAGAATTTTATGAAGAGTGATCAGATGAATTGCATAGTCCTTCTTTGCCATGAAAATTAACTTAATCCCAAAAAAACCTTTCCACTGCATTTCATTGCTGTCATTTAAGGACCTGCTGAGATCATTTCAGTAATCGTCTTGTTAACTCAGGTGAGAATGTTGACGAGCACAAGGCTGGAGATCATTATGTCAGGCTGATTGGGTTAGAATGGAAGACTTGACATGTTAAAAGAGGGTGATGCTTGAAATCATTGTTCTTCCATTGTTAACCATGGTGACCTGCAAAGAAACGCGTGCAGCCATCATTGCGTTGCATAAAAATGGCTTCACAGGCAAGGATTTTGTGGCTACTAAGATTGCACCTAAATCAACAATTTATAGGATCATCAAGAACTTCAAAGAAAGAGGTTCAATTCTTGGAAAGAAGGCTTCAGGGCGTCCAAGAAAGTCCAGCAAGTGCCAGGATCGTCTCCTAAAGAGGATTCATCTGCGGGATCGGAGTGCCACCAGTGCAGAGCTTGCTCAGGAATGGCAGCAGGCAGGTGTGAGCGCATCTGCACGCACAGTGAGGACAAGACTTTTGGAAGATGGCCTGGTGTCAAGAAGGGCAGCAAAGAAGCCACTTCTCTCCAAAAAAAACATCAGGGACAGATTGGTCTTCTGCAGAAAGTATAGTGAATGGACTGCTGAGGACTGGGGTGAAGTCATATTCTCCGATGAAGCCCCTTTCCGATTGTTTGGGGCATCTGGAAAAAGGCTTGTCCAGAGAAGGAAAGGTGAGCGCTACCATCAGTCCTGTGTCATGCCAACAGTAAAGCATCCTGACACCATTCATGTGAGGGGTTGCTTCTCATCCAAGGGAGTGGGCTCACTCACATTTCTGCCCTAAAACACAGCCATGAATAAAGAATAGTACCAAAACAACCTCCAACAGCAACTTCTTCCAACAATCCAACAACAGTTTGGTGAAGAACAATGCATTTTCCAGCACGATGGAGCACCGTGCCATAAGGCAAAAGTGATAACTAAGTGGCTCGGGGACCAGAATGTTGAAATTTTGGGTCCATGGCCTGGAAACTCCCCAGATCTTAATCCCATAGAGAACTTGTGGTCAATCCTCAAGAGGGGGGTGGACAAACAAAAACCCACTAATTCTGACAAACTCCAAGAAGTGATTATGAAAGAATGGGTTGCTATCAGTCAGGATTTGGCCCAGAAGTTGATTGAGAGCATGCCCAGTCGAATTGCAGAGGTCCTGAAAAAGAAGGGCCAACACTGGAAATACTGACTCTTTGCATATATGTAATGTAATTGTCGATAAAAGCCTTTGAAACGTATGAAGTGCTTGTAATTATATTTCAGTACATCACAGAAACAACTGAAACAAAGATCTAAAAGCAGTTTAGCAGCAAACTTTTTGAAAACTATTATTTATGTAATTCTCAAAACTTTTGGCCACGACTGTAGATGTGCTATGTCTTGGAAGCTCAGATTTGTCACCTGTGAAACTCCTAATAAACTCTAGCATGTCTCTTATCGCAGCTCAAGGACAGAGAGGGGCAAGAGAGCGTTTTCATTTGGACAGACCTCTCACAGAATGATACATGACTGACTTTGAATACCTCTGCCGTGTTTCATTCCCCGTGTTACACTCATCGCTGATTTTACATGAAGAATCTTAGTTAACAAACAAACGACAGATGTTAATAGTCACTGACAGCAGTTCACAGAATTTTTTAATGACAGTGAACAGCTATTGTAATTAGTAATATACATGACCCTCATAAAAGTTGATTTTAGTAAACACTTCTTTTAAATATGTTGATTGTTCTTAGACTTTATGCTTTACTATACTATACAATTCTTTATTAAACATCTTTGAACTGTTTTTATTTTTTTGTCCTGTCCTTGTTCATCTTGCTTGTTTTTAACTCTTTCATCACTGCTGCTCTACTGCAATGTAAAAAATGCTGCCTGCAAAGCTAAAGACCTTTGTGAAGAACATCCAAGCCATAACACCAAACTTCACCAATGCATACCAAAAGAAACTTATGCCATGTTTAGATAGTGATAACACACCAAGGCTGTGGTGATATTATTTATTCCCAGTAAACAGACTAATGTTTTTGCCTTAGAGGTCACATATCTAATAATCCAAAAAGAATCTTAGAAACATGCAGCGTTCAGGAGTTCTCACTAGAAGATCAGGAATCTGTCTTTATTAATCGTTTTAAATAGAGCTGATCTGAGTATGTCAGAATATGATGGGCAATAGAAAGAAAATTAACAGCATGGTAACCTCACGGTTTTCTTTTATTTAAAATTCTTTACAAATCTGCTTTAGATACATATTTTACAAGTACCAGAAAACTAATCTTACAGAACATAAATTAAACATAAAATATATTCACTAACATCAGTAATCTTTCATAAAAAAGTCACATTTACATTCAAAATGATTTACCTCAGCCATCATACAAACACATTCAACTTTAACTTGGTTTGAACTCGTTTACCCAAAGACAGAGCGAAGCTGAAAACAAAACTGAATGGAAAAATACAATTCAGCTTGTGTTCAGCATTTGCTTAATGAAACTAGTACAGCCCGTGACAGTTCAGGTTCACCCTGCTCTTCACTATTTTATGGCATCTTAGGCATCCTGTCCTCTAGTTTCTCTTACATATTGCTGTTTATACATCTGCCAGGACAGAAGTGTCTTTTATTAGTGAAGGAAGGTGATTCATAGGGTCCACACAGGTCAAAAAAGAGCCAGGACTATCGGATGTGGGGGTGAAATGTTGTTCCTGATGTCACTCTCTCAGTGGAAGGTTGCTGTTGTGTAGAGGAGGGTTGGTTGGTTAGTGAAACTGAATTTCTGGAGTTCCACCGGTAAAGCGTCCGTTCTCTGAGTCTTTGAGAAGCAGCGTCCTCATCTCTGTTCATCTCCGCATGCTTCTGGTATCGCTGCTGAAACACCAACCAAAACTGATCTTCCTGCAACAAACAGAAAACGACAGTGTGTATTTAAGCAATTAGCTGGGTTTCAAAGGTTTTTTTCGCTGGAATTGGCAGCATTATTACATGTGACTCATAAAACACAAAAGGTTTGTTTCTGAACAATATACTGAACCCTTTTTAAACAAACAAAAGTAAATAAAAAGTTATCATCTTCTGTGTAACTTGTGCTAGGGGTGTAACGGTACGTGTATTCGTACCGGACCGTTTCGGTTCAGGGCTTTCGGTATGGTGCACGTGTGTAATATAATGACCGAATGAAATATTTTGTATGCGGAACATAGGTACATTTTCGTGTTTCCAAACGAACGAAGTGGCAGAAGTCTCCACGTTCACGTTCAGCTCAAATCCCGCCCTGCAGCTGATTCTAAGGCCGGTGACACACTGGCTGCGTGGCGTTTCTGCTGCGTGTCAGTTGCGTGACGGCTGCTTCGCGTTTTCTGTGTCTTTACACACCAGAATCGTGCCTGACGCGGCGCTGGCGTGCTGCTGCTACTGTAGGTGACATAGAGGGAGACCGCCGACAGACCAGGATCTTGTCTTCACGACAACAATATCTATACTTCATGTTGACCATAAATATAAAGCCTACTGATAAAGGACACCTTGTTGACGGCAAAATAGACTATGTTTGACAGGTGCAATATGCCAGTGTGTCACCGGCCTAAGGTTTTCAAAAGGCATCATGTGAGTGTGAACATCACTACAACTAGGAAAAAAACGATTGTAATTGAAACGCAGCTCCCGTCGGCATTTAAACAGACCTTTGCTCTTAATTCTGATCGGTCCAACGCAATAACGAAATCTGAGCAGGTCTAAAAACTGAAACTGTTGATGCTGCACTTTACGCTTTGGAAAAGTTATATATATTTTTTAAATATGAGCAGGCCTACAAGCTGGGATTGGTAATGTTGCACTGTAATCATAGTTATTTATTTATATTTTTCATTATATTTTATTATATGATATTGGTTTGAGACTGAGAGTATTTTATTTAGTGGAGAACTTTGCAGCAGTATTTTATTTCTTATTCTTTTTTATTTTATATATATTTTATTAAAACGTATTTAAAAAAAGTGTAAACACTGTTAAAAAAAGTTTATAGTAATGAACAACCTGCAGTTTAATGTTTCCATTTCTTTCCCTTACTGTACCGAAAATGAACCGAATCGTGACTTTAAAACCGTGGTACGTACCGAACCGTGATTTTTGCGTACCGTTACACCCCTAACTCGCGCACAACATTCTTGTGAAGTCATATGTGAGGAATAAACTGGATTTTGTGTCATTATTCACTGAAAAACCTGACATCCATTCTAGATCATCTGTTCATGTTTGATTCATGAACCATGTCTTTTCAAATTCAATTAAATATCAATTTCAATTAATAACAGATGTTAACTGAAATAAAATAGTGCACACACACATATATATATATATTATAAGAATTTAAATGAAAAATGAAAATAAATGTTAGCAACATGGGGTTAACTATGTAAAATAAAAGTTTTAAGTACAAAAATACTCAAACAAAACTACATGGTCTATAAAGGCTAAACAGAAACTAAAAAAAGAAATCCTGTTCACTGTGATTGAGTGACCAGTTTTACAGAAGAAAGTCAAATGGACTATTTTCATTCTTTGGGTGAACTTTTCCTCAAAAAAGGCAAGGAACTTTTCCTTTTACAAAGGCAAATCAGGTGAATGGGATTTGTGTGTGTGTCTGTAGAGTGGAAGTCTCACTGGAGTCTGCTGCAGAGATGCAGGAACGTCACGCTGCAGCCTTTTGGGTTTGGCACAATACGACTCCAAATGCTGGAGGTCACAGCCACGCACACAACACTGCTCTACGATCCCTTTCCCACGAGAGCGGGGGCCACCACTACGGACTGCTCCAGGTTTGCCTAACCACCAACACACACAAAGCAAAATGCTTTTAAATGCCTGTGCCCGTTACATTCAAGTAAATTAGCTGCAACTCTCAAACTGCCAATATGGGGTCATGCAAAATGTGCCATAATGTTCCTTTTAAGATATTGAGTGAGAGAAAATGTGAGCGAAAAGTGTCAAGGCGGCCTTGGATACGGAACAGGGTGAAAGGGCCTCAGTTAGCAGAAATAAAAATGTTGATATCAACAACCGCAAATCAAGAGTACATGTTGGTGTGGTGACTTACATTGTCATTTATTAAATGTAACTTCATACCACCTACAACAGCAGTCGGTTACTGTTTGCTATTGGTTGGTTGATCTGCATCAACACTATAATGATAACAGCTTGACTTGATAACACTGTCTTTATCTTTAGGGCAAGGCCACTTTTAATACACTGATATTAAGTGTTATGAATATGATATGGTGTTATGAGTGAGCTTAATGATTGAGACATGCAAGTCACTGTGTCCCCACGAAATGGTATATGATAAGTAACCATGTCAGGGTTTGTCCCGCTTTCAGCACATGCATCTTTGAAAATACAGGACTTAAGAAGCGTAAAATGAAGTTAGTAGGTGACTCTCACCTCTGTAAAAGCCACGGTCTCCACACACAAACTCCAGGTCAGCAACTAGTTCTCGCCCACAGCGTGCTTTGGCAGCCTCGCCGGCATCTGGCAGGATCAGGACGCAGAACAGGGAACAGAGGACACACACACTTCGCCAGCTGGGCACCTGCTTCACCAGAAACAAACACTCAGCCACCTGCATCTTATCAGACAGATACTCTTCTTTTTGTCAAAGCAATGGATACAATTCTTGATGGATGACGCACTGAATATTTTGTTTTGCAAACCTTACTGATTTGAAAGCATGTAAGTAAAGTCCAGATGTGAGATCCTTCAAATACTTCATTTCCATGTTGCCTTACACTTAAAAATAAAGGTTCCAGTGATTCTATGGAACCATTTATATTCCCCAAACAGTGCTTTTTCCTGTAGAACTTTTTAATAATTTAAAGGACCTTCTTGCACTAGAAATAACTTTTTATGTAACTGAAAGTATCCAATGATGTTCAGGTTCTTCATCAGTTCCAAAAACTAAAAGATTTTACTTCATCTACAGTCAAAAATCTGGGTGTTATATTAGACAGCAACTTATCTTTTGAAAACCATATTTCCCAAGTTACAAAAACTGCATTCTTCCATCTTAGAAACATTGCCAAGCTACAAAACATGTTACCTGTTTCTGATGCAGAAAAGCTAGTTCATGCATTCATGACCTCTAGACTGGACTATTGTAATGCACTTCTAGGTGGTTGACCTGCATCTTCAATAAACAAGCTACAGGTAGTCC
This sequence comes from Carassius carassius, assembly GCF_963082965.1. Lineage (NCBI taxonomy): Eukaryota > Metazoa > Chordata > Actinopteri > Cypriniformes > Cyprinidae > Carassius > Carassius carassius. Next base: position 25,338,213 of record NC_081775.1, on the reverse strand, counting down.
AAAATAAAGCGGCTAGAGTCCTTACCAGGTCAGGAAAATCTGATCATATTACCCCAATTTCAAAGTCTCTGTACTGGCTACCTATTAAGTTCCGTATCAGTTACAAATTATCATTACTTACCTATAAGGCCCTAAATGGTTTAGCACCTGCGTACCTAACTAGCTTTCTACCACGCTACAACCCATCACGCACCCTAAGGTCACAAAACACTGGAATTTTGGTAGTTCCTAGGATAGCAAAGTCCACTAAAGGAGGTAGAGCTTTTTCACATTTGGCTCCCAAACTCTGGAATAGCCTTCCTGATAATGTTCGGGGTTCAGACACACTCTCTCTGTTTAAATCTAGATTAAAAACACATCTCTTTCGCAAAGCATTCGAATAATGCATCTCATAATTTGTGACTGCAGTTGTATATGATCAAATGCATATTATTATTCTTTAGCTTGGGTTAAATTAATTAATTTTACTTAGTTGAAACAGCTCTCTATTTAGCCTAACTAGGATTTACAAAAGCTCCAGTCTGGATCCAGAACACCTGAGATGAGATGATGCTGACCCCTCAGAGGACCCCAGATGATGCTAACCCTGAAACCACATACAGGACTAACCAATATTGCTACAAGTGTGAATGCATCATATAATAATTGCTGTTAATAGTGTTCTTCATCTTGACTACGTCTTGTATTAACTTTTCTGAAAATTCATGTCATGCGCATAAACTGAGTCACCACTTATAAGCTACGAATAAATATTGTAGAAACGTAATTTTGCTGTAAAGTTGCTTTGCAATGATTGGTATTGTAAAAAAAGATATACAAATAAACTTGAATTTAACTTATTTTAAGAGTGTACACAAAGAGCTGCAGACTCCGAGGATGACCTTTTGCAAAAGCTGTTATAACCTTTGGATATGATGTCGTGGATTGCAGATCTATATTTTTCTACATCCCACATGACAAATTGACATCATAATAGCTCCCTGACATGCAAACCTGCATTGGAGGCAGTAATTGTTACTCATAAAAAGGTAATTTGACTCATCCATGTAAACTAGTTAAGCAAAAAAAAAAAAAAAAAAGTTTATTTTTTACTAACTTTTGAGTCTAAATGCCACAAGATGAGGTTAAAAATCAGGATGAAGTGATCTTTGGTACCCTAATTCTACACCCAGATGACATGCAACAGCTGTAATCATCCTTAGTTTCAAAGTCTGATCCTGATGCATCCCAGTTCAATACAATTTTTCTATGGAAGTGCATGTGGAATCTTACCTTCAGGAATTCTCTAAGCATCTGAAGGCGTCTGGCATGACAGGTAGGCATTCCGTCTGATGGCATGTCTTTTTTTTCAAGGTATGGTCTCTCTAAAGAGCTACTGACGTTCTTACTCCAGTGTGCTCTTATAGGATGACCGGGGGGGACGGACCAACAGCACAACACACACACACACACACACACACACACACAGACAGACACATCCTACAACTCCTAATCGCAAAGCATGTCTTTTATTGGAGATGCATGAAACTACAAAAGAAATCAGATTAATAAACAACAACAACAAAAACTGACACCCTCATGTCTATCATTAAATGCTCAGAAATTTAAAAAGGATGAATTTATCTGACAGATATTGTTCCTTTATTATGTGCAACCATATACAGCTTTGAATTGTCATCATTATCTTATATAACGTCGGTTTCAAGATTTTCTGCAGCATGACATTGAAATCCATCTTAAGAGTGACGACAATGGAGGAAGAAATTATCACGAGTATATCTCAGCGAGAAGCCAGTTAAGTGATTTTGGAGTGTGTAGGTTTCAGCTGAAATGATAAATGAAACTAAAGATAGATGTAGGAACGCACTTGCAACGCTTACAGATAAAATAAAGACAAAATGTTACGTTAATAGTCAGACGTGTGGGTACATTATTAACTTGAGGTACGATGTACAGCAGTTGGTTTATGAAATTAAATGACTAATGCTCAGTATGACATAAAACCTTTTATTTGAACTGGGAATGAAAGTATAATAATTGAAATTTTAGAAGCTACAATGAAATTAAAAATTAAATACAAATTGATTTTGTGGTAACTGTCCAAAACCAAACAAATTAGTCACCGTATTTATTGCACAAACACATTATTTTCATAAATCTTTTTTGTCATAAATATTTTATTTAAATGACAGTATTTGTGCTATTAAATAATAAACATTTGAATTAACAAACCTTTTCATCTTATAGTTATATTTCATCTAAAAAAAAAAAAAAAATTGTCATCATTTACTCACCTTCAAAATGTCCCAATGCTTTATGAATTTCTTTCTTGTCTGATGAACACAAAAGAAGAGATTTTGAAGAATATGGGTAACCACAGAGTGGCTCGTATACTATATAGGCCAACGTCGACCTGCAACTACCCACATTCTTCAAAATGATCTTTTGAGTTCAGCAGAAGAAAAATTGACAGATTTGAAAAACTGGCACAAAACTTGAGGCTGAGTAAATGATGACAAAATATAAATTTTTGGGGTAAACCCTTCCTATATGCTGTTCACATTAAATGATGCACTAGCAACTTGTATACCTCCTGAACAGATATCTTTGACGCAGTCTGATCCTCTAAATCTGATCCGTTGGCTTTGTGTTAAAGATGCTGAGCGCGGCTTCCTTCTGTCTCAGCCGAGCTCGTAGGTGGTTAATTCTCTCCTCCTGGGCCAACTGTTCAAAATCAAATGCAAGACAGCTCTCAGCCCTGGGGAGCAATGCACCCTCTAGACGCTCATTGTCATCCTCGTGCGTCTCTCTTTCTCCTCCTGCTGCTGCTGCTGCTGCTTCAGGCTTTTCTGAGGCAATAGAAGACATGTCGATGATCTGAAGCTGCTGGAGGAGAGTTGGCTGGGAACTAGATGTCTCTTGATCCTCAGGAGGTTTGGGTGGGCTACTCAGTGACCTGGACTCATCTTCCTGTGAATTCAAAGGAAAAATTAATTAATTAATAAATATGAGATCACAAAGGTTTTGAAATCGCACTAATTACTTAATCACTGTCATCTTCAAAACTTGTTTTACACAGAGTAAAGTAAGATTAAAGCTTGACCTTTTGACACTCTTTGTATTTCCAGCATTGCACAGGCATTTTTTCAGAGACTTTGTGCAGAAGTGGTGAAATCTGTATGTTAATGTCAAGATCTCTGACTGGAGTCTGAACATCCTGTCTCTGTGGATTGGAAAGAGATGTAAAAAAGGAAAAATTCAATAAAAATCTGTATCAAAACCTAAAGCAAACAATGCACAATATCTAACAAAATGTAAAGTGAATAACTAAAAATAGTTATTTTTTTCTGAACATTTATCATTTAAAAATGATGTTACGCATGAATTTATCTGACAGATTAAGATTTAGAATTGTCATCAAAATCATATTTAGACCTGCTTTCAAGATTCTCTGCAACATGACACTAAAATAAATCTTAAGAGTGATGATAAGAGAAACAAGTTATTATGAGTATCTCTACAGAAGACAATAGTGTCTTTGTTCATTCATTTCAGTTTAATAACAGTGTCTATGTTGCAAAGTTAGTGTCATTATCCAGCTTATTTCAGTTAAAATTTCGTTCTCATCTGACACTGTCAGTGCAGCTAAAAGGACAGTTAACCCAAAAATAAAAATTCTGTCATCATTTACTCACCCTCAAGTTGATCCAAACCTAAGTTTCTCTCTTCTGCCGAACCCAACGTCTATATTTTGAAGAGTGTTGGTAACCAAACAGTTGCAAGAAGCTACTGACATCCATAGAATAATATGGAAAAATATATATATATATTGTTTGGTTACCAAAATTCTCTAAAATATTAGTCTTTAGTGTTCAACAGAGGGAGGGGGGCAAACAGATTCATATCCATAAGGGTGAGTAAATTATGATAAAGAATTGCATTTTTGGGTGAACTATCTCTTCTAAAATAAAAAAAATAAAAAATAAAAAAGTGCAATTTAAATCCCAAATGAGAATCAAATCACATTTACACCTCCTGGCAATAATACCTTTTCCAGCACAGACTGAAAACTATAATAATAGATTGGAAGTGTCCTACCTTGCTCTGTTGTGGTCTGGGTGAAGTGTCCAGAAGTGGTTGGGCCTGACAGCTAGGTGTATTTATTTGGTTTTGTTTACTAGGAGAAACAGGACACACACCTATAGGTGCTGAGGGAGAGTTTTGAAATCTCACTCGCCTGCAATGTGACTTCTTCACTGAGAGGAAGATCTGGCCATTATACACAATAATAGCATTCTGTCGAACAGATTCCCTGATGCTGGGCAGAGAGGCAGCATCATTTTCCAACCCTGAAAATTTTATTTTAGGCTTATTGACTTTTAAAATTGTTCTTAAGACCTTAAAGGCAGTGATGCTGGAACTCACAACAGGCAGTGAAAACTGGCCTGGAGTTATTTTGGAGACCAGTGGCCTCTGGATCAGTGGGACCGGTTCTCTGCTGTCCTTGCCCACAGTCACTTCTTTTTCCCGGAGCTCAACCGGACAGATCCACGTCACTGTCTGTGGCTTCTGTTTCTCTGATCCATGCGGAAACAGAGCCACACTGATCTTCCTGGCTGTGGAGCTGGACAGGGACTGCAGAGGCATGTTTTTGACACATGCTTCCTTGGGAATGTACACCACAATGTTTTCCATGCAAGACACTCAGAAGACTTTGAACCTGTTGGATTGGTTGAATAAAGCCTTCATATTGTTGCAATCTGTTGTTTTATGTACGATTATTTACTTATCATCTGTGTATTTAGTTTTCACTAAATACTTAACATGTGGAGGTCGCAAATTTAAACTAAACGTCTTAGCATAAAAAAAACAAGTTAAATACAAGTGCCTTTAACAGAAAATGGTAAAATGGTAACTAGCCAACATCCTTGCTAACATAACGTTACTACTATTTTGTAACGTAAACAAACAAAATTAGGAGAGATTACGCTGTATTAATGTATGGTATTTTGTCTGAAATGATTGTTACGAGGTTGAACTTCCTGGATTTATCCTTAAACACGATCAACGACCTGACAAACGTACAGGTTACAGGAAATAAATACCAAACCAAACTGAAAACAAATGTTGACATGTAACGTTACCTAAAACAGGTCACTTGACTTGGAGTATAAGCGGTTAAAATCGTGTTTTCACACCAAAGACCACAACTTTAATTCACGCGAAGCTTTTCCACAAAAATAAACCCGTTTCTTTTGAACATTGACAGGCAGCCAAATAACTCTTTGCACTCAGCGAGGACTTCCGGAGTTTGTTGTCAAAATAAAAGTCATTGTTCTAACATAAAAACTGAAACGTAAAACAAATAATATAAGAAAAAATAAGTAATAAAATAATTTAGATTATTGTAATACGCTATTATTATACAAACTTTCCTCTCTGTAATTTATCATGTTGGCTATTACAATGGGAGTTGTTAACTCAATGTGGCATTTTTTGTTTTCTTCCAATTATCTATTCATACGTGTTCTTTGTAAACTGCATCTCGTTTAGTTGGTATTATCTATATTTAACTTTATTGTAATCGTTATCTTAATCAAAACTAAGAAGAAGGGATGCAAAAATGAGTTTACCTTCAAGCATGTCAGCAACGAATCGGAATAATGCAGTGTGATGCATAAATTGATGATAAATCATGCAGAATTTTAATTACATTTGGATGTTAATTACTTTGGATACAAGTTTAAAAGATGAATGAAAGTTAAATGCTTCCACATGATCTGATCAAGAATTTGCTTGTGTGTCTGAACGTTTTCTATACCGGGGTGTCATGTCAAACTCCTGTTCCTGGTTTAGGTCAGTTTAGGTCAAACCCCCTTTTTTTTCTTTTTTTCAAATAAGTCTGAAGGACATGATAAGCTGGATCAGGTGTGTTTAATTAGGGTTGTAGCTAAACTAGGAATTAAGTTTGACACCCCTGTTCTATACCCCAAAACAACATATTTTGACCATGTTTTTTTTTTTTTAAATATGTCAGATAGGAAAATACATATTCAGGAAATCTTGCTGAGCTGCTTCACTGACATGAAAATGCATCATAAAAATAATTATTGATACTTTCTATTGATAGAAATAGATATTATAGATACTTTTCTTTTTTTGTGAAAAGTGGAACATGCAGTGTTTTCAGGAATGGGTGAAATGCTCTTGCACCATTGCCTCTTTTTTCTTTTTTTTTCTTTAATATCCAGCAAATATTCTAAAATTTTCCTCCAACGGTTAGATTTTATTTTATTTATGCTGCCGCTATATGTTCTGTAATTTCATTTAATTTTTTTAATTAGGCATACACATCACACTCTAACACAGAAAACAGAGAGAGAGGAACATGTGGAACCAATGAGAACATAGACACAGATTTTAGCAACAGCAAACAAACAAACAAATACACATACATACAGACTTACGTCATACATACAAACATACTTAGTGATATAAAGTATCATAACTGGAGTATAGTAACCATAGTATTAATTGTCGTAGTTTTAGCAGAAATATAACCACTATAATAATTGGAACAATAATGTTATTAACTAAAAGGGGATAGGAGTAATCCTTAAATAAACATCTTTTTTGTACACTTTCCTTAGGCTCACAGTCTTTAAAATCTTTAGTCAGGGTCCATGCTTACACACATGTAGATCCATCTCATTGTTTTGGGTATTTCTTTCCAGTGCAACATACTGTATGAGAACATAATCGGTCACTTTCATGCGGAACGGGATTGTCTTTGGGTCACACAAGACACTGTAAAGAACCACTGAAACATTTTGAAGCAGTGAATCTGTGATAGTGAAAGGAACGAAGATTAGGTACAGAAACAAGCGTTTCTCTGTCTGGCTGGCAGTCTCAACCGGCTGACCTCTGACCTTCAGAGGCATGTCTCCAGGCTGTGCAGAGGGCTCACAGGGCAGGGGGAAATGCTCGAGCCCAGGTAGACGCGGTTCTCGGTGGCGTTGTTGTTGCAGTTGAGGGTGACCGGCAGACTCTGCTGCCTCAGCGGGCGAGATGGGTAACGGGATCGCGGGGGCCTCTGGGGCTGAGAGTGAGGGCCAGGGTGACGAAGCGCCACACGCACGTGGTTATGGTTGGAGCGTTCCGATTCGTCGTCCACGTCTGTCTCGTCGATCAGGGGGATGTTGTGGACCGAGTCCGTGATGATGAACTCCGGGTGCGCCTGGAAATCATGAATGGAGTTCCGCGACTCAGGCCGCTCGATGCCATCGTAGAGGGAGCTACGGAAAGCTTTCACCACCCGGATCTATACGTCAAGGGTGCGGGGTAGGAGATGTCAAAGGGAAGAAAATGGAGGGATCAAAGGGACAGAGAGGTGGAGAGAAGTTTAGTCTCCCTTTTGCACCACTCGCACACTTTCAGCTAGCTGAGCTGCGAGAACTGAAAGTTTCACATCCATTAAGGCCTTTGGTGCAGTAGGCCTTTGAAAAGAAACAAAACTCCACAGCCATTCTATAGGCCTCTATAGAATGACGCACAAAAACAATCATTGAAACCCAAGTTGTAATTACAAGAGAAAAAGGAAATCTCAAGATGATACACAAGACGGCAAACACAAAAAGTTCCAATAAAATGGAAGGATACCATAAATATTGTGAATATGATCTGTCAAAGCAGCCTTAGCCCCCTGTCTGTCTTTCATTTAATACAATTTCAGCTTTAATAATCAAAAAGTTTGACTTTTTTAACCTCTGATGTTTTATGAGCAGAAAGGCATGTTAAATTAGTGAGCTTAAAAAATTAACAGATAACAAATTTAAGAAAATAATAAAAGGCATGTATGTCTGTTCAAAAACGGAATTACAACTTTCACTGTTGCCAGTTCAATACCAGGTGATTCAAATTCATTGAACACTAAGAAAAAAAAAACATGCAAATAAACGACAGTAAACACTTAGAAAACAATGATTATGAAGGCACACACGCCACCATGTGTTACAAACACACACATACACAGTGTACACAGAACACACACAGAAAAAGTGAGGTTTACACTACACGGCTGTGCACAGAACACACAAACACAAAAACATACAGGAAATAAAGACATGCGTATTCACATACTGTTGGTGTTGACCAATTCTGTAATACAGATTCAACAGTCTTGAAAAAACAGATTGCAATAGTTACTGTAAGCTTTATTTATTGTTCTGACATCATCAGATTTCTATTTGTTACATTTATAGGGTATATTTGTAAGCCTTTTGAAAATCCACTTTCAATAAATCAATGAAAAAAAAGAAACAAAGCAAAGTATCTTTGATTATATTAGCTCATTCTAATACGAGGACATTTAAAAAATCTTGATTGCCTTGTTTTTTGTGGAAAGAAAAACCAAACTCTCTATGCCCTCAAAAGTATGAACACATTAAATGGGACTCGTCTCCCATGCAACCATGCACAATAATTCAAGATTCCTCTTCCCGTTCATGCATAGCATGCAAGTACACATTCAATAGAAAAAAAATATCCGTAAAAACATTGATCAAAATGGTCCATGTTCCTTTTTCTGACATCCTTGTTCTCGTCATGTGTGATTATACAGCAGCCGTGGTGGAAAATCGTTCGTGTGTGTAACCATGCATGTCGGACCGTCACATTCATCAGACGCAAGTTTATTTTTCCCGCTCTCTGCATTCTACATGCATAGCCGAACCACGTTCGGGAATGACCACAAAGCAATGTGACTGACAGAGGGAGGGGACTTCAAAACATGGACACAACAGCGCTTCTGCGGATTTGTTTTTCCAAAGAGCCATTCGTTTTGAGCTTCCTGCTTTTTCATTTAAAGCTGTATTCTTTGCTACGTAGCACTGGCATTGTAAACTTTCGAGTATAAGGCCCAGAATTTGTAATGGTCATGATATCAAAGAGGGGAAAATATATTGTGAGAAATCGGCTAGTCTTTTGTAATTCAGGCACTGGATGGAAAAACAGAAAAGGGATTGTGTTTGAATAGCTCCAAACACATCACATCAGAACTCCTCATGACAGACGGCAAGAGAAGGGAGGTGAAGGATGGAGGTCTAAACCTACAGCACAAATCATGTTCTTTTGTTGTGGTGTGATGGCCCAACAAAAGCTTTTGAGAAGCAGCCCTCTTGTGAAGCATCACCAAGGCATATCTACATTATTTTGCGATAAACTATAATATGATTTTGCTGGAACTTTTCTTTCTCTGTTATATTTATCTAAGATAACAGCACAAAATGCTAAAGACGATGAAACAAGAACAAAGACAAAAAATAAAAACACTACACCGGACAAGACTGACAGGACAGGACAGGATAAGACACTAAAAACCTATGTTGAAAAATGGTGGACAAAACAGATTTCATTTTTAAAGGTTCATAAATAAAAGGAACTGAAGATTAACATTGCAGGGGAAGTGATAATGATACTGGGGGGCATTCCAGCTGGGCTAATGCTCGGTGGTCTCTTTGAAGGGATTTGGAAATGCTAAGACGCAGCTGTTTTCTTTAGACCACGGAAAAGATCACTTCTGGTACCTGGAGGGCAATGTTGATGTTATATTTGGTGCATTAAAAACCCTCATAAACAAATCACTGTTTGTAAGAATGGCTTTCAAGAAGGCTGTCCACAACTACAGCAGTTTAGTGACAATAAATCATAGCAGCAGATAGTAAGAAAGCTTTTCTTATGTGTAGAAACTCAAGCAGCAACAATCAGCAGGACATTTTCATTAGATGTGGCAGGTTATAACACGAAACCTGTGAAAAGAGAAAGGAGAATCTGAACAAGGTGCACAAAGAAAGAGCAAAAAAACACGGCACACCGTAAGTATGCTTTTTATCCTGAACGGGATAGAAAAATGTTAGCATTATCAATGCTAATATCCCTAATATGAAAATGGCAGCAGAAACGATTATGGGCTTATACTCGCAGGTTTACAACAGTCAATATTTTGCTTTAATTGTTCCCATGTTGTCAAATGGGTCAAACATCTCCACTTTAGTTTCTATATTCATTTCAATTGTTGATTGGCTCTTTCGAGTTAAATTCTGGTATCCCTTCAAGGCAACATTGATTTGAGGGTGAATTATTGGCAAAATCAAGCAACGGGAGAATAAAAAAAGGCCAACAAGAAAAAGAAAACCAGCCTTATCTTGGCAGCACCAAGACAACAGCAAGAGCAAGAAATAAGTTATGAGGTAGCAATGAAGGAGGAAAGAAAGAAAGAAAGAAAGAAAGAAAGAAAGAAAGAAAGAAAGAAAGAAAGAAAGGCCACAAACGAATAAGCGAAACTAACTAAAAAGCACATGTAGAAAGATGAAGCAGATGCTCCAATGATAATCTGCTCTCTCTCTCTCGCACAACACACACACACACTCAACATTCAGCAAACTAGTTGCGTTTGAAGGCAGGCAACAATGCACATGTGTGTGTGCGTGTGTTGGTGTGTATGCTCTGAGTGCACGGGCTCTACGAGGTGCCGTTAACGGAATGTAAGGACTCACTCCCGGGGGCACCAGTTGCATTGGCAGTGGAGAGAACTACGTGAGAGGGAGTAGAATTATTGGTTACGTCATGGAGCTGGCTGAGCACTGAAGAGCGGCGTCTCGCTGCACCCTGAAACGAACCACTTCTCTTGAAGGTACTCACTACCTCCATCTGCAGGAGAGAGAGAGAAGGACATCACACAGACAGGAGAATGAGCTTAATGAAATGAACGGGATGGGGCTTTAATCACTTGAGGGGGTTTTGGGGAGGAACGGCTTGCAGGAAAGCAGCATTTTATAATTTGCCAGTGTGCACACCAACCAACCAGGGTGTTTCTTCAACTATAAGCACTTTATTGATTTTTATTAAGTCTAATGATTTCAATATTCTTGTTGTTATATGAAACATCAAAACTACTGGATAATTTTTTTGTATTGTTTCACCCTTCAAAGAGCCCAACTTTAAATCTTAAAATATAAAAATACATCATAAAGGTATTACATTTTTAAAACTATTAATTTGTGAAATAATCAAATAATTTGACTTTTTTAAAATAAATATCACTTTTAATATATATATATATATTATATATATGTGTGTGTGTGTGTATGTATGTATGTATGTATGTATGTTCTACATCCCTAATCCTACCCAATACCTAAACTTAAAAACTATTAATAAGCAGCCAAATTAAGAGTTTATTGAGGCAAAGGTCGTAGTTAATTATTTGTTAATAGAGAGAATTGGACCTTAAAATAAAGTGTGCCAAAGAAACATTGTGTATACAAACCACAATAATATTTACAAGTTAAAAAAAGGCCAATAATAGTTACCAAGGAGCTACATAACACATGGAGACACACGCGAGTAGCAGAGCAAAAAGGTCTCAATAAAACAGCTTGATATAGCAGCAAAGAGAATAAAGGATGAAGTGAGGGAGAGAGAGAAGTTAAGATCTACAACACAACACAGAAAGCTTGTTAAATAATAAATATTTCATCAATTTATAAAGGCTGGCGAAGAAAGAAAAATAGGTTTGAGTTATGAGGAAAGTAAAGTTCGAAAAAAGTGCGCAAACTACAGAATGTGGCACAGAAGGCATTTGGGTATATTTTAAGGCAGTATGCGGGAACAGCTGTCCCTGTCGAAACAATGCAAAAGCAACGTTAAACCAGACAGGACTAGACAAAGCCTGAACGTCACCTGAGTCTGAATTCGGTTGAGTCCTCTGAACCACAGGATCTGTCCTCGTCTCAGCTCTCGCTCGGCATGGTCAATCTCCTCCTCATCCTCAGCTAGATCCTCATCCATGATCATGTCTGGAGCCGACCCATGGCCCGCTTCTTTCAGAAACTTCAGCTGATGATTTGGCACTGATGCGATCACCTAGAGAAAAAACAATACAATGAAGTACAACTAAAGCTGATTTTCAGTGAGACCACCACATTGCAGCACTTACCTGTCCCCAGACCAGCTCTCCCATTCCCACAAACAGGCACCAAAGCCACTGCTCCACATTTAAGGGGGAACAGCTGAAAGGTTTCCCACCAAACTGCACAATCACAATCTACAAATCATAAACAGAGATATAACAGTGGACTGGTTTACTTTCATCCATGTGTAAGGCACAAATGCATCAAGTTGTACAAATATATATGATGGAAAGTGTATATTTGAAATGTGTTTTCCATGTCTTTTCAAGCTCTTAAGCATTTTTTGTGTCCTTGCTTAATAATATTAGCATATTAGAAAGATTTCTGAAGGATCATGTGACACTGAAGACTGGAGTGATGATGCTGAAAATCAATCTTTGCCATCACTGAAATAAATTTAATTAAAAATATATTAAAACACTTGTTACTATATTGTAATACAATACTAATATTTTTATTGTATTTTTGATCAAATAAATTCAAACACAAGAGTAAGCATGACATACGTTTCATAAACATTTACAAAAAACAAAGCAAACTTTTGAACAGTTGTGTATATACGTTTGGCATTTAGTTTATAAGTAGAAATCAAGAATCTAGATTTCTATATCTAGAGATCTGTATGCGTTCACCTGTATTGCGAAGGTCCCCAGCACAATTGAACAGAAGATGGGGTTTGAAAAGATTCCATCAAACACGTTCCTCTCTCCGTGGATCTTACGGGCATTGATCTCATTGAAGAGTTGCATGAGGACAAAGGTGTTAAAGATGATGGTGTAATGCTCGGAGGGAGGAGAGTGAAGTGGAGCATTACGTCCACTGTCTATGTCAAAGATCTTCTCACCTGAGCACAGGGTCAGGAAAGATGACATTAAAATACAATATCAACTGAAACCAATAAATTAAAACAATATATAATTTTGACCATTACTAATTTGACACATATTGGAAGACAACAGAGATTATTTGTCTATCAAATCCTTTGGCAGAAACAGTGCACAAAGTACCGTACCTACAAAGAGCAGGGTGAAGATGATGATGAGCTGGAAAACTGCATGGCCAAGGATGTTCTTCATCATGGTTCTGGATATGAGGGGGTTGTTTCGGCCGTAGGGCTTCCTCAGGAGCAACGCTTCGGTGGGTGGCTCTGTGGCAAGAGCCAGAGAAGCAAATGTGTCCATGATCAGATTGACCCACAGCATCTGCACAGCCTTAAGGGGAGAATCCTACATACACAAAAACAGACCAAAAAATAAATAAAAAAAACTCAGTCTAGATGTCAGGTTATATTAGTGCATATACACACACTACCATCCAAATGTTTCAGGTCAGTAAGAAATGTAAAGTTTTTTGAAAGAGGTCTCTTAAGCCCACCAAGACGTGATCACTTTTTTTTTCTGCTGGTTGCTGCCCCATCTACCCAATTCTCACTACTGTACTTGCACTCTCAATTGCCTACTGTTGTTCTGTCTGCTCTCTTTGTCAACTGCCTTTATTGTTGTTTGTTTATTGTAAAGTGTCCTTGAGCTCTGGAAAGGCGCTATATAAATAAAACTTATTATTATTATTAATATTATCACTAACAGTAAAAACAGTAATAAAGCATTACGACAATTTTAAAATTGCTGTTTTTTATTTCAGTAAAATTTAATTGATTCTTGTGATGTTAAAGCTAAATTATAATCAGCATTACTCAAGTCTTTAGTGTTATCCTTCAGATCTTTCAGAAATCATTCTAAAATACTGATTTGGTGCCCTTGAAAATGATTGTGCTGCTTAATTTTTTTGTGCAAACCATGATATACGTTTTTCAGGATGAATAGAAAGTTCAAAAGAACTGTATTTATTTGAAACTGAAATAAATGTGTGTGTGTGTGTGTGTGTGTGTGTGTGTGTGTGTGTGTGTGTGTGTGTGTGTGTGTGTGTGTGTATGTATGCATGTACCTGCGTGATGCAGGCACCAGTGAAGGCTACTATGACAGCCACCACATTCACTGTGAGCTGAAACTGTAAGAATTTGGAGATGCTGTCATACACATTCCGTCCCCACATCACAGCCTTTACTATGCTAGAGAAGTTATCATCCGTCAGGATGATGTCAGAGGCCTCCTTGGCCACATCTGTACCAGCAATACCCTATGCAAACAGAGAAATCAATTACTATTTTGGAGAATTCAGACATATTTCCATCTGCTATGTTTCAATTTAACATTGAATTAAAAAGATAAGAATATTGTTTTCACACTTGGTGCATTCCCAGTCTGTGTATACCAGTTGATATGCACTGCATCTCATATTAACTTTTCCAGTTAACTTAACGTGTGGTTTGAAGGATGGCTTTCATTCTAATCAAAGAAACAAACTTCACTGTCAACCAAGCCTGAGCCAAACCAAACTTTCTAGAGTAAAAGCAATATTCATGTGCACTGAATGTCTCATATTTAGCTTCAGTTGGGTTTATCTTTACACTATGTGTAACAGAACCTCAAAAATAGAGAGCAATGTTTCACATATTTAGTGGATGGATCTTCTCACCATTGCAAACCCCACATCAGCTTTCTTAAGAGCAGGCCCATCGTTTGTGCCGTCACCAGTGACTGCAACCACCTGCCTTTGTTCTACAATGGTGCTGTCTATGATACCTGCACAACACACACAAAAGAAAAAATCCTAATAATTGATTCAAGAGCAAAATATCTGTAATGTAAAGTTGCCAAAAATGGTTAGAAAACCATTATCGACATCAGGAAGAACTTGGTATCTCTTCTCAAGTCAGCATAAATGTCATCATATCCCTTTACTGTACTGTATTGTACTGTAAGTGATTATAAGGGAATTCCGTTAAAGACATACTGGAGAAGTAATCATCCCCATAGGAACAAAGTATGAACTCAACTGATGAAGAGACTCACCTTTGACAAGTGTGTGTTTGTCTGTAGGGGAGGAACGAGCAAGAACTCTGAGCTTGGGCCAAATTTTGTCAATGCGCTCTTGCTCAATCTGCAACAAAAAGTAAAAAAAAAAAAAAAACAGAGCACCATTATAAAATCTGAGGTATGTAGGATTTTTAAATGTTTTCAAAAAAGACTCTTATGCTCACCCATGATGAATTTACTTGATCACAATACAGTAAAAACAGTAATATTATATCATATTCATATATTAATATTATATTCATATATTAATAAAACTGAAAGTTTATTATTTAAATACTACTTGAATAGATTCTAAAATGTAGTTTATTCCTGTGATGGCGAAGCTGAATTTTCAACAGTCTTTACTCCATCTTCAGTGTCACATGATCCTTCGGAAATTTTTCTAATATGTTGACATATAGAAATAATGCATAAGATCTGTACATAGCTACAAAACTTGGAAGCATACCTCTCCTTTCTCATTTCTGATTCGCCTGTTGAAGTCCTTCCCTTCCATACACAGGAAGTCGTCGCCAGGATGGATGATGCCACATTTGGCAGCAATGGCACGTGCAGTGTTGATGTTGTCACCCGTCACCATACGCACAGTGATGCCTGCTCGTTGGCACTTCCTGATGGCTTCTGGGACCTGATTAGAATCATAATCAACAAATCAGAACAGATATCAATTTCATAATTATGCATCATATACAGCATTTTAAGACTTCTAACTCAGAAGTTATGTTTAGGGTATGTTCGGTTTCTTAGGTAAAACTAAGAAAACTAAGAGTACACAGACATCCAAGACCGTAAACTGGTTTGTATACCTCAGCTCGAACAGGGTCTTCAATGCCAACCACTGTGATGCAGATAAGGTTGGAGACAATGTCTGTCTCATTGTCCCAGTCTGGCATGGGGTCAGCTGGGAACTCTCGGTAAGCAATGCAAATCGTACGAAGGCCTTCACATGCCATTGGTTCAATCACCTTCTTCACCATTTCATCTTTGTCCCGTGGCCTAAAAGCACGAGCCTCGCCATCACGGCCCAAGACGAACGAGCACCTAAGATGAAGGCAGAACTGTTCAATTAATTTATCTTTACAGTGTATTTTTGACAAAGTTTACACTTTTTTTATTTTATTTTGCATGATACTTATTTTCAGAAAAAGTCAACTTTGTTTAACAAATTAATTTCAAAATTTGTAGCAACAAAAAGATTTAGGCCTTGAAGAAAGTAGTAGTCTTTAGTTTGAGCATTTTTAACAAATGGCCAGTGAACTAAGATGCCCAACCTTCACAAAATGTTGATCATCAAAATCACAACCAAGTATTATAAAAAATTGTATAACTAAAATAGACTAGCATTTGAAAAGATTGTTGTTCGCCAAGGCTGCGTTTACCAAAAAATGCTGTGAAATATTTATACAATTTCAACTTTCTAAATAATCTAAACGTTTTAGTATTTTAATATATTTAAAAACAATTTATTCTTGTGATGGCAAAGATTCATTTTCAATAGACATTACTCCAGTCTTCAGTGTCACACGACCCTTCAGAAGCTGTTTTAGTTTTGCTGCTAAGAAACATTTCTTATTATTATCAGTGTTGAAGACAGAAGTGGGGAAACTGCAATACAACGTCTCTCTTCAGGATTCTTTGAAGAACACAAAGTAGAAAAGCATTTATTTGAAAAAGAGATGTTAGTTACTTTTTGAGCAGGATCTCAGAGGCTCCTTTGCTGTATAAGCGGAAGCTTCCATCAGGCATTTGAATGACAGTGCTCATGGATTTTCTGACAGAATTAAAGGTGTAGACTTTATAGAGCTTCTCTTCCGGGATCTGCTCCCTCACAGCTTGGTATTCTTGCTTCAGGTCAAGCACGAGTCCCAGCAGAGCACATTCTGTCTTATTACCCACTTGTTTGGGCAGCCCACCTTCCTTATCTGCAGCCTGGGAGGAAGAGGTGAAAAGAGTGGAAGACATGAAATGACAGAAAATCTGCAGAAATATTACTGTGATGCATGGTTTACTGCAAAAGTTTAGTGCTAAAGTAGCCAGTATTTTACTAAAGTACTCTCACTATTATTTTGGAGGTGTAGGCGCAGTTCACGGCAATAGCACTGGTGATGAGCTCCAGTGTCTTTGGGTTAATCTGGTCAGGTCTTGGGATGTTGCGGAAGAGCTGGTCCCCTATATAAATCTGTACAACTGTCATCCGGTTAGTGGTGAGGGTCCCTGTTTTATCTGAGCAAATTGCCGTGGCATTGCCCATAGTCTCACATGCATCCAAATGACGCACCAGGTTATTGTCCTTCATCATTTTCTGTGGAAAGGCATTAATAGGAAGAGTGTTATAATGTTTGTGGCACTTACCAATATGAATGTGTGTGTAAATGACACTTGTATGATGGTTATAAAAACAGGTGCATTCTTTTGACTCACCTTTACGGAGTAGGCCAATGATATGGTCACAGCCAGTGGCAAACCCTCTGGCACAGCCACCACCAGAACTGTAACTCCGATGATGAAGAATTTGACAAAGTACTGCACATAAATAGGCGTGCATTCTGTCAGCCAGACCACCCCCTGAACGACGAACGTTTCGATCACGAAGTACAGCATCAGGATAATCACAGTGATGGCGGACATCACCAGACCTGAAATAAATCATACATGTAACTGCTTAGAAATATAATAGCACACCTCTCCTCAAAGAGCCACACTATTTGAGGTATCATGGATAATTAATTGGCTGATTTACTGACTGAAATATAAACTACCAAGTGTTTGGGGTTGATTTACTAATTTAGTTTTTGACAGAAGTTCAATGCTCAACAAGAATGTAATTATTTGATCAAAAAAGTATTAGTATTATAATACAGTATTATAGACAGATAACATTACCATGTAAAATAACTCTCTATTTTCTCCTTTGATGGCAAAGTTGTAATTTCAGCAGTCATTACTCCAGTCTTCATGGTAATGTATAACATCAGAAATCAAACTATCAAGCAATAAAATACCTTGAAATACCCACTTGATAATATTCATTCACCTTGGGTGGTACAAAAAAAAACCTGAACTGAGAAAGAGACCAATTGTTCTTTTTACAAAATAAATACAAATCTTACTGACCCCAAAATTTTGAACAGCAGAACAATACTTCAAGGTTCAGTGAAAATCCTATCCGTATGTATGAGCAAAAATAATGATTGACTTAGCAAGCCAATATGATCAGGAGAACTTGACCTAACTTTAGACCCCCCCCCCCACCTGCTTTCCCGATTTGCACTGCGAGCTTGGTGAGTTTGCCCTGAAGAACTGATTTCTCCTTCTTGGCCACACTGGATTTTTTCTTCTCTTTCTCCTCCACTTCCCCACCTTCTGCACTCTTCAAAGGCTGCATCTCCATGGCAACAGCCTCATCCTGTTTCTTAGCTATAGTGGGTGGAGACAAGGTGATCAGGCAAGCAGAATTATAGGTAATTGTTAGAAATAGCAAACTACACAGAATAGAAAAGAACACTTTTTTTGTAGTTTGCAGTATGTCTACTGCACACAGTATGCACAATATCATTATCTGAACTGACTGACATGATTTAAGAGAAAAAAATATATAAAACATTAATATCAAAAATACATAAGGCAGCATTCGGTATATACTGTGCAGTATGCAGTTTTTCATTCTGAAAATAGTTTATCATAATGAGTATTTTATCTCGCCATGAATCAATCTGAACTCGTAACTCAATTCTAATTAAGTCCTGAAAGTCACCTTTATTTTGATTGTTCTCCAGGGTCCCGTCTTGTTTCCCTGTGAAGGTTAATGCAGACATTTAAATGAAACAAATATCGGTCCTGCTGCTTGAGGTCAATGTAGCTGACATGAGAGAACAATAAAGTGCATGAGAAAGAAAACATAAAACATGGAGGGATAATATTCGACAGATATGGAGAGTTTAAACCAGGATGTCTGTTTATGAGTCATCTCTCTCTATTGTGAATGTCACCTACCATTTATGATGTTGTGGTCTTTGGCTTCAACACTGGGGAACTGCGTGGATGAATTACTATTGGCCTCTGATAGAATTGTTGGAAACAGGGGATAGGACAAAAAATGAAGATGGTATGTAAAGACATAAAACAAAACCTAAATGCTGAACAAAAGCAATGAAAAATCAACACAAATGAGTGAGCAAAAATTCTGAGCATTTCAATGCATTGAAACAGAATTGACCCAGACCAGTAGACATTTTGTGTCTGGATAATTCCACGTGGGTGTTCAAGCAAAATGGATTTTTTATCTTTTATGATGTGCATGTTTAATCATGCTCAACTTTTAAGCGTTTCTAAAATCCATTGAAAGAACTGACTGACGCCAACCTTTCTTGCAGTCTTTCTTCTCTTCCTCCACTTCTCCGGCCCCCAGGAGGGTGAAGATGATTCCCGTTTGAGAGTTGACACCAACAGCGGTCACCAGCATTTTCCCCGAGCCCTCCATTACATGAGTGCCTGAATTTTGGGAAACACAGATAATTTTTAAGTTTTTTTTTTTTTTTTGCAGTAAATATTTTCAACAATTTCTTCACAACTCTTCCCTTCCCTAATTGAAAGACTCCATTCTACAGTTTTTAAATTTTTTCATACTAATTCAAATTAAAATAGCTTATTGGCGCCATCTTGTGACTCGGTTGGTTATCTACTGACTAAAGGACTTCAGTATTCATTGTAATAAATATATTTTAAACATAAAAACCTTTTATAAATGACTAGACATTCAGGTGTCTCCAATTAGAGCATGTTTAATCTAAAACAATTAATTACATGTAACTGTTTATATAAGTAATGATTTCAAGGAATTCTAAGTGTCATAAAAATCTTTTAAATGCATATAAAAAACAGCTCAGTTGTGGAACGCTTACTTAATCTACAGGACTTTTTAATCTTAAAGTGATGTTAATGGGAAATCAGCCTACACTTTTGTTATCAATTGTATGAGTCATAGCTTCATTTCATTTATTGATGTTATTTGTTGTGCTCACACTAGCCCCTGCACTTGTCTAAACCTAGGAACAGAATTAAAGCTGAAGTCTCCTCCATGGCCTTTCCTTTCAGTGTGTAATACAATTAAACTGAACCAGATTGCTTCTTTGTTCCCTGATCCACTGCACATTAATTCTTGCTTTGTTTACCATTATTTTTGTCTTGTTTTCCAGAAATAAAATACCAAAACACACTTAAAAAGATAGTTGTAAAAATAAAAAAAATACTAATAATGTGTTACAATATTTTTTTTTTTAATCGGATAAAAAAAAATCCTACTCCATTGTTTTTTTTAAGAATTCTGTGAGGTTTATGTATATTGTCAGTGAGAGAAGAGATTTTTTACAGAGATAAACAAAACAAAACTACTGATTAAGACAATTATTTTGTGCAGCGTGCATTTCCTTCTTCACAACAGAAGCCTTAAAACATACATGTTGAGAAGAGATGACTCTCCCATAATGACTGAGAAAATAATATGCACCCCTTGATGATTAATTGCGCAAGCTGATGAACGACAAAAAGGCTTGTCAACAAAAACTAAAAATCTTCATGGAAACTAGTCATCTTAAAGTTGAGAAACATGAAGAAAGAGATCCTTATTGAGAAAACATCTTAGTTTGCACAAGAGTTTCACTACATTTTTCCAAATTCATCCTGACAAATCAAAGCAGTTTTAAATTAAGAACCTTCTGCCTTCAAAACAAGTTTTCCCTATGGCCATCCACCTCCTCAATGACCTTAAGAACAGACTGCACAGGCTGGAACTGATCCAGTAACGCTATACTTCAATCTACCATTATATATCTTAGGAGATCACATCAAATAATAAACTATTAGTTCTTTTCATTTATTTAATAACAATAGAAGTTTAGGATTTTGAACAAGGAACATTTACGATGTAAAATGATTAAGAAATATTTACTATTTCTAGGTCATTAATTAAATAAATTACACTGATCATTAAGAGACTTTTGTACAAAAGGTCAGATCTTGTTGCTCATGATTTTAAAATTTAATTCATGGCAAAGTTGAATATCCAGCAGCCAGTGCTCCAGTAAAAGTACAACATTTGATTGAATCATCTACTAAAACATTTTAGTTTATTACTGTGATATTGGCAAATCAAGAAATGTGATTCTGTATTGGACACTCAATGGAGTTAATGATATTCCGATTTTTTTCTTTGCTACAAATTAGTATTCATTATTCTTTGTTAATGTCAATTTAGCTATGCAAGCCCACCCTAATCATGTTACACATGCCTTTTTCACATCAAATGTCTAAAAGCATGTTATGTTTCCATAGATTCCATTTCCCATTTTCTCATTTGATTATGTTGAGGTCATGGGGTAACGCTGCGTGTGTGGCCGAGTGAAGAGAAAACAGCAGCTGCTCTGGTGAACTGCGATCATTAAGAAGAAGTGGCAGAGCAGGTCTCTGGAGGGCCAAACACAAATCTTTCTCCAGGAAGCAGTGATGAGCAGGAAGCTGATTAACCTGTTTATCAGACCTCAGGGACGTTCTCTCATTAAACCAGTCAATGGGATTTAGCCCAAGCACTGCACAACCTGAGCGTTAAAAGTACTGACAGAATACTTAGCAAAACCCCCATTATGCCAAACAGCGAATTGGTTCAATTCAGATGGATTGTAATAGTGCCAGACTAAATTTAGTTGATACTGGTAATTCTGTTAAGCCTTACAGTATACTACACATGTGACGTTACCATATAATTAAAGGGAATTGTGCCCCTGGGAATAAGCATCCTGCTCAAGCAAACAGAACACCCTTTGCATGTCCAAGCCTGTATTTTTTAACCACTAGTCTGTCCCAAGGATTTGTTTGCATCCCGAATCATCTGAATCTTAAACAGATGGCGAATATCTTTCCGTATTTGCATGGTTTTTAATATTCAGAAATATTTATGTAAAAACACACACAAACATTCATCACAACCTATGGCCATATGGCCAACCCAGTCCACACAAACCCACGCAAACACATGCAAGCATATGTTCGCTTATATAACCTTTACTCCCTACCTGACAGCAGCATGGGATCCTTGGCAATGGATTTGTGTACGTGATCAGACTCTCCAGTGAGGGAGCTCTCATCGATCTTGAGGTCGTTCCCTTGGATAAGAACACCATCCGCAGGCAGGAGGTCGCCTAAGAGACCCCAGAGTGACAGCAACAGATCAATCTTACAAGCCCTTGAGTACTACTACCTTTAATGACCAAAATTAAAACATGAATTATTCAAAAGCATCTTCACATTCTTTATATATAATTTTTAAAATAACATATATTATTATAATTTATACACATGCACAATTTAAGTAAAATGTTAAGAATTTGCTATAATAATAATACAATACTAATACTTTAAACCCATTATAAAATGTACAAATAATTTTTGAATGCAATTTATATATTTTAATTTTACAGACATTTAAGTTAGAATTTATATACATGCACAATTTTAAGGATTTGCTATATGAATATATTAATAAAATAATAATAATACAGTAAACCAATTATAAATATGTATAAATAATTTATTAAAATTTTTGAATGCATTTATATACTTTAATACTTTATATAAAAATGTATTATTTATTTTTATACATGCACAATTTAAGTATAATTTTAATTATTATTATTAGTTATAGAAACAATATAATACTAACAATACAAATTGATTATATGCATAATCTTTTTGCTATTTGAATTATATATATATATATATATATATACACACATACATTTATTCATTAAGCAGATGTTTTATCCAAAGAGACTTACAGATGAGGACAGTGGAAGCAATCAAAAACAACAAAAAGAGCAACGATACATAAGTGCTATAACAAGTCTCAGTTAGGTTAACACAGTACACGTAGCATGGGATTTTAAATAATATAATAAATAAAAAATAAATAAAAAAATTATATATATAAATTAAAATTAAATTTATGCATTAAGCAGACGCTTTTATCCAAAGCGACTTACAGTGCATTTAGTCTATCAATTTTTACATATCATATATATATATATATATATATATATATATATATAAACACACATATACTGTATACTTTAATAATCAATTTAGATTATTTTAATTATATTGTTTATATAAAAATGTATAAACTTAAAATTTGTTCATAATTATACAAAATTATAACTGGAAGTGAAAATCAATTATGCTTAGCATTGTTAACATTTAGTTAATTTTATAAATTGAGTTCATAAAGAATTTAAGCAAACAGTCATTTTGTAGGAATCACAGGAACTTAACAGTGCACTTTTAATAGAGACAAGACTCCTAAAGATTTTAATTTTAAGTTTTAATAAAGAATCACCCCATGTGGGGCTCACAACATCCAAATTTATGAACCATTTATTCATTCATAATGTAAGATGCTTTCATATAAGACGATTTGTGGAGCAAATTTTGAACTCTACTGACCATATTTGACCTGGGCAATATCCCCCACCACCATCTCAGCCACGGGGATTTGAATGACCGTGCCGTTCCGCACCACAGCGAAGCGCTGCTCCTGTTCAATACGGCTCTGCAGGCCACGGAACTGCTTTTCTTTGCTCCAGTCATTAAACGCGGTCACCAGCACCACGCAGAGCACCGAGAGCAGGATAGCTGCACCCTCGATCCAGCCCGCCTCCGCCTCTCCCTCGTCCTCCGCACCTGCACTCACATTACCACACGCTGGAGAGAAACAGAAAGAGAAGGAAAGGTAAAAATGTGTGGGAGGACAATGACTTTGAGTGTCTACTTGTAATCCTTTATATTCTTTTATCTATCCATCATCTCGCACTCTATTCCTTCTATTCTTTGTTTTCTTAGCTATCCATGCCTATACTGGTATTTACACTCAGGATTACTTAAAAAATTATTTCAAATTAATTTCAAATTAACAACACAAGACACACAATACCATTTTAGGGATGAAACTCTGAAAAAATGTCTTGATATAAGCATGTACGAGTAGCAGTGTTAATATTAGCAGAATAAAGGTCACCAGACTGTTAAATTATTGAAATTTTAATGGGGCTACGACATTTAGCATATAACATCTTCCCTGAGCTTCTGATGAAAGGCCACGCCATTATGTTTGCATTTTTTTTTTTTCACTGAATTCACTTAGAGCCCAATTCACCTTCACTGTCCCCTCCTGGCGGCTGGTAAAAGGACAGTCCGAGGGAAATAATGGCCGCTATTTCCAGGATTATAAGGGTAACATCCTGTAGAGCCTCCCACACGAGCTGAAGGAAGGTCTTGGGCTTTTTAGGAGGGATGAAGTTCATTCCAAACACTTGCCGACGTTTCTCCAGGTCCGCAGGATTGTCCGATAATCCTTTTTGAGGGAAAGATGGTGCTTAAAATCATTGTCACCAATCAAATCTCACTAAACGAAACAATGGAAATTCTATGGGATGTAAATTGCTATAATAATATTAGGGTTGCAAAGGGGAGGAACATTTCCAGTAAATTTACGGAAACTTTCCAAAAAATCCCGGAAGATTTTCTGAAAATTTTGCACATTTATTTCAATAAATTAATTAATATTAATGTCAGTTTAAATAAAATAATCACAGCAAAGCGTCAACCCGAAATGCATGAAACATTTTCATTTTAATTTTTAACAGGATTTGTTTTACAGTGCAGAAGTAATCAGCCTAGGAACATGTATACTGGTGTAAATCGGAGTTATGGTGCTTAAAAAACCCAATTCATTTATTAATGGGTTTTTCTCCATGCAAATTCTTTTGAGAACTTCCTGGATGCTCATTAGTCATCACTCAATTCTGTTAGCACCAATCCCTGACCTCTTAGGGTGACAGGAAGGAAGGCAAGAGGACATAAGAAAAGAACACAAGGCACAGACGGTTAAGTCCGTGTGTTTCGGATGCACCACAGGGTGTGATTTTTGGCAGCAAGACCCAGACAGACTGTCACGCTCTCTGCATTCTCACCCTGCCAATCATCACCTGCTGCCCCTGGCAACCTCTCATCTCTCATCAGAGCTTCCCTTTCACTCACTGTTAAACCTAATTGAGTTACTCCGATGGGTTGTACGAAATCATTTCCCTAACTCATTCCAGTTGCCCCGATTAATTCATTCAGTCTCTGTTGAGCACAATATGCGCAAGTAAATTAAGACAACCGAAAACCCCAATGCAATCCTATTTCCACGGACTACCAGAATTGAAAGACTTTTGCAGTACATCCAGCCCTTTTTTCGACCCTTTCATCTTTCCATCCATGCCCGTAAGCTTCTCTTTTTGTATCCCTGTCAAGCTTTCTGAAGAGTGGATTTTCAAAGAGCAGCATTAAAAGGAGGAGAAAGAGCTTTACAATAAACTTAAAGTAACCTCAACGTGGCTGCATGACTTGGTCTGAAAGCAAGTGGTCAGAACAAGATGCGAATCAATGTGATTATCAGAGCGCAAAGTAGGATCATCTACCCAGAATAGCTGCTGCAATAAAAGATTTCAAGCAAGATGATTCTTTTTTATGTAACTTTGAATGTTTAGATCCTAGCAAACGAAACACCGTGATTTTCTTTAGTAAACTGTTTCTGATCATTCCAAGCATGAAATATTGAGGCATTAAAAAAATGATATACAAGTACAGTATCCTTCCTGATTTATCTCAAAATATGAATGTAGATTTATTATGCAATATAGCAGTGTGGCAGAAGAATATGAGAGCTTTGATATTGTCTAATGATGATTTATGAATCACTACTTCAATAAGTTTTAAAGTGCAGTTTGAGTTTGCATATGCTTCAGTGTTATTATAACATTATTTATATACTACTATAGTATTTTTAAATGACCTTTAATTTTAATATTTTTAGTTCTCTTTTTAAGTGTTAGGACTTTTATGTGATTTGTATTAATTTTTGTTTTTCTATATAGATGTATATGTTTAAGTTCTATATAGATGTATAAGATATATAAGTTGCTGAAGAAACATTTCTAATTTTAACAAATAATCAAACCCAACACAAAACATATACCCTGTTGACAGCACAAGGCACTTGTGAACAGATATATTCACTCACCGCGCAGGCCATGTTCCAAGGACATTTGACGTTGAGTCGAAAAAAGAGAACACAAAAGGGTTTCCTCTAATATCTAGATTTTATTTAAGCTTTATTATTTTTATTAATTACTGGAAATTATTTGGCAAGCTCCTTTTTAACCTACAAGCTACATATTGCATATCATAAAACTTGTGTAAAAATGTGTTGGAAGAATGAATAATTTTCTCTAAATATGAATAAAATGTACTATGATGTTGTATAAAGAAACAGTTATGAAAAACTTGAATTTCTTCATACAAAACCTACTCCAAAAACAGCATTGCAGAGAGATGCTCTCATCTGATAACATGGGCAATGCAAATGTAGAATAAAATTCAACACCAGGTGCTCTTCAGGGATGTCTGCTTTCAAAGACAGATAAAGGCACCTGGCATTTGGTATTCTTTCCGTGAAGGCAGGCTTGTTTTGAAAAGGAGTGTTTGTGAATATAGGTGCATCTGGACTTTTCCACTCAAAAATTAATTCTGTCATAATTTACCCAACCTCATGTCATTCCAAACCTTTGTTTGGAAAATCTTTCTTTTGCAATGCACAAAAAGACCAGTTTTGAAGAACTGAACTGGTTGCCATTTTTCATGCTATAACAATGAATGAGGACTGAAGCATGAACGTATCATAAAAATGGTCCATACAACTTGTGCATTACATTAAAAGTCTTATCAGTGAATAATTACTTAAATTTTGGTCCATTCCTGATACAAAAATATTGTAGAGCTACAGAAGACACGTGAATATGTAATTCACAAGTCTAATGGAAAGATTTTATGATACTTTTATGGTGCTTTCGCATCTTTTCTGATAAAAGCCTCCGTCCCCATAGGCACTAACTGCATGGTACACAGCAATCAGTATAATTCCCCATTTGTGTTCCACGGAAGAAATAAAATCGCATGGTTTTGAATGACCTGAGAGTAAGTAAATGACCACAACATTTTTATAATAGCTAAAAATGTCTATCTGTTTCAGGATGCACGTGTGATGTAATTAACAAGTGACATGGTCACGTCCAAACAAGTACTACTCACCATCTGCAGGTGAAGTCTTGAGTCTGTGACAGAGGGTTTCTGTGTCTGTGTAGTTCTCCTGGATCTTCTGCAGGGCCTCGGGTCCCCTGAGCTCCATCAGTGAGCACAGCTCCTCTACTGTCACCCCGAAATCTCCCTCATGACCTCCTTTGTCCATCCCTGGCTTTTTAGGGTGGAAGTCTACTGTGCTATTGCCCAGATCCCCCATGATGGTGTGTTGGTTGTGGAAGACTGGAAGCTTTTTAGCAGATGCTATGAGCTAAAAGATGGGTACCTGGGAAAATGTGGGATCTTTTTTGTCTTATTTATATTCCTAGTCACCTATTTCTAAGATGTTGTCTATGTAGTTCTCCATACTGAGACATGAATTATGGGATTGTTTGGGGTTTTCTATTCTATGGTGTGGCAGCTGGGGTTCCCCTGAAATATCCCCCCATAAAGA
This sequence comes from Carassius carassius, assembly GCF_963082965.1. Classification (NCBI taxonomy): domain Eukaryota; kingdom Metazoa; phylum Chordata; class Actinopteri; order Cypriniformes; family Cyprinidae; genus Carassius; species Carassius carassius. The sequence continues at coordinate 25,310,686 of NC_081775.1, read as the reverse complement.
AAAAGTCAGAAAATAAAGTGATAGCCATTGTGCCAATCCATCTCTATGGAGACTAAATGAAGCAAGTGTTACTGATTATTAAACAATAAAGGGGATCTATTGACACAGGAATAGCATTGGTACAAAACCTAAGGAACAAAAAAAAGTAGAAGGAGAACATTAATAGTGCACTGCTGAACTTTCTAAAACCAAAACCCCCCAGCTCTGAAACATCAAAATGCAATCCTAAAATCTTGAGACAAATTAGACACATTAAGGATATTGTTTCATTAAAATGTCACATAAATAAAAAAACGATTATCATGGAACATAAAAAATAGCAGCACTATTTGAGAAGTATACTAATCGTTAGGCTATTCACTAATATCATGAAGAAATGAAAAGGTTTAAATACTAAATCATATCATGAAATTATAAGAATTTTGTTTGAAATATGGCACAGTTTTCGCCAATTAAAAACTGAAAAAAGAAAAGGCAACAAAACAAATACATCAAAACATCATTTTGGCTTGCAGTAATGAGAACGAATTATGTAAAACTGCAGCATATAAACCACGTGACAACTTTCCCCTATATTTATGACAAAAACATAAAAAGCGGAGTCAAGCTTTTCGTCTAACATCTGCCTTTATAAATTTGTAGACTCTTTGTCAGATAGCGTGTTAGCATTATTTTATTTATATATTTTTTTTATTTTCGTTCACTTGTTTACCCAGCAGGTATATCCCCTACTTAACCATTAATGTATGTCCACATCTCGTTAGATTTCATCATGAACGTAGGATATTTCTTCCTTATTGAAACGCTCAAAATTGGTTATTTAAACGCTCTGAAATGTGAAGGTGGCATTTTGCTCACCAAGGTGTCACAGGTGTAGGAAGTTTGTAGGAAACAAGGAGCCAAGCGTTCATAACGCACACCTACTGCAATGGATTGTTTGCATAACATCCAAGGGAAACCGAGGACAATCACTTCTTATCTAAACGCCTTTTGAAATACTCTCTCTTGATAAAAGCGTTGTATGTGCGCTTCTCCCCAACCCATGTACTTCACAGTGCCGCCTCTCGACGCAAAATCTGCCTTCACTCAGACCGAGACGCCTGCGCATGCGCACTTTAACACTTGCCCAATCCCGCTGCAGAACAGATTTACGAAGGCAGCACTACCAGCCATCAGGCCTGCCGTTTCGGATGACATTACAATCCGCTTGAGCTCTGCGCCTCCATTTCCCTGCTGTGACACCAACTTTTGGTTACTGAACATTTAAACCATCTGTGCGCGCCTCCTCATCTTTTATTAAAAAACGGCCAGAAGATTCCTCAACAAACATGCGCTTTATAGACGATAATGCCCTTTCCTGGTAACCTTCAGGAATCAGATGTTCACCTTGGTCCACTGTACAGCTGCTCACAGCTTATAAAAGTGCCTGTAGCATTTGTGGGATGATTTTTCGTTTTAATCATAGCGAGGGGAAGGTAAAACAAATGGTTATTAAAAACATTTGGCGGGGATTCATATGAAGGCTATACAGACTGACAGACTGACAGCTAGGTTACAAATCCATCCATCACTTTCGTTTCAATCTATCAAAAACTAGTAATTTGTTTCATGCATACAGGTATTTATAGATACACTGCTCTTAATTCAGTTTATGGCATAAAAGTGAAGATGTAATATTTATAAATGTTAAAGAGTTGTTATCAAAGGGATTATAACACTATGGTATATTTGTGATTACTCATTTTTATTATATTAGCCTATGTTAATTTTATTTTTTACTAATATGTGATTATTGATCCTGCATTACTATTTTATTTTAAGACATTAATAACAATTGTTGAACAATCATGATCAAGAATGACATAAAACATTTATTTTGGTGAATTATATCAGCATAAACGTGCTGGGCATACTGTAGATGATGATAATAATTTCCATGTAATGCTTACCTACTGTAATCATAATAATAAAGCACTTTAATAATACATTAGCAGGCGCTGGACTGCAACAAATAATCAAACCCAACACAAAACATATACCCTGTTGACAGCACAAGGCACTTGTGAACAGATATATTCACTCACCGCGCAGGCCATGTTCCAAGGACATTTGACGTTGAGTCGAAAAAAGAGAACACAAAATGAAAGTCACATAATTTGACCTTTACGCTATTCCAAATGCAGATGGTGCGCAACGGTGCAGAATAGAAATCAAATGAAGGGAGCAGGAGGCAGCAGACGGTGGTGAGCACTTCATCTTATGCGAAAGAAAACCTTACTGATGCAGATGAGACTGTACCATGTCCGCATTAATTCATCGGTTAAAAACGGCGTGTTGTACAGTCGGGAGCGTAAAAGGAGACTCGTTTTGGTCACATCGTTGCTGTTATTTTTGGCGCTGACTGATAGAGTGATGGGTGAAGGAGAGATGTGGGTCTACATGCTGATGATGCCCGATTGACGCGCATCTCTCGGTGATGGCAGCAGCAGCAGCATCCCAGCGCTGGAGGACGGGAGATGGGGGAGGGGCGTATCAAGATCGCTTCACTCCCTCTCTCTCTCTCTCTCTCTCTCTCTCCGCAATCCCTTCTTTTTCCCGGTAAAATACAAATTCTACTATGGCGAAGGCTAGTTTTTTAATATTCATAACCCGGGCTGTTTTTTTTGCCTTTGGAAGGTAGCCAAGCAAGGTGACAACGTAACGTCAGCACGACTAATCCATATTCATAAGCAGAACATTCGCCATTGGTTGGCTGTAAGGATACGTTAGCATGGTGTACTTAATATTCATGAAGCAGACGTTCGGCATTGGACGATTACCACGCAGCGACCTTATTAATATTTATGAGCTAGGTCTTATTTAGTCATAGAAGGGTCGCTAACGTGACCACAGCGAGCTGAAATTTTGCATTTTAGCACATTAACGATATGCAATAACTAATAATAATAATAATAATAATAAATTCTAGAAAAAAGAAAAGAAAAAAAGAATAAACACTTGCCTGAAACCAAACAAGGTTAGTGACCTAATATAATAACAATAAAAATAATAAAAAATAAAAGTCAAAGATATAAGATATTGTTAAATTTGCTCTTTAATTAATTTCTATCTCTCTCTTTAGGCTGGGCATCTGAGCATTAATTATAAAGCGAGTACTCATGCAGCCTGCCGCCTGTAGCTCCATTAATAAAACATATTAACAAAGGATTTGAGAACGAGAAAGAGCCTTGGTTCAATTCATATTAATTTCAATTTCAAAGTACTTTATTGGCTCAATTGTTTTGCATACAGTATTGCCAACACACCAAACGTCACACACACACACACACACACACACACACACACACACACACACACACCATACATGCCAACCCTCCCTAATTTTCCGGGAGTCTCCCGAATTTCAAAGCCCCTCCCGAAAATCTCCCGGACCGACCTTTCTCCCGAATTTCTCCCGATTTCCACCCGGACAACAATATTGCTACACCATCCGTCACTGGGCGCCGTTTTAGACCAAACCAGAGAATGTCACGCTTGCGCTCCCATGGCGTCTGTCGTTGCTATGCAACCAAACTGCGCTCTCCATGATGACGACGAAGAAGTATCAGCAAAGGATTAATTGATTTCTAGCCTCACCTCGGCTCGCATTAGCTTTACTACTAGATATATTTCTGGAGATGAGAAGGAAAAACCCTCCTGGAAAAAGTAGCGCACCACGTTGCTTCCATTATGAGCGTGCTCACCGCGGCCGCGCACCTACGGTTGAAATAACGACCTTGAGCGCGAAAAAGATGCGATATGTGAACGGCCCCTAGAAGCAGACGTCTGAAATGAAAGGCAAGAACAGCTATTTATTTAGCTTTAGACTGTTACATGAAAATTTAAAAATGAAATGTCATAATTATAACGTTTTGAGAGTTTACTTATGTAATTGTTGCATTAGGCTATGAATTAATAAATGTTTATTGATAAGATCTAGCTATTTCATATCTCTTCATTTACAGTAGCTAACAAATTAGGGTCTAACCTCCTGAGGAGAGGCCTTAAGGAATTGAATTTGTCAAATAAATGAATTACATTTTTCTTTGCGTTTGTGTATGTGATATTATATATGGCGACACATCGTTTGTGTATGTGATATATATGACGACACACAACCCCCCCCCCCCCCCCCCCGGGTCCTTTTTAATATCTCCCTAATTCTGAGGTCTCAAGGTTGGCAAGTATGACACACACACACACACACACACACACACAAACACAGACACTTTAATTTGTTCATTTTAATTAGAATTTCTGTCACGACTGTTACTTTGTCGTTTTACTTTTAATTTCATTCTGATCATTTAACTGTTTCTTTTGCTAGTTTTTATTTATTTATTTACTTTTTTGTTTGTTTATTTATTTTGTCATGTTAGAGATTCAAGATTCAAGATTTTTATTCGTCACATACAAAATTATATATAGCATATATAACCAGCAGTGAAATGTGAGTAAACAATACTAAACTGCAATTATAGAGTGGGAAAGCAAAAATTAGGTAAAAACACTGAGCATATGTCATCTGTATCTCTATGCTAGCCACTTAAAATAATTTGAAGTAAGTTGACTTGTTGACACACACTTACGTGGACTGTGTTTGTGTCCTGTACGGTTCTGCTGCATCCAAGTGAAATTAGTGACAATGTTGTCCCCTCTAGTGGAGGAAAATGGCATTGCATCCAGCAGCAGTCACATCCCATGTTGGTGCCCAAGACGTCTTGATTTCTGAAGCCATTCGTGATTAAAGTGATGAATCTTTTACAAGGCAATGAGCTGATGTCTACCATATAGACTGTATATTTTAAAAGTGCTCTCTCACCCTGCTGATGCAAATAGAGCATTATACCCAGACCAAAAAAGATCCTACTGGACTGAATGGAAATTCTGAAATATAGGAATTTTAGCTTATCCAGAATAGTATTTGCTTCTAAGAAAATTCTTCTTTGACTGGTTCCAAATCATCATAGATCTTCATGATTGCACTCCTTTTAAAATCCTTGACTAAGAAGTGGAACAATGTGCAGTTTTCCATTCCAAGCTTTCAATATTCCATACTTCTTCTCAAAGGCCTGTTTTAATGAGTCAGATTCAAATAAAGGTTTTAATGTGGATGGAATGTGCTGTATGTAATCCCCTGACATAATCTGTTTTGAGCCTACCTCTCCCTTTCTCTCTCTCTCTCTCTCTCTCTCTCTCTCTCTCTTTCTCTTTCTTGCTTTCTTGCACCAAACACATGATTCAGATCAAGTCCCCTTTTGAGGCTAGATAAATGCACAGAGGAAGTACAATCTGGGCCAAAGTTCAACTTCATGCTGTTCCCAGTCCGGTATCTATGCTAGTCACCACTTTTTTAACAAAAGAAATGTGATGGACTTTGCTTGCTCTTTTGCAAGGCTTCCTGTCAGATCAGGAATAAAAACTGCACTGTTATAGGGCATTCTTTCACACTGTAAAACTTCTCTTCAGGACATCACAACAAACCAGGTAGAGTTTCATTTTAATTGTCTGCATGCTTCAGATGTTCCATTTTCAGAGCTGCATTACTTAGAAACTGTAATCCGTTACTGATTCCTAACTACATGACAAAAATTGTAGTTAGTAACGAATCTATTACATTACAGATTATATAAAAATAGGCTACAAAGAGTAAGAAAATATATTATATTCCTTGTCATTAATACAGGAAGTGCTTAAACATTACGTTATTTCAAGGTTTCCCAAACTGGGGTTTGTAAATGAGCTGCAGGGGCTTTATGAGTTTAATGAAAAGCTTATAATGAATTAAATCATAAAAATGAAAAATCGAAATTAGTCACTTTAGGATAGCATTAAAGGTCCCGTTCTTCGTGATCCCATGTTTTAAACTTTAGTTAGTGTGTAATGTTCTTGTTAGAGTATAAATAATATCTGTAAAATTCTAAAGCTCAAAGTTCAATGCCAAGCGAAATATTTTATTTAACAGAATTCGCCTACAAAAAACGATCCGTTTGGACTACATCCCTCCAGTTTCTGGAGTAATGACGTCACTAAAACTGTTTTTTGACTAACCTCCGCCCATATGAATACACAAAAAGGGGGCGTGGCCTTGTTGCGCTCCGACGGAGAAGAAGGAAGAGCTACGTTTGTGTTTGTCGCCATGTCGTTGAAACCAGGCGCGGAGCTGTGGGCGGGCCTGGACGGGCCTGGGCCCGCCCACATTGACAGCTGGCCCGCCCAATCAGAAATAAAAAAATAAATAAAATACTACTCTGTATTGTTAAATATGGATACTACTTTATGTGGTGTATTTCATCTATAACATGTTATGTTAAAACAGTAAAACAGTAAAATTATAAGTAAGCCTGATAACTATTTAATATTTAAGTGTGTTGGTGACTTGTTTTCATTGGTCAATGCAACATCGTAGCGCGCTCTATTGTAATCTGGCGCGAACCATCTATGACGCGAACAACCAACGGTTATAACGTTCGCTAGAAGTGTACGGTATCTTGATTTTTCTTAGTATGGCCAAACAAGTTACTCTCACTCATTTTTTTAAAAAACCTCGTATTGAGATTAATAATTATTTGGAGGACCAATCTGTGGATCGTAATGGAACAACCACTGGCTCTGAGAATGGAGCGGAGATTAACTCCGAACCGACGACCTCCACTGAAGCTCAGTTTTGACAGTAGATTAAATTTAAATTACAAAATAAGTAGGCTAATAAACATTTTTTTTTACCATTATAAAGCAGTTTGAATGTTTCATTGCGTTACAGTATGATTCTAATGAGAAAAGAATTCCCGAGCAGCTTTCAGCTATAATCACTTTGAGAACTTTTCTTGCAAGCACCCTGAACTAGACAAGTGGAAAACGTTTTTTGAATAACACCATGTTATAACCTTAATTTTTTTTTTCGTTTTGAATTATTTCGTTTAAAGACATTTCAAGCTTTGTGCATTTGATGTATTTCTCATGTCTGTGTGAGGCATACACTGAGTTTCGTTAAGTTAGGATGAGATGCGCTCCAGTTAACGTGCAATGCAAGTGACCGCGCAGGCGCCTCCATGATTATTGTCTGTTATATTTGCTTGTTTTTATATCTGCAATTGGTTGATGAAAAATTGATTAAAATTAAGATACAATTTATACAAAACGAAATTCACTTTAAAGAAAGTCTTTCTACAAAACAAACCTATGAAGTGGTCATAATCATGTCTGACCATGTCATATTGCGCCTCTTATAATGCTGTTCAGTGTTCACTTTTCATAACCATAGATTAAATAAATAAAAACGTATATTATAATATTGAACATATATATTAACCTAAATACGTTTTCTTTAATGGCTACAGCACCTTGTAACGTCAGAGGACTCAAGGTTTCAGCGTTTCCCGAAACCTTCTTATTTAGGCTACACTTTTTTTTTTTTTTACTGAAATGCTGGAAAGTATTTACAAGAACAATATTTCATTGCAGCTTCACCACAACAAAAAAAAATGGGAATTATTAATTAATTAATAAAAACAAATTTAATTAACATTTAATTAATTTAATTTAATTAAAAAGCGCTTTTAAAGGTCAGTGAAAGCATAGGCTACTGTCAGTCAAGTCCTATTCAGACGCTAATATTGTTTCTCATGGGCTCATACGGTATTTTAAACATTTACAGCAGTAAGTCGGTGATTTTAGTGCCGTCCGAATCCATAATATCAGTGTCTTTTCTCACCCAACCCGCAATAAAAATCCCTGTCCAAATTAGTACCTACTGTTTTTTGACAAACAGGTCGTGTGGTGATTTAATTGCCGTCTGAATCCACATCTCTGAGTTTACAAGAAGAAATTCAAAATACACTGTTAAAATCCTTTTTGATCACTGCCGAGCACCATACGTAAGATGTACACTTTTATTATTATTGAAATGCTGTAAAGTATTTACAAGAACAAAATTTAATCGCAGCTCCACCTCAGCGAACAAAAATAAGAAAGAGACGAAAGCACATACAAATTGGGTTTATTGGGTTATTATGGGTTATTATGGCAGCAATATATGATACAATTTAAAAATATGTAGGCTAGGCTATTATAGTTTGGATTATTTTTTATAATATCCCATGAGTCCTAATAAATGAAATTTCAACTATTTCTGAAGCGCTTCTTTTATAAAGAACACCGCTTTCTTACATAAAAAGCCCCTGCACGAGAGAATAATTGATTCTCGAGCCATCGATATCAACCAATTCAGCACCATCGCCACGGACAGCACCCGGTAACATCGCACATAAGAAGATATATCAGCTTCCTAAAGAGGGCCACACACCGGACGCGCAGCTCAGCGCCGCGCCGCGCCACGTCTAGGACAACGCTCACCTGAAAATCCGATAACATCAGCAATTTTCTGATTTCTGTAAATAAATATATAATATAATGCCCAGCAACGGCTCAGGACCGTGTTTACATTTATGTGTCTCAAATCGTAGTTAATGTATATACGGACTTTACCATGTGCTGCAATATACATTTAGTTTTATATTTATTTACAGAAATCAGAAAATTGCTGATGTTATCGGATTTTCAGGTGAGCGTTGTCCTAGACGTGGCGCGGCGCGGCGCTGAGCTGCGCGTCCGGTGTGTGGCCCCCTTTAGAGTCTTCGCGCTAAGAAACAACCGTTATCGGGAAACCCAGCCTTGATTTCGGAACACCCATAAATTCAGGCCCACCTCGACTTAATCTAGGCCCACCCATCTGTCACGTTCTGCATCCGCCACTGGTTGAAACGCTGTTATTTTCATCTCGAAGTCCAATCACCTTTGTTTGGCCTTCCCAGGGACGCTGTACTTGGAGATTAATGGTTACAATTTATGTTCAACTCGGTTCCAGAAAATTATAATCCACATGTAAAACTGTGCAGCACATTTTGCTAAGGACAGCTTCCTCAATCTCAATCAGTTTAATGCCGTATTCGCACAAAGATTATTCTTGAAAGATGGAGCAGTTCCTTCTTTGTCTGGAGAAGGCGTTGTTTATGGACCACAACCGGTAAGTGTATTTTATTATTTACATTTAACAGTTTCTGTAAATTATTACACAAAGGGCAACGCTGTAAACATACCTTTGTTAACTAGATGTTAGGGCTGTGCAAAAAAATCGAATGCGATTTTCATGCGCATCTCGTCAGTAAAAACGCTCCTGTGATTATAAGTAAATCTCCAGCACGTGGTTCAGATCAGGATTGCCAGGTTTTCAAAACAAATCCTGCCCACTGGCTTCTCAAAACTACTCCAAAACTAGCCCAATCGCGTTTCCAGGAGGGCAGCATGCACTAAAGCTGGTGTTGAATCACAACACAGGAACCGCTGGCCCAATCAGAACTCGTTACGTATTTCTGAAGGAGGGACTTTATAGAACAAGGAAGTCATCAGTGATGACAGTGAAAACAGCGTTATACAGATAGGTGAATTGTGTGAAAAATACTGTGTTTTTTACACGCGAAACATTAACACATGTTATATTGCACACTGTAAACACAATCAAAGCTTCAAAAAAGCACGAAAAACGGGACCTTTAATCAAAATACAACACTTAATAAAAAATGTAATACTTAATTTGTTTACATGTCTTGTGAGCATTAACCAACAGAGAATCGTAAACATGCAAATGCGATACTTAATTATGAAAATCACAGGGTACTTGAATTAAATATAGCCTATATTAGTTGAAAGATGTTCAGATGACATTTTTTTAAATGCCTACATTACATGTAAATAAAAAAGAATGTGAATTTGTGTATTAAAAAAATTGTGCATTCTTTGTGTAAATGTCCACAAAACTGGAAGACTTTCTGAGTTTATATAAGCAGTAAGCTATTTTAGAAAGGAACATTTAAAAGATTAAAAAAAGGAATAGTGTGAATACATAAATTATGAATAATTTATTGTTATTGTGTAAATAATATGTAATCATCAATAAAAAGTAACTCTTGTCCAATTACAGTATTTTAACATTTTATTTAACCCAATTACAAGTGCTTAATTTTTGGAATCTGATTACATAATCCAGATTACATGTAATCAGTTACTACCCATCCTTGTCCATTTTGCAGTTTAGGTAATGGACATATTAAAATAAATTATTACTATTGCACAGTGTCATTCAGAACAATGCACAGTTGCAGTATTTATTTTCTGCAATGAGTTATTAAAAGTTATCAGTTTAAACACATTTGTGCAAATCACTAAATTGCTTACACTGTGCAACCTATTTAGCCAGGTTTTGATGCTCAAGTCATTGGTATGCGATAGTGTATTCTCAGATGAATAGCCTTTATATAACACATCTATTTAGCATACATGTCAGGGACATATATTTGTGAAAGTTATATGATCAGTATACTCTATTATCTTTAGTCTCACTGTGAACTCATAAAACTGTACTTGTGTTCAGCTGAGATTGTGTAGTAGTTCCAGGTCAATGTACAATCATTCTTTCAGATAGGATAAAGGGGCAGCCCCTGCAAGTGAAAGAAGAGTGAAAAAAATTAATAAATAAAATTACAAATGAGATCGCGATATCAGTTTGCAATCATATATGGTCTGGGTATAATACTTATATTACACTAACTATACATTATTATCAAAAACATTGTACACTGCCTGCTATCTGTAATCATACTAATCGATTCATTTATTACATCTTACAAAATAGCAAATTAACTTGATTTTGAATAAGTAAATAAATAAAAATAAATACATAAATAATATATATAAAAATTTTTTTTTGAAAGTCCAAGTGGTCCGAACAACACTGGACCCACATTGGTTTCTTAGTTATAAGCACAAGCAATTTTTCCATTGGCCACATTTTGATTATGACTGCCTAACCAATTATATATTTTCAGACAATGTTGCTGCATCCCTCAGTCTTTGTCCTTGTTGCCTTCCTTTGGAGCGTCCCGCCCCTTTCCCTGGCTGGGAAGATCCTGGTGTACCCAGTGGATGGAAGCCACTGGCTTAACATGGACATTTTGCTACGAGAGCTTCATCAGCGAGGTCACAAACTGACAATTGTCCGTTCTGCCAACAGCTGGTACATCCCAGAGAACACCACCCACTATACACCCATCACCATAATTGCCGATCATCTCTCCAGCCTGGAGGACCCCGAGTACATGGCGTCCTTTCTTAAGAGAAACATTGAGATTCAGAGAGGGGAAGGATCTGTTTGGTCATTCATGGCGCTGCAGAAAGAAGTAATTAATCTTTTAGAAGAGTCTCACAAGTCTTCTGCTGAGATGGTGAGGACCATTCTCGAAGATAAAAAGCTTGTTAAAACACTCAAAGATTCCAAGTATGATTTGATGCTAACCGATCCTGGTTTTGCAGGAGGGGTCATATTGGGCATGTACTTGGGTTTACCAATGGTATACAATGTACGGTGGATAACAAATGCAGAAGGGCACTTTGCAATTGCACCCTCACCGCTTTCTTACATCCCAACTATTGGATCTAGGGTGACAGATAAAATGAGCTTTGCAAATAAAATGAAAAATATCTTGCATTATGGAATCGGCCAATACATAGACCACTTGATCACAAGGCCTCTTTATCAAGGAGTTATCAGCGAACACATAGATCCAAACACCAATGTGTACTCTCTGATCCAAGGAGCAGATCTGTGGCTCATGAGAGTCGATTTTGTATTCGAGTTTCCTCGTCCTACTATGCCCAATGTGGTCTACATTGGAGGCTTCCAGTGCAAACCATCCAAACCTTTACCAGATGAATTGGAGAAGTTTGTCGAGAGTTCTGGAGAGCACGGGGTGGTGATAATGTCTTTGGGTACTCTGCTTGGAAGTCTGGTTCCTGACATATCCGAACTCGTTGCCTCCGCCTTTGCTCGCTTGCCACAAAAGGTGATTTGGAGACACATAGGAGAAAAGCCATCTACGTTGGGGAACAATACACTGATAGTGGACTGGCTGCCTCAAAACGACCTCTTAGGCCATCCTAAAACTAAAGCTTTCGTCACCCACGGAGGAACGAATGGAATCTACGAGGCTATTTACCACGGCGTTCCGATGCTTGGACTCCCGCTCATCTTCGACCAGTTTGACAACATGATTCGCCTGGAAGCCAGAGGGGTGGCTCAAATGCTTGACGTTGCAGCCTTGGATGTAGATACCCTAACACAATCCCTAAGGGACATACTAGATGAAAATCAACCCTACCAGAAGAACATGCGCAGAATGTCAAGCCTACATCGTGACACTCCACTCAAGCCAATGGACAGTGCCATCTTTTGGCTGGAGTTTGTCATGAGGCATAAGGGTGCGGCGCACTTACGCACCGAGTCCTACAGACTTCCTTGGTATTCCTACTACTGCGTAGATGTGTTAATGCTGATAATGAGTTTGTTTACAGCAGTCAGTGTGCTCTTGATCTTGATGAGCAGGGCATTGTTGAAAGTTTTGCTCAAGAAAAGAAAATCCAAAAAAGAGTGAAGTCATGTCTTTGGTAACACTAGTTTTTTTGCTAAAGGCTAATGTCATTAATGGTGCTCTATGCACCAATTCCAGTGTGGAAAGGTTCGGTTAGTTAGCATGTCCCTATTCACCCCTGCTGGTAGATGTTTTAACTAGTCCATCTGGTTAAAAAAAAATTGTCCATTGATCATTTGACAAGCAACCTTTAAAGCGCTAATATACTGATGTATTAAAGTAGACCTTTTATAAACAATTGGGACTGTGGACATTCTTTTGGCACCATCAGCCAATTAGTATTGTTCGCAGTGATCAAACAAAAAAAATGTAGATTCAGATGATTGGCTAAAAACCAGGCAGCATAAGCAAGTGCCATGGAGATAAATATAAATGCTGTTGGATAACTTCTTTGAGGTGTGATTATATCACATTATATATTTTTGCAGGATTGCAGTTTCTAAACAACTTTCCCAAAACTTCCCCCTATCTTTTGGTTGAGAATGTTACTAGGTCAGGCAGTTCAGGAAAACAAGGCAATGTTTTGAGAATGCCACAGATCAAGCATTTGTAGTTATTTGGAAAAATGTTCTTGAAATTTTAAATTTCAGTGTACATAAAATTACACACATCATACAAATACATTCGGTCAAGTAATGTGTTGCTAACAGGATATTTTTGTTTTTAAAAAAGGAACTGCAGGAGATTGTATTTTTCCATTTGTTTTATTGATTTGTACAGACATTGAATGAACCAGCTTTCTATTTTGCACGTAAATATTTCACTTAACACAACCACCGGCATGGTCAACAAAAATAAAATTATTCATAATGTGACAGATGGCCGATGATGCCGAATGTCTCCTACATTTTGGAATGGTGTATTACTATACAGTATATGGTTACAATGGGTCAAATACTTGAGAGAGAGTAAAAAATAAAGTGCTCGGTCTTCATCTGTTCTACTGTGTCACTTTGAGAATACTCATCTCAACTCTCCAAAAAGTAGCAATCCCATTTCTTTCTCTATGAAAAACAAAGTATAAAAAGGTTAGAAATGTCTAGATATCTCAAATCTACAGACCACAGCTCAATTGTCACTGTGTGATATTTAAGGGGATCAATGTCATATACATGCAAGATATAAAGACAAACACTTGAGCACAATCAATAGAACATGTAACCTATATAATAGATACCAGTCTGTAACTTTGTTTAGTTCCATTAGGAAAACATTACAAAATGCTTTTCTTCCTTCTGTAGTAATAATAATAATAATAGCAGTAATTGATCCACAGCTAACTTTTCTAAACGTCTGTTCCACTCACCCCACAAGTCACCAATTTTCTTTCAATATTTCAACAGTTTTATTATATCTTAACAGATGGAGGAGAGAATGAGTAAGAGAGAGAGAGAGATTTAAGGGAGAATAAATGTCTGGGAACAGCTTTGGTATTTTAAAAGTATAGCAAAAACATCTCAAGTCACTCAAATTATACATCTTCCTGCGATTGCATGTTACTCAGGCATTTTTCTTTCACTTCAGACATGTTAAAACACAGGTTGCACTCTAGGTTGGCATATTTTGTGTCATCTTTCAAGACTTGTTGGACAGAGGTTACTGGAGATTATTTCAACATATAAACCCTGGCAGAGGCCGTTTATCAGGACACATTTGCTTTAATTCAAATGAGCAGAAATTAAAAATATAGCACATTAAATACTGCTATTAAGGAGCAACCCAAAATCATGAGACAAGTAAAAGGTTCAGCTTCTGTCATGTGTGCTGCATTGTAAGAACCCATTTTAAACTAGCAATAACAGTACAAATGTTTTTTACTAGAACCTAATCTTTTTTTGGACTGAACAAAAGTAGACAATTTGAACTGCCGTCACATGCATTTGAACTTTACAAAGGCATATCTTTGTATTGTACCGTTCATGATGCAATTGACGCGCTGCCCAGAAATTCAACCAATAACAAACAATGAAGATTAATTTCAGAGTTAAGTTGGTCCAACATGGATATTAATAGGCCTAGAGATTCCAAATGTCTTAATCTTTTTGGAAAATTTGGGACAAAGAGCACATATTATGTTGCAAAATAAGAGTGAGCATTTGTCAGGGTTAAGTTTTTTCCATAACCAAAAGAAAATTACAGGGACATGCATGAAAACACGAACTGCAACAAAGCATATCATAAACCATTCTGAAAAACAATTATCCATGCTTCAGAATCTTCTTTGTGAATTTGCTAAAACCAACCCAATTGTGCAATAATTTCAGTGATGAAACAAATGGAGAATGCGTTCTCTATAAAGAAGTCACAATTCAAAAGCAAAGTGCAGTGTTGCAGTGTGCAATGAAGATTTTGTGCGATTAAAAAAACAAAAAAAAACAGATTCTGCTTATGCAAGTTTACATCCAGCAAACCATGGATGGCTAAACAACATTGAGAGAGGAATTATTCCATAATGAATAGAAGCAATGTGACGTTTTAATGGCAAACCAGTCAATCAAACCTTATGCAACCTGTCCGCGTTGTTAAACTTTGAGGTGAACATTTAATTTAACCAAGAGAATTTCACTAAGGTTGTGCAACAAGACTTGTAGCACAAACAAGAAAAATAAACTCATTCACACAGGCCTAAAAACAAAAGTATTAGTGTTAATTACGCAGGAATAAAGACAAAAGAAACGAAATGCCTTCTTTGTCCGATATTTCCCCCTTCATCTTTTATTTCCACAACTTGAGATACTCAAAATAAAATAGAAATAATGTGACTTTCCAGAACACTTTTTACACCTCTTTTCATCCACATTTGCTAAAGATGCAAATCCTAGCCTCTTTGTAGGGTATCTTTCTTTTAAGAGTCACTTCCACTCTGTTTACATTTCTCACCCCCCACCCCCCCATGTATACCTTCTCATTAGTGTCCAATCTCTCATCAGGGTCTCTCTGAATTTCTTCCACTTACCGAGTCAATCCCACCACTAGGACAAGGGACCCTCCCTGCTCCCTGTCCCTGCACCGGCACCTCCTGCCACCAGGTTCCTCAGCAACTTCCTCCTGCCAGCTTGGTAGTCTTCCTCATCCACATTCACCAGGAGCTTAATAGCCTCATGGCCCACTGCCTGCTTTAGAGAGTCTGTGATGAAAACACCCTTCAGGGCTTCCAATAGCGAGCCATTGATGTAGTCCCGCCAGAAGGCGTCCAGGTAGGTCAGCTCTGAAAACTTGATGTCACATATGATGGAACCCAGGTCACGGGATTTGAGGATGGTGTTGGCCTGGTTGAACCGCTCAAACTGCCTCTCCAGCGCCTCCTGCTTGTTGGAGAAGATGTTTCCTTGAAGGGCAGACTCGTGCTGACAGTACTCCGCACGCACCCTCAGTCGTATGTCTGCAAGATAAGGAAGCGGGATAAAAAAAAAAAGTAGCTTTCATGTATACCTGCAAAGGACACAGATTTCAGGAATATTGCTTGTCAGTTGTTATATGCTCAAATGGCACATCTATAGAGAATAATGGCAAGTGCTGGCTAAAATGGTCAGTTTTAATCTGACTGACTGGCTTTAAAGAAACTTTCAAAGAGGCTGCCAAGATGTTCATAATTTTAGATTTTTACAAACAAACTGTTTTATTCAAGTCACTTCTTATAGGGAAAATTTGGGGAGGAGTGCCGCCTAGTGTTTAACTGTGAATAACAAATGTGTTTTATCATTGCATCAGTGTAAATAAAACAATATTTTTTTGGAAAAATGGTGAGGTTATGACCCAGTTTCGGAAGTCGTGGCCTAGTGGTTAGAGAGTTTGACTCCTAACCCTAGGTTTGTGGGTTCGAATCTCGGGCTGGCAATACCACGACTTAGGTGCCCTTGAGCAAGGCATCGAACCAACAACTGCTCCCCGGGTGTGTAAATGGCTGCCCCATAAATGGCTGACCACTGCTCCGGGTGTGTGTTCACAGTCTGTGTGTGTGTTCACTGCTCTGTGTGTGTGTGCACTTTGGATGAGTTAAATGCAGAGCACGAATTCTGAGTATGGGTCACCATACTTGGCTGAATGCCATGTCACTTTATTTTTTTTTTATTTTTTTATTTAGTCAAACCCTCTCTTTCTGAGCCATAAACATTTTTCACTCTTTAGCAGATTTGCTGTCTTACCACAGGTCTGTTTTTCTCTGCAGTCAGCTGTCGTGTGAGATCTCTTTCTTTTCCTGCTTGGCAGAGGTGGGGTTGGTTTAGTACGGGGTGGGCATACCTGGGGTCCTGATGGAGGACAGCAGATCAATGGCTGGTGTCCTGAAAACAGAACATTGTTAAAATCACTACCACAATATCTGTCTCGCTTTTAGTACATGCATTTCCACTTGTCATGATTAAGTTAAGACCGGAATACACAACACAGCATTTGGCTCCATTTGAGAACATCAGACCAAGTCAGATTTTGGGCAGTTGGGAGTTGACAGATTTCACAGAAAATCATGTAGTTTATAATAAGCACAGACTCCAATTTTTTAGCTTCAGTATACAGTTCAATCCAGTTGGAAGCCATCAAATCGGTTTAATATTTTGACCCGGTTTAAGAATTTGCTGAAAGTTTGGGAGTTTGTGATCCTGATCCTTTGTAACCATTTACAAACCCAGCAAGTGCATGAGATACAGATTTAAAATCTGTTCATATTTTAAATGTTGTGTAGTGTATTCCAGTCTTCTGTTGTTCTGGAAATTATTCCAAACCTATGGTGCGTTTGTCACATTGGAAAGATTGTATTTAGAAGTTGAGCACATATGAATGCCACAACAATTAACTGTAATTACAAGAAACCCAGGATTTTCTTTAAACCCCAAGTTTGCAAGTTTACAATAAACCTAGCTAAACTGCATGTACAACATATGATCGATTAGAATATATAACTATTACATTTACAGCACTTTCATAAATTGAAAAAAAAAACAAAGCAAAAACAAAACTGATGTGCATTATACATCATTAGGACTGTCACGGTGAAGTTAATATTGAGTGGCTCAATAACGTGATATGCGGTATTATCTCCATATACATACATACATATATATACTGTATATATATATATATAAAATCTGTGTGTGTGTATGTTACAATATATCGATTTCATATTCCGAAACCAATGAAGCCGATATCAAATAGCATTGAAACTGGAAGTGGAATAAACAGAAGAGAATAACAAAATAATGGTCCCCATAACAGAACATAAACCTGACAGTAAGATTAAACAGATATAAACAGAGAGAAGTAGCTCCGGCTACAATGTTCTCCGCAGTTATGTTTATTAACCGCTAGATCGCCAAAATTACGGACTGCAGCTTTAAATAAAATTAAAAAGTAATACAATAATAATAATAATAACAACAGCTCTATTAATACATTTATTATAACATAATTTCACACATAGTATTAAAATTTGGGATCTGTAATATTTTTCTGTAATTATATTTTTTTGCACGAATGAGAAGTCTAAAGCAATGTATCACCCACCTGTTCTTCTGTGAGGAGTCCCCTGCTGGGCTTCTCCGGCTCCTCTGGGAGAAACATAACGGACTGATGTCTCCTCCAGGTATTTATCCACTGGATCTGGGCACACTGGAAAATAATTTGCAACATGTTACATGTGCACCTTGCCAAAACATATTGCAGAGTGATGAAACGGTAGCTTCACTGTACATAATAATCATCTCTCAAAAGTGTAATTGGCAAGACCACAAACCTGTCTGTCTCTTGCGCAATGTGACGTATGGCAGCAGGTCATGGCGAGTGATGATGCGGAGCAGCTGAAGAACATGCCGGAAGTTTGTCTCGTCACATCGCCCCTGACGCTCAAGCGCGAGTAGGAAATCCTGCCCGCTCCGTATCCCTCCTCTCTCGTACTCGTCAATAACGTCCACAAAAAGGAAGGACAGCACACGTACATCACGGTGCGTCAGCTGCGCACCCACAATATCAAACATGCGGTGAAGAGAGTAAAGCCCATATGCGTCATCCACAGCCTCCTCCGGCCACGGCTCCACCCGACCAGATGCAGGTCTCCGAGACGAGGAGGATAGACTGCAGGACGCCGGAGCCAATCGGCTTAGAGAGAGCGCAAGAGAGTTACCATGAGCTGCTGAAGATGAGGACCCTGCAACCCAGCCTCTCCGAGGAGAGGAAAGCCCAGAGCGGGAATACGAGTCTATTGGGGAACGAGAAATGTGTTGCCTGCCCTGACTTGATGAAGAGTTCTGTGGCGAGAGGAGGGCAGGGTTGGCATTCCCATGCTGCTGTGAGGTCATCACTCTTCGCTAGGCAGATGACGGGTGAAGGGATGGCGGAAGGCCCTGTCAGCAGTGTGAAGCAGCTCTAACTGTGTCAACACACTCGGCCCGCAGCTCTCACCTCCAACTGCACTATAGAAGAGAATAAAATTAATGTTCAAGCATTAGGTCACTGACAACACCACAGTATTAAAGATCCATATAACATATTGAATAATAAATTGCCAAACATTACCACATGACCTGGGTTAATTTTCCACTGCTTTTTAAACAGATCTATTGCTCAACTGTTTTTTGACTTAATGTCAGAGCGGTCATTGCTCAATCATGCAACAGATCAAAACCATGCAGGACATGTTTTCACATCATAACTACAGATTAAATCATATACATTATATATTCTGGTTTCACGTCTACATATGAAAAGACAGAATATATATTACATAGACCATTACATCAACATATAGATTAAACATTCTGATAACTAATCTACTTTTAAAATCATACAGATTAAATATTTGATCACATCTCCTCTACATATAGTAAGAACCTATTTGAAGTTTAACTACTATATAACTTGTATTTAACACTGTTTATTCAGTTTGATCTAATAAATCTAATAAATAATATGTAGACAAAATATTTAAGAAGAGGAACAGTGAAGTTACTGACCTGGTTAGCCTACTAATTAACATCTAACAGGTTTAAGGGAGTGAAAATCAAAATAGCAGAATGCATCAATCATCTGACTTCCATATCATGGCTTTAAAAACACTAACATATGCTCTTTTCATATGCAAGTTTAAAGACTAGAAACGACTGATGAATAAGCAGTTACACATCAACAATCTTCTGAAATCTATCTGGACAGCTGTGTGTTAGTTAGCCTGATGCTTAGCATTCACAAAGAGTGGCTGAAGAACACCTTGATCTTTTAAGAAAAAAATATATTTTACTGTCAATATTATATTGCGATCCGCTCTAATGTTTCTATATTCCCACAGCAACTTACACGTTATTTGTTATTGATATAAACTTCGCTTAGCAACTGCCTGTTGGCTTGCTAACGTCAACAGCGTGTAGCAACACTGAATGTACACAACTGTCTTACCTCTTCGATTTCATGAATCACCTTACAGACACGGAGGCTGTGGACGTGGACTCTGCTCAGAACTGCGGCCTGGTCCTCATACATGTACAATAATCATGTGGGGGGATAATTTAAACGGTTTGGTGAAGCCTGATAATGGGCCCATTTTTTGTTCCTCTACTAAAATGTAGGTACATCCGGGACATGAGCAAAAGCGTGGGGCAACATCCGGGGAATGAAGGAAACGCTTCGTCTTTCAGAAATAACAATAAACTGCTGTGATATGTAAATAAGCTTTTTTTGACAATTACGAATAAAGGAACAAGAAAAACGTGAATCAGAATAGGTCTTTGTATAGAATATAAATATTAATTTTTTAATGATAAAAAACACAACACTGCATTTCCCCTTCACCTTACGAAAAAAAAATCACCATGGTAACCACAGTTTCATCCAAGATACAATTAGCTTCCTAGTCATTGTTACTAATGTAAAAAAAAAAAAAAGGTTCGTTTTAAACCCTGTAAGAAGCTTTTACATTCTTGATCATTTTGTTTAATTTCTTTCTCCCCACTTGTGCATGATTTGAAGTCAATAATATATATATATATATATATATATATATATATATATATATATATATATATATATATATATATATATATTTTTTTTTTTATTATTATTTTTTTTACAGAAACTTCACTTTTAGAAGATATACTTAAATAACTTCTGGTCTATTCTGCTAAAACAGTTACCTGCAACTGATTAATAATTAGTAAATCTCATGTTTTTGGTTACAATATATGTTTTTAGTTACAAAAAAACTACAGAAAACGTTATTTGTATAATAATAATAAATAATAATAATAATTGAAATGGAAACCATATGCTGACATTAGGGGAATGTTTGCTGGGTGTTGGCTATTTAAAAAAGATGAACTCTTAGATATTTCCCAGATGTTCTGTTGCAATAGACAATACATTAGCACAGGAAAGAAATCTGCACTTATCAAGCAATTTAATGATGTCTTTGTAACTGTGGTGTAAACTGGTAATATGAGTAATAGTGCCATATTAGTTAGAAATGTGAAAAGGACAGTCAGAAACATGTGAACAGCTTTACTAAACATTCAATGTACATTTTAACTGTATATTTGCTAAAAAAAAAGGAGATGTTTAATATGGTCTTCCTGCATAACCAAGCTGTTGTCCTGAACCCAAAACCATTTTAAAACCAGCCATCAGACCAACTTGACAAGGCTAGGAGACCAAACAAGACCTGCAGGCACACTGAAGAAACCACTAATCTATATACTATAACAGATCAGTGTGAAGAACCCTTTTCCCCGACATGAAAAAAGAATCTTAACTGATTTAATGAGTGTGTGAGAAACATCCTTAATCAAACATGATATATATTATTATTTTGATAATCTGTAGTTCTTGGTGTTCAGTAGGTTAACTCGATGGCACTAGGTAGCCAAATGATTCTGTAGATTCCACACATTCCTTGTTTTTGGGCTTCCCTGGAATCTGTTAAAACAAAGGAATCAACATCATGTCAGAATAGTCTAAATAAGATGTACAGAACACAGAATGTCTATACTGTTCAATTATAGCTTCCTTATTCATGAACTCACCTGATTGCACATAGCTTTACCGGAGCGGACAAATGTGGCAAAGTGCTCACAATTGTGTGTGAAGAGTTTGTAAGTATACTCTTTGTCCAGTAAAGCATCTCGTCGTTTTCTAATTTCATCAACAGGTGAAGGCTCGAGATCGTGCTGGTTATTGCTCACTGAAACACGAGCTCCCTTTGGTACGTTAACTTCAGCCAGAAGCTGACGCCTTATCTTAGTTTCTCCAAGCAAAAGATCACCACAAACAGGGAAGATAGTCTGCAGACAATTTCTAAACTTACTCATCACCTGGGATTCATCTGGAAAAAGCAAATTTGTAATGAGACAGTTTGAAAGACATATTCATATATATGTACGGATACATTGTATAATTGTAATTATTTTTTTAAAGGCATTTAATAAACAAAACAAAAAAGATCAGATGTTAACATTTTTGTTTTAGCATGCCCTTATTTATTGGGGTAAGTTGTCTCAGTGTAATCTGACTTGTATAGTAGTCTATATTATTGTGTATAGCATGATAACATCATTATAGAAATAGTATTAATACTAAGGTGAACGTTCTCGTGCTTACCGGCAACCGAGAAGTGAATGATGTATCCATCTCCATCGTACACGCCCCAGTGTGAGTAGCCAATGGGGTACAAGAACTCTATCAAATCTCCGAATTGCGCGGTGGATACAACCTGCTCAACCTGTGCATGGTATTTTTAGTCTGTCAAGATTACACTCGTTTACAGCTGTTACAGGTTTTAGAACAAGTTTGACCACATGTGACGGCTGCATTCTTTAAGGACGTTACTGATAACCGATTTATAATCACTTTTCTTACAAAGTAATGATTCACAGATGATAGCTAATCCTATAGGCCTTTTATAAAACACTATTCTAATAAACATACTTATATAGTAACAAAATAGAACACATTCTAAGTTATTTCTAATAGATACCCGTTCGAATTTGCAGTCTTAACCGTAACGTGACATGATAAAGATTGTTTATAGGCTAGTATGGAAATATTAATTTCTGTCATCTACGCATCAAGTTAATTCTGTAAATATTATTAACCTTACCTGTTCTTTGTAGTCCATCTCTCGTGTCGTTTAGTCGTTAAGAGCAGAAACTATACGCAAAAGGATTAAAATGACTCTGCCACGCCTCTTAGGCGTGGTCATGCATCCAGCAGAATGACTTGTTTGTGAAACAAAAACATTCTCCTTTTCAGCGTTTTATGTACTCCACCTTCACATCTCCTGCCACTTCTGGGAGGTTATTTTTAATTCTACTGAATGCATTTAGGATCTTGAATTTAAAGTTAGAAATAAATATCCTGTAACCTTTAATGTTGGCTGTCTTGTGATAGCACTATATAAACATCCACTTTATTACATATTACCATGATGAATGATTGACAATCAGCCGCCCTGAATGACAAACTGCGAATTTATCTCAATATTTAAAGATGCAACCCATGAAAACTAAGCAAATGAAGCTGTTGATAGACATCTCAAGGAGTCATCAATGCTGTACTGTCAACTTGATTAAACAAAAAGGCATTTTGTGGAGTATATATTCATTAATGTCAGCAGGGAATTACACACATCAATATTCAGTTTGGAAAAGACTGGTTGGACTTTGTCTTTGGTTTAAATGGAGTCCATGTTTCTTCTGAATTGTGCCTCTTCTTCTTCTTCACTCAAATATCTTGATTTACACAAATTATGGACGTTTTCCTCTTGTTCTCCTCCTGGATTGGTTTTGTGCATTTTTTTTATTTTTTTATTTCTTGTGGTTACCAAACTGTACAGCCATCTGGTTACTGACACAGCGGAAAGTAGCGGGCTGCACCTCCCAATACCTGATTGGGTTATCAAAGAGGCTGATGCCATTGTAGAACACCCTCTTCACTCCGAAACCCGTAGGGCAGAAGTCATCCTCTCCAACATTAGTGATGTTGTTTGAATGGAGGTAGACAACCTGTAATGAAAGTGTGGTTTAGTTTATTCAGTATAAATTAACTAGAATTAGAAGAATCATGTACACAAGCACACCTGCAGATACTTTAAGTGAGGCAGTCCGCTGGGCACACTGGACAGACGGTTGTTGTCAAGGTGCAGCTCTCTCAGGTCAGTGAGGTAAGATAAAGCACCATGCTCAATGTGGCGAATCTGGTTAAGGCCAAGTCCCAACCTAAACACAGAGAAAGAGGGGTTTTAGCCACTAGAGGACACCCAAAGCAAACTTTATTTCTTAAGTCCATGTAAGAAGTTCAACTGAAGGAAAATGTTTCATTTAATATCACATTAGAAACAAAAACAGTCTGTTTACATATATATATATATAAATCACACCAAAAAAGTAGGAATGTCTAGGGTTTACCTCTGCAGCTGGGTGTACTGGCTGAGATCCACCAACTCAATGGCCTGAATCTGATTACTGTCCAAATGAAGCTCATTGAGAGTACTGGGAAGGTCTGATAAGAATGAGACACATTCCATATTGAACAGAATGAGCTGCATTGTGTTTAGACAAGAATGGGACACATTCCATGTAGAAAAGAATTTTGTATTCTGTAACACAACTACACCCCTACTCTGTGTTACTAATTAAACATATGAAAAAATGCCAAAGAGATTGCCAGTAAATTAAGTCAATTACATTTATATTCAATTTTGAGCATCATTCATATTACCTTTGGGAATTCCGGTGAGTTTGGCTTCAGAAATGCGCAAGTAGTTCAATTTAAGGCCCATAAATGCTCCAGGTTCGAAACCACTGTTCTGAAGAGGATTACGACCCATTTCTGCAATATCAACCAGTGTTTGAGGCACAAATCAAGTCTTCAGTTTTATTTATATAGCTCATTGTATCAGTAAATATTGCCAGAAAGCAATGTTACAGGACTATAAACCTCAGCGAGTAACTATAGACTTTAGTCAGGGTAGTGCCATATACATTTTTTGACAGGAATGAAAATAAGGCTGTGAAGTACACATTGTGTTCAATGGATTGTACTACTGTTCAGCTCACAAAATGTCTTTTTGAAAAAAAAAAAAAAGTTTGGTAGTCAAAAAGAAGTTTGTGAGTTGTGAAAATAACGTGAAACAGTGTATGCCATTGTAATAACTCTATCCCTTATCTGTGATGAATTCAATATGGCATCTTACCTGACAAAGGTCTGTTAGACATCATGAATCAAACACACAGTCTTACCAATGACATGCATGTTGTGGAGGCCTGAGAAGCTAAATGCCGGCACCTTCTTGATGTGATTGTCATGGATACGCAGCTCCACAAGGGATGGAGGCAGGTTTTTGGGGATGGAAGTCAGAAGGTTGTGTGAGATGTATAATTTCTGCAAACGCTTCAAATGAAGGAATGCCTTGGGATGAACTTTGGAGATCTGGTTATATCTTAACACCAGGGCCTGAAATCAGACAAGGACTATGAGGGAATGCTGTACAAACTTTTATTAACATTAAGCTAAATATTGCATATCTCAGTTCATTCACAAAAAGAGAGCAAATGTGATTGTGATACAAATTATGAAATAAAGATATGTTAGGTCTCACATAGAGGTTGGTCATTCCTTTAAAGTCTTCCTCCCTGATCTCTGTGATCCGGTTGCTCTGCAGGTCCAACAGAAGTGTGTCTTTGGGAATATCATATGGCACATAACCTAAACCTGTTGGGGAAACAAACAAGAACAGATACATTAGTAGAAATAAGATATGGAATATTAAAACAGAAATCCACACTAAGGACACTGTGTAACATTAATGTAACGACAGATGGCGCCAGTTGTGTAAGTAACGAAAGCACGAGTGCACGGTGTGGGAGACATGAAAGTAGCTCGGGTCTCAGGTCAGGTCACTATTATTGCCAATTTGCCAAGACAGCACTCAGCCTAAGATAAAACAGTTAAAAGACTGATACCGCGTTGCCATAAATGGTCGATGGCAAACATGAGGAAATATCGCTACCTGCCAGAACTGGCCAATCAAAATCAAGTATTCCAGAGAGCCTTAATAATAGACGCTATACTTCAAACCAAAAAATAAATAAATACAAAAAAAGCATTTTGATGCCTTCAGACAGCAGGAAGGCAGTTCATTTAAGAAACAGTTTCTTCAGAATTTACTTCAGAGTCTTTGAGTTCACTTGTAAACTTTTCATCGGGCTATAATTTCGGAAATGCTTGGTAATTCTCTGGACTTCGGGACTCTATGTGTGTTTGCTGTGCTCTGTTGTTGTGTGCTAGCATTCCCCTCTAAAAAGCTTCCTATATAATTAAGATGGAGCCAGATGACCATGGCTCCACGTAGCACATTACAACGTGGAGAGAGACGAAAAAAGAGGGAAATAGCTGTATTATATGAACTTCATAGAAGAGAGATAGGAAAGAGGGCAGCTGTGCTTGGGTGGTAACTGGCATTCACAGAAACTGTCCAATTTGCTTTGAAATCCATCATTCCTGGTGACCGACATCATAGTTTATGGCACGTTTGCTGTACCGAGTAGAATAACCAGAGCGTCTGTCTTCTCAGGTGACCGACCACACACCACATGTGCTGTCTGATGTGGATGGGCCAGATTAGCAGTGTGTCTGAATTGGTATCCGTTCTCAAGCTAAATTTGATCCTGATCTCATTCATGCCTTTGATGTGGATTTTAAAACCTGACATTTCTCTTTAGCTTTCAGCTCACTTTCCCTACTTTCAGTCACAACTTTCATTAACATTTGATATATAACTCATAACTCATATTCAAACCATTGTATTTCCTACCACATTCATTCATACCACATTTTCAAAATTAAATATGATAGGAAGGTCTTTGATCTTTCCTTGATGTCACAGGCTAGTAATTTTGGGATAAGATGTGTGATATAAACAGGATATCCTTTAACTCACACCATCCTAATCACAAACCAGCGTAACTCCACTCTTTACACCAGTAGTTACCAAATGGTGAGTTGCAACCCAAAAATGGGTCACAAGTTTGTTCGGATAATGAAAAACTGTATTAAATAGAAAAAAAAATGAAATAAAATAAAGTAAATTGCTAAGCTATATTTAGTACACAAAAAAAAATAAAAAAAAAATTCAAGCAGCAAATATAATTTTAAGTTTTCATATTCATCATGTGCATGCCATATTAATATTTGTTTTTCATATATTTAGAGCTATGCAGTTCATGCTATTTTTCAAAGTTTAAGTCCTTAAGTTTTAAGGACATATTTTACATTTGTGCAGTAAACAATTTTGGCATTGTGTTGTCCAATATAAAATTTGGGTCTAGAAGCCAAACCTCTTAGTCTAAACAGTCATTATCTTTTCTGTCTATACCAAGACACCACTGCAAACACATATCATCTTAAGCCCACCTAAATCCGAGCACTGTACAACTCTGAGGTCGCACCGACAGCCAAATGGACATGTGGGATGTTCCGGTTGGTATGGATCCATAGCTGAGCCCTCTTCCTCGTCTTTCATCATCATCATCAGCTCTTTCACATCAATGTCCTTGCCAAAGTCCCAGAATCCATTCTGCTCAAAGGGAAGGGCGGAAGAGTCTAGTGACAGGTGGGCAGTGCAGAGAAACAGAAAAACCACATAGACCGACAACATGGTTGCTATGTTTTTAATCTGCGAAAAAGAGAAACACAGAGGAAGAAAACTTTCAAAGTATGGCAGTACAATTGTTTTCCACACTTTTATAAAAAACCATAAATGCTACTTTGCATCCAAAAGCTGATTCTGGTCAAATCCATCATTCTGTGGTCTCATTAACAACCGCCTCACTGACAGTCACAATAAACCAATCTGCTCTCCACATCGACAATAGGGAAAATATCTCATTGTTACTAAAACTAAAGCCTGAGACAGGGAAAGAACTGTTTGGGTCAGATGCATCAAAGTGTGCAAATGTGTATTTTCGTAACTTGTCTTCATGCTATATTTACAGTCATTTTTTTTTCTCCCAGAATGGGTGTATTTCAGTGTATTTTTGCATATTTTGTCTAGGTGAATTACAGCTGAAACTACACCGATACAACGTCAGTAGGAGATGAAAACCAAGTGCAAAAATATTTACCTATTATTGTCCTTTTTGTTCATTTGATCATATGTCTCTACAGAAGAAACGTGACAGATGTACATAATTAATGTAAATAAATTAAAGATGTGACTTGATTCACTAATAACTAATAGCAGTTCCATCCTAGAAGAACATTTTATTGCTTTTTCATAATTCAGGGTACTTTGTTTCGTTTAAGTATCAACAGTCTCAGATGTTTAGTCTAAAATTCCTTGGAAGATATAAAAATGGAAATTGTATAAAGTATAAAGCTATAAAATATGTGTGGATTAAATATCTCAGATAATTTAGTGAGTCATATCAGAGTTCAGAGTAAAACTGATTTTCAGACTTCAGCATTTTGACAAACCTGAGTACAGTTAGTTGAATTCTAAATTTTTGTGAGGAGAGACATGAACAATTTTAGTGTATTTTTGAAATGCAAGCAAATCTCAATGTGTTCTCCTTTTAATTACACTATTGTGTATTTGAAACATTTGAGATATTCATGTGTAATTTTTCTTCCATTAAAACTCAGATCCAGTGTTGCTAAAATTTACCACTATTTAAATATTTTCAGTGATTGAAATTAATCTGAAATAAAATAAAACATAAATATAAAAAATGAAATCACTAATTGAAATAAGATTATGCTGACGTACTAAAATCACAAAAACTAAAGCTGAAATAAAAATAACAGTTATAACAAAAAATAATAAAAATGGCAAACGCACATAACAAAATTACTAAAATTAAAGCTAATTCAAAATATGAATAAATACTACAATCGCATGAATGCTACTAAAATAGATTAAATAGATAGATACTAAAAATACTAAAATAGATCATTCATAGACCCACTGATCCATCTGTGACCATCCAGATCTGCAGTAACTAGTTTTTTTTTGTGCCACGTGTTGTGCGTGTGGTTTTAAACTCCCTCTAAGCTCTTTCTCTCTCTTTAAATTCACTCCCACACCCTTTACCACAAAATGGCAGAAGAACCACATTACTGGCAAGTTTAACAGATTGTTTTTGGAGAGCCACCCTGATTCATGCACCGAAATAAGTCACCAAATTTACCAAAATCATATCCTCTTAAATTATTACAATAATGTTATATATAAACTAACAGACCTCATTTAAAAGCACACAAAATGATGACATGCACAGCCTGATTTTACCACTGCCAGAACCATTCTACTAATAGTATAATAAAAGTACTAATTAATGAAATGGTTTTTCAGCTTATTAAAAGTCTTTGCCTCAGTCTAAAATAGTTTGCACCCACTTATCTACTTATGAGCTTGATATAGATGTCTTTTAAAAAATAAGGATAAAATGTCTAGATTTTCCTTTAAAGATGCATAACATCCAAATGATGCCAAATGGTCAAAGCTGAATTACATCTTATATTAAAGAGATGAGATGGGCTAATTATAGACTACATTACTGAATGTTGTCAAGATTATAGAGGTGACGTGGATGACTGAGTGACGCACAAAACTACAGAACAACATTTCTAAAGGATTTTAAAACTAATTTAAGTGGTAGTTTTTTTTAATGTGCTTCAATAAGCTATGTAAGCTTTTCAAAGGACTGAACTGGTCGCAATGGAAACAGATGAATAAAGTTACTATGGAAACTCATCAGGCGCACAAAACTGGGGAACAGGTCAGGAAGATAAATAAGAGCATTAAAGCATCTTACCTGGTGTGTGAGATGTATTTGCAGATTATTTCTTCTTTTTAAGGTATCTGATGGCAAATTGATTTATAGTTTGATCATTGTTTTGGATGACTGTCTGTTAGGTCCTTGGCTGCCAGCGGTCACACAGCACTGAACACTACCTGCAGTTCAAAACACAGGACAGCTTGCAAAAAGAGGGGAAAAAATGTGTATTTGAGACATTCCCACTTAAGTTGGCTTTCCCTCCCACTGTTTTTCTCTTTCTTTTTGGGTGAAGAGAGTGAGAGAGAGAGAGAGAGAGAGAGAGAGAGATAGAGACAGTGTGACATAGACAGACAGAGAGACAGACAGACAAATATTGAAAGACAGAGAGAGTATGACAGACAGAGAGACAGACAGACATATAGATATACAGACAGACAGATACAGATAGATAGACAGACAGACAGATATAGAAATACAGACGGACAGACAGAAAGCGAGAGAGAGAGAGAGAGAGAGAGAGAGAGAGAGACAAGTGTCTTTATGACATGCTATTAGTCTCAATGAATATGTTACCACAGACTTCCAGGTTTTCCCACTAAGACTGCTGTTACTCAGGGATATGCTCTTTTAATATAAGGAAGTTTTTCTTCATGGTTTAAGGATATGACCCACGCCCTGGAAATGAAGAGTAGTCACAGAAATATATACATCAACAGAGAATCAATGTAGGGACGGCCCAAAGAAAATAAATCTGGGACAGAGGCCTGCTGTGAGGCAGAATAAGAAACACTTGTGGCAGAGAGTTGCCACTATAAGAGAGTTTCTCTGGACAGAAATAGAGCAAGCAGAGAGTGCCACTGCCCAGTGTGCTAGTCTACAGAGTCATAATACAGAATGATGAACGTGCAACTCAGCACTGGCTGCCGGCTGCATTTGATGAACAAAGCAATATTAAACTAGCAAGACAAAAAACATGCAGTCAGAAAATGACCTGTTAGTTCATATATTTTTACCCAATAGTGTAAAGAAGCCAAAGAAAGTAGGACTGTCAATAGGCCTACAATAATATAAAATAAAATAAAAATTGCTGTAGGGACAAAGCAAACATTTGTCAATCACATTTGTCAAAAGTGAGAGCTCAGCATTTAAATGTAAATGTAACTTTTGATAAAAATTATATATTTTATTAAATAAAATATGTAACAATTATTTTATATCATTCCTTTTAAACTGTTTTAGGATTCACGTTTACTGACGCCTCCTAGTTGACCAATGAGAGAATCAGGCTCTTCAAGCATATGCTGAATAACCAACTGCTTGAACAAACAGCATACATCAAGACACCAGTGCATCGTTTCCATCAGACATGCACTCATAATATTAATGACACAAAATGCTGAAAAATAAGTCTATTTGACACCAGATTATTTGTCACCTCTCAACTTTATTGTAGTTTGTGACAGAATACAAAAGCACATACAACACATGGTATCATAAAAAAAACTAAATATAAAAGTAAAAGCCTTTGCTACTGAAAATTGTTAAAACCGTATAAAAAAAAGTGATGCATTACAATTTAATCAAAATAAATAATGTAAAGGCGATCTATTAAAAACCTTTTGCATATAAAAAGAGGGAATTCCTTGCACATACAAGTCCGCTTTATAAGAGATTGTAAATTGCAGACATGCAGGTATAAAACAAACCAAGACAGACATTAGATATGGTAACAACAACAACAGACGTACACAAAATATAATGCCAACTGCAAAAGGAAAGATGCACATTTAGCACCATGTAAAATAAAAGGCCTCTGGTGTGAAAGAGGAGCTACATCTTTATTTTCATTTCACTTAAAACTCAGATTTAAGCATTGAATTGAGATGCACTGTAAACGGCAACCCCAAAAAACACTTTCATTCATGGTGCTCTTCGTATCTCTGGGGCCGCAGAAGGACGCTCTGGTAGGTTTTGATGCAGGAGAAGGCTGTTGGTGGAATCAAACGGCGGTCGATCAGGTTGTATTCCAGGTGAACAGACAACAATAGGGAATCCTCACGGGCCGTGGTGTCACACAATGAGTTCATAGTGATGTAGCTACAGAGAGAAGATCAGGTTAAAACAGACAAAGCGACAGACAGACAGACAGACAGAGAGACCGACTCACTAACCTGATGTAGTTGTGGTTCAGTCTTAGGTGCTGCAGGTTCTTTAACTGTAGAATGCCTCGTGGGATTGATCTGAGCTGGTTATGGTCCAATAGAAGTTCAGTCAGTGAGTTGTACAGGCCCAGGAAGGACACTTCATTTATCCCGTCTTCACGCAGACGGTTGTACGAGAGCTGCAGGGAGTCCAGACCAGGTCGCAGGTGGCCGAACACATAGCCAGGGATGCGCTCAATTTGGTTGTGATGCAAGTTGAGCTGCCGCAGACCAACCGGCAGGAAAGAGGGAACGTGAACCAGCTTATTGTGGGAAAGGTCCAAATACTCCAGTTTTCTGTGGATAAAGACATTTTTGAAGATAGTTTTGAAATACTAAAAAAAGATATTTTATACTATGTAACTACGTATTATGTTATGACAAATACATTTCCAAAAGTTAAAGTACTTTGTGTTCACAGTGACACTAATAGTTTTCTGTAAAATAGGGGCTTAATTTTGAGGGATAACTTTTCAGGAAATGTCAGTTTTAGCCGGTTTATGGTTACAGGTGTTTCTACCCCCTTGTTAATCAGATATCATTTCCCTCTAATTTTAGGAATAAATTATGAGTAGAGTTAGGATTAGGGGTAGGGACTGGGTTAATACTACAAAACATGTTGACCAAGGAACATGTCTTACTTGCAAAATCATAGAGACCCTAGCTAGTGTTCATACAAGAGTGCCGTCTCTTTATTCACCATATAATTACAGTAATTGTCTACTAGATGGCGCCTAACAGCAGAGAACTGAGATCTGAACTCACAGCAAGTGTATCCATGCTCTTGGATGAATGCGGTCCTCTCGGATTCGGTTATGGCTGAGGTTCAGGACTCTCAGGTTTGTGGTCTTGTTGAGGAGCCCTGAATGGACCACCTCTATCTTGTTGTCAGACAGGTGTAGCTCCTGGTGAAGTTACAAATCAACAACTATCCATTATCTACTGCACTGCACCGTATAAAAACACCTCAATACACTTGGCAGTGTCACCAAACTAAAATCTAGTGCACAATTTACATGAGAATATAGTATGTAAATGTACTGCAATTTTGGCGTTTTGAAAGACAAAATGTAACTGACCTGTACTGAAACAGGCAGACCAGAGGGAATAGCCCTGAACTTATTGTCATCCAACCTGAGGTAAATCAGCCTCCTGAGAGGCTTGAAGGCCAGAGGAGAGACATTTCCATCGTGGAAATAATTATCCTCTAACTCCAGTGTCAGCAGCTGAGACAAACCTGAGGACAAAATAACATTAGATTACACAAAGTGTGTCATTATGCTTAATGTATCAGTATTTATTGGTAATTGGAAGCTTAACAGAGGACTCAGTTGTTACATTAACATTTATTCATTTAGCAGACACTTTTATCCAAAGCGACTTACAGATGAAGACAGTGGAAGCAATCAAAAACAACAAAAAGAGCAATGATATATAAGTGCTATAACAAGTCTCAGTTAGGTTAACACAGTACACGTAGCAAGGGATTTTAAATAATATAATAAATAAAAAGAAAACAGATAGAATAAAAAAAGAATAGAGCAAGCTAGTCTTAGAGGTCTTTACACATACACACACACACACACACACACACATGCACATACAATTGCATAATAAATTAAAAGAAAATAGAATAGAAAAAGATTAGAAAAGTAGTTAGATTTTAAATTATAATTTTTGTAAATAGATTTTAAAATGTTTTTGAAAGAAAAATCGCATTTATTTGATAAAAAATACATGTATCCATTTAATCTCACTGCTATCTTGGAGAACATTAAAAAACATTAAAAAGATAGTCTACTATAATCAATCAGGCAAGTAGACAAAAAGTCATTTTAAAATGCACAGATTAACCCCTAACATGAAAAAACTGATCTTTTAACGGACCAGAGTGTTGAAAACCTACGTATGGACACTGTGGTTTTGTGTTTACCCTGAAAGCTGTGGGGAGTGAGAGCACTGAGTTTATTATCGTTGATCTTCAGCTCTACCAGTGACGGAGGGAGAGCCGGCACTTTAGTGAAGTTGTTTCCATCAAGGTTCAACCTCCTGAGCTTCGTCAAGTTCTGCAACAGGCCGAGAAGATACTCATAACACTGTCAAAACCAGACTGGAAATTTTTCAAAGCTTGCTGCAAGTCACAGAAGCAGCAGTTACACAGAGTTCTGGCATCTGGCATGAGGAACAGATGTTTCTTGATCATGCTACCGAGTGAAAAAAACACTATTCTGCTCTGTGTCATATATATATGTCACCTGTAAAACCTGTGCTTGGCGCCTTATAGATATGACACATGGGTGAGAAAGAGGTAAAAAATGATTGTGTTTCTTTTTAGGGGGTAATATCTATTGACTGAAAATTCCCATGTTCGCTGCAGCATCCTGGTGAGAATTGTCTCGGTGATGTCAGACTTGACATCTTGGGAAAACACGTCAGCTACTTGCTAAATATCAAGCTTGCACTGTGCCGCACCATAAGGCCTGATAACTCACCATTATTACAGATAACAGATCACAAAGCAGTCTCTATTTTTGCAGATCTACTTTAATCTGATCATTATTAGAGTCCAAAGAAATATCACAATGATTGTTATGTGAAAAAAACTGTATTATGTGTCAGTATGCTTGCTAATATAATAAGCTTTCTTTGACTTTATCTCACCCGAAACACATCTGGACCCAAAGAGAAATCATCCAGCTTGTTCTTGCTGAGGTCGAGCCACTCCAGGTTGGGAAGACCTGCCAGAGCATACCATGGGATCTTGCTGATTTTGTTATCTGCAAAATACCAAGACGAGAGTAATTTTTCACCTTTTTCTGGATCATGGTAAGCTCTGTTTACACTTCTCACATTTCAGTGCCAGCTCTTGCAGTGCCGCATACAGACAATCATATGATGGGCAAACAATAGGACACTGCCAGATTGTGTTAGAACACAGTAAAACATGCAAGGACATCTCTCAAACTCACTATTTTCAGACTCTTTACTTAACAAAATTTTGTGAGGTTTGTACTTTTTATGTCACAATTTAAATGTGTATACAATTTTTTTTGTATGTCGCAACATCATATTCTCACAATATGACAAATATTTAAAATAAAATAAAACATATTTTACATGTATGCTCCTGTTGCAATGTTTATTTGACCAAAATACAGTAAAAACCTTGATATTGTGAAATATTTATATAACTTATAATAACTGTTTTCTATTTTAATATATTTTAAAATGTTATACATGTTTTGTCAAGATCCTCTGCAGAGGAAAAAGTTCAAAAAATGTTTTTTTTTTTACTATTTACTATCACTTCTGATCAATTGAATGTATTCTTGGTGAATTTATTTATTTATTAAAAACAAACACACCCACAAAACTTCTGAATGGTAGTGTATATGTAGTATAAAAGGAATTAGGTGTAGCCTAAATGAGAGAAAGAAAAAAACACTAATGAGGTAAGGAAATACACCTAATTCAAGGTATATTATCCAAAAAATGTATTATCTTTTACTATTATTTTTTTAACTTATTGTAAGGATGTTCAGATGTTTTTATTGTAAAATGAGACAAAAAACCTGAGATAAGAAAATGATTTTCACAGTGTATAATTAGTCCTCATGTGCAAGGAGACTTTCTCTCACCTCACCTGCTAGAAAGAGACTCCGGACCCCAGTATCTTTGATGATGGGCATTTGGGTAAGGCGAGTGTTTCCACAAGCAATAAGAGACTCTGAAAGCAGACAGCCTGCTGGGAGAGACTCCATATGAACAGAGGTACTGATGACTGGATGGCCAATACCTTGATCCACCAGTCTCCGAGTGGGGGCTGGCAGTGGCCTTCCAGTGGGCAGGATCACAGATTTTCTTGTAGGAAGAGCA
Source organism: Carassius carassius (assembly GCF_963082965.1). Classification (NCBI taxonomy): domain Eukaryota; kingdom Metazoa; phylum Chordata; class Actinopteri; order Cypriniformes; family Cyprinidae; genus Carassius; species Carassius carassius. The sequence goes on along the minus strand of NC_081775.1, from coordinate 25,275,334 downwards.
AAGGCTGGCTGTGCTCGTGGTCTGGCTGGTTTGAATGTGGGCGGTATTACTCGTCTTTCGAGTGCTACAGGACGGACAGCAGATCTGAACACTGGAATGCTGCGGTAATCATCGTCATCATCATCACTGTCACTGTCGTCCTCTAGATAGTCGTCATCATCATGGTCATCATGATCAAAATGGACTGGTCTCATAAACCTAGGTCCTGTGGGTATTACAGGGGTCTTAGGGGGTTTTCCAGGATCCACACTCACCTCCTGGTTTTTCTTCACTTGCTTCTTAGGGACATTTGAGGGTGGCTGAATAAAAAACATAAGCATTTAAAAACAATTAAAAGGTCAAATCTGCTTAAAACTACCTTAAAATGGTTTGCTATTTCTAGCTGGTCTGGTTTGCTGGGTTTATACCTTTGAAATAAAGGTTTTATATTGGCATTTTCTATATTAACATCCATAGAATCTTTCCATTGCACAACAGTTATAAAATGTTCTTCATACTGTGCACTGAAAGGTTATTTGGGGAACCAAAATGGTTCTTCTGTGACTTTGCAGTGAAAACCCTGTTTATCCCTCATTGCGTTCCAAATCTGTAAGACCTTTGTTCATCTTCAGAACACAAATTAAGATATTTTTTATGAAATCCAAAAGCTTTCTGACTTTGCTGCACAGACAGCAATGCAACTGACACGTTCAAGGCCCAAAAAGTTAGTAATGTCCAAGTGACATCAGTGGTCCAACCTTAATTTTATGAATATTTTTTGTGCGCAAAGAAAACAAAAATAATGACTTTATTCAACAATTTCTTCCCTTGCGTTTCAGTTTTCAATGCACATTCACAAGAGTACCACCATGCAATTTGTGTTCCAAAGATGAATATGATCATATGGGTTTGGTATGCAATGAGGGTGAGTAATTAATGACAGAATTTTCATTTTTGGTGTGAACTATCCCTTTAAGAGTGTAGAGTGGTTTTGGATACTTTTCGGAAGACCGACCAGGTAAACCAGCAGAGCACCAGCATAGACATACTAAAAGAGCATAAATACCACCTTAAACCAGTTAGGACCAACAAATACACATTTAAAGAAAAAAAGTTCAATAATAATGGAAAATTAAGTATGAAGTATGAGACATACATTACATTTTCAAATGCACATCTACATACTTCTTTTGCTGGGGTGATCACCAACTTGTTCTTCTTCAAGACCTCCATCCCCACAGGTGGTCTTCCATTCCCTGTCAGTCTGTTTTTCGAGCTTGTTTTCCCTACAGATGTTGGACTGGGCTTACTGGCCACAGACTTCAGGGTGGGTGAAGCTAGACATGGTGTGGCAAACAGAAAATCAATACCCTCCACCAAGCATCCCACTACCTGATGGCACATTTCCCAGCACTGCATTGCACCACACTAGGAGCCAATGTTTTACATAATTCCCAGCCTGCATCACCCACAGGGATACCCACTGTTCTCTTTAGCTCTTACTACAAATCGCTAATCCAATTACTATTTTAAAGTAAACCCCAAAACAACAATCATAAAGCAAGAATGGAACATGCATTAGGCCTACTGTTCAAAAGTTAGAGGTCAGTAAGATTAAATGTATATTTTTATTTTTATTAAATATATTTTTTATGTTATTTTAACACATTAACTTGTTTGAAAGAGGCAGTAAAGACATGTATAATGCTACAAAATATTTATATTTTGAATATTTCTCATTGAAATGCTGTTCTTTTGAGCTTTCTATTCATCAAAAGAGAAATGATGGTGGTTTCCAAACCTCTGGCTGGGCAGGGGATGGTTCGGCAACTTGCGGCTCCATCTTTACACTGGCACACACTGCAAGGCTCTGGAGACCACACAGCCCCCTCAAACAGAGAAATCCCATTCACCAAACACTGGCTGCTACGCCCTGGCATGTATCCACACAGACAAAATGTAAGAATTCAGCACACAAGAATGACACTGCATAAGATAAGTGCCTATAATATAATATAATATAATATAATATAATATAATATAATATAATATAATATAATATAATATAATATAATATAATATAATATAATATAATATAATATAATATAATATAATATAATATAATATAATATAATATAATATAATATAATATAATATAATATAATGTAAATAGGGCTGTCAGTTGATTTTTTATCTAATTAATCGCAAATTACATTTGGCTGTTAAAATACCCCCAAAGATTATTTAATGCTATTTTTGTGTGCTTTGAGAAAGTATTTAAGTAGACATTATAAATAGTAGCTTAAGAAAGAAATATTTTATTTGATTCAACATAAAATGTATTAAAATTTTAGGCTAACATTAACTATGGAACATAAATAAAATAATCTGAGAAACAAGTCAGTTGTTTATTTATTTTTCGGTTCATCCATTAGAAGTCATTGGTAACCAAAACTTTCTCAACAGTCTTCAAAATACCTTTTTTATGTTACACAAAAGAAAGAAGCCCAAGTCATTCGGGTTTGAGTAAATTATGACATAAATAAAAAAAAATTGGGTGAACTATTCCTTTAAAGTTTTTTTTTCTTTTCAATTTTTTTCACTTAAAAAAAAAGTTAAATAATATTCTAAATAAGAAACTAAAAATGCCAGCATGTGGCTGTATATGTCTTCATGAGTCTTTTATACATTCGAATGGCTTATTCATTCAGGAATGAAGTAAATGGCTGAACAGTCCTTTGAATCATTGACTCATACGATTCGTTCAAAACGCGGATTCATTCAGAAACTAAACACCGCTTGCTAATAAACACGCAACAGTTCTGCTGTGCTGTGGATTTATAGGAAATATTTTGTTGGCAAAAATGAGCAGAAACATATAATTTTTTACAAGTATAACACAATAATAACTTCTTATTTATGCCACATCCTTGTGCCACAAGGATGCGCTGTTTCTATGTGTATTTTTGATTTGAAATAATACAGCGCATCCTTACGGAGGTCACCTGTAGGAGAAAAAAAAAACAATCCGTGCCGACGGTTTTGCAATCTCATGTACTCATGAATTCTTAAACTGTTCCCCCGGTTTAACAAATTGCACATTCGGATTAATAACCCGTACCCACAAATTTCGAATCTGTGCGCTCCTCGGATTAATAAACCGTACCCACGAATTACCAATCCGTGCGCTCATGGGTACGGTTTATTAATCCATGGGTACAATTTGTTAAACCGAGGGAACAGCTTAAGAATTCATGAGTACAGTTTATTAATTTGTGGGCACTATTTGTTAAACCGAGGGAACGGTTTAAGAAGAAGAGCATACGCAGCACGGTGATATGGAGTGACACAGAGGAGAATGTTGACAAAGGAATTATTGAATAAAGTTGTTATTTTTGTTTTCTTCGCTTACAAAAAGTGTTCCCGTCACTTCATATAACCCATATTGCACATCTGAAGGCAGATGGAGTATTGTGATGACCACTTTTCATACCCTTTCTGGACCTTGACACTGTTATTTAATTGGCAGTCTATGGGACAGTCTCAAGCCGTTTTCATCCAAAATATCTTAAATTGTGTTCCGAAGACGAACGGAGATTTTATGGGTTTGGAATGATATTGGGGTAAGTGATTAATGACAAAATGTTAATTTTGGGGATGAGTAATGCCTGTGCGTTAATGCGCCCCTGTTGATATAGTTTATCATGTGATATAAATATGAGACAAAAACTCATACAGGAGCATATTTGCCCCAATATCTTGAATTTTGGGGCATAATTACATTTATGAAGTTGTTGTCCTGCTTCATATTTGTCAACAGTCAACTGTATGAAATATAACATGAAGTACAGGTCTGGGGGCGGGGCCAGTGCATAATTTTTTTTAATTGCATTATTTTTTCATAACTAATTAATTAAGTTAACGAGTTAAACTGACAGCCCACAATATAATATAATATAATATAATATAATATAATATAATATAATATAATATAATATAATATAATATAATATAATATAATATAATATAATATAATATAATATAATAAATAAATAAATAAATAAATAAATAAATAAAAATTTCCTAAGGTGACCCACAAAAAAAAATTCTGTTTTAAATTGTTTTTCTTGAAATTTGTTTTGTGTTCTGTCAAATGAATGCTACTTGGTTTGATGTTTTGTTGTAATGCAAAGACATTCAAACATTTTTAAGCATGACTTTTGTCCAAATATTGTACAGACCTTCTTCAATTCAATTCATTGTAACCAGTTATTTTCAATAAATATTACTGCACAACAAATTTAAAATAACATATACATACATACATACATACATATTTTACTATTTTTGTGCTTTTTTTTTCTTTTTTCTTTTTTTTGCTTAACCACTTTCTTAAAACAACTTATGTTTACAACAATTACGCAATAAATATAAATATAAAATGACTCAAATAAAAAAATGCTAAAAGCATTGCTCACCTGGAAGGAAAGGGTTATCATAGTCAGGTGCATCCTCAGTGAATAAGAATCGTCTGGAGCTCTTCTGTCTCTCTCTTCTCCCCTTTTCTTGTTTCCCCTCAGCTGCTAAAAGCGCTAAAAACAGACACAAAGCTAAAGGCATGTACATTGTAAATGTATGCCGGAGTTAGTTCAGGTGCAATCTGCCGGAGACAGCTGTCTCAGTGACTCTGAGGGCTGCACCCTCTGAAAGGCCAGTTATATTCTGCCTCTGGAAATCATGGTCAACCCATCACCCATCCCTCCGAGGGAGAAAAAAGAAAAAGAAATGCAAAGGTGAGAGCAGAGAGTGAGGAGGCAGGAATGGAACGGAAGCAGGGGAGTGAGAGGGAAAAAATCAAATCAAAACAGTTTCAACAAAGCGCCTCTTTCACTTGCCCTGAAGACCCACCAACCGCCTCTCAACGAACGGCCATTGGTCTTGAGAGAAAAACAAACTATTAGAGCATCCTCAAGGGGAAAAAATCTTATCTTTGACATATTTTAATGTTCTGACATCAACGTATGCACTTCCGGTGTGTCTCACTTTAAGTCTCTCTTAAAATGCTCTTTATTGTTTGTGCTTCTAGTGCACTTTTGATGGAAGAGAAGAGCAAACATTGGTCTGTAGGGAGCCTGTTGTCATGAAAGGTAGCTCTGTTTGTCCAAGGGCTAACGGCACCACAGTCCTGAGAAATTCTTCAAGTTCCATTGCCTTTTGCAACCTTGCCGCCTCTTTCTGTCCAGTGTGGCCATTTCACTGCATAGGAGCACTGTTGCTATAACTAAACTGAAATCATCTCAGTGCAGCACGTTTACATTTTTGGAAAATTATTCTAGGCTATTGTAGGTTGTGTTCTAATATGCTGATTTGGTTCTCAGTAAACATTTCTTATTATTATGAATGTTGAAAACAGTTGTGCTGCTTAATATAAAAAAACTTTGATAAATAGAAAGTTAAAAAACGTTTACTTGAAATTGAAATATTTAAATATTTACAGTTTTTCTCAGATGCTTTGGTACATTTCTCGAATCATCCTTGAGACTTGCAAAACAGTAAGTGCATTTCTCAAAACAACTCGTATAAATAGCAAAACATAATGGATTAGCCAGTCTCTTGCTCAAAATCCTTAGTTCATCTCTCAAAAATAAGTATGTGTGAAAATGAACATGTCAGAATTCGTAACTCTTGTGTTGTCCTCTGTCTATACAGTATAAGCTTTTCAACTGAAGATTCATGAGATGAACCTTTGAGCTATTTCAGAGAAATGGTTTATCATTGGTTTATTATCTACATTCTCTTCATTAAAGTTTTTCTCAGTCACTCAGTCACTCTCAAATCAGAAATGAAATTCTCAAAACTACTTGTACAACCTCCACATCATCTAGTCATTTATACACATCATAAAACCAGTTTCTCCTTCTTTTGAACAAGTTGCGATTGCTTTTGTACATTCATGCAAATGATTACGCACATTTATCTGCGGTTTCCTACATTATCAGTTGCTAATGTCATGTTGCTCAAAATGTATTATACAGTTTTCTGTGCAATAGTCTTACACCTCAAAACATCTAGACTTTAGTTCATCGGATAAGTCATTAAATGCAAAATGGTTAATCTAGTTGTCATAAACTGCCAAGCACACTTTTTTTTTTTTACACATTATTATTAGACTTTTTGTCAGTTTGGCATGAATTGTGCAAGTGAATATTTACTAATGAAGAGAATGTAGATAATAAACCAATGATAAACCATTTCTCTGAAATAGCTCAAAGGTTCATCTCATGAATCTTCAGTTGGAAAGCTTATACTGTATAGACGGAGGACAACACAAGAGTTACAGATTCTGACAATTGACTTATTTTCATCTTTGTGCCTATATTTCTTTTTCCTTTTCTATATAACCATGACATTGTAAAGGTTTTTTTTCGGCCAGACCACTAGTAAAAGTGTAACTTGGAATTCTATCAAGTCTCTTTCAATCAATATCCCACATACAGTAATGTGTAAATTGGTACTTTTGAAATGGATAAATGGCATACATAAGCATATGCCATACTGTTCATTACAGTAACTGTCATCCAAAATGTTGCCCTAGTTTACATCAGAACATCTCTCCAGAGTACACTGTTATACTGACAACATGACTAAGCGATTTGACTGTCTTATCTGTAAACTATGACACAAGGACTTGTCATTCGATGGCACTGACATGTTCATTGACACAGATATTTATTTTTTAAAAGATGAACTAAGGATTTTGAGCAAGAGACTGGCTTTTGCAGGTAATCCATTGTGTTTTGCTATTTGTACGAGTTGTTTTGAGAAATGCACTTACTGTTTTGCAAATTGTGAGTTTGATTCGAGAAATGTACCAAAGCGACTGAGAAAAATTGTAATGACTTATACGATGAACTAAAGACTAGATGTTTTGAGGGTTAAGACTGAACAGAAAACTATATAATACATTTTGAGCCACATGACATTAGCAACTGATAATGTAGGAAACTGCAGATAAATGTACATAATCAATTGCATGAATGTACAAAAGCTATCGCAACTTGTTCAAAAGAATGAGAAACTGTTTTTATGATGTGTAAAAATGACTAGATGATGTGGAGGTTGTACAAGCAGCTTTGAGAATTCCATTTCTGATTTGAGAAATGCACCAAAGTGACTGAGAAAAACTGTAATGTCACATTTTACTACTAGCTGAATAAGCATTCACTTTAAAGTATTTTAAATGCAATACTTTAAAAAGGAATAAAAGTATAAAAAAATCTTAGTGACCTCAAACTTTTGAACTGTAGTGTATATTAATCAAAATTTAAGTACAAGTCACATAAACATACTGAAATAACCTAATTAAGAATCTAACAATCAAAATAATAAAGAAATATTATATTTTTTTTTATCATGTTAATATCTTATTCAGAATATTAATTTTAAATATTAATTTGTACTTTTAGGTGCTAAGACGTTAATTAAAAAAAAAACAATGTTTGAAATGAGAATGAATATCAGTGCATGGAAATGTGGTCAGCACAATATTAGCACACAAGTGTAAGCTTGTTTTGATTATATAAAATGTGTTTGGAGAAGGCTGGGACAAATAAGTAATTTAGTTCTACTTAATTCTTTCTCCTACACTCTCCTACACTCCAGTTTGTTATAGCCTTTTATTTGTTTTTGCCTCCCACACAGAAAATTATTAAGCAATTTGATGTAATGCTCCCTTCCACAAGACATGCCCAGAGCTTCCTGTCTTTCATTCAAAAATAAAAACTCTGAATGTTCATGAAGACAAACAATCATTTTAAACAGGCAAACAACACCACCCACATCTTCCTGCCTTCGGGTTTACCTCGTTCACCTGCTCAGAGTCCAACCAAAAAACAGATTAGACCAGATATAAATGTCACAAACAAATAACGCAGAAATCATTTTAGCAACATCCTTCATCCGTGGTGCGCTTTTGGAATGAGTCTGTATATGAAGACCTTCCAAAAATACAGTTTGATATACAACTAAAGTAAGCCAACCTCAGACAGCAAACAGTCTAGTGCGTTCATTTTCTTCATGACAACTTGAGAATCAGTGTTTACTTTTTCCTAGAATTCCCCATCCATCCACACACACGGCTGGAGCCAAGCCTGTCCAGAACATGATAAATCTACCGCCCAGACTGTTTAGAGAACGTGACTGACTCTAGACAGATAGAACGGCAGAATGATAGATAGACCAAACAATAAAATTACATAACGAAAAACATAACGATAGATGATAGAACGACAGAACAAAAGAACGATAGATAGAATGAAAGAATGACAGACAGACAGACAGACAGACAGATAGATAGATAGATAGATAGATAGATAGATAGATAGATAGATAGATAGATAGATAGATAGATAGATAGATAGATAGATAGATAGATAGATAGATAGATAGATAGATAGATAGATAGATAGATAGATAGATAGATAGATAGAAATAGACCTCTTCTGTTTATCTCTAGCTGTGTGCATTTGGGAACAGTTTGCTTTTCTTGACTCATTAAAAAGCCACCTACCACTAGATACTTCTCAGTCCTCTAACAACAGTGATTACTGTCTGTATATTTTTAGTGCTCAGAGGGAGATCTGAACCTAAGATTATGGTGCAGATTACAGCGATGCAATATAACCGACATTTTTACTGTCCTTCTTTCTCGCTGTCTGTATCTGTAATGGGTCTCTTTGCTAGGCTTTGGATATATCCTGTTGCTCACTGGCAAAAAAAAGCAGTGCTATATCTAATATATATTAGATATTAGTATGGATATGATACAGAGCTTGAAGCAAAAATAATGTTAATAATGTTTGCCCCTGATATTTAAAATGTGCAACGAGTTTTATTTAATCAAATTTTTTCTAACATATTAGAAAAATGTCTATGGTAAGACATGTTTTAAATCAGTTCTGAGGAGTGATTGATTGTATGTATGTACAGTGTTGGGGGGTAATGCATTACAAGTAACTTAATCAGAGTTATGTAATCAGATTACTTTTTTCAAGTAAGTAATGCATTATTTTTCAATTTACAGTAAAAGTTACTTTTTCAAATAAGTAACACCAGCTACTTTGTTTTCCCATTTATTGAGCTCTCCTGTTTTCATGTTGAGAAAAATCTGCAGTAAGTGCAATGTGTAAATACAATGGTTACTGTAGCTCTATGCTAAATGTGAACATGCCTTTACTCATCTCACTTGCACAAAAACAGATTTAGGATTCCTCAAAATGAATAAAAACTTAAATGCAGACTTAGAATATGCCGCAAAACCTGCAGTAATTAAATATGCAATAAAGTTAAATATGGCTTTTACATATGCCAAAAATATAACTTTTCTATCTTAAAAACATACAAGCAAGCCCAGCCCAGATGCGAAAAAGTAACGCAAAAGTAATGTAATGCAAGGCAACGAAGAGCAATTACTTACTCTTTAAGGAGTAGGCTCACTCATTATTGTAATGCATTACTTTTAAAAGTAAAATTCCCCATCACTGTACTATGTATGTATGTATGAATGAATGAATTACATTTTTGGGACTGGTAAGTTAGTAAAAAAAAAAAAAAAAAAAAAACTTTCCAATTAAGCATTTTGGCGGAAATTGTGGTTAATATTAAACGGTTTTGTTTCAGCCTGCATGGAGCAATCAATGTCACAAACAATGGAAAACTTAATGGGTTATACACTTACAATTGTCCCTTTTTTATAGACTTATGAACGAACGGGTGTGTTCATCTACAACTGTCAATCACAAAAGGGTGGTATATAAACCGATTTTACCTCAATCTCTTTGCCAAGCCACAAGCCAAAGCTGATTCACATAGATTATATGATGTGAACTCGAAAAAATTACTGATGACCCACAGAACATAAATGAACAGTATACGTTTTGTATTGCATATGGAGGACTAACGTGAACTTTCAACATTCATTACAAAATATTTTGGTCCAGTAACATTCTGAGTGGTCCTTGTTTTGATCTACATTCGCCCTCTGGTGGAGAGACACATGAGCAACACTCGTCATAGCCCTTCAAGAGCTCGTCATAGAGTTACCCAATCAGCGCGCAGATCAGCAGAACCTGCGAACCAATCAGCGCTCACATAAACAGGAACTGCAACAATGGAGGCGAGCATGAAGCCCGTGGGTGTATGACAGCATGTAAACGGCAAATCAAGCGCAAATCCACCAAAATCATAATGCACGCTTTCTAAACGGACAGTTAAATGTTCTACGTGTGAAATCGAAAGAATGGCTTCGTGGTCGGAGAAAATGCTACAACTGCTGCGTCGAATGAATAACTTCCATTATCCAGGTGGGGAAATATTAAAAGAATCATATGACAGAGTAATCCATATGCATGTGATCCAGCAGGAATGCATGTCATATAAAGGTCAATAAAAGATTACTTGATCCGTAAAAATACATTAAAATTCAACTCATGCTGACAAATGCTTTTTTATTATTATTATGAACATGTTATACAGTGTATAAATTAAAATATTTGTAAAGAGTAAAGATTTATTGATATCCATGACTCACGATTAATTTATTAAAAAGTCAAGAAAACCTAAAAAATAATATTTGTAAATATTGGAAATAATAATTGATGTACACGTGTTACCTTACATTTTTGAAAACCTCTTTGAACTTCTGTGTACTCGCCTGTATTCAAGGAAAACATGTTATTACTTTTTATTTTTTGTTGTTTATCATTGACTAATATAATACGATAATATACATGTAGAATTAATATGCAAATGCATTCTTTTACACCAGGTTCTAGTTTAGAGAGCTGTCTACGTTTTAAGGTGGCTGGTGAACAGGTTGGATGGATTTCCCCAAAAGTAGCAACAATTCTTGGGCGTTTTCCTGCTGTCTTCAGACCATACGGGAGCACTATAACCTTCAGCTCCGGTCTTGACACTTTTGAGAGCAGATCAGTGGCTGTGGATGAGGTCTTGCATGAGCTGAGGAGAGAGGCAACATTCACCTGTCTCATAGGCTGGAGAGATGAGGTAAGACATCTCTGGTACTTGCTAGATAATTGCCCATCTTCATCCTTACTTCTTGAGCAGTTGTGTGTCAGTTCCTTCCAATGTCAAAAATAATGAGCAATGTTTTATTTTTTATTTATTTTTTATTAATGGGGATTATTTGCTCAATGCACATGATTTAAAACAACACATCATGCCATCAATTTGTATTACATAAAAAACCCAGAATAATTCACTACAGGATAATTTTTTAAACTTTGGTGATTTCATACAAAGGGGCCCTCATTTATAAAGATGTCCTTAGAATCCTAAATGTGGATGGATGACAATTTTTTGGAAATGGTTCTAAAAACATTTTTTTGAAATGTCCATATGCACAAAATGTTTTCCTAAATGCATACCACTGTATAGACTGCAGTGCTACTTCAGTGTAATTTAGATATATTTTCATTTATATTTGAATTTTTATTTTCCATTTTAATTTTATTTCATAATGTATAAATGTCTACATAGTTTTTATTATTTTTTATTACAGTTTTAGTTAAGTACATAAAGTAAACAGATCAAACTAATGAAAATGAGAAATAATGATTTTTGTATTTTATAATAATATTAATGCATAATGTGATTTGTCTGTTTATCTTTGCATTATAATAAACATGAAATTGGATTGGATTATTTACTTAATTAAAATTGGATTACTTTAATTACTGGTAAAAAATATATAATAAATAATCTACGCATTCCCTTAAGTTATACATACAGACATTTTCATAGCCTTTACTGCAAATTCTAATTTGTTCCTCACTTTTGATATATGACGAACTTCATGGAATTTGGAATCCAATCTGATCATTCATGCAGTTTATAAATAAGTCCTCTGGTTTTTTCATAATTATCGGTGTATTTATTTTTAGCAATATGCTGTGATGCCCAGGTATTGCGACCCTCCGCTGATGTATATGGAGAGAGCAGCTACAAGTATGTTAATGAAATATGAATTTCCTGCTTCTACTTTGTCACAGAGAGTGACCCTTCAAGCTGTTTCTAAATAATGGTCAAACACAGGTCTGTTTGGAGTGAAACGGTACGGCGTCCATATCAATGGCTACACTCGGGATTCAAGTGGCAACCTTAATATGTGGCTGGCACGACGATCTCTGACCAAACAGACATATCCAGGAAGACTTGACAACATGGTAATTTATTAATAAACTAACTAATCAGCTCATAACAACAAGCGACACACTAAACAGGCTGAGTCAACAGTAGGTTGAATCATACTGTTAATTTTAACACTTAAATCTATGACTCCTTCACACTTCACACTCATTTAACTTAACCAGTCATATCTCATGTCGTATCACTTGCCATCAAAACTCTTTGCAATTCAGTACAGTTCAACTTCAGGGATTCATCCAATTATAGTAATGCTACATTTTTACTGCTGCTGTTTAATGACTTAATACATTCAAGTACATACAACATTTTAAACCCTTCTGTACTGTATTCTGCCTTTGTGTGGGGTTTTGGAAGTCTGTTGTTTATGCAAGTTCGGTTTGCACTGTTTTTAATTTTTGCACATTGCATTGCTGTCTTTACCTGTGGGAATTTCCCAACTAAGAATTTAATTGTAATATGATGTACCCTGTATCTATGACAGTAAAAAACGTTGACTTTTGACGAAGTTGGACCATTTAAATACAATTCCGTTCAAACGTTTGGGGACAGTAAGATTTGTTTTAATTAATACTTTTATTTAGTAAGTATTAAACTATTTAAAGACATTTATAAATGTATAAAAAATGTATCATGACTTCTACAAATATGTTGAGCAGCACAACTGTTTTCAACATTGAGAATGTAAAAAAAAAAAAAAAAAAAAACATCTTGTGGAGCAAATTAGAATATTTGAGTGATTTAAGATCAAGGACACTGAAGACTGGAGTAATGCCTGCAGAAAATTCAGGCTTACCAACGCAGTAATAAATTACATTTTAAAATATATTAAAATGGAAAACAGTTATTTTAAATTGTAAAAATATTTCACTATTTTTTACAAGATTTTAATCAAATAAATGCAGTCTTGTTGAAGATCAAGATTTTTTTTATAAAGCCAATCCCAAACTTTTGAACAGTAGTGGATAAAATAATTTATATAAATATACAGAGTAATAAATTGTGTATATCTGCTATAAATTAGTACATTTTGTTTTTAAAGATGACCTCAGAGCTAACAAACACTTACTAAAAACCACAAATCTCCAATTGTGATGCAATGGGGTCTTTAAAGGATTTGATTTATCACTCAGGCGGCTGGAGGACTGGCAGCAGGCTGTAGTGTAAGGCATACCATGGTAAAAGAGTGTGAAGAGGAGGCCTGTATCCCTCCAGGCCTGGCAGAGCAAGCACGTCCTGTGGGAACCGTGAGGTGCTTAATCACTTTTTTAAATTATTATTGTTTCTATACCACTATTTAGGTTAGGTCATTAAAGATAGTTTACAAGGCACAAAAGAAATTGTTAAATGCTGAATTTTAAGATTAAAGATGCATGTTACAGTTTTTTTTTCTGTTCAAAACCTTTCCAAAATACAAGGGTAGATATAAACTCTCTCAACTCTCCTGCAAGAGAGACTGATTAATACAGCAGAAATGCCAGAAATAGCTTCCAACTGGCAGGGTTTCCAGAGAAACATTCAGTGTGCACAAATGAAGATGACCAGAACTCAAGTTTTATACAGACTCAAAGACATGAATGCCTGTCACAGGAATCATTTCTGCCTGGAAACAGTTTACTATGTTTAGCTAAATTGAAATGAGTTCTGCGATCTTCAATGTCCAATTGATGCCTCCCTCTTGTCTTCTCTGTAGCTACACCTACGAAGATGACGAAGGAATATTTCCTGAGTGTCAGTTTGTCTTTGATTTAGAGCTGCCTCTCAATTTTCAGCCTCACATTGGAGACGGAGAAGTGCAAGCATTTTACTACTATCCAATAGAGAAGGTGAAGGCATCCCATTGATTTTAGGTTTGAATGCTATGTGATGTGTTTTATATAAGGATAGGTGTGATATGCAGAAAAAAATTGTGTTTTAGCAATAAAAATGGTTACTTTTCTCTCAGGCAGCTTTCTAAAATATGTGCAATGTCCTAGAATAAGGGGTGACACATCTTACCCCCATTCTCCTATTTGTCATTTGTTGATTTCAGGTGAAAGATCTCCTGGTCAGTGAGGAGTTCAAGCCAAACTGTGCAATGGTGGTTCTGGACTTCCTCATCAGGCATGCCATTATTGAGCCAGACTCAGGTTTGTTACACACTGGAGGTCAGATGTTAGAATTTGAGATTAGAACTTGATGGCATTTACTTTTAAATGGGAAGTTTAACAAGAGAAAGGCTGTGACTTATGTTTTTCTTTCATTTCAGAGCCCTATTATCACGAATTTGTGGCTGGATTGCACAGATCACTGTAAAAACTGACTGTCGGTGTTAAAGGGTTACTTTACCCAAAAATAAAAATTAGCCCTTAGATTACTCACCCTTAAGTCATCTTAGGTGCAGTGTTGGGGGTAACAAGTTACAAAGTAACGGATTACAGTAACTATATTACTTTTTGGGGTAACGAAGTAAAGTAACGCATTACACTAATAATATTGGTAACTAAACTACTTTACTAGACTATAGGAACGCGCTTTCCTGCGTTACACATGCCGTGTTTGCCTGTGTGTAAAGTTCTGGCTGGGGTTTCCCGATAACGATTGATCTTAGCGCTTAACCCTCAAAGACTCATTATGGATATTCAGAGGCGCCGTAGTGTATGTGATTACGTCATCGCATTTTGACAACATTGATTCGTCAGAAGAAACCAATGCTTTTGTTCCTCTGAGCCAAACAGAAATGATTGTTGATGCTTAGTCCCACCCCCGTGCGCAGATTGGTTCAAACTCTCCCATATTAAACCAATAAGTAGTCTTTTGAACTACTACTTAACATAGCCTATTGCTTTGGAAAATGAACGAAAACAAAGTGAAAGTAAAGTCTGTCATGATTGCATGAATACAAACACACAATAACACATTTGCATGAGAAAACTCAGAAAAAGCACAAAAAACACTCGACAGAGTACTTTGACATAAAACAAAACAAAAACAAGGATGAAACACATCTGATAAAGCACTGGGATTTATGTCTTGGGTCGTTAGGCGATGTCCCAGTAAAATCGATTCTGACACAGATTACAGCCAACGAATCGATCATTTATAATATGTATATTATGTATACTAAGTAAATCATTATATAATTATACAGTTCATAAAGATAGTTGCACTATTTTTTTCTGTTGCACTCTGAATATTTCTCACTCATTTTGTGTGTAGTTTATGAATCATTTGCACTGTTATTGCACTGTATTGTTGAAGACAATTTGTGCAATTGTTTTTACTATATGCTGCATAGTTTGTGTTTATTGTTCATACTCAGAATGAAAATATATTTCTCAGAAGAAGAAAAAAGAAATGCAATTTATCTTTCAAATAAAATCTAAATTTTTGTTTTATGCCTTCATTTGATAACCAGAAAAATGTAAATACACAACAGAATTTCTGAGGGGAAAAAAACATTTCATAAGGCTATTTTAAGAAAAAAATAATAAATGAAGTTGTTTTTATGCATTTGAATAATTACACATGCTAAAAAAAAAAAAAAACATATGGTGAAGAAAAAATAAAACATTTCATAGGGCCCTGAACATTTAATTTTTGTTAAACTTTTAATAAATTGCTGTGAAAATGTATGCGTTATGAATTAAATGAATTAGACATGCTTTTTGATGAATACAATTAAATGTAACCATTAAAAAGGAGTTGAGAAAAATAAAAAGTAAAGTAATAAGTAGTTAAGTTTCTTTTCAAATGCAGTAACTAGTAAAGTAATCTCATTACAATTTACAGAAGTAACTAGTAACTAATTACATTTTTTGAGTAACTACCCCAACACTGCTTAGGTGTATATGACTATCTTCTTTCAGACGAATCCAGTCTGAGTTATATTAAAAATAGTTTTTGATCTTCTAAGCTGTTTAATGGCACTCAACGGGTGTTGCAGTGCATCAGTCCAAAAGAAGTTAAATAAAAAGCGCCCATCCATATAAAAACTGTCTCACACGGCTCCGGGGGGTGAAAAAAGGCCTCCTGTAGCAAATCGATGCGTTTTTATAAGAATAATATCCATATTCAAAATATGATTTTGAGGGTGAGTAATTTATGGGATCATTTGCATTTTTGGGTGTCCTTTGAGACTTCTGTCGACCTGCAACAGTTTGGTATTTTAGTTATCTACCTCCGCTTTTAACTCCTAACATCGCCAGCATGTGTACTTGTTTACTGGAGACCACATCTGGCCGATGAAGACATTTTACGGCAACATAACCCGAGAAGAGACACAGAATAATGACCCAAGCAAAGTTACCCTATAAGAATTTATTTTTTCAATATATTTCAAATGAGACTGTGGAAATCCAAAGATGCACTGGTATACAAAAGATAATTGATGCATCAAAGGCTCTTTTTTTCTTACAATGAAATGCAGAATCTCATCTAAGAAATGACTTGCATTTAATAATATGGCATTAAACAGCTCTCTCAAAATCACATTTTCGCTACCGTTTTCCTTTCTTTTAAAACTTTTAAATTCTACGATACTAGAATTTGTAAAATACGCAAAAACGATATTGTATAAGCCAGTAGAATTTCACAAAAAAACGAAAAACAATACAGTACAGGAGAAAAAGAGGGGAATAATGAAAAGAAAACAAACAGAGTGACAGAGTGAAAAATGGGAGTTTTTTTTATTTGTACAGTGAGATAAAGAAATCTCACTTGTATTTCCAAACACCAAAAAAAGCCTGTCATGCAGGCAAAGAGCAATATGGGCGAAAATAATGTTACTGTCACCTTTTATAAAACTAATATATATATTGCCAAAAAAAATGAACAGTGTCTGACAGTCAACATACAGAGCTGTGGTTTTGGTTTGAACTCCACAAGGGCTGATCAACCCAAAAGTTTTTGACTTTTTTTTGTAATTACAATACATGAGCAAGCACATAAAATACTCACAAAAAAGGTAAATTAGTATGATCATTGCTTAATGCATCTCACTTTAAATTTTATAGGCAAATGGCAAAAAAAGCAGAAGATGTATTTAAATCTTATTGGATTAAAGAATTGTAAGACTACCACTACTTTCAGCTATTTTAAAACAGTGACAAAACTGCCAATTTTGCGACAGGACAGGAGGGCACAGGGGAACCAGTTGTGTTAACCAGCAGTATTAGCATGTTAACATAAGAAAAAATACCTTTTTGAATATCATAGTATGAAGGACAGGTGTGAATGTATTACATAAGATGGCACCTTGGAGCTTTATAAAGGGGATCACGGGAGTCAATGTCTTGATCCGAAAAACACCTCCCTGCTTGACATGTAGCATACATGATGTAGAGTACTAACTAATGCTTTTTACACCCTGACTAATGCACTTTGTGCCAAAAAAAGGAATCTTTTTAGACCAAGTCGTTTGTTTCTGTTTTTGATAACAGTGCTGACCTTCTAAGCAGAAGATGTGGTATGGGCCAAAGAATACATCGCATATAATCCCACCCCAAAAGCAATCAGTGATTGTGAGCCACTGTGAAACCACATCAGTCTTTACCCTACATATTCACTATCCTTAGACTTCTGATCAGTCTAAAGGCTTAAGGTCAACTAATCTTGATTTAAAGAGGACTGATGGCCAAAAAAATGCTTAAGTCCCTTTTTGCCGGTGCAGTTGTCCCTACAATCAATCTTCTGTAGTTTCCTTTGGCCTGGATTGAAAATGACCCTCCCTGACCCCCGAGTACATATTTAACACTAGGGGCGTTGCTTCCCTCTATTTGCAAACTTATATAGCTCTTTCATTTTCCTTGGCCTAGTCTGGTTACCCCTTTCCCTCCCTCGTTCTTTTCTTTTGCTCTCTCGTTCTCTATATCAAAACGCAGGGATTCTTCTTGCCACGTTTTTTGGCTTGGAGCGCCGCTCTTGTGGCCATTTCGAACACTTCCCTCACGCCGTCCTTAGTTTTAGCTGAACACTCAAGGTAGCCGAAGGCATTGATGCGATTAGCCATGTCTCGCCCTTCCTCTGGTTTAACTGGTTCCTGTTCAAGGGAGAAAGCATTGACGGGTGCATTAGTACATTATAACATAACTTATGTTATTTCCATACAAATAGAGTAACTGTTTTATAAAGAGAGAAAGTGTTAGCCCACACACCTGTTTCATCTTCTGTAGCTCCCGTCGAGTGTGATCATCATTCCGTAAATCTTTTTTATTACCCACCAGAATTATTGGCACATTTGGACAGAAATGTTTTACCTCCGGTGTCCATTTTTCTGGAATATTCTCTGTGTGAAAAGAGTATGGTTTTCAATAGGGTAACCACAGGAATGTGCTCTTAGAGTATAAAATACTAGAGTTGTTCCGATTCCGATACTAGTATCGGAAATATCTCCGATACCACAACAAATTCTGGCATCGGCGAGTACATGAACCCATATACCGATCCGATACCATTTTCAAGACCTAGTTATGAACGCTAGCTTTGCCTAACCGCTGCACGGTTCTTCTTCGCTGCTCAGAATGCATTGCAAACACAGGACGATGTGCTGTAATGCCACAAGCAACCCCTGTTTAGAGCAGCGAAGAAGAAATGAAAACGCGTTAGCAGCACTGATCTATATATGACTGGATCGCTCATCGCGTTCTAAACTGCCAACAGACAGTGAAGCCGCTTCTATATTACAGATCAGTGGTTAGCAGTATGTCCGCTGTTTAGCAGTATTTCAGACTGGACCAACCAGACAGTAAAACGGCGACTAGGGATGCCACAAGTACTGGCACTTCACTACCAAGACGGTGCTGAAAATTTTAAAATGTGATGATACCAGCGTCTCTGTAGAACCGGTAGTAAGTTTGAGTATATTCGTTACCCGCAGCTGCGTTCAGTCGCTTCCGTGTTAGTCTAAGCGCAGGGCTCCAGACTGTAGCCGAATATATATACTAGTGTCTGTGAATAGTAAACTGCAAAATACTATTTAAATATTACTCCTGCAAAGTCTACATCTCTGTGGGAGACGGGCGCAGATGCACGGGAGCTCGCTGTTTTGTGGCCTCTGCCGTGTGTCACTATATGAGGACATGAACGCATAAACCGTCACTTCATGAGAATTTAACGTTTCATTTGAGAAAACTGTCATATCATAAACACAGACACTCAAAGATCTTCATGGCGAGTAAATTGACAATATATTAAGCTACTGTTGTAGCCTACAGTAGATTTAGCTACGTCTCTATGTAGTAATAATACGTCTCTGGAAGTCGTGGCCTGGTGGTTAGAGAATCGGACTCCCAATCGAAGGGTTGTGGGTTCGAGTCCCGGGCCGGCAGGAATTGTGGGTGGGGGGAGTGCATGTACAGTTCTCTCACCACCCTCAATACCACGACTGAGGTGCCCTTGAGCAAGGCACCGAACCCCCAACTGCTCCCCGGGCGCCGCAGCATAAATGGCTGCCCACTGCTCCGGGTGTGTGCTCACAGTGTGTGTGTGTGTTCACTGCTCTGTGTGTGTGTGCACTTTGGATGGGTTAAATGCAGAGCACAAATTCTGAGTATGGGTCACCATACTTGGCCGAATGTCACTTCACTTCTTCACTTCTTCTATTAATAATAATAATTATGCCTAGACGGTTGCTTGTTTTTTACTTGTTTTGTTGTAAAGAGTTGTTGTAAAGAATTTTTTATATTCCTAGACTTATTTGTTGCAGTTTTTTATACACTAATATTGTAAAACTAAAATACTAAAATACCTTTTTTAGTTTGCGGTGTTAGATTTTTGGCTGCATTTGAAGTTCTTTTTCGCTTAAGAAATTAAATAATATTACTGTCAAATTCATGTCAGATAATAAAAATACTGTAATAAATACAGTAGTTAACCATGTATTTGTTCATGTTTTATCAAGGGATAAGTCTGGAGCACACCATAAAATAATTCTAGAAATTTACACAGGGCTAGTAGTATATACAGCTGTATATACAGATACACAACCAGGTATCGGATCAGTACTCGGTATCGGCCGATACCCTGAGCCCAGGTATCGGAATCGGTATCGGGAAGAGAAAAAGGGTATCGGAACATCTCTATAAAATACTCAACTGATATTAAGCCGAAATGTAATTCATATAAAAGACTGGATACACCAGAAAAAGATGATCTCACCCAAACTGTCAGGACTGTCTATGGAAAAGCACATGAGGATGACATCAGTATCTGGGTAGGACAGGGGCCTCAGTCTGTCATAGTCCTCTTGTCCAGCTGTATCCCACAGAGCCAGTTCCACCTGCCAACAAATGGTTCAAAATTATATTATCATAAACAGTGATTGAACAAATGAACTTGAGCTGTCTGGACTCCACATGTTTGTGTAAAGTCTCATTTTACATTTTGTGCCACAAATTTGAATAATGCCAAATTCATACAAATATTATTCACAAAAATACATGCAGTTGTTATAGTTAACTACCATTCATAAGTTTGTAAGATTTATTTTTTAAGAAATTAATATTTTATTCCGCAAAGATGCATTTATGTGGTCAGAAGCAACAGTTAAGACATTTATAATGTTATAATAGATTGCTGTTTCAAGTAAATGCTGTTATATTTATCAAAGAATCCTGAAAAGATTTATCACAGCACAACTGTTTTTAATATTGATAATAATAAGAAATGTTTGAGCAGCAAATCAGCATATAAGAATGATTTTTAAAGGATCATGTGACACTGAAGACTGGAGTAATGATGAAAATTCAGCTTTGCCATCACAGGAATAAAATACGAATGTATATAAAAACAGTTTTTAAAATGTAATACTATTTTGCAATATTACTTCATTTTTCAATCAAATATATACACAGCCTTGGTAAACATAAAAGACTTCTTTCAAAAACATTTAAAAATCTTACAGACCAAAAGATTTTGAATGGTAGTGTATGATGACTATTGTATATTTGAACTATATTTCTATAATGTGTTCATATAAATACACATATTATTATGATTTTAATGAATCATTTCACAGATGCACACAATGTTTTTCAACACAAGCAAAAAGACAATCACTCACTGTTGACCCAAAATAAACCCCATTCATTATAAATGAACTCTACATAAAAATGCACAAATTATAATACAGGAAGAACACTATCAAGAAGTTAATGAACAATCTGAGGAAGTTAGGCTACTTGTTTCAAATTGCTATGGAAGAGACACATGAATGCTGTAATAGACCAGTGGTGATTCTGGTTTTGATGACAATCTTACCTGTTTGCTGTCCACCTCAATATCAGCAACATAGTTCTCGAACACGGTGGGTACGTAGACCTCAGGAAACTGGTCCTTACTGAAAACGATGAGTAAACACGTCTTTCCACATGCTCCATCCCCAACGATTACAAGCTTCTTACGAATTGCAGCCATCTGTCACACAAAATGAATTGGAATTGGCAACCATTTTTATTACATAAATCAAACCTTTTTAATAAATAGAGAACTGTTTGTGTATGCCTGTTTCATGTGGAAGAGCCATTCTGAGGTGGAAGTACTCCAGACATTCTTCAAAAAAAAATATGTAAACCAGGCACACAGCAGTATTATTTAACTATCTATATCTATACTGTCATTATTCTGACATATCAGTGTTTGTACAGAGTTCTAAAGTAACTGAAAAACATACCAGGAACTAATTCTATGACAAATTGTCTTGATCAAATCGGATTCAGAAATATTACAAATTCTCAAAAACAGTATTAAAATCAAATATAATAATCTCTTATCTAAAAACGTATGTTGTCATAAACCAACGAAATTAAGAGCTTTAGAGTCTGGAGTGGACCCGTGTGCACTATTTAAAGTCTCCTATGTTACATATAAGTGAAAAGCTTGTGTTGTGAGCACATATAATTCAGCTAATGCCTTTTCATATCAGTTTCATTGGGCTCATTAGGAATAACAGGGGTCTATGGTGCTGTTCCCTGCGAACCAACTTGATTGCTTTTAGTTAGAAACAAGTAATTTATCCAAGGTCTTTTCCGTCATATATTTAAAAATAAAACAACAAGTGGACTCATTAGGGTTCCTTCCCCCATGTCTACATTCATATTTCAGCCATTTTAATGATCTGTACACTGGGTTCTTATGTCATTATAGCACTGCAGTATCAACCCCTCCTCACACACACACACACACCTCCCAGCTGATGTCACAACACACCGCACCTTACTCAGTTCACTTATCAACAACGGCAAAACACACATGAAAGCATTACACATACATCTGGACTCACGGTGAGACAGCTGACTGCAGTCAGGTCAAAATAGTGTCGCTCAAGTGACCTTTTACAGTTTAACAATGAGGCAACCATTGATTCAACGAGAGTGAAGGCTTAATGATACATACAATAGCCGTTTAAAGGGCTGAGTGTTACATTGCAGACAAAAATTACAGATGGTGATTATAACAGTCGCGTATCCGCGCCGAACTGGGTCAGTACATGGTTTACTCCCTATGCTAACTGGGACGCCTCATCTCACGCCCTAATAACTGTAAAATTAACCACGTTTGGATTAGATTCGACTGGCTCCACAGACCAATTCTAGTATTAAACTTTCCAGACATGTTACAGTCGCGATTATCGGAGTTTAATGCAATTATGAACTCGTGCTCGGAATCTTGTTCCTCCGTTTCCGTCATCATCACACTTAGCCGTTTAGCACTGAGCTAGCCGCATATAAAAGGCATATTTTATCTCACTGGAGCGGTTTTAAAAAATGCTAATCTGTTGTATTGGCTCTAACCCGTATGTAAAATTATCAAACATATCGATTGTAAATACCAAAGGTGTTTTTGTATGAGTATTTACCGTTTTTGTTTCAGACGTCCTCGCTTTCTTTATCTTTTCCTGTACGACCCCAAAGCCCCGCCCCGCAAACGGTGCCACGCCGCTAAGACACGCCCACTCTTGTCTTTTCCACCAATCAGAGGCAGAGACGCTGGAGTGACGTCCAAAAGAAGGAGAACAGTAACATGCTTCTTAATTGAAATAGACTTTCTTCTCATATCTCTTAATTTTAAAGAACAATAAAAGAGAAGACTATATAAAATGAGTCCTAAAACAGAGCAAGGAATGTTTGGAGATAATATTGATGGGGTTCAAGTTACTTCAATATACTACATATTTCCCCTTCCTTTGTTTCCTGCTCTTTCATGTTCCACTGAAGGTGTACAGTATTTCTGTTTCTTTAATTACAAATTCTGAACTACTGATATATGTGGCTTCTTCAGAAAAACAACACAATGCATTAAATGTTGTTCTGTTTTTGTTTAAAGACATCACTGACCATTTTAGTTTCTTATGAAAATAGCCTAAAGATATCGATAAATATAATAATAATAATAATAAAAAAATAGTGTTGTATGTCATTTTGAAACATACTCTCTTTAAATTCTGCATTTTCACAATCCTCTTCAAAACATAACTTTTTCGTAATTTTAGCCGAGGTAGGATACATACCATTTAAAAATATATATACTGTATATGCCCAACATTATATTGCACCACAAACCAGCTACTTTCAGTTGTTGTAAAGCATAGAAATACTTGGGCCTTGTCTGTAATTCTTAACCATGTTAATAGTGCATCATTAAAATAAGAAAATTTGATAGGTTTAAGTTAAGATAAGTTTGCAAACAAAAAGCTAATTCTACAGGATGATGCTTTTTCAAGTATTAGTTAAAAATACCACAAAGCACTATATTATAACATTTTTATTACATCATAGTCAAAGGGAGACAAATGTACAACGAAACAAATTAACAGGATAATTATTGACAGAATGTTGTCTATTCCTCTCCAGAGGATGGCAGAACAATCGTGCTGGGATCGTAATAATTGTCAGTCATGAGGGGAAGACCCTCGGTTTCTCTCTGTTTGATCAACCTTTCAGCTTCCCGGCGAGCCCACTGCCTCATACTGGAAGAGAAAAACATGATAGAGACGGAGAATATGGACATTAGATTTAAGAAAATTGCAAATCATTCCTTCAGATTAAATGAAACAACGGACAATGCACACTTGGAGACCAATGCATTGAAGCAAACCATTAATTAGCCAATTAATGTAGGTCAAGATACAAATAGCTTTAAATTACAATGATATATAAGCAGCAAATTCACCCTCCATATTGCACTTTTTAATAGCTAAATGCTTTTTTCCAAGCTTCAAATTTGAGATGCAGGTCTTAAAATCAATATAAACCCTTACACGTTTTTTGGGGACCTCATCTTATGCCTGTTTTTTTTTGGTTGTTGTTTTTTAAACTATTGAACAATTACAGCAAAAAAGTCTTCAAGAATATCATAATGCTCTTTTTCAAACATTCAAACAGACAATAATCAATATAGATATTATCTGTCCTCAAAACTCTTCCCAAATATCTAGATTATGAATAATAAATTCAAAAACGTTTCAATTGAAATAATGTGCAAAATATAATTGCATAGTAGTGAAGTAGTAAGAGCTTCACAAATGAGTTATACATTTCATGGTTCACTCATGACTTATAAAAACATGTATTAAGGATATTAGATTCTAAATGGGTCAATCACTGGATTCTGTTCAAAATTACTTACCCATGATCTGGTAAATAGTGGATGAAAGTCCCTCCAACAACAATGGCCACAGAAATGCCAAAGAAAAATGCCAACCTCATGTTCCATTCATCAACAAAAGAGTCATAATGATGGAAGCCATGGAAATCTGGATTCTGAACAAGATAACACAAACATCACTGCAGTAATAGAAACATAGCAGGCACAGCTTTGCAATATACAATACCATGCATAAAATAAATAAAAAATGGAGTTGGATCACACAGTGCACAATGTAAACATACCTGTCAAAGCACGTCAAACTTCAGTTTAGAAGCCTCTGCTAATTACTTTGCGTGCATCATACACATGCGTTTGTAGGCTCCTAACTTACCTTCTCAAACGGGCTGACCTCTGCGTGTCCATGACTGTCCTGAGCAGCGGGAGACACGGGCTGCAGATCAGACGCCACCGCCGCTCCAGACGCCCTGGAGCTCGGCGTCTGCGAGACACAGCGGCTCCCGAGAGCCGAGCTTAACCGAACCCGAGACAGGGTGGGCCAGATCCGGCTCAGGCGTGAAGCCATTTTCCCCGATTCTCTGTACACAAACGCTCTTTCGAGACAGCCCCTCTTCCAGGTTTCCCCTCTTCATTTTCCGGGTTAAAATGAAGTTTTCTGCGATAATTAGCGCCACCCGGTGTCGCGGATGTATTATAACCCAGAAACCGCCAGTTGTAGGAACCATTGCCAAACAGCAGGTGCCTCCGTTTCGATTTCTAATGTTTACAAATCTAATTTTTTATACCTTAACAAACCCATGAGTGCAATTTTCAATATACATTTTTTTTAAATTGGACATTTATGTCATATTATCTGTACTAGTTATCTGCATAGTATACCAGTTTTCTGTACTTTTCAGATTATTTCTGTATAAGCTCTTCTGTTTTTCTTCATATAGATTGATATTCTGAGTACCAGACGTATATGTAAAAAAACTAAAAAAAAAAAAAAAAAGGTGTTAAATTTCCTGTGTGCTTAAGCACTCACTTAAGCAGCCTCAAAATGTGCATAAAAATGCTTTTAAAGATGTACTTTGGGGATTAGCTGATACACTATGATTTTAAGCATAAATGTATCTCTAAAGGTACATGTTTGTGATGTCAGTTGTCTTCCTGGATTTGTTATCTGACTGCAGAAGCAGGAAGTTTCAAAACCGCAGGCGCATCAGCTCTTCAACATGTTCCTCCCTCACAAGAAATCCAGTTTACACGCATGAACTTTTGCAAATCTCTTTTTTATATCTCGCATAAAAAAAATACGCATGAACACACTCCAGTGCACCATCAGATCCTTTTTGAATTCACCACTATAATATATCTTGAAAAAATGCTGAATATTTAATCATTGTACATTTAGTCTACATAAGTTTTTGAGTAACTTAGGAGTACAATACAACTACAGTACAATACTTTTCAAACAGTGTGAAGTGTACAAAAAAATATTTAATAACAAGCTATTAACAAACACTGACAATATTAAAAAGTATCCTTTTTTAACGGCATGAGGTCTTGGCATCTAGCAAAAATAACCTTCCTTCATTCAAATCAGTCTTGAAATTGAGGAAGAGAGATTTTATTTTTCTTCTGAGGTTAAGGTATTTCCATATCTCCATTTGTAGACAAACGCTTGTCAGATTCACACCCTCCTCTGCTTTCCATGTTTTCTTTGCTTTCCTCATCCTGCTCATCTGATTTCTGCCTCGAACGTAGTCCTGAATCCTTCTGCGAAGGGATGCGAAAGCTGGAAAAAGATCCGCTTCCTGAGGGCCGTTTTTCTAGATGATGCAAGCAAATAAAAAGAAGGAAGTTAGAGGGCGTGTATTTATTGTGAAAATGGAAAAAGAACGGTGAATTATCTTAAAAGAGCTGTCTTAAGGGAATGAGGTTGTGCTTTTTTTTTCTCTGAAACCACAGTTAAAACAGACCTAGATTGCATGTCACTCACACTCTTTGCATTAACCTCTTACTCAGCCTATGCTGAAATGTTAAGTTAAACCAAAGATCTTGATTAAATATATGTTTTAGATGAATCTTCTCAATATCAGCCAAATTCAAACCATGAAGCATAAGAGCCGATGAAGTTATAGTCTTGTTAAAGGTTAAGCAGTGTGAATGAGATTGTGTTTTGTGTCTTGAAACTAACCTAACCCTAAAGTAATGTGCATACCTCCTGGTCCAATTGGATGCATTAATCTGTTCATCTGAACATTCCAGTGTTTAACATTGGTGCTGGCCTGACGAAGCTTCCTTTGAGCAGCCTGTCAGAATAAAACAATACAGACTTCTGTCATCATCAGCTAATGTCAATTAACTGAAAATATTACTAATGAATATTACTAATCTTGCAAAAATAAACCACTGTTCAGAAGTTTTGGGTTTGGTAAGATTGTTTAAAGGGTTAGTTCACCCATGAAAATTCCGTCATTAATTACTCACCCTAATGTTGTTCCAAACCAATAAGACCATATATATATATATATATATATATATATATATATATATATATATATATATATATATATATATATAGAGTAATATTGTGACATTGTTAAAAAAAAAAAAAAAAAAAAAAAAAAAAAAAAGGGGTATATATAAAAAGAAATTCATTCATGTAATTACTCCAGTATTCAGTGTCAAATGATCCTCCAGAAAACATTCTAATATGCTGATTTGGTGCTCAATAAACCTTTCTTATTAATATCACAAACAGTTGTGCCGCTTAATTTTTTTGTTATATTTAAAAATATGTTAATGTCGTTACTGTCACTTTTGATCAATTTAATGCATACATTTCTGTTGAATAAAAGTATTAATTTCTTAAACACACAAACAAACACTTGAAAATGACAGTGTAGGTCTTTATCAATAGAAGTATTAATTTCTTCAATAAATATAAAAACAAACACTTTAAAATGGTAGTGTAGGTCTTGCACATAGACTGTATAAAAACATGGACGTAGTGTCCGTGACGTCACCCGTAGACTCCTGAAGTGTGTTTTTGAAGCCTAAAGTGTGTAGAGCGGGCCGTCGCCATCTTGGCAGCGCGTCTCCGCGCGACTCTCCCGGACAATCAAAAATGGGCAAAAAGGCGGGAGCTAGTTGCTGAAGCCACACCCACCTAGCACGACGGCAGTGTCAGCAGCGGCAATCCACCTGTCACTCAAGTGGCTACGCCCTTAATTATGCAGAACTTTAAGTCTTAATATAATTTAAACGGATGAGTTATAAAAAAAATTCACCCCCCTCACAGTTGTCATGAAGGGCAAAATTTGCTATTTAGACCAAAATAATTTTTTGCACCAGGCTGTAAACATGTTTTTTCCTGCTGTAAAGTTGGGCATTTTAACATGGGGAGTCTATGGGACTGACTCTCTTTTGCAGCCAGCCTCAAGCGGCCAGTCGATGAATTGCAGTTTTAGTCACTTCCTTATTAGCCCTTGATAAACCCTTGTTTAGATCAAGACTCACCACCACATCCTGGTCCACTCGGTGGCGATTGGCTCTGACCTCCTCCAGCTGCATCTGTGCCTCCTCCAGAGCTCGAGACTTACTTTCCATTTCCTGTTTGAGCTCTTGTTTCTCCCGCTGGGCACGCTGGATATATTCCTCCTGCTCCTCACGGAGAGACATAAGGGCCTTCATCTTCTCCTCTTCCTCAGCCAGTAGCCTGTAACAGTGAGACAGTAAGCGATCAAGCACAATGCAGGTTAAAATAGCAATAGTGTGCTCAAATTAGGCATGTTTTATTAGCATAATAATTTGAGAAAAATGTTGTGCTTCACTGGATGGAAGAACTTCTGATGTGGCACAAATTTGCTTAATTAATTAATTTTACATTTGTCATGTAATTTCTTTGTCTAAAAAAAAAAATAAATAAAAAAAACCCATAAAACTTTATATTCAGTGTGGTCTCAGATTAAATGTGCACTCAGCTGTATGTTAATATTTAAATTGTTTCTGCTTACAAATGTAATTTTGCATGCATGTACTGTAGAATGAATAGATTTGTAACAGTAGTAGAGTCATATTGTATTTACTGACATAGAAACAGGTTTTATATCTATATATTATACATCATTATTATGCATGTATTAATTTCTCTGGACAAATATATTTATGTTAAAAGTCCATTATTCCTCTGGTAACTTCCGCTTCATTTATTCTAGCATAACCTCATGCAATTTTACATGGGAGAGCTTTTGAAACATTATATTTCCTCCCTGAATAGAATTAAAGTATTTAAGCACCTTGTTTTATGAGACACAACCCAACACGTTTAATAGAAAATGCAAAGAGGACACCAAACAGTCTGCAGATGTGCTACTGAAAAGCCCTGTTATAACATCAGTGTGTTTTTGTGCAATACTTAGCATGGGTGTGTTGCTCAACAGTGTTTGTGTGCTGCTGCTCACCGAGCCTGTGCGTAGCGGAAGGCCTCTTCGTCCTGCCTGGCTTTGATTTCCTGTTGTAACGCCTCCTCCAGCCGCTGCTGCATGGCCTCCAGTTCTTTGATTCGTTTTCTCTGTCTCTCAGCCTCGGCCTCCTTCAGCGCCATCTCAGCCTGCATGCTCGCCCGCGCCTGCACACAACAAAACACACAACAGATATACCTCACACTGACCAATCTTCAGCCGCCTATCAGAAATTCATTCAAAATCCTATTAAATTCCAGTTTAGTTACTGCATTTAAACTAAATTCATATTACGGTAGCAAACAGGATGCAAAATTGCAATTTGTAATTAAATGCAAGGAAGCAAATTTTTTTTAACTTATTTAAAAAGTTCTAAAAAAAAGGATAGATAGATGACCTCTTCAGCCTCTTTGAGCTGGATCTCCAGGGCCTGCTGCAGTTGTTCATGTTGCTGTCGTCTGCGGAGTTCGTCCTGCTCCAGCAGCGCCTGCGCCTGCCTCTGCGCCTCCTTCAGCAGCTCCAGCTCTGCCATCTTCCTCTCGCGCTCCTCCTGCAGGGCTCGCAAGCGCTGCAACTCCTGCTCCTTCGCCTCCCTCCTCTTCTCTCTCTGTTCCCGCTGCTCACGCCGTTTCTGCTTTAGATCCTTATGAAGTGAAGTTTTATCCTCCACTTGCAGCCGGATGGCTGTTTGGATTGCTGATGGAAAAAAAGGAATAATATAAATCCAATTTTCTTTTTTTTTTTTTGGTGTCAATGTATTCCAAGATGTTTTTTAGCCTTTTGCTCTTGTGTTGTGGGTGGTTTCTAGGTAACTGCTTTCAGGCCCAAATCGATTAAAAAAAAAGGCCATCTTCAAGTCTCTATGATAACTGGGGCTTAAGTTTATACGATTTTTTTCACCTGTGTTATTATCCACCAAGTGAAAATACTTAGGTAAGTTTCCCTGTGCAGTTTCATTTTAGAAAGTCTCACAAAACACCTAGTGAGTAAAAAAAAAGTCGACCTTCAAAATATCACAGGTTTCCACTAACAAAGCTGTTTCCAACCCTCAGTGACACATTATATAAAAAAAAAAAAAAAAAAAAAAATTGTTTAACGGTTACACAACAACAATGACCAATTTTAAATATAAAGAAAAGTGTCCTGATGAGCAAGGTGTCTCTTGAAGAAAGGGAAACTAGACGGGAAATAAACTCCCTACAATCTACAGAACACCTGACAAATGATCAAAATACCAAATCATAATGTATGCAGACCTGTAGTCCACTCCTGCCTCTGTTTGGTGTCAGATGCACTGAGTTCATAGGTCTTGCTGAGCGTCTTCAGACAGAACATACACCTCTTCCCATCCCTGTCAGGAAGAACCTTATATACAGAGCAGAGAAACATTTCACACATGGCTCTGTTGATCACAGAAGCAGATCTTCTCTTATGCTGTGTGTTAATGGACAGCCAATAACCAGCTAAAAATGCTAACAAGTTCCTGTGTCTCATGCATTCATGAGGTGGTACTGATATTAAGCCACTATAAAATAATACCAGCTTTTCTTCTAAAAACAACACATGCAAACCACAGACACTTGTACACTTGTTCCCTACCTCTACACAGCAGTTTCCATCGAGCTGAATGTTGCCTTTGCGGTCTTTGCGGTCCTCGCTAGTGAAGTAAATTAAAGTGCTGGGTTTCAGGGTGAACCAACGCTCAATCCAGTTTCTTCTCAACTGACCTTTCTTCCACAGATATCCCTGGTGTCAAGAAGCAAGGATTTTGGAAATAAATAAATCAGATAAACCCACAGACACATAACTGCATTAAGAGTATTTGCTGAAATTTGTTGCTATTTCAATGTGCGCATGTGTCACATTATAATGTTGTCATGTTTAACAGGATCTTTCTCATGCCATATGTGTGTTTAGGGTGTCTGAGTGTCATACTACTGATATTTTATAAGGATACTGAAACTTAATCACATTATTTACCTTTGTTTAGTGTGTCACGCCAACCTTATTTTTCTATGCCCAATTGTTACTCAATACCAGGCCAATAACAGCCAAAACTAACCCAATCATTTTCTGGAGAGTCAAAACCTCCTTTCAGGTGGTTCCTAATCTAAAATAACAACCCACGGGAACAGTATAAAAGTAGCCAAAGTATGGGGGAAAACCGTGGACTTGGCAACACTGCTTGGGGTAATGGTTTAAGAATCCACCATATACAAACTCATATGATTTAAAGGACACAGACACAATTATCAAATAAATAATAATGTAAATAGCTAATACCTCTTTCAACACATCACCAACTATTTCCCGGTACACCTCCTCTATGGCCATACTGATGGTTTCTTTGGCAATGCCCCTCGTTAGTTTCCCAGAATTCATCATCTCCAGAAAGGCCCATACAATGAAGCCATTCTGCTGAACAGAATCTTGGGAAATAAAGTCTTCCAGTTCAACACAGTTCAGCTCAACGCTCATAGCCATGCACAACTTCTTCAGTAAATATTCAACCTGTGAAAAAAAGCATTAATATTTATATATGAGATTGTGCGAAGATAACAGCAGCCATCTGATGCTGCTGCAGATCATTTAACAGCCAGCTTCAAAATACTGTTCAAACAGCACTCGTTTTTATGCTAATCATGCAACTACTATTACTATTTTATGAAACGCCAACATTTATGTTTGTACTCCATTTCTTTCTCCTCTTCTGTGAAACTGTAACAAGTTACATTTTACAAACAGTTGCAAAACAGGGCACAGGAAATCAACCAAGCTGCAAGACAAGAAACACCACAACGGTTGGGAAAACAGACAATTTCAGTAAAGACATATAAAAGAAAAGAGGAAAAAAACGACATTATTTTAACCGTGTACATGCAGTTGCCAAAAATTATATCTAAGAGTCTATAATATTGTAAACAACACTTTGTAAAGGCTTGACCGTAGTATCCAATTAGACAAATCAGTGACAGTGACATCTTTCCAGTGACAGCCACATCGTCGTCGTTTCCTAACAAAAGCAGATGACTGCTAGTTTGAAACACATATGAAAGCGTTTGTGCCATTCACAATGAAAAGCAGACAGGGTACTGAAGAACATGACTTTAGGCTACATGCAGATTTGGCACTATGATTATATCTGAAACTGAAAAACCTCCAGGGCTTTTGATGGTAACCAGTTTCGGTTGAAGAGGAAAAATAGAAATAAGCAAAAATCATACAGCCAATGGTGGTCCTGTGGTTAGCAGCAGGTTTACAGTGTATGATGTGATTTTTTTAGCATTCAAAGAGTCAGGAGAGAGATAAAGGTACAAAACATATTCTAGTTTTAATAGGAATAATATAAAGAACTGTGTGAATCTCAAAAAAATTTCAACTTTTAATCATCTTATCACATTTTAGTAGATGTGTGTGACGTCAGTTCTCCTCAGGATAACCACATGTGAAGTTCATCATAACGAGATGATGATGACAACCAAAAACTGTTGACATATTTTTGTCGTCTTCACTTTGAACAATGTATCTGTTGTTTATCATTTGAAACATAGCTAACTTACTTATCTTTAAGACAGATGGCACTTGGTTTAAAAATGTCCAAAAATCTAATAACGTATACATTTTTAAGTGTGGAATAATATTTGTAGCCACTTTCAGAATAATGCAGCATCTAGTAGTCATAGCAAAAGTGTGGACTGATGGGACTAAGGTTTAAAAAAAATTGATCTAAATGAGACAATGCATGAATCTCACCTCATCAGGGACCATGACCAGAGGATATCTGTCCTCCGAGAGAAATATGAACAGACACCAGAGCCGGAAGGCGTCTTTTCCAGGTAAAATGCACTTTCCCTCTGGTCGATAGTTCTTCTTGGCAGTAAGAGTCCAGCAGAGCTCGTCCACATTCTCTTTGACGAATGTGCCTTCCACCACCTTACAGAGAGGAGTCAAACACTCAACAAAATGATTTCCAGTTTGAGTTATACTGACCAGTAGATATGCATGCACAAAAAACACATGGCCTTACACAGGATGATATATAAAGCCTGTGTCTCCAAACAGAATACATACTGTAAGAGACTAAGAGAGGCTGTGTACCTTGTCCAGGATGTATTTGTTGAGGTAGGGCATGTATCCCTGACTGGACACTGGACCATCGTCATCATCTCTGAAGTGTTCCTCGAGAGCCGCTGGGTCGTGTGGGATACACAGAACTGTGTAAAGATTATGAGACAAGACCTGCAGAGCAATAGCACAAATCTTAAACAATATTATACGCCAAAACTCACATATACACAAAGTATTACATGAGAATTTATAATGCTACGTGTCTCCAAATCTGTTCAGATTAAGAAACAAACTCATCTAGATTTTGAGGGCGAGTAAATTAAATTTTCAAAAGATTTTCATTTTTTGCAGATCCATTTCTTTACGTTTTCCACCAATTCGCAGTTCAGGCCTGAAATTCGATTTTCAGATGCATTAATATTTCATGCATCATTACATCCTTGAAAGCAAGCAGGCCACAGTTAGAGGTCTGCTCTATTTATACACACTCATTCTCTGCTCACACGGAGGTTTGATTTAACCCACAACGACGGGATTAAATATATAAAAATATTTAAAATAACACCAGGCAAAATTTTGAAGCAAACCATTTGCTGATAGACTCACAACAGCAACAGCAACCGCAGGGTTACATTGCATTACTTCTCTAACTTTGCTCAGGAACTTCTCTAAATGATTCTTTAAAAAAGACAGCAGAAGTTGTGGACTAGACAGGAGTAGATCAAAACCATGATGTTTGAATGTACAAAGGGTGTGATCTCACTTCAAACATCCGGTGACCACCGTTCACAAAGCTTAAGATTCAAAGTTGAACAGTTTGAGCCCATTTACAGCTTCAGACCCAAAATGCCCAAGAGTAAGAGATGCTCCGTTACAGCTGGTCAGCTTGAGATATGGACTGGAAAAAACCTAATCATGGTACTGCAGTCTAATATATATGCTATAAGTTTAAGAGATAACCTTTATAAATGCAGAAAAAAATGAAAGAGAAAGAAAATAAGAATTCCCATTAAATTAATGTGACTATGAATGAACAGGTCTCTGTTCAGTCTTATAAATGGGCAATTGTAAAAGAAAACCTGTGACCCAGATATTCAGTAAGCTTTAGACCATGTGGCATAACACACAGGAAACACATCACAAGCAGTTAAACAAGTGCATGGCATCTTTTAAGCATAACACGGAGGAGGAGGAAGAAAAAAGAAGAAAAAAAAAAAACTTATGCATGAGTTGATTACTGATCATTCTTTCGGTCTTCAGATCAAGGAATATTTTAGAGCATGTTAAGACCTTGACATTTGAGAATCATACGGGACCCCAATTTTCAGCCTCCAACATCTGAAAGTTTTATCATAGTGCATAAATGGATTTGCAGCTCACCTTGAGTTGAGACTTGGACACCTTTCCACTCTTCTCCACATCTAGAGCGGTGAAAGCGTACCAAATGGACTTGAGCAGTTCTGAGCGCAAATCCATGACTGCAGCAATTTTACTCTCCGTTTTTTCTTTTTTCACTGCCTTCTCTTTCTCTCACCACCCACACCCACAGCAAAAGTGTGCATCCTCCGACAGGCAAATCACACCCCCTGCTGGGCCAAAACTCAATCAAAAAGCAATAAAGTTCATGTGTTTAGATTTGAAAACAAAACAGAAGGCATCAAAGCAAAAATGGGTATATAAAAGTACTTTCGGAGATCAATTAAGTGTTATCTCACACAGAAATTATTACTCTTGCTGGGGCCAAGTCATGATAAACTTTATAAACATTTTGGAACAAACTCAAGTGATCTGCAAGAGCCAAATCCCTTTTCTAAGTGCATATCTTCGTCTATTTATAAGCTATGAAAGAGGAAGCACCCATTTGGCTTTGTGAAGTAACTAATTCTTAAAAGAAAAAAAAAAGTTATCTAATATATAACACAATCCCCAAATGAAAGCCAACTTCCAAGACTCCTCTTAAATAAATAAACAAAAACTTTCTCTGTGAATATCACAAAACCAGTCAATATATTTGTCAAAAAACAAAACACTGTAATCCATAAATCAAATGAAGCTTACTGAAGACCATTAAAATGTCTTGCATTTTGACATTTTCATGACAGTTTAACATTACCACACATTTACAAATAAATAAATAAACAAACAAACAGATAAATAAATTAGTGATTTGTCAAATGATTAATCACATTCAAAATACATTTTTGTTTACAGAAAGTGTTTGTACTGTGTATATTTACTATGTATGTATAAATGCACATGCATGTATATATATATTTAAGAAAAATTTAATGTTTAGCTATTTAATATAAGTAATATGAATATACATATATACACGTGTAAATATTTTCAAAATATATACTTTATGTTTATATTTATTTATACACATAATAAATATACACAGTACACAAAAATATATTATGTAAACAAAAACTTTTATTTTGGATGCAATTAATCAGTTGACAGCATCTTTCTAGTATTTATTGTACTGGATTTCATCAATGAAGGTTTTCATTTAAAGCGTGTTTAATATAAATGTAAAAAAGATCTTCAGGAAATATGCTTAAATGTCATAAAAAAAAAAGAAAGAAAAAAGATAAAATAAAAAACAGTTGGGTGAAATATGATCCAGACACAAAGTTTCTTTGGATATTTGATGCAAAATCTTCTGCCTGTGCAAACATGTATAACAAAAGCTGGTTTTCAACCATGGTATGTGCAGATAGATAAATATTAAATTGTTATATCAAATAAACCACAAGACAGGATATATATTGCTATTCCAATTCTTCTGATAAAAAGGTGAGAAATCTGCAAGAATCACGACCCGTTCTTTAAGAACTGCACAACTAGGTTGTTTATTTTGTGATAACTGATACAGGATAAATGTTATACATTCTTTTTTCAAAACACTGATATTTCTGTCATTTTTCTGCTTTAATATGTAAAAATTACACCAAACAAAAGCAAGGATTTGGCGAGATCGATATGATACATGATCGGGATGTTTAACAAAATCGACTATAAATCATGAGCAGTGACTGACGGGTGACACTGGCGATCCTCCGTTCAGTTAAAAGAGACGATGAAAACAAAGAACACAAAACAGAACTAAAACAAGGACGTTACGGACATGCGCCAGAGAAACATAATTTTTCCAAGTCATCATTCATAGCCAAGAAAATGCACACAGAATAATCTTTCTGCTGTATATATATGCAATTGCTCGAGCTCTTGAGTCGACTTTACTGTACAAAAAGACATACAGATGTTGTAGACATACTTTAAACCTAATCTCTCAATACTTCAGTATAAACAAAACAAAACTCTGGTTTCAGGAGCTAAAAACTACAATGGACTTTCTTTAAAAAAAATAATAATAAAAAAAATTGACATTCGCATTTCTGAAACGTCTGGTAACTGCATCAATCATGATGGACTAGTGTCGAGATGTGATGCTTTTCAATGAAGCATTCCCTCCTTTGAGCAGCTGTCTGTCCTCAAACCACTCCTGTCTGCTCGCCGTGTTTCAGCCAAGCATGTTTAAGCTCGGCCATTTGTAAGAGTGAGCGAGAAAGAGACAAAGAGAGAAGAGAGAGAGAGAGACAGATCACCAAAATCCATCCCAAGGCTTGAGGTTGTTACGGTGAGGCGGGGGCCTTGCTGTTATAATGCACCTGGTACCTGTTGACATGTAAGCCTTTGACCTGCATGGAAACACAGGTGGTCTTGCAGGGGATCATGTCCTCGTCCTCTTCTCCCATGAGCCATTCCTGTACGCTGCGCTCGGCGCTGGAGGACACATGCTCGCTCATCCAGCCCCGGTGCCACTGCTCGAAGCGCTCGTGCTGGGTCTGTGCTACTCTGTGCTGGGACTAGAGGAAGAGATGGGACAATAATAAATACACTACTAGGGGTTTTTGCACCACGTGGTTCTAGGAACTAGCCAGCATGGTTTCACCCATGAGCTGTTTCCTGGCTGCATTCGCAGCGGCAGCAGAAACACTGAAGCGTCTTTATTTGT
Organism: Carassius carassius; assembly: GCF_963082965.1. Lineage (NCBI taxonomy): Eukaryota > Metazoa > Chordata > Actinopteri > Cypriniformes > Cyprinidae > Carassius > Carassius carassius. The sequence goes on along the minus strand of NC_081775.1, from coordinate 25,238,011 downwards.
GGCATTTACAAATGTCAACAATGGAGGATGCTGTGATCAGAGCTGTTTTTGTTGTGTGTTGTGGGATTCGTGCCAATGTAGATGTAAATGCACAATTTATGCAACTGAAAAAGCATTTAAAAAAAAAAAAGGTTAGATATCATCGAGGCTGAGAAAAGAACAACGCTGCAGACAACAGGTAGCTTAATGCCGTTATTGCCGTTTTCAATGTTGGTGGAGAAAATATTTTTACATGGCTTTTTAAAAATGCCGGGGTAGATGCATTAAATTGATCAAAAGTGAGAGTAAAGACATTTATAATGTAACAAAAGACCCCCATTTCAAATAAATGTTGTTTTTTTCTATTAAATAAAAAACACTGAAAAAGAATAATGTCAGTTTCCGCAAAACTATTAAGCAGTACAACCATTTTCAACATTTATAATAAGAAGAAATGTTTATTGGACATCAAATCGCCATATTAGAATGATTTCTGAAGGATCATGTGGCACTAAAGACTGGCATAATGGCTGCAAAAAAATTCATGAATAAATTATATTTAAAAATATATTAAAACAAAAAATGTCATATTTCAAAGTGTTTATTACACAGTGTTTATTAAATAAATGAAGCCTTACTGAGCATAAGAGAATTCTTTTGAAAATATTATAAAAGTCTTACTGAGCACAAACTTTTGAATAGAAGTGTACAGTCGTGGCCAGAAGTTTTGAGAATTACATAAATATTAGTTTTCAAAAAGTTTGCTGCTAAACTGCTTTTAGATCTTTGTTTCAGTTGTTTCTGTGATGTACTGAAATATAATTTCTTCTTTCATAATCACTTCTTGGAGTTTGTCAGAATTAGTGGGCTTTTGTTTGTCCACCCACCTCTTGAGGATTGACCACAAGTTCTCAATGGGATTAAGATCTGGGAATTTCCAGGCCATGGACCCAAAATTTCAACACTCTGGTCCCCGAGCCACTTAGTTCTCACTTTTGCCTTATGGCACGGCGCTCCATCGTGCTGGAAAATGCATTGTTCTTCACCAAACTGTTGTTGGATTGTTGGAAGAAGTTGCTGTTGGAGGTTGTTTTGGTACTATTCTTTATTCATGGCTGTGTTTTTGGGCAGAATTGTGAGTGAGCCCACTCCCTTGGATGAGAAGCAACCCCACACATGAATGGTGTCAGGATGCTTTACTGTTGGCATGACACAGGACTGATGGTAGCGCTCACCTTTTCTTCTCCGGACAAGCCTTTTTCCAGATGCCCCAAACAATCGGAAAGGGGCTTCATCGGAGAATATGACTTTGCCCCAGTCCTCAGCAGTCCATTCACTAAACTTTCTACAGAAGATCAATCTGTCCCTGATGTTTTTTTTGGAGAGAAGTGGCTTCTTTGCTGCCCTTCTTGACACCAGGCCATCTTCCAAAAGTCTTGGCCTCACTGTGCGTGCAGATGCGCTCACACCTGCCTGCTGCCATTCCTGAGCAAGCTCTGCACTGGTGGCACTCCGATCCCGCAGATGAATCCTCTTTAGGAGACGATCCTGGCGCTTGCTGGACTTTCTTGGACGCCCTGAAGCCTTCTTTACAAGAATTGAACCTCTTTCCTTGAAGTTCTTGATGATCCTATAAATTGTTGATTTAGGTGCAATCTTAGTAGCCACAATATCCTTGCCTGTGAAGCCATTTTTATGCAACACAATGATGGCTGCACGCGTTTCTTTGCAGGTCACCATGGTTAACAATGAAAGAACAATGATTTCAAGCATCACCCTCCTTTTAACATGTCAAGTCTGCCATTCTAACCCAATCAGCCTGACATAATGATCTCCTGCCTTGTGCTCGTCAACATTCTCACCTGAGTTAACAAGACGATTACTGAAATGATCTCAGCAGGTCCTTTAATGACAGCAATGAAATGCAGTGGAAAGGTTTTTTTGGGATTAAGTTAATTTTCATGGCAAAGAAGGACTATGCAATTCATCTGATCACTCTTCATAACATTCTGGAGTATATGCAAATTGCTATTATAAAAACTTAAGCAGCAACTTTTCCAATTTCCAATATTTATGTAATTCTCAAAACCTTTGGCCACGACTGTATATGGGAATTTGGTAAAATATGGGAAGCATTTCCATCTCTCTTTTAAAAGTTATTTGGTTAGCATCATTTATTATTTGAATTTAACAGTTCTACAATTATTTTTGAAAATCATTTTATAGAGACTGCACTCATTTAACTGACGTAATACTAGAACGAAAAATGTATATTTACTGTATGTATATTGTTGTATTTTAGGAACATACCCTCCGAGCCTTCACCAGCGCCCCTCGGCGGTACATGTAGTCTTCGGAGTTCATCACAAACACCATTTTGTGGGTGTTTAGTTTGAAACGGCAGTCCAGGTTCCCGGCTGTCTCCACACCCATCTTCCGATGCCACTCTCTCCAACAGCGCATGGCTTCCACCTGCTTGAGCTGCCAGCCACGGAAATGCCTCAGATTTCTAAAGATGAGGTGCAGAAAAAAAAAAAAAAAAGTAAATCTAGTTTCACCTTCATTCGACATTTATTACATTTGAACAAGTCATTTTTCATTTATATCACAAAAGCAGTGTACGACTTTATACTGAGACAACCAGTTTCAATTATACCTAATTTATTCCAGAAACAAGGTCAGATAATACGTGGGGTCTAAAAATAATGAGTGTTGCTGAGAGAAAGCAAGCAACATTGGGCTTGTAAACAATACAAAAACTAAAAAGTAGATTAAAAGTAGAATTCATGCACCTCTAAACAAATGAACAATTAAGCTTTTGGCTACAAAAGAGAAAGAACAGGCATTAACAGTTTTTACCTGGGCAGAAACACAGGCTTGAAGTAGTATCCTTCTGTCTGAGAGCATACAGATTCAGTTCCTATATACTGCTCCATATAATTTGACAGGCTCTGAAACAAGACATAACAATATTAATCCACTAGAAAACAAGATTACACTCCTGCCTCACCAAACCAGATTAACATATTAAATTTGACGCTTTTAAAATTTTCTAGGAAAAAAACAACCCATGTTTCAGAAATATTTTCTGTTGTAAAAATACAGAACTTTGTGTGGAGGCACCTGAACATCCAGCGGGTCATCGCCTTGGGCCTCCTCCGTGTCCAGCAACTCGATCGTTAAGGTCACCTGACCTTTGTTTTGAATGAACATGACCTGATGAGAAACATTCAAGAAATTACAAACTAAACGGGGTAATTGTGTAAAGCATGACAATTCATAGGATTAATGCAACTGAGGAGGTGAACACGACATCTGAATTTAGATCGCCACATAAATTTGTAATATATAGGGACAGCATTAGGTCAAGCACCTTGAAGCAGTTCTCCTCAGCCATGACTCTCTCAGCCTTCCACTGGTAGCTGGCCTCCCAAGCGGCACGGACACACTGGGACGAGAGATTGCCACCAGCGGCACCCCTCTTCCTCTCGGCCAGGTACAGCTCAGTGACTTGCAGACACACCTCATCACTGACCAAGTGCTGAAGCTGTTGGAGTCAATCAGAGAGAAGAGCATGTTAACACCAAAGCCAAAAACTAAAAGATTTCTTGTATGCGCAAGCGTACTTGCCAATATAACTCTTTCGGAAGTCTGAAAAACTAGCATTTAAAACATTTTACTTGCTTTTTTGAAATATAAAAAAAAACGGTAACATTCACAGCCTAAGAGGTCGATCACACAATGTGTTTTTTCCTTTTAACAAACTACTTTTCCATTGTTTTTCTATGTAGACGTGCGCTAGACGAACGTGTATAAGCGTAGTGCTCACATCTCTTGGACAGTCTCACATGAGCTCGCATTTTTAAGATACCACGTCAAGCTAAAAGAATTTCAACATTTACACGCAGTGAAGTCAGTGGTTCTATCAGAAGACCCTGGAGGCAGGCCAAGTGGTGCAAGGTTTTGTTTACAGAAGCAAGTTGGCATGGCAATTGTTTTATTTGACAGAAACATGGCGCGGTGGCATTCTGCACTGTGCTTTTTTAAAACCATTTTCGAGCTCTGTGTGTCATGTTTTTAGATGCAAAGACGTGCTACTTAAGGTTCCCTTCACAGTCAGCTCACGCTGGCCATTTAAGAGACAAACGGCAAAAAATGTAAAGTAATTTGGGAAACATAATGCTTATGATGTCATAATAGGGCTGAATGATGAATTAAAATAAAACCAAAATCATATTACAACTTGTATGCAATTTAATTAAATAAATCTGCATGCCTGTTTACATACAAATGACTATTTAATATCTATTCAATTAAGATAATGGGTGAATCAGAACTGAGGTCATTTACATAAAGTCTTCCGAGACTTCAAGAGAAAAACTTATTTGTAAAAGATCTGCGAGTTGAACAATTGTTGTAAAATTTATGACACCTTTAAAAGTATACAAATGGCCCAAGAATCTTAGCTCGGTGTAATGCAACTCTTCAACCCACCTGTCTTACGATGTTCTGAATGAGCTTGTCGACGGTAAATCCGATGTAAGCGTGGATGGTGAACATCTCTCTCAGGGTGTCCTCGTATTGCGTGGACTCCAGGTTTCCATCCAGAAGACTGCGTACCATGTCTAAGAACGCTGGGTAATATTCCTCTAACTCTACTTCACCTGATACAACAGACATTACTTGTAAAAATTTGTGCAAGCCTGTTAATTTAGTTCTAAATCCAGATTAGTAACTATCCCAAAGCAAATGTTGTGCACTTGCATCCAATGCAAAACTTGTGTAGGTGTAAGTATACATGTGCATCGTTCAGGAAATCTACTCACTTGGCTGTTTTAGACGCAGCTCCATAGCCAGGTCGTTTGCCTTTTCTCTGCGCCCCTCTCCCATGAGCAGCCGCTCCCGATTCTGCTCCGCCCTGTGTTCCAGTAACTGTCTCTCGGCCTGCCTGTAAACCCTTAGCAGCCGTGAGCACAGAGTCTGGTGCAGCCGCAAGAAGAAGTACCAGTTATTATTGACGAAGAACAGATTGTAGACTCCATCCAACTCCTTCTGGTGCTCAGCCTCTGGGTCCCGCAGATCCACAGCCTCACCTTCTGGATTCATACTGTGGGCGGCCGTAGAGGTGTCCATGCTCTCAGGGGAAGTGCATCGTCTTCGTCTGGAATCACCGTTCAGCTGTTGCTGGCCGCCTGTTGTTGAGACTCCACCTCCTGCGGCGGCGCCGTCCTCACCCTCGGTTTCCTCGTCCGTGAACTCCTCTGTCTCGCTAAGCTCTCCACGACGGGCGAAAAAGATGTCGGGGACAAAGTGCTGGATGATACGCTTGATGTGGTCCTTGTCGTCCTTGTGGATGGTGGGTTGTCGCTTGACATGGTAGATGATGAGGGAGGCAGCATCCTCCAGGATCTGTTTGTCTTCGTAAGTGAAGATCATGTGGGGTTCACTGGTCGAATTTGTGCCTGAACCATCACAACCTTGCTGGCCCACGCCGCCCTCTTCTGTGCTCTGCTCCTGCCGCTGTAGAGGGAAAAAAACAAAAGCACTAGTTATCTGCATGACATATGAAACTCTTGTAGCAAGCATCCTGAAATGAGATTTCACACAGTATACACTGTTTTTTTTTTTATTGAGAAGGAATGCAAATTAAAATGGTGACGGTGATGAAAATGTGACAAGTTCTTATTGTTTATAAATTAGTTTATTTCGACAATAAAGAAACAGATCTATGTGTTAATCCTAACTTAAACTGCTTTTACATGGACTGTACTTGTCTCAGTTCAACCCATCAAAAAGATTGTGTCATTTATTGTAAAAACGAACAAGTAATTACAAATGTTATTTTGGCAAATAAAACATATCTGGTCTATTGCAATCCCTAAGAAACATTCTCAAAGTTGTGGATGCTAATATGGATTGAAAATTGAAATTGAAAATTGAGAAAAAATAAATAAATAAAATGACCGTGAAAATTGAGAAAGAGAAAGAAGTGAGAAACCTCCACTGCGAATACATTTAGTCAAGTCTGTCATTAGCATCATAAACTCTACATAAACTGAAATTACCCCTATTGTTAAAATAAAGTAGTATATGAAATTACAATGCAAAATGGTTCAGAATAACGACCAGATTAGAATTAAGGAAAAAAGCTCTTTTCTAGATCTTGAGAATGAGTCATTAGACCTTCAGAAACAGAAGATCAGCTAAACTCACCTCGTCATAGATGCTCTCTATTTCATTGAGAAGACTCTTGGATCGAAGAGCCTTCATGTCGTTCTGTTTGAAGTTGACACCCTGGTGGTCCAGTGATTTCAGATACGCTTTCTCATATTGCTCTCTCCAGATTTTGTTGAAGCCCTGCTGAGCCTCCCTCCACTCCTCCTCTTTGGCTTTCAATCTATGGCAAGACAATCTTCAATTTATTCTTCAGTCAAAATGTCATTTCTGCTAGACTGAGGAACTCTTAAAACTTTAGAAACACAAATGACTGCAAAATAAGGTATAGTGTAAAAATGACATCCACTGTTTTCATTTTTTATTAACCATGCTAGCTTTATTAACTGTATACTGTCTTGTAGATCTCAATGATTTTCCCCCTTGTGAGCTAAGAGCAGCAATAAATGAGTTGATGACCTCTGAGCTATTCTATTACTTTTGCTGTCAAATATAACTGTAGAGATACCCTGATTGTCATTTAGGTGAGAGAAAAGAAAAATAATTTTTTTGTTAACCTTTTGAGTACGACAGGAACTGCAGTGGCTGGACTCCTCTTTAACCCCTCTATGATTTCTGGAGCCTTGTCACCGTAGATACGATAGATTGCACGACGCTGGATGACCTCAGAAGTTCCACCAAGACAGTCATCCAATCGGAAGCGCTCTTGATCCTCCGGCGAAAGGCGGGATAATTTCTTCTGCACGCTTTCCAAAACTCTTATCGTTGCCAAATTAGTCTCAAGCACAACATCCAGCTACAAAGCAAAAACGAAAATAAATCGATATCAATCTCAACTGAGTTTCAGTTGAAACCTAAATCTCCTGATATTTTTCAAAGAGATCATCTTACCTCAAACCTCTCATCCTCACAGCGATGAAGTTGCTCTTCATATGGTGTTTTCTTGGAACTCACAAAAGTGGAATCTTCTGACCAGGAAGGGAATGAGACCCAAATATCATTCAACACCTACAACAAAACAATGAGTTTAAACCATTTGTACATTAGCCTTAGCAATAGCTGGATGCACTTTTTAAAGATCTCTAATACACCAGCCACTTCAGATTTGGCATGAATATCTAGCTTATTTTCTACATACAAAATTACTGTTTACAAACAAGCATTTGGCGGCGACACCTCCGGGTTCTCCAGGCACCCTGGAAAAAGAGCTATTTATGATAAGTGCTTCCATTCAAATTCAGCTGAAAAAAAGATCAGTGTGGGGGCTGAAACACCCCATTTTCCAAATGATTCATAGAGATTTTGGCTTCTGCGGATTTGTACCATTATCTGTTGATCGGGACCAACCCAGGATGTGTATCATCAATTACGCCTCTCCTTTAAAGACCTAATGGCAACATTGCTGACATTTTTGTAACAATAGATTTTCATTTTTTATATATTATATTATTAGCATACTGTGGAAGTGAAATATGCATTAAAGCAGTAAAGAAAAAAAAAAGACACACGCAACACATTAATTATATATAGTCAACAATAAGTACAAATACTGAAGTAATATGTATACTATCAAATATATAGACAATTATATTTATATGGAATTATTAATTATATTAATAACAGTACAAACATTACTTCCATAAAATTTCACAATTTCAACTATTTCTGAAAATGCAGTACCTCTTTGCATATAGCAGTTCGGCCACTGCATTTGGGCTGCTGGTAGGTCTTGGGCAGGGCTCTGTAGCTGGAACCCAGTCGTTTACAGGAGGCATAATCCACTTCTCTGCCTCCACCCTCCATGTAGCGGTCAGAGAGGCCCGTGAGGGCATGAGCCAGTTCTTTATCACCCAAAAATGACTTAAACTGGGTGTACAGTTCTGGAAACTTCCTACAGAATGAGGCACCAGTGGCAAATGACTCATGACCGTCATGAAAGGGCTGCGAAATGCACCATATAAAAACAAACAGGAATAAATAAATATGCCCTATTTAAATCTTTCTTACCCCAAGAAAGGAGTCACAAGCTGCAGGAGTTCGGCCCCTGAAACCACTTCCTGATTGAACAGAGCTATACAGCGTAAGAAATTCTCATACACCTCCTGACTCTTGAGCAGACGGCGAACCTAAAAAAAATAAATGAAATTGTTCAATGGCTGTGACTGCGTAATAAATCCTATAGCAATGGCGGACTTACTACCACTTACGCTTCAAAGCAAATTTGTTTAAGAAACGCACCTTGTCGAAGAACGTGAATTCACGCAAAACTCCATGCTTTCCGACAGAGGCAAAAGATGGGTCCTTGGAGCAGGAATATTTCATTTTTTTCTGTGAATAAAAACAAATAAATTGTTTAAGCACAAGTAACCTGCATATAATGCAGATCTTTAGGACACAGGGGCATATGATATCCCTGCTTTGGCAGAGTTTTGTGAACTCTGACCTTTAGAAGGGGGGTCATGTGGGGCATTAACATGGGTCTAGGTCTCTTCTTGCTGTGTTTAATCATTTCCGCTTCCTCTGCTTTCTTCAGGCTGTCTTTGCCAGGCAAAGAACCTCCAGTAAACTGGAATCAAAGTTAGTCAAAAATTAAAATACTTACTCTACCTTTCAAAAGTCTGGGGGCAGTAAAATGTTTTAATGGTTTCGAAAGAATTGACTTAGGCACTCCAAGACTGCTGTTTTTTTTTTTACATTGTTTATTATTATTATTATTATTATTATTAATCAAAAAAATACAGTTTTCTATTTTAATATATTTAAAAATTTATTCCTGTGATGGCAAATCAGAATTTTCAGCAGCCATTGCCCCAGTCTTTATTGTCACAAGATCCTTCAGAAATCATTCTAATATGCTGATTTGGTGCTCAATAAACACTATTTTCTTATTATAAATGAGGAAACAGTTATGCTGTACATGTTTTACTGTCACTGTTGATTAATACAGTATGATACATACTTGCTTAAAATAATTTCTTACTGACCCCAAACTTTTGCATGACAGTGTGAACAACTGAAAATGTTTAAGAGAAAACCCTTTTGTGGCAAATGGATACAAGTGCAAGAAAATATTTTTTTCTTAAAGCAGACACAGGTCATTTTCTAACCAGAGATCTCTTTGCATCAGGCAAAAACTGGCCAAACTCTGCAAGCAGATCCTCTTGACCTTTGAAAAGGCTTGCCACTTTAGAGAAAACCTCATCTTCAGTCATTCCTCCAGTGCTACGCCCTCTGCTCTCCTTCACCTCCAGCTGCTCCTTCTACAGATGGACACAGGACGCACAAATCAATGAACATTGATAAGTTTACGGGATGGGTAGGAAAACAGTCCAATGGTCTATTTCCTTTAGTGCTAGTAGGTAGTAGCCTAGTTTCAGCCTCAGGCAGAACACCCACGGATGGCCCACAGTCCGTTCACTGACAGTCTGGTGCATACTGCATGAAAAAGGCAGCCATCTGCTAAAAATCACAAGCTCCAATCTGATTGGCTTGCTGAAACTCAAGACACCCACAAGCAGAAATGTATATTTAATGTCTGTGAAATGATGAGAACTTAATATTTTTACATTGACAGAAATTCAGATCACAAGGGCTACAGACATTTTTTGCTGACATAAATGAAAGATAATAACAAAAGGAAAGTTCTTGACCAGAATATGCTGCGTGGTGGACCAGACTTTATGTTGATAGTCAAAAGTCTTGCTCTGTGATATTGGTGGTAGGCAACCGGTTATTATCTGGGTTGGTAATACAAAAGGTTGCAGGTAGGGTCAAATCTCAAGAAGAAGAAAAAAAATTATAAAATTGTGATTTCACTATTGCTCTCACCTGGTATGTATGTAGAATTTCCAGAAAGGCTCGGTAGGTTTCTGGGTTGTCCAAAAATCGGTTTTTGATCTTATTGACGTAACTGATGGCACTATCAAACTCCACAGGACTGGGCTCTGATGTGGGAGGGGACACGGACGTGGTGGCCGGCTGTGATTGGCTCTCTCGGCTGGGCAGAGGAAGTGACAACCTGCTTGATTGTTCAGGAGGTCCAGATGATGAAGTGATGCTCTCCGGAGAGGTCACGGCTTCATTTGGAGCTGGTCCTGCTTCAGCCACTGCTGATGAAGAGGCACTAACCACAGAGCTGTCCGAGCTCCTTCCTGGTCCCGGAGAGACCTGAGAGAAAAGAAACCAAAGAACAGCCTTACATTAATACACCAGGAAAGCCAACATCCCCACATAGGTTTATTACAACAGGAGAGCAGGAATACATATTTTTTACGCAAAACATACACTACTGTTTAAATGTTTGGGGTCGGTAATATTTTATGAATGTTTTTGAAACCAACGCTCACCAAAGGTGCATTTATTTAATAGAGATGCAACAATATTTTATAACTGATTTAATATAGTGTTTTTTTTTAATGTTTTCTAATGCATAAGTCTCTTATGCTTAGCAAGGCTGCATTTATTCATTCAATATTATTATAATTTTAAATAACTGTTTACTATTTTAGTATAATTTTATCCTTTTATAGTTTCCAGCAGCCATTTCTCCAGTCTCACAGATTTCTTCAGAAATCATTCTAATATGCTGATTTGGTGCTCAAGAACATTTCTTACTATTATAAATTTTGAAAATGATTGTGCTTAATTATTGTAAACTCTGATACATTTTTTCCAGGATTCTTTGGTGAACAGAAAGTTCAAAAGACAGCATTTGTTTGAAACAGAAATTCACAGTAACATAACAGTCTAAAGTGGATGTTTGATACATTTTATTCACCCTTGCTGAATAAAAGTATTAGTTTCGTTAAAAAAAAATAGCTTATAAGCTGTCTTTTACATTTAAGAAAAAAAGATATAAAACACTCATAACTGGTATGCCTTGAAGTTATGAACAATTCATCAGCAAACTGAATTCATTGTAAAACTGTGTAAAGTTCCTTTGAATGGAAATACCCAGAATTGGTGTATAGAAATGTAATGAATTTATTATTATTATTTTCAAGTTATTACATATAACTATAACTAAAAATGTTGACCATGACAATCAAAACGACATGGAAGCAATAATAAAGCTCTTATAGATTTCATGAAATAACGGCCCATTTATTCTAAAACTCAAAGCTAATGTCATTTGGACTACTCTCTGACAGTCTATGTGGCATGATGTCACCAAAGTGTGAACTCAAAGGAAGTTAGCAAGGGGCCCATTTGGGACAGGGCCAAAGTCAACATGAAATCAATATAAACCCCATTTTCTCTCTCAATACACATTCCTGTCCTATTGTGCACAGTTCATCAGTGCACATTATTCCAAATACAAAAATATTTGTCTTTGCGGTCACTCATTAAAATGAAATTACTTGCTCCACCTTTTCTTTTGTCTTCTGCCAGAAAGTCCATGTGTGTTATTAAAAAGGCAAAAAAAAAAAGTATATATAATAATAATATATATAATAAATGGCAAACAGCTATTTAGGCATTGTTTTAGCAAACTTGCATTCTAGTATGCAAAACTTGCTTCACAATCTATTCAAGTACCGTAAGCTAAAAAATATCTACCCTAAATTGTATTTCTGCCAATATCTTGCTCCATTCAGAAAGGTCACACAAGTAAAATTAGTTGTGAACGTAGTACAATGATGACCTTTTCATGGTTGATGAACTGAAACAGTGAAAATGAAGAACAAAACATAGATGCAAACAAATAGTAAACTGAAGCACCTCAAGTCCTACCTGTGAGGACAACGGGGACTGAAGAAATGCCATTCCATTCTTGGGAATTTCGATCCGGTAACCAGGTGGTAGAAAGGCATTAAACCCCAGGACAAGGTCAGGATGCCCATGGAAGAGCTGAGAAACTCTGTTGATAACTCCTGGTGTGTCAATGCTGTGGATGGAGACACCAGAAATACAATCACTGAGTGCTTTTTGTGCATCGAAGACCATTTAAAGTGCACAGACACCTACATACCTTTGAGATTTGAACTCTTTCATGATATCCAGAAACTTATTGTATATTCCCGGATCATTTCCGAACCGTATTTTGACTTGGTCCAAGTAAGATAAGGCATCCTCCACCTGCAACAGATATAAATCTTGTTTACCCAAATTATGTTTCCAAACAGAATACAATATATATGTATACACAGTTACAAAAGTACTGTGGTGGTACCATGGTACAGTAAATTAATTGGATGATAATAACATGCATTTATGTCAGTTACTTTTTTGACAAGCACAAGGGAAGTACCTTGTAGCATAATACAAAAATACATTAATTTCACTTGCAGGGTATAAACTAAAGTACCATGGTATTACCTTATGATAGAAATAACTATACCATACTATACCACAGTACTACTTCTAGGGTACTCTGAAGAACACCATGGTACATGGCCAAAATACCATGGTGGTAATTTTTTAAAAGACTGGGACATCAAGTCCCTTTCTATTGTGGAGCCACATCAAATTGAATGACTTTGCATTTGCTTCTAGTATTAAAGTTACATGGTCTACATTCTTTGAATTATGCAAGAGAAACGAAAAAGCGCTGTGAAATCTAAACAACTACACACACACAAAACGCAAGTTATTCGATTTTTCTCTGTTTACAAGAACAAAACCCAACGAGAGAAAAAAACCGCACGCCTAAATAAACCTTAAAGATAAAAAGAACAGTTACAATGTCCTACCAACCACTTCGATGCAGAAAACTGACCCAAATCAAGCGGCCTGGGAGAAATAAAACAGCCGGTTTATATTCTCTTTGTGGTTTTATTAATATTCAGTGAGGAAAATAAAGGCTCACTGACTCTTTTAGCTTTGCTGCGTTAGCACTAGTGCTAGTCTCAACACACAACAACCGCGCTACGATTTCACAACCAAAACAAACAAAACGCGATTCAAACTGCTTTTTAACAGAGAAACGTTTCAGATGTGCTTCACATAACACACACTTTTCATTTCTTTCAATGGTCGGGTTAAAACAAAAATGGACACATTTATGACAAAATCAGCTGTTAGCGAAGCAACCCCCCTTATTTCACTTATCTACGTCAATTATATAAAACAACCCGGTTTAATCTTAAACAAACGAAGTGTGAAGTGTGGTTTTTGGCGAAGCCTCAATAAATATACACCGGTTTTTGTTTTAACAAAGAGCAGCGGTGAAAACACGTCCGCGTAAGGAGAAAACATTAGACTTTAATTCATCAGATCCAGTTCCATCACGTTTGACTGCTAAACTAGCATTGCTAGGAATCTGTGCGTTATGCGACAGCAAATCGACTTTTCCAGCTTGAAATGATGGAAGTTAACGTTAAATAAGTGCGTAAGATTTTCAAATCCATTTACACACACTCAGTGTGAATGCTTTGCTATGCTCCATATGCAAATGAACAGCACAGCACTTCCTAATACACAATGCGGTCTAAGAGAGAAGGAAACACATGCACTTGCTGCAATGCTTCTTACCTTTAGTTTCTGAAAGTGCTGCTGCTGGACTTGCTTCTGAACCACATAGGCCTTGTCTTGGATCTGGTTGATTTGCTTCGCAGTGCTGCTGCGAGCCTGAATTTTTGCCATGGTGCGTTTCTTTCCCCACCACCAGGCACCGAAGCCACGATGATTTACCGTCCCTCCGTGTTTGCAGGTTGTTATGGCGTAAAAAATCAGTTCGTTTTGGGGGGCCACCCAGCTCTCTTCCCCCCCGACAAGTCCGGTGTACTTTACCGACGGCCACCCAGTTAACGTACTCCAGTATTGACTTCCAGCTCAAGCCCTGCAAGTGTGTTCAGACCTCTCAATCCCTACTAAAACTACACCGTCAAGGGCTCAGATCAATAACGAGCCTTCATCGATACCCGCGAAGAGAACCAGAAACAACGCATGTAATTTTTTTCCAATGGTCGAATTTTTTAAACAAATGATGTATGTCTCTTTAAATTCGGCGGCAGCTGTGCGCTCGATCCTAGCGTCCGGAAACGGAGGGAGTTGTGGAGAATTGAAAAGCGCATGCGCACAAACCGAAAGAAGGCGGAGTGTACCAAAGTGTACGGGATCTCAGCGGCCGCGGGCATGAATGGGATTCTGCACACGTTTTTGTTCATTGGGAGAATGTTGTAGAAAAGTTGTTTTGCATTGATTTAAAACGTTTTATGACGCATTAATTGCTTTGACCATTAATTCTGATAAAATGTATTATATAGACTACATGTACCATTACATATTATTTATTTGTATGTATCAGAGGTTCGTTTTTTAATGTAAAAGTTCACCACACTCTCTAAACGAGAGATTGCACAACAAGTGTCACGTTTACTCTTGCTTTAGTTATACATTAAAAAAAAAATCACATTTGATTTATCATTTAATTAGTTACAGGAGTCAGTCTCTTGTTTTTAAAAAGTAAAATAAAAAGGCTGACACAAAATGAAGGTTTTAAAAATAAGCGTGGTTTATAAAACCCAAATATGACAGGATCACCAAAGTGTATACAGAAACACAAATGAGATCATCAGTGGAACCATCATAGGAATACACTCAACATTTACAAACTACTCTGTAAAAGGGGGACATTTTCTCTCTTTTTATATCTCTATTTAATCACAGAACCACAAGTTTTTTCTCTATGTCTATACTTACTCAAAAGTACAACCATCTATCAACTACAAACAGCATCACAGTCAAGTATTTAAGAAGGGATACAACATCAAGATAGGAGTTAGAAAAGATGCAGAGATATCAAGCACTTAACATCATGGGTTTAGCAAGTAATCAAGTCGACATAGTTCCCCCCCCCCCCATGAAGAAATGATGTCAGGGCTTGTGTAATTTTCCAGTTCTGTATTTGAAATAGTAAAAAAAGTACAAAATAAAAACCCTACATTTTGAAGGTTCGTCTCATAACAGAACCCCTAGATAGGGTGCTAAATGAGAATGTTAACATGTCCCAATGGTCTCCCAATGCTCCCCAGCCAGATCAGTTCACGATATTGACCTAAAACCACCGTCACCCAACAAGTCCTGTCAAATAAGCACAAACCCTGTGGATGAAAGTGTTATGAGTAGAAATATACACCTACTGTGGATAAAACCGATAACATTCCGTATTCACAAAAGCGTCTTAAGTTACACTATTTCGACAGAATTCACATATGTAAGACTGTGGGACTGTGACTAATCAAAAATTCCCTTCATCTACCATAATACTGCTCATTTAAAGCAAGTCTCCAACTTGTACATAAATAATTAGTACAATAAATGAACAGACATTCTTTTAAACATTTAAAATATTAAAAATTTAACTATTTACAGTGCAAAACAAAAGCAGCATGCAGGCAAGACAATTGGCAATGCATTACAAAAAGCACTGGATGGGGCAAATTTGTGCTCAGCATCCACATACGGTGATATTGGTTCAGAAAGTGTCTCATTTCTACATTTTTTTGTGTGCCCCTTGATAGTCTACTCAATAAAGGATTCAGTCAGTTCTGAGAGTCAAGAACTAAAGACAGCAAAGACACAGTATGCCAAAAGATCATTTTTAGAACAACAAGATCTACATTTCATTAATATTAAAGGACAAGGACCGCACGTTAACACAGTAACACCACATTTTCAATGAGGATAGCACTCTATAATCTTTTGCAACCACAAATCACATGTAGTTTTTCCTTTCTTCTGTTAGATTTGTAATCCAAACTATGAACATTTAAATTTAGCCTTAAATGTGTAAAAAAATAAATAAAAAAAACCTTAGTCAACAAAAATTTTACAAACACAACACCTGCTATCTGTACATTGTTTTTCGTTAGCATTAACACTATTATTTTAAAAAGCAAATAAGAAGAGAGATTGTGAAGACAAAGCCATCTTTTCATTTGATTTTAGTTACAGCTGAAAGATTGTGCTTGCAAAAATACAAGGACGCATGCTGCTGAAAGAGTATCAAAATAAAGTAAAAGCTGAAAAAATTAAGCAAAACATACATATCAGCTAAAACAGCCCTGGTGTTTTCTTTTCTATTTTGATGAAAACAATGGATATTAATCATAATAAAGGTCATTGTAAGTGTAAAATGACAGTCTTCACTCTCTGCTGTCGAAGCATGATTATAAAGAGGCAAAAAACATACGCTTTTTATCCTAAATATGCTGTTTGAAATTCAGAAACTACGTATGAAAATGTATGAAAGACAAGGTAGTTATACCTGTCTCGCAAAAATGCACATTATAAATGTGCATTATAGATCCCATACAATCATATTGTTTCATTGAAATGTAAAACTAATTCTAAAGATATTGCCACATTCATCAAGCATACAAATAATCAAACTGTGATCATATTTAAGATGTTGGTGAGGAAAAAGCTGGAACTACTTTTTGATGCACAACATTTCATATAGATTAACACAATACAAAACCGATATCCCAACCATAATAATTATAATCGACTGGCAGTCTTTGCATTTCCTCTTTGGCTTGCAGTGGTAAAGGCAATTCTTAATAAGTGATACAAAAAGCCATATAGGAAACACATTAGTTCAATAAAAATGTATCCACTTCCATTCAGTTTGCAGTTGGGTGACAATTATTCCTGAATCTTTTCCATTTAGTGCATCATTACATTTGAAATATTTTTTTTTACCCAAATAGTATTTCAAATGTTAACCAGCAATGTCAGGTTTACTTACAGTAGTTTCACTGGTCAAAGTATCAATGAAAATAACAATTCTATACATCAGCAGGAGGACAGCAGAATATAAACTTTTAGTTTAACATCAGCCATCGTTCCCCAAAAGAACACACACACACACACACACTCCATTTTCTCAAACACAAACCATAAATGGCAAAAATATGACAGCTTTGATATCAAAGCAATGCATGATAAAAAAAAATTGCATATTAAGTATGATGAAACAATAACTCTCTAAGCATTATACATATGTTCTTCATGGTTTAGAAATATGAAGCATTTCCAAAAAGTGCCACCAGGGCCGTACTCTGATGTCATGACAACTAATAAACTAATAAAATGAGAGAAAAAAACTACTAAAAGAATATAACAAACATCAGCTACTGAGCTGTTATTATTTGTAAATGCGCTGCAGTTATAGTGTGCGACTTGAGTCCGTGCAGTGTACGATATATTATTCTTTCATATCATAACTCTCCTCCCTGTAGTTCCTAGTTATTATTTTAAGTTTGTAAACAGTCATATGCAGTAATATAGATTCAAAAACCTAAACAAATGTACAAAAAAAAGTATCAATATAGAAGAACAAAATGACAAAGTCTAATAAAAAAAGTACCTTAAGGAAAATTCCACACTTGGCTTTTCCGTGTGTGTGTATATCTTGTTGTATGTGTGTGTTAGTGTTTGTGCGATGTCACTGTTGTGTCCTGATATGTCTCTTGGCTGTTTTTGTGCTTAACACTGTCCACTACTCTGTCTATGTATGGTTTGGTGAGTGCTGAAAAGAGAGAGTGTGTAGATATTTATGTATCTGTGTGTGTTTGTGGTCAGGTGTGTTGAGGCAGCTCTGTGAGGAACCAACAGAAAGCAGAGACAGGTGGTGTGACAGCGAGATCTGGGTTCAGCTGAAAGCCTCATCATCCGTATCCTCAATGAGCACCTTAGTATCTTTCTTAGACCTGTCAGAAAAACATACATATGTATTAATATGCCACTTACCGACTTCAGATGTTTGAAGATTTTGGTTTTGCCAAAACATCATATCAAAAAAATATCGTTCTTTTGAACTTTCAGGAAAAAAAGGGTTAATGGTCATGGCTTCCACAACTGTTTTTGATAAAAATAAGAAATGTTTCTTCAGCACAAATCAACATATTAGAAAAATATAGTAGCTATTATAAAATAGATCCATTTTTTACACCATAACATTTTTTTAAGTGTGTGTGTGTGTGTAACAAAATGCATTTAAATAGGTTTAATTTGGTGATGTTAAATATTAAAACTTGAATAAAATCAATTAGTTTTAAATTGTTACCTTTTTTTTGTTAATTGTATTATTGATGTTAAATAATATTTATTTTTAACTTAAATACTTTTTTTCTTTCAGTGTATTGGATTATTGGTAGAGTTCAATAATATTTTTTTTTAACTTGAATAAAATCAATTCGTTTTTTATTTTGAACATTGAATTGGATTACATGTTTATTAATGAGTTGTTTATGAAAGTTTTTGAAGTCTTATCAGTAATTTTTTTGAATAT
The DNA here is from genome assembly GCF_963082965.1 of Carassius carassius. Lineage (NCBI taxonomy): Eukaryota > Metazoa > Chordata > Actinopteri > Cypriniformes > Cyprinidae > Carassius > Carassius carassius. The sequence goes on along the minus strand of NC_081775.1, from coordinate 25,219,620 downwards.
GAATTGTATACAGGTTGTATACAGGTTATACTTATAACTCTGTTTAATATGTATGATACATACAATATAAAAATATAAATATAAAATAAAATCCAATATACAAATCTCTTACTGTGAGGATAGCAGGGGTCGTCGTAAGGACAGGCTGTAGCTCCGTTTCCAGCTCTTTTTGCCCTGTCTGTTCCGGACTCCATCGTCCTGGTCCATCATCTGCTCCAGCAGCGTCTGGTCATCAGCGTTTAGAGGAGCCACTGAGATGTCCCGCACCGCTCGGAACTCACCGCAGTTATTCAAGTGCTCATTCTCAAGACGGAAGAAGTTCCACACGAAACGTCTACAGGGAGAAAAAAATTCTAAGGATTAAAAGAGAGTTTCCAAAAATGGGCTTTGTGAGGGAACTGGAGGGGGTTTGTGAATCCATGAAAAACGAATAATTACTAAAATCAGAAAAATGTAAAATAAAATAAACATTTCTTTACCGCATGTCATGTGACCATTAGCCAACAACAGAAAACAACGAATGTGGATGTGTTGTTAAATTACTGAAATTCTGAGGGGTTACTTTTTTAGCTCTAAGGGACTCTGTTTCACACAATCATCTCACCTAAACACTTCCAGAGGAGCTAAAATAGTGACCACGATGTCCTCGATGGAAGGAATGGCAGTCATCGAAGTCAGAGAGATCTGCAGTGTCCAGGCGAAGCGCAGGATCACATCTTCAATAATGGCACAGTAGTAGTAGGCCTAAAAGGAAGAGGAAGTGACATCATGACAACTGGTAGTGACAGATAAATATCCCTGCTGAAAATGAAAACATCTTAAACCGACCTAAGCTGGTCTGCTGGGCTCCAACTGGTTTTGGGCGCCAACTAAACCAGCTTAAAGGGATACTCCACCCCAAAATGAACATTTTGTCATTAATCACTTACCCCCATGTCATTCCAAACCCCTAAGCTTCGTTTGTCTTCGGAACACAATTTTAGATATTTTGAATGAAAACTGGGAGGCTTGTGACTGTCCCATTGACTGCCAAGTAAATTACGCTGTTAAGGTCCAGAAAAGTATGAAAGACATCGTCAGAATAGTCCATCTGCCATCAGTGGTTCAACCGTAACGTTATGAAGTGACGAGAATACTTTTTGTACATGAAGAACAAAAATAATGACTTTATTCAACAATTCCTTTGTCAGCAGTGTCCTCTATGTCTCTCCACATCACTCAAACTGCCTAAGCTCTTCTGTGTCAGTCGTGCCACAAGGATGCGCTGTTTCTATGTGTATTTATGCTTTGATTTGAAAAAAAAAAAACACAGAGACTGTTGACAAAGGAATTGTTGAATAAAGTCATTATTATTGCTTTTCTTCATGTAAAAAAAGTATTCTCGTCACTTCATAACATTACGGTTGAACCACTGATGGCAGATGGACTCTTCTGACGATGTCTTTCATACTTTTCTGGACTTTGACAGTGTCATTAACTTGGCAGTCAATGGGACAGTCACAACGAGCCTCCCAGTTTTCATCCAAAATATCTTAAACTGTGTTCCAAAGACAAACAAAGCTTTTACAGATTTGGAATGACACGGGGGTAAGTGATTAATGACAAAATTTTTATTTTGGGGTGGAGTATGCCTTTAAGGGCAGCAAACCAACTGTTAAGGATTATTTTGCTTTGCTCCTCGGAAGGTTTGAACCTACTTTGTGCTCACCAGAGCAGATTTTTGACCATTACGGAACGCATTTTACAATATGTATTCCATATGGTGCATTAAGATTGTATTATTATTTTCTGCCATATCTTACTTTATGTGGGTAAACAATCTCCTCTCTCAGGAAGGTATTCTCGCCTGCATTGCGGTCAAAAAGACCCCAGTCCATCTTCAGATCCCAGATTAGTGTGTAGAGTGAACTGACGACTGAAGACAGGATCAGCATGTAGAAAAACACCTCAGCATCATTGTGTTTCTGATCTGAAACGGAGGAAGTGAATTTTACATCACCACTATGTCCACTAGAGGGAGACGGTTTACCATCCATCTACACTTCAAACATAAGTTGGATTCCAGATATTACATATTTTGTTTTTGTTTGAGACCAGTGTTCGCAGTACTAATGCCATTGTGTCTATGGTTTTTCTTCCAGGACATTGAAAGATCATTCAATGTCAAATGACCTTGTAATATAATAAAGGTGTTTATATTTATTAAAACAATGATACAATGACTAAAATGCTTTGCCACCTTTAATTAAAGTTACTAGAACAATAAAACTATTTTGATACAGAATAAAATCTAATTAGCCTGTACTATTTTTACCTTCTGCTGCATATGCATATAATAATGCAGTTTCTTGCAAACTGAAATAAGCATATTAGAATGATTTCTAAAGGATCATGTGACACTGAAGACTAAAAATGAATGAATGCTAAAAATGAATGCTAAAAATCCAGCTTTGCCATGAAAATATATTGTGGTGACAGTATATTTTGGATCATATAAATGAAACCTTGGTGAGCATAAAAGACTTTCTTTCAAAAACATCAACAAATCTTATGAACCTTCTGAACAACTAAGTGTATCCAGCCATTTTTACATTACTCTTTCACAAAATTAATACATCACATATAAATCTTACTATCCTAACTCCTTACTCTTATTTATAACAAGTATATAACTACATGTAATTTGATCAGCAGTTATTTCTGCTGCAACTAAGACCAATAATACATCCCTTAAACATAAATAACCCAGAAGTAGCTGCATATAATCTGTGGAAAGGCAGAGGATAAAAGCTGTATGGGAAATGAAATTAGCAGCTAGTATTGATGATGAGGCATGGGAGAACATATGGAACCATGCCAGAAGATATCCATTTTGCACAAGGGCAATCCAATACAAAAACAGAGTAGGCCGAGCTGAAATATAAGAGTAAGAGGCATCCTGCAGTACAATATTAGAGTATCAGCTTAAGTTAATAGGGGGCGAGACATTTATAAGATAGTGGAAAAGTGCAGGTCTCAGGTGAGTGAATGGTTAAATCTCTTTAGGCCTCAGACAGCAGATGGGGCTGAATCTGGAATAGGCCCATCAGTCTTAATAAAGCCTTTCACACGCTGCCATCCAGGCACCAGGAAACCAGCGGAGGACATTCTTCGCCAGAACACATAATAGCCCTGTTCATCCTATTTCAGCCTGATCTATGAGTGCCCATGTTGAATATGGTGTCCTGAGATTACCCGAAAATCCAGATGTTCACCCCATGAGACCCTTTAAGAGTGCAATGCTAGTCTAATCTCTTCACACAGGCCAGAGGCAATCTGGGGAAGTTTGGGCTGATTTTCAGTCTATTGTTTCACACTTTACAATGCAAGATATTTCTCTATTTAATACACATGACAGATCATTATTATTGCACTTTGACAAAAATTTTTGTTCAACCTTACCTAAATTAAATCACCTACAAAAACTAAGGCATTTACCTTTAAAAGTCTTAAGGTACAGGGGCAAAAATAGCTAAAGTAATTCAGAGGCCAGAAAGATTTTTAGGGTGCTTGTAACCTTCACTAATATTTTTTGACAAATAAAATACTATGAAAGTAAATTCTGCTGATTATCTATACCATTCTAATGTTTGGAGTCATTAGTATATATATATATATATATGTATAGTACAGACCAAAAGTTTGGAAACATTACTATTTTTTATGTTTTTGAAAGAAGTTTCTTCTGCTCATCAAGCCTGCATTTATTTGATCAAAAATGTAATATTGTGATATATTATTACAATTTGAAATAATTGTTTTTAAATTTATTATACTTTAAATTATCATTTATTTCTGTGATGCAAAGCTGAATTTTTAGGATCATTATCACACGAACCTTTAGAAATCATTCTAATATGATGATTCATTATCAAAGTTGGAAACAGTTCTGCTGCTTAATATTTTTTCAGAACGTGATACTTTTTTAGGATACTTTGATAAATATATATATATATATAAAAAAAGAAGCTATGTTTTTAAAATATAAATATTTTGTAATAACAATATACACTACTGGTCAGTAATTAGGGGTCAGTAATTTTTTTCTTTCTTTTTTTTTAAATAAAATCAAAACTTTTATTCAGCAAGGATGTGTTAAATTGATAAAAAGTGATAGTAAAGAAAATATATTATTAGAATATATATTATTAGAATTATTTTTTATTTTGAATAAATGCAGTTCTTTTTAACCTTTTATTCATCAAATATATTAGACAGCAGAACTGTTTCCAACACTCATAATAAATCAGAATATTAGAATGATTTCTAAATGATCATGTGATAGACTGGATGTTACATATGACACTGAAGGCTGGAGTAATGATGCTGAAAATTCAGCTTTGCATCACAGGAATAAATTATTTTTTTTAAAGTAAATTCAAATAGAAAACTACTATTTTAAGTTGTAATAATATTTCACAATATTACTGTTTTTTCTGTATTTTTGATCAAATAAATGCAGGCTTGATGAGCAGAAGAAACTTCTTTCAAAAACATTAAAATAGTAATGTTTCCAAACTTTTGGTCTGTACTGTGTGTGTATATCTATCTATCTATCTATCTATCTATCTATCTATCTATCTATCTATCTATCTATATATATATCTATCTATATATATATATATATATATATATATATATATATATATATTTATCTATATCTATATATATATATATATATATATATATATATATATATATATATATCTATATCTATATCTATATATATATATATATATACACACACACACACACACACACACACACACACACACACACACACACACACTCATTCATTCATTCAGCAAACCTCTATTTTATATAATTGCTGTTTTGTTTCTGAAAAAAAAGTATGGTGGTCCCAACAAAAATATTAAGCGGCACAACAGTTAATTTGAATATTAAAAAAGTAAGGTTAAAAGTTAAAGTTTAAACTGCAGTGTTTCACATGGTGTTTACTATATTTATTAGATTTTTACTGTATTTCTGATCAGATAAATGCAGCCATTGTGAGCATAAAAGACTCATACCAACCCCTAATTTTTGAACAGTAATGTTCACGAAAGTATTTGGCCCATTATATTTCTTCTTTCATAAGAGAATTGGATATATATCAAATGGATATGCAAATTATGGCCAAATTGAGCTTAGCAGCATTCACCAATAACTGCAAATTAGGCCAATAAACAGAAGTGTTAGTTCCTTATTGTATCAAGTCGTGGCCTAATGGTTAGAGAGTCGGACTCCCAATCGAAAGGTTGTGAGTTCAAGTCCCGGGCTGGCAGGAATTGTGGGTGGGGGGAGTGCATGTACAGTTCTATCTCCACCTTCAATACCACGACTTAGGTGCCCTTGAGCAAGGCATCGAACCCCCAACTGCTCCCTGGGCGCCGCAGCATAAATGGCTGCCCACTGCTCTGGATGTCTGCTCACAGTGTGTGTGTTCACTGCTCTGTGTGTGCACTTCGGATGGGTTAAATGCAGAGCACAAATTCCGAGTATGGGTCACCATACTTGGCTGAATGTCACTTTCACTTCACTTCAATTCCAGACTCCTTGTCAACTGATAATACACATTTATGTTTTCAGTGAATATTCTACTAAATATTTGATCTCATGTGTCATTATTATATGTAAACAGGCCATCTGCCACCCTACTCTTTAGATATCAGCATTAGCCATTAAAAAACCCATATCAGTCGACCATTACTGGTCACACTGAACTTTGGGTTTATCTCATAAATACAAAGGCAGATTTATGTAAACATGAACCACGGTGACCCAAACCCATTTCCCAGAGGACCACAAATCCCTCTCAACATCCCTCTGAGTGCTCGGACGCACAAGAAATTGTTTTCATCCTTTCAACACTGACATCTTTTAAGTGTCTTTGGTAACAGAGTACAGAATGGGGAATAGAATGTGTCAGTCTCTGCACCTGACCACGTGATGGCTACATGACAAAAGAAATACAAAAAACAAATGAATAGAATAAAAAGAGCATAATGTAATTTATAAAAAAAATTTTCCAAACCAATACTGTCCATGCATGTTAATCTGTCCTAAACTGTAATATTTATGCACATGCTGGGGGTTAACATTACAACACTGAAGTTAAAAATCAAGCTGTGATATGTGACTACATAGTCAATCATTCCTGCATTATCAATCTTGACCACATGTATTCATGGGTATATGTGGTCCACAGGAAACAGTGTAAACCTGTCTAATGAAGCCACCAGAGAAGGTAAACACCTGTCCATGTACACATCTCTATAGCTCTCCTCTAAAATGCTTGTTTTGATCAAAGATCCAGGTCTGATATAGGAGTGAGAGAGAAAAAAATCCAATCATAGTTTAGTGCTTCAGAGCTTCATCATTATTCTAGCAATACACTCACACTGTTCTGTCTCGCCACAGGCAGGCAATTACAGCTCAACCTCCTCTGGATAGGCAATTTTTCTTCATTTCCTCTTTTCTTTTTCACTATCTCGCTTCATATTTTCTCTCCCCTTTAATCGTTTGTTAGTGTTCACATAGCATCTTTGTTTGCATTTTGCTCTGTCTTGTTGGATGTCACCGAGTTCTTGAGCTGAGCTTAAGCTCAGATCGGCATTTCTTATTAAAGTTTAAATAAAATCTTTGAGGATATTGACTCTCTACCATTTCTGCAATCAGTTCTACAATGAAACAGAGCACTAAACATGAAAGCAGGTGTAATGGGGTTACCGATGGATAAGAACCACTTACCAATGCAAAACTTGTATTCATAATTCCAGGATGCAGGGTGAGTAACACATTAAACTTCAATAATTAAAGTTAAGGCTTTCAAATCAATTTGGGACTTTACCTACAACCTTTAGGTTTCAAATCTAGATTTTTTTCATTAAGCCACTCTCCACATGGGGAAACAGTAATGCTATTCATTTCTACCACTATTCTCAATCCCACACATCTGTTTGGCTCATGACTACAGTATGTTAATTTAAACATTACTTTTGCTCAAACATGTTGCATTCCTTTGGGATTTGCTTACATGAAAATTAAAATAAATTGAATCCAAAGACTCATTTATCCGGGCAGCTTACTAGAGCGAACATCAGTTTCAATCAGGGCACGAATGATGGAGGTGATTTCTGATGAATTCATATATTAAACAGGCTCTCTGCCAGGAACGTCTCGAGCGGATCCTAATGAATGCATCAAATGCGTGGCAAGGTTAGATGCGGCCTCTTTTAGTCATATGAGGCAGATGCTCTGGGCTGAGGTCCAGACTTCATCTATATCACTGATAACAGAGATGTTTCTAATACACACTGAAGTCTAGAGCAAAATGCACCCATGCTTGATATTTAAACTGACATTTAAGGGAAAAAACTGGAATGACCATGTGTGGATATAAATAATAAAATGTTTGAAACAGCTTAGCCAAGTGCTTTGAGATCGATTTTGTCTGAAATTGTCTTTCTGAAGAGATACTGAAAGGCATGGAGGCTGACTGTTTGATAAGAGAGCGAGACAGACAGAGAAAGACATGTTTGAGCAGCAGATGGATTTCAGTGGCAGAATATTCAGACGGTAATTGTAGTGACGTGGGATATGTCTGGAATCTTAATGGCAAACTCTTTAAGAGTTCATATGAACCAAACGCAGGATAATTACTGTGACTGAATGCATTATGTTTTGCACTGTTTTGGTGGAGTGAGTCTCAGGTCATGTTCCCTCATAATGTTTATTTATTTGTTTGTTTGCTTATGTTATTTTTGTGCTATTATTCACACATACATGTTGGTTGATAACATAACTGCAATAAAGTAACAGCCTAGTTAACAATTCTATGTAATGTGTACATAGGATATATAATATATTTTATATTATTTAGGCACTTAGGCTATAGTTTGATAGAATGTTCTAATTCAACATGCCATGGGAAAGTCAATGTAACTTAACATGTTCTTATATTGATAGTTTATTTCTTTCTCCCTAACAGTTCGTCAGGCTCTTAATGATTTAATCTATGCCATCTCTTGGAATATGTGAAGGCCATCATTAGAACCCTTGCACTTGCTCTTATGAAAATGTACCATAGTTCTTAACTGTAGCATGATATAAGGCTAGCCTATTGATCATTACCAGGCCAATAATGACTTTTTTTATTAATCTATAGCAATTCTTATGAAAAACAACAGCCTGCATATTTAGAAACAATAGGGAATATATATTCCCATAACAGATGATCTATTATAAAATCTACAAGTTTAAAAACCAAAACCAAATTGATCATAATAAATAAGCCTACAATAAAACGTGATAAATTCTAGTAAAGGTGGCCATGAGTGGTTTAAAAATTGTTAGTGCTTGTGCAAGATTATGTTTTGTCATCTTTTTAGTAAGATATTGTTCGACTTTTGCCATAGCATTTTTAAGTGGCAATTTCTCAATAAATTCAAATAGTACACACATTTTACCATCAGCTCCGTGATAGGAATGGCTCATGCACAATTAAAAGAACTGCACTTCACTCATATTGTGCTGAAAACTGCTCCTTACGGTTTATACATGAAGTTAGCACTAATAAAACTACTGAAGGCACATTTTAAATAATTAATTAATAGCTTGATCCTATGTTTCCATTAACCATGGTATAAATATTTGGTGGGTTGTACTTGGTTTTGGGTGTTTTTGTGGTGTTTGCTGACAAATTAGTTTTTATAAAGCAAGCAGCTCTTTTTTAAATGCATAAAGGTAATTCCAACCTGTTTTCTACAGCTCTTATTATGTTATAAAAATGTCCCAGTTTTTGTGCAATTCATCTGTAACATAAAACTTAGATACTTGCTGTTTATTTTGCTATATAAATCAAGAATCTAACAGACAAGGACAGGCTCAGGGTCATTTTTTCTTTCTCTGCTTTTCTCAAAACATGCTTTTGTTGCCCATTCATCTGAATCTGTAGGCAAACCAGGTGCTCTCTTTGTACTGAACATTTTACATCCATCAGTGCTAGGTTATAAAAGCAATTTCCACAGAACAGTAAGACAACATATTCATTATATCAATGCAAACAAGCTTTAACCAGATTCTATCAAGATGAAACTTCTAGAATTTCTTTAATCTTGATTAAAGGGATAGTTCACACAAAACTGAAAATTCTGTCATTAATTACTCACCCTCATGTCGTTCCAAACCCATAAGTCTTTTGTTCATCTTCGGAACACAAATTAAGATATTTTGATGAAATATGAGAGCTTTCTGACCCTCCATAGACAGCAACGGATGTGACATGTTCAAGGCCCAGAAAAGTAATAAGTACATTGTTAAAATAGTCCAAGTGACATCATTGGTTCAACTACAATTTTATGAAGCTACAAGAATACTTTTTGAAGGCAAAGAAAACTAAAATAATGATTTCAACAATTTCTTCTCCTCTATGTACCATAACGAATGCGTGTGGTGTTGCTGACACAGGAGCCAGTGTTTTGACATAGAACATCCATCCAATTTCGTCGTCTGTATATTGTGGTTCAAATAAGTAAGGCTAAGCAAAAAATTGCAAGTCATCCTCTGTTGAAATCTTCAGACATGCGTTGTGTTGTGGTACTGTTGAGAATAGTAGTGGAGACTGACACGGAAGAGAAGAAATCGTTGAATAAAGTCTTTATTTTTTTATTTCTTTGCACAAAAAAAATTATTGTAGCTTCATAAAACTGCGGGTGAATCACTGATTTCACATGAACTATTTTAACGATGACATTACTACCATTCTGGGCCTTGAATGTGATAGTTGCATTGCCTTCTATGCAGGGTCAAATGCTCTCAGATTTCATAAAAATATCTTAATTTGTCTTCCAATAATGAACGAATGTCTTACAGGTTTGTAACTACATAAGGGTGAGTAATTAATGACAAAATCTTAATTTTTTGGGTGAACTACACTTTCCAAACTACATTCACCAAACTTGGCACAGACTGTTCATACTGTTGATTCTCAAGCTGATTATAACAACTGTAACATGCTTTAATAAGTGAATGTACAGGTTACATTATTGGGTTATTTGTAATTAATTTCAGTTTGTTTGTTTTTACCTTTATGAGTTCTGTAGAGGGCTGCAAATGTGACCACAAAGAAGGTGGTGGAGTATTTCCCAGCATTCACCAGGTGAGGGAAGGCCCTCTTGGTGTCACGGTAACGCCGCAGACACTGAACAAACCGCAGCCAGGCAGGCAGACAGTGGATGATGGCCCGAACTCCATAAGAATAGCTGTTACACCTTTCATCGCCTTATGTAGAAGGAGACAATTATGAATGCACATGAATATTTCCAAGACTGTACTCTCAATATTGTAGTAATGTTAAAGTATATAAAGCACACAAACATAAAACCATAATTTTTATATGCATTTCTACAAATCAAATGATGATTATAAAATAGCACAGGACTTAACAATTAGAATTTTTACTTGAAATCTTAATGCTTTTATTTTTGATAACCTCAAATATATTTCATATATACAAAAATATGTAAATACGGAAATTACACATTTTGTAAAAAAAAAATTACGTAATACTACTACTAATACTTCATTAATACAAAATATTATTATTAATAATAATTAATAATATTCTTAAAATATATACAAATATAAAAGTTTACACTTCATTAAGAAAAAAATTAAGAACTAATTTTCTAAATATCTTATTCATCATATTTGGGAGTAAAAATCTGAACTACTGATAACTTGACCAGACTGTATTGTTGAGCTCTGTTGCTCACATTCTGTTACTCTCTCTTTGCTGTGCTCACGCACTTTCCCTCCTCTTCTTTCTCAGTATACTTAATCCTGAGCTGGTGTGACATTTCTGCACCATTAGACAGCCGCTGCTGCTCTGAATTTCCTGGTCCATTTCAAAAGATAAACTCCACTGAACCTGAAGAACTCCTGTCTGTGTTGACACAGCCAGTATAATCTTAATTCATGTGGAAGAGCAACTAATCATAACCGGCCATTCATCTGCCATTACATCTAATGCTGAATCTAATTAGGAGTGTTCAACATGAATGACTCAGTCAGTCAAAACTTGAACCAGCACAATAAAGGATGGCTTCGTTCTGAATCAATTACCATATGTGGAGGGCAGTAAGCCGCTGCGATCTCCCCACTGCAGCTCCATGCTGTAGTAACAGACCAGATACTCCAGATCTGACAGCACAATGACCAGAGAATTGAGTTGATCTGCCAGCCAGAAGTCTGCAAACTCCACGCGGTGGAACGGGGCGGTGAACACACGGAACTACAAACACAGAAAATATGAAGTTTAAATATTTATACTGTATACAGTGCTTAAGGTAATCACTGAGGACAATAATAAACAGGAGAAATCATCACAAGTGTTTTTTCTCTTAAAATGAGGTTATGTATATAAGAGCTTATCGCTGAGGCAGGGTTAACTCTATGAGACAGCGAGCAAAAATCTTAATGAGAACTCAGCTGGCTGAAAACAAAACAAATGGGGTTTTTATTGGCTGATCATCTGCTATCATCAGGTCTTTGACCTCACCAATAAACCAGCTTTAACTGTGTATAAGTAATGATGGGGTTGGATGTGTTGCACCATTCATCTAGCAAACTGTGCATCATGGTTGTCACATGACTATTTATTTAATCATACACAGCTGCCTGTGATTGAGAAATGCATATGAGAAAAGTAATAACCATTTTTAATGCTAAAAACCATTTTAAAATAGGTTTTATGCAATGTCGAATTAAGTTATTTGGATATAGATCATTAATTATTGAATGAAGTTTTTTTCCTATGTATGACTTCAGAGTAAACAGCACCAGCTGATTTGGCTTCAAATGTAGGAAATATTATTAATAATTGAAATACTAAAAGGCTGAAAAATTTAAAGAATTATAGTAAACTACGGGTTTACTAATTGTGACGATTCGCGCAGCAGAGAGACACAGGGAGAGAGAGAGATCCAATAGCAGATGTTTATTAAAGGGGTAATCCAAATCGTTGTCAAATATAAGCAGAGGTCAAAGCCAAACAGACAGTCCAAAAAATAAACAAAACAAATAAACAAAGGAGGGAACAGAAAAGGGAACTCGGAAGACGAGAAGGGGAAACTCGGATGACGAGAATGCTGCATACATGATGGGTAAGGACTCCATACAAACAACAGGGAAAGACAGGTATGTATAAGGAGGCTAATGACAAATCAAGTGACTGCACCTGGTGCAATTAACTGGAGTGCAATTACTGTGAAGACAGGACCAGACTAGAGGAATTCTAGTGCCTACTGTGAAGTGCCTAAGGGGAAGTGAGCCCACTAGTGGACACCCAGGGAAACAGAGACTAGACAGTGTGACACTAATCAAAAATAAAAACAAAGATTAACTTTTTATATGCATGCAAATAGAACTTTGACCAATTTTAAAATAAGATCTGTAAATAAACAAATTACACAATTAGACTAATAAAATAAATGAAATAATGTGAAAAAAATATATACTTTTAATAAATAAATAAATCATATATACATATAAAAATAAAAATTTAATAAAAATGACACAATTAGACAAAAACAATTGAATAAAAATGTGATGAAAAATAAACAATATATAATAAATAAAATAATATATAACAAAAAATATATACTATATATAGTATAGTATATACTATATATAGTATATAATATACACTATATATACACTACACATACAGGATACATGCTAACATGTATCACTAACAGGATACATGGTGAGTTACCTGTGTTGCCCTTGAGTCATATTGTTTTTTTTTTTTTGCAGCTAAATCACACTACCCTATGAAATGAAATTTTACGTCTTTCAGCCTTCAGGCAACTGCTGACATTTCCCAGCGACACTATACCAATCTCTGCCATCATACTCTTGAGTCTCAAATGCCAGTGAAAATCGATTTCTCCCTACACAAACCCTGATCAGTTATTTTTACCTGATGAAACAGGTGAATGTGGTCCACAAAAATGCTTTTAAACATACAGGACTAAACGTAAGGAACATTTCAAGGTTACAGCTGCATGTGCGATGCACAGCTTGAGTGTGACAGCACGTTTGAGCTCTGGGAGGAAAGCCACCCACTGTTTGGCCATCAGTACGTGTTGGCTTTAATCTACAGGAAGTGTGTGTGCTCCAAGGAATAATGCTCCAGTCTAGGTCAATTAGATGTGGGGAGGGCAGTGATACAGAGGGAGGCGGCTGCTGATGACTCCATCCCAATAATGATTGCACAGGCACAGTCTTCACATCCAAAGAGAGAGAACAGCAATCTATATTCCTTTACCTCACTGCTCCGTGCCTCACACAGAGGCACACACATAATTACACACATGTATGCACTAAGACCTCACTGAAACACTCTGTACAGACAGTTTGGGGTCAATAATATATTTTTGAAATAGATACTTTTATTCAGCAAGGATCATTAAACTGGAAAAAAGTGAGAGTAAAGACCATTATGATGTATATATATATATTAGTTAAGTAAAAAAAAATAAACAGCTCAGCTGTTTTCAAGACAAAAAAAAAAAGAAATGTTTCTTGATTGCCAAATCAGCATATTAGAATTCTTTCTGAAGGACACTGAAGACTGGAGTAATGACTGCTGAAAATTAAGCTTTGTCATCACAGAAATAAATTACATTTTCATTTATATTAAAGGAGAAAACTGTTATTTTAAATTGTAATAATATTTCACAATATTTCACTGTATTTTTGATCAGATAAATGCAGCCTTGGTGAGCATACAAAATTAAAAAAAAAAAAAATCTTACAGACTACATGCACACATTATCTTTTTTTCATAAAGGCCAAAGGGAAAACAGTTGCTACTATTATAAAACTAATAGAAGCATTGAAATGAGCCAATTAGCTCTTCGCTAATTTAACTGAATTTGTTAGAAATGTGTTTGAACAGGTGGTTTTGCTATTAGCAAAGTAATTCCAGTGGAAACATTAACATTTTATCGTCTTAAACAAGACAGGATATGATGATTGCAAATGCTGTTTATAACCACTTTACTTGTAATCTGACACAAGTTAAACAGGATATTTAATGAGAAGAAACTGGGACTTTTTAAATCCATCTTGAACTGATTGGATCATAAAATACGGGTGTTGCATAACTGTATGGAGCCAATTAACAGCATGTAATAGCCATTGCCGCCAAAGTTATGTTGGCGTAAAAGGTTTTTCACTATTTATCATTAATTGTTTTTGTGGCTATAGAAGCTGTATTTTTATCAAACGTAATGGTTTTGTCTCTCACCAGAAGTTTGATGAGCCAGAAACGGGATTTGTAGTAAGCAGTTTTGAAAGGGTTGATGAGGAAGAGCACCATAAAGCCATAGAGGATTAGGGGGTTCGCCTGCATAGGGAGCCAAGTGTAGTCCGCAAACAGACAGGATAGGATGCTGAGACACCACAACACCCCCAAAAACCCAGCGATCTACAGCAAGAGAAAGGGGAAAAAAGACCAAATTCAACATCCAGATGCACTATTATTCTTTCTGATTTTCAAAACCTGGAAAGTTTTCCCTTCACTTTTTCCCTTTCCCTTTTTCACAGAATACAATGTCCTTATAGCGATACAATAGTTTTTTAGAAACTGAAGTTTTATTTAGCAAGGATGCATTAAATAGATCCCAAACCGGCAGTAAAACATTTACAGAAAAAATTCTGTTCTTGTAAACTTTCTATTCATCAACGAATTCTGTAAAGAGATATATCAGTTTTAACATAACATATTTAGCAGCACATATGATTTTTGAAGGACTACGTGACAATGACCGTTGAAAATTCAGTTCCCTTTCAAAAGCTACTCTCGATGCTGCGCTCAATAGCGCTAATGAGAACATTCTTTGTTCGACGGGTTGTGAAGCACGTGTGTCAAACACGCCAAGAATTGGCTTAACCTCGGCAGGTGACGTCACTGATAACGTGCACTTGCAGGTTATAAATAGACGTGAAACGGAAACATCCTCAGGTTTCTTTGTCTTCAGAGACCGCATTGTGTGTGTGTGTGTCACGCTGATGAAAGTATTAGTTTAAAAAGAAAAAAAGGGAGAAAGAAAGTTCTACTATTCTTGCTGATTCCATATGAGATGTGTGCCTCGCTCTCCATGGCCGATCTCTGAAGAGAAATCGCATGTTTTTTGTTTAAAAAAAAAAACTGCTTTTGCGTTCTAGAGTGGCAGTTGTAAGCACCGCGGTTCACTTCCTATCCGCGCTATGCTCTTTGCTCTCACGAGGAACGAGCTGCTTCCAACTCATTAAGATCGCGCTCCGATCTGGAAGATCAGACGGTTCTCGCGCCCAGCTCCGAAGCGTGCCCAAGCACTTCTTCGGATTGGGCAGAGGCTGCTGTAGTTCTAGCTTCTGTTGAAATGGACAATGAGAGTGCTCTCTCCTAGCGCTCCTCTCGCGATTATAAGCACATGAGGAGTTACTAGGTGGTGACTCGTGCAGTGACCAGATTAAAGCCTTAAAATTCGATTTTGTATATTATGATTTCAAAGGTGAGAGAGACGCTAGCTGCTATCTCTCCCCTATTGGAGCAACATCATTTAAATAAAATATAAATAAATGATGATGAAAATGATGATGATTATGATGATGAATAAAAATATATATAAAATATATATATATATGAAAGGACAGCAATTGTTTCCTGCCAAGCCACGTACTGCAGCAGCATCTGCACTTGGATGGAACACATTTCATGCTGTGGGTCAGACTAGTACTGCCCTGCACACCATAGGTTCTGCAGGCGTATCAGGCTGATTAAAAATAAATAAATAAATAAGTCTGAGTGCCAGGAGGAGACTTTTAATATGTTTCTCACTCACTGTGCTCAAGTGTCGGGGCTGTCAAAAAATAAATAAACAGTCCCGACTCGATCCAGCTCCTCTGGGGTAGGAGGTTCAAAGAGAGAGTGTGGCGAGTTGTGCGCCCCCTCATAAGACTGGGGAGCAGCTTGTAACACTTGGCGGCTGCAGATGGAGCTGGACTAAAGTACGGTCATGACGACCAAAGCAAGGGCCTTAAGCTGTGCCCAGGACAAAGGGTGTGTCCCCTCAGGGAGGGCCCTGGAAAATTCTATCAGAAGTATAAGGCTCCTCCCTGGCACCCTTAGGGGATCACTGAACAACCTCCGCCACCACCGGTGTTTCGGGGGGCAGTGGCCTCCAGTAAAATGATACATGCTCTGTTGTTTCCTGCCACGTTTCAGGACACCAGATATCTTAATCCCCCAACCCCCCCCACCCACACAACAAACAAAGTGTCACAATTAAGTGCTCTTTTTGGAGAAGCTGGCAGCGTGGAAGCTACTGCCAAATATCTCCCCATGAGTCGAAAGAACTGTAGTGAAGGGCTAAAGGATTCAGTTTGTACATCGTCTTCTGCGTTTCAACAGCGTGGCCTCCACCTCTGTGAAACCGGCACGTGCATATCTGTTGACACAGGAATCACAGACTCTGCTGGTCAAAGGGGCCATAAAATGTGTTCCCCTGCCAGACAGAGAGTCAGGCTACTACAGGCTGTATTTCTAGATTCCCAAGAAAGACGGGGGGCTGCGTCCAATCGCAGATCTATGGACGTGTATATTCATTTTGAAATATTGCCACAACTCAGGAGGTTCCTGTGGTTCGCTTTCGGGGGTGACGCTTACCAGTGTCAGGTTCTTCCATTCGGCCTAGCTTTGTTAAATAAATCCCGCACTTATACGAAATTCATGGATGCAGCTCTGGCTCCTCTACGACTCCAGGGCATCCACATTTAAAATGTATATAAACGACTGGCTGAATCTGACCCAGTCTAAAGAGCTTGCGCTTCGACATCAGCATGTCGTCCTAGCTCATCTCGAATCTCTGGGGTTGAGACTCAACGGCAAGAAAAACGTTCTCTCTCTGGCTCAGAGGACAATGTATTTGGGTGTGGTATGGGACTCGATCATAATGCAGGCACAGCTGTCTCCTGCATGCATCAAATCCATTCTAAACACCCTAAAGAACATCAAGCTAGGCCAGAAAGTCACTGTTCATCACTTTCAGAAGGTTTTAGGTCTCATGGCAGCTGCATCCACGGTGATACCTTTGGGCCTCCTGCACATGAGATCGTTTCAGTTGTGGCTCAGAGCCAGGGGATTTCATCCAAGGGCCAATCCCCAGTGGCAATTAAGGGTTACGCGCCAGGGGCTTCGTACCCTATCTATGTGGTTCAGACCCCGGTCTCTGACTTTGGGTCCCACTCTAGGTCCGTGTTGTCATCGCAAGATGCTAATGACAGACGCTTCCCTCATGGGCTGGGGAGCGGCCTTAGTTGGCTGTCCAGCCCAAGGGATCTGAAGAGGTCATCTTCTCGAATTGGCACATCAATTGCCTCGAAATGAAGACTGTATTTCTGGCCCTGAAATACTTCCTCCAGCAGTTGAGAGGCTACCATGTCCTAGTGTGGGTGGACAACACATCTGTAGTCTCTTAAATAAATCGCCAGAGCGGACTGCAGTCGCGCCGCTCAAACGAGTTAGCGCACCAGGTTCTGCTTTGGGCACAGGACAAGTTCCTGTCCCTCAGGGCGATTTACATTCCTTGGCATATGAATGTGGGAACAGACTTGCTGTCCAGACAAGCTTTGAAAGGCGGGAAATAGCGCCCCGTTGGCCGACCGGAGTTTGGTTCTCAGATCTAATATCCCTCCTCGATGGCTCGCCATGGGCGACTCCAGTCAGGAGAGATCTTCTCTCAGGCACAGGGGACAGTACATCATCCCCGGCCTGAGCCCTGGAACCTTCATGTCTGGCCCCTGAGGGGGACCAACTAGAGATGCTGGCCTTCCAGCCACAGTAATAGAGACTATTCTAAGTGCTAGGACTCCCTCCACTAAAAGAACTTATGCCCTCATATGGAGTGTTTTTGAGGGCTGGTGCATGACATAACATGCAGACCCAGCTCACTGCCAAATTGTTTCAGTACTGGAGTTCCTGCAAGAGAAATTTTCCTCAGGCACATGCCCTAGTACTCTCAGAACTTACATGGCCGCTAGTTTGGCTTGCCATGTTTTGATTGACTGGGTTTCTGTGGGAAAGCACCCTCTAGTCGCCCACTTCATCCATGGGGCTCAGAGGTTGAGGCACCCACTAGAGCTACGGCCCCTTCAGGGGATTTAGCCGTAGTGCTCGAGGGGCTGGCTGGCACCCCTTTCGAACCATTAGAATCAGCGCCTGCCAGGCTTCTGACTCTAAAGATGGTTTTTCTTATGGGCATTACCTCTCTAAGGAGAATTCGGGATTTACAGGCTTTGTCAGTCCTGCCATCCTGTTCCGATTTTGCCCCTAGGCGAGTCAAAGCTATTTTGCATCCTCACCCTCTTCAGACTTACGTCCACCGCACTAGCCAGTGGCATAAGTCAGAGCAGCTTTTCATATGCCATGGGGGCCGCAACCGGGGGGGCGGCTGCCTCCAGGCAAACAGTTTCACATTGGGTGAGGGATGTTCCTGCTCAAGTGTGTGATGCGGCAGGTTGGTCCTCTCCGCACACATTTGTCAGGTTCTATAGTTTGAATGTCCATCCTACTAATTTCCAAAGTCTTCTGTCCTCCGCCATTTACAACACCGGAGCAGAAGAGACTTCACTTACTGTGTCCAGTATGTGCTCTTCAGATTTACTTCCACCGCACTAGCCAGTGGCGTAAGTCAGAGCAGCTTTTCATATGCCATGGGGGCCGCAGTCAGGGGTGTGGCTGCCACCAGGCAAACAGTTTCACATTGGGTGAGGGTTGCTATTGCCCTAGCCTACGAGGCGCGTGGTCAAACTTCGCCTCTAGGAGTTAGTGCCCATTCAACCAGTTGGGTTGCATCTTCAATGGCTTGAGCAAGAGGTGCGCCCTTGCAGCAAGTGTGTGATGCGGTAGGTTGGTCCTTTCCGCAGACATTTGTCAGATTCCAGTTTGGATGTCAATGCTACTCCGGGCTTCCATGCCCTTGAGTCCACATCCACATGAGTCATGGCTGAGACCTCTTCAATGTTTGTGCACACACACTACACAACCTTGGGGGTCCACACACTTACAGTGCGGCGGCGTTGGTATTCTCGTTCCCATTAGCGCTATTGAGCGCAGCATCGAGAGTAGTTTTTGAAAGGGAACGTTTTGGGTTACTTGACTGTAACCCTGTTCCCTGAAAAAGCTGGAACGAGATGCTGCACCTCAATGCCGCACTGTCGACGTGTCCGGAGGTCTCTTCAGACAAAGGGGTAACCTGAGGATGTTTCCGTTTCACGTCTATTTATAACCTGCAGGTGCACGTTATCAGTGACGTCACCTGCCGAGGTTAAGCCAATTCTTGGCGTGTTTGACACACGTGCTTCACAACCGGTCGAACAAAGAATGTTCTCATTAGCGCTATTGAGCTCAGCATCTCGTTCCCGCTTTTTCAGGGAACAGGGTTACAGTCAAGTAACCCGAGACGTTTTACATCACAGAAATAAATTCCATTAAAATATATTAAAAAGAAAGCTTTTTAAAATTATAATAATATTACATAATACTACAGTTTTTTTTACTGGATTTTCATTAAATAGATGCAGCCTTTGTAAGCAGTCCTTTAAAAAAACGAAACAACAAAAAAATCTAACAGACCCAAAATTTAAAAGGCAGTATATATACAAGTCTTCCTATAAAGTTCCCTTCTACGTGACGTGTCTCACCTCAAACAGATGTTGATGTGAAAGATTGTTTCGAGGGTTCAGCTCAAAGATCAGCACATGATTGACACCCGCCTGCCTCCAACCATAAGTGTTAATCCCCAAGAGGAATAGAAACTGAATCAACAGGAAACCACCACGGTAGATGCGTACCAGTGGCCAGATGTTCTGATTACGAATGAAAAAAGCACCTGAGAGGAAAGGATCAGTCAAACAGTTATCAACAAGGCTGTATAAATAACTGCACTGTTCTATAATAAATGAGTGGTATATCAGCATAAATGCTGGAATTTATACATTAATGTGTGTAGCAAGATGTACATGGACTACGTGTGAAACAAGGTTAAAAAACTGTACCAGTAAGGACAAAGGCGACAGCCAGGACAATGAAGACCCCACAATAAAGTCCCACACGAAAGGTGGTCCAGGCAGGTGCAGGCTGAGAAAAGGCACATTTAAATCACTGCAGTTGTTATTCTACAATATTCACCCTACAATATTCAGGAAAACAAACAAAACACATTTCCGTGTAACTTTTCTATTACAAAACACTTCCTACACTGAATAAAATTGATTTGCATTAGCATTTGCACTTGCACATGGGTAATTGTTCAAAAAGAGCCTATTTTAGTCACTACAACTTTTGAAGTTCAGTCATTATATTTAATAAGAATAGTTGTCAAACAATTAATCGCATCCAAAATAAAAGTCTTTGTTTACATAATATATGTGTGTGTACTTTGTATATTTATTATGTATATATAAATACAAACACATGCATGTATATATTTAAGAAAAATATGCTACGTTTATATATTAAATATATTTATACATAATATAAAATAAAATAATATAATATAAATGTATATACATGTAAATATTTTCAAAATATATACTGTATGTGTGTGCATTTATATATACATAATAAGTGTGCAACAGTACACATACATATAGTATGTTTAAAAAAACTTATTTTGAATGCGATTAATCGTAATTATTCTTTTGACAGAAATATATATATTTTTTTATTCTACAAGCACAATTTTTTTTATATTTGTGTTATCCAAAGGACAGAGAGACACATACATTCTCTCTATTAAAGGTAAAAGGTATTGTACATGATGTTCCAAGCACAGGTGTATCTCTCCACCCACGCTGCCTTTACATTATGTAGTTCCTGAGTACTTACTCTTATTGACCTAGAACTAAAAGTACTGCATGAAAAGACACTGCAGATATTTTTCACGTTTTTCATTGGCTGTTTGCTATTATGTTATTCTTCTATATTTCCGCATGGATTTTGCTTTAGTATTTAGTATTTATCACTAAAATAATCATAAAAACAAACTACATGCACTTTATTAAAAGTTACTTTGGTATATAAAATAACTTTGAATCTTCCAAAAATAAAGGTTAATTAACACAATTCCTCCATGCGTGTATGTGTGTGTGCGTCTGCATGTACTATCAAGAGTTTCTTTCTCACCTGTGCTGCTCCAAGAGGTGGAACTCTCAGTCTCTTCATGGCCTTTTGACGGTCACCTCCTTCCAGCTCTGTGGTCACCAGAGCCTGGGCACACAAGGGTCAAAGGTCAGACACCATTCTCTAGTTTAGTAATTTCTGCCCTCAATTCCACTTTGTTTTAAAGTGCTCTAGGGTTTTAAGTATCATTCATCAGTTTCAGCAGCTACTAACACCAATACAATTAGATCATGATATGAGCAGGAAGTCAGAAGTCCAAACGTGGAGCCAGGCAGTCTACCTCGGTCTCAGAGATGAGCTGTGTGATCTTCTTACAGGTGTAGAATGGAGCCACCTCCACGTGAGCCACACGCCAATCAGCTCCACGCTGCGTGTCCAGAATCTTGTCATGTTTCTTCAGGATCTTACGGAATCCAGTGAAGTTCAGATTCTGTATGTGAGTCAGTATATGAAAATAAGAATTCATATATAAATTCATAATTCATATATATATATAAACTAGACACATTGTGCCCTGAGGTAGGCCTGCTATTTATTTTTGTGTCTGACAGGAAAAAAAAAGACTCTGCCGGTGTTCTGTCGATTTGTCCTACGCTGTCTGATTTTCCTACCTCCCATTAAAACAGTGGGTAGTACAATTCGACAATGAAAAATGCTGTCGATAAAATGATGGTTTATTAACATCTACATATACCATAACCCTAAACCTACCCTTAGAGTAATGCAAATACAGTAATTATTGAGTTTGTGTTATATTCACGGTTGAATCTAGAAGCGATACATTTACATGAAACCAACAATAAATATATTTTTTGTACCTATTAGATTGTGTTTTATTAAAGTCTACACCTACCCCAACCCTAGACCTACCCTTACAGTGATGCAGATACATTAATTATTGTTGTTTAGCATGAGAAAAAGGACGCAATATTGCTGTGCGCATGCGCAGTAAACACTGGTAGGAAAATCTGACAGGGAGGATAAAATGTCAGGACACCGGTTCTTTAATGTGCATAGGATTCAGTTGGTTTCGTTTCATCGTCTTAATATTAATTATTTAATTGTAAATATTTATTGTACGGCAATTTATTTTATTATTTTGTTACTTTATTCTGTTTTTCTCTGTTCTTAGAAGTGCTGCAGGTGTGTGATAATAATTTCTATTTAATTATAATTTAATTTTCGAATCTAATCAGTTAACGGATAATGTTCGAATAACAAGTAATGGTTGTCGGTCGGGAAAATCAACCGAAATGAACATCCGTAGTAAAAATGTATATATATCTATGAAACATGTTTCAAGAATTTTAATATCAATATTTAGATCAGGGTTTTTTAACGAAAACTGGTCTCTGAATTGATGAAAAGCTAATAATAATTAAATAGTAAAATAAGCATTTAAAAAAAGATACAGCAGAAAGGTCAAGAAACCCAAGTTCCTCTTGACAACATTGACAAGAGAAGACAAACAACAAAAACAAAAACCGTGACAAACATCAGACCTGGTAGTTCTGCAGGAGGATGAGGCTGAGGTAGAACTCGCTGAAGGCCAGCTGCAGGTCTTTGATGTTGCGATGTTTGTTGCGTTCTTTGTTGGACAAAGGCAACACTGTTTTGCGGCGACTGCGGAGCCCTGGAGCACTGCTCTCTCGCTGGGCATCCAGAGACGTCTGCAGCTCATTCTGCAAAGTTGCAAAGCGGCGCTGTGCCTCAGCCAGTTTCTCTGAGAACATCCAAGAAGAGAAAACAATATTAATAATTCAGTTTTATGGACAATTACCACTTTACTTGATTTACGGCCTTTGAGAGAACGTGGAAAACAAAAAGCCTGGTTGTACACCAGGATGGAAAACCTGTATCCTAATTGTATTAAAAACTATCCGACTACATCTACTGAGAGACATAAAGCCTGCTTGGCTTACAACCCGGCAAATGAAATGCACCAGAATCCATTTTACATGACAAATAAATCCCTCATTCTACCCATCAACTGGAAAGTAAAGCAGACAGATTTCCTGTTAGAGATGAGCCTCTTCCTGGAAGGGTGATATCTCAGACAGCATTATCCACGCTGGCCTGCATCCCAGCGCAGTTTGGTGAACAGGACCCTGCTCACCCATCTCACTTTCAGAGGAAGGAAATGGGATATTATGTTCATCAGACATGTAAATACTAGGAGTCCTGTTGGCGTATGTGTTATAACCCTTAGTAAGGCCCTGAGAAGTCCAAGATGAAAACGGGAGTGAGGAAGATAACTGCCACACTTTGTTCCCAAGGCAATGATTACCCAATTATCTCAAAACCATATTATGACTATAGTTTTTTTTAATATTAATTTAAATTACAAGATATTTTAAAAATGTATTTATTTAACTATATATTTAAATACCATTATATACATTTTGTAAAATTTTTATAAATGTTAATTTATTTTATATTTATATTCATAATACATAAATTTATGTTTTATATTAAATATATTTTAAATATACATTTATTTAATATTAGTTATTTTTAAAATAGTATTTGTTATTATACATTTTCATATATTTGAATGTAATATTTGGCCATTCAATGGTAAATGTTTTTCTTACAGGTACTTCCAAGACAGGAATAAATTCATAAACATAAAAAATGCATTCATGGCAAAAAAAAAAAAAAAAAAAAAGGAAAATTTGTAAAGATGTTCGTCAGTTAGAAAAAGTGTCTAGCTTACAAGTTTTAATAGCTTACAAGCAGAATTTGCAAACAAACAACACAGAAAACATAAAATGTATGTTTGGAAAGCATTGATAATGCAAATACATAAAAAGATAAGATGACAGAACATCAGTTTATTGAAGTCCAAAAAAATTCTGGCTGTGAACAAAGACTTGATCTTGTAAAAACAACATATTGAATAGACTGCACATCAGTGTAAATATAGTGTCCAGTCAACTATAATAGCCTGTCTAAGGTCTGTGCTTCTGCAGGCTGAACATGGCTAAGATGGTGCTAGGAATTGATGTGCTTAGCAGATCTCCTCCACTGGGACAAAGACTGCATGCTCTCAAGGTTTAGAAGCTATGTTGTTAATTCAGGACCACTCAGGGGGGTGGCAGGGGTCTCTGCCGTAACACAGTCTGGGTCAACTAGACAGAATTAGTTATAGTGCACTAACAGTGGCTGCCATCCTAATATAGATTTCAGTACTAAAGGCCAGCACATATGATAACGCCTTGCATTTCACTAAATAAACCTTCAAATCTGACCTGTGCATGGACAACATTATCTGCAGAGCTGAATAACTAAACTAATGTTTATGTTTGAATACTGTTCCTTTTTTGTTTTATCTAACTCTATTTTTTAGCAAATTAAACTTTATTTTGTTTTATTTTGTCCTTGTGGAAAAAAACATCCATGACATGACAAATATCCAAATAAAAGAATGGGGTCAGAGATTTTTCCAGCCTAATGGACTTGCCAGCTTTCTTTGGCTGGGCAACTCGATTAGAGTTTATTTTTGTCTGTTTGTCAAACCTGCAGCACCGAGGGAGTGAATGATTTTCAGTGGCAACTGAAATATAAAAAAAACTAAACCTATTGATGCTTTCTTTTTATGTTAAATTATTAATGGACATCAGCTTCTTTGTTTCAGAATTAAAGCTGATCCATTTGTCTCAGCTCATTCTGAGATTTTATTTAGAGGTAGAATTTAGTAGAATTGAGTTATATCCTCAATGCAATACGACAATGCATCAATGTGCAAAAAAAGCATTAATCTTATTCTTTAAAGTTCTTGTTTGTCGTGCCATCCCCTAACCAGCCACTAAAGGCAGTAGAGCTCAAACATTCCTTCTACCCTGAAGTCGAAGCAACAACACAGCTTATGTTGCAGTGTGCATATATTATCAGTACAAACATAGTCTATTGCCCTTTACGCATGTCAAAATGACTACAGCAGGCATTACTTATTACATCAGGTTTCCAAATAGTGCTGTACAGCCAGACCTCATGCACAGGGAATCCCTTGATGGCATTTATCGGGGCACTGCAGTTCAACCACACAGTAAAGATTGTTTCCACTCGTGCTATTTATGAGTTACAAAAAGAAAGCAATACTGGTAGCCAAACAGTTACGATTATTAAAAGTTAACTATGAATGATTTAATGCTCATCAAAGCTTTTTTTTAATCCTCAAAAAAGTTACTGTAAGACTGATTAAGGATATGTGTACTTTATTTTTGTGGAAAGATGTAAGTGTTTATTACATACACTCAGTTTTGGAGCCATTAAGATTTTTAAATTAAATTGCAATAATAATTTTACTCAGCAGGACTGCATTAAATTAAACAGAAGTGACAGTAAAGACTTTTATATTGTTAAAACAAATTCCAATACAAATAAATGCTTTATCTATATTAATAGATAAAGCATTATCTATATAATTAATATTGTCATTATTAAATGCAGTAAATCGTTAAACATTTCTTTGTCTTGCATAGACCCTTTGTTTTAAAAGCTGCAGTTTTGTTTGATTATTATTATAATTTTTTTTTGTTGAGCCAAATCTCAAAATTGTCCTATGGTGTGACTGTCTCAAGCATGGTTCAATAAATTACAACTTTTATGAATTAAAAGGAAAAGCATAAAAATGTTAAATACCTCCAGCATAATCGTACAAGTGTCTATTTTATTAAATGGCAATTTTTTTTTTTTTTATAGAAAACTTTTCTTGTTATAATATGTCATGAAAATAAGTATCAAATGTGATAATTTGTTTTTGAAAAAGAAAGATTTAAGGGAGAGAAATTAGTGGAAAAGAGGGGACATGGAAATATAGACAGAAAATGAACAGGGATCCACTAGAAGGGAGGAGATCCTAAGAGAACGATGCAGAAAGTAAATAGAATCAAAATGATGCCTTAAAAAGGGCAGCCAAATAGTTTAAATAATTTACAACTTAATGAATATAGTTTGAGTATCAATCATATTTAGCTGTGCTGCACATTCAGCAGGGTGCTAGAAGAGTTTCAGTAACACTTACTGCGATTTAATTTTGTTGATGAAAATGATTTTGTTTTGTTTAAAAAACATGTTGATGTTGTTTGTTTTAAAATTAAACTTTTTTTCTCCTGTAATAACCACCAATCTGTTGTTTTGTGTGACATAATATCCTATGGTGTGACACATAATAGAACTACAGATTTGTTTTAATCTCAAAATATGTTCAATAAAACAGCTGAGTATTGCTGAAGAGGAGATATAAACATCACTCATCCTAAAATAGTGGAATTTTCAGCAGCTTTGAATGGATGACAGCAAAGTTTGTCTCGTCAGTTTGTCTTAAAATTGTCCAACAAGTCAAGGGGAAAGAATTATGTTAATTATAAATTTCATATTAAATAAATAACACTATATGAAAATAATAAGTGATCCCAAATTACAAGACAAAAACTGTTGTTAGTAACATAATCCACATTTTAGGTAATATAATCAGACTACTTTTTTGGATTACTTTTGACTAGGGCTGGGATAAACGATTATATTTTAAACGATTAATCTAGCGATTATTTTTCCGATGCATCGATTAATCTAACGATTAATTTTTCCAGGCCGATTCGATTTCGATTATCTCCCCATTAATTGACTACTAACAATTTATACATGTTGATTTACATATCTGAATGAAAAAAACACGAATTCCTTAACATTGCAATATATGTTTATTGCTCTAAAAATTACAAAATAAAAGACTGACTAAGAATGCATTACTTTGCACTTGTATAGAGATAGCATTCAATAAAACCTTGAAGCCTTGAAAACACATAGCTTACTGAAACAAGCTTACTGAACACATAGGGCCTAGCTTACTGAAAAAAAGTTCTTCTTTCAGATGAAAATAACAACAACTTGATGTCTAGCATTCAATAAAAAAGTTCACCCAAAATACTTGTTTAGAGCAATTGAAAGAATACAGTAACCAATGTAACCATGATAGCCTAAAGTCAAACTTTAGGGCTTTAAGCTAATACAGAGAGTGCTTTTCCAAAAAAAAATTAACAGTGGAAGCCAGCAGCCTGTCATGTAGAAAAAAAAAATCTCAGAATGCACCACGTGAAACTTTGGCATTCCGCCCTTTTTCTATCGTGTCTAATGATTTTGGTTAATATGCACGAGGGAGAGAGAGAGAGAGAGAGCGAGCGAGAGAGCAAGACAGCGCTCATGTAGTTTGAAGACTGTGAGTGCGCGGGCGCGCGTGAAACTTGGGTGTTTCACCCTTTTTCTATCGTGTTTAATGATTTTGATTAATATGCACGAGGGAGAGAGAGAGCAAGAAGCGGTCGTGTTGTTTGAAGACTGTGAGTGCGCGCGCACAGCCGGGGCTCTCTCTCGTACGCGCCCTGTCAGGCGCAGCACAGTCATTCTATTCTACATCACTCACCGATCAAATAAGGCTTTGACAGCCGCCAAAAAAAAAGATCAATGCAGAAAAACCCCTGGATTGGTTATATAATGCTGGACAGAATGTTGATCTGGCCATCGCGTATATTCAGCGCACATAAGGTAAACGTTTAACAAACGTTTTTTAGAGAAATAAAAACAGGTCGACGAATCGATGCGCATATTTTGCGTCGACGTCATCGATGACCTCGACGCGTTGTCCCAGCCCTACTTTTGACCTAACTAGTTAGACCTAACTGTAGTCCGATTCAGATTGTTTTAAAATGTAATTTAATTTTATTATAGGTACTTAATTTTAAGAATCTGATTACATAATCCAGATTACATGTAACCAGTTACTTGCCATTTTTTTTTCCTTCAATATTTTTGAAGACATGTAGGGAAAACAATACCTGAATAGAATGTGTTGATCTTGGAAAGCTCCTTTTCACACGTCTGAAAGAACTTCTCCTCAAACTTGGCATAGTATCGTTTGACGGTGTCTTCATCTGTGACTGAAAGAGACAAAACACAAAGATGTAAATCTGTGTTCATTTTCATATTCAGCATTGGGCACTAATCCACTCAGACCACGTCCCAAAATCCGCATCAACATTCACAGCCTCCATCCTTTATACTCACTCCTCAAAGCCAGAGGGAGTTATAAAACCAGTTCTTTGAACTTCAAACAACAAATCTGCATTCCAGATTTCAAATGTAATATGTTAAAATGTAGACCATAAAAGTTGAGATAAATGTTTGATGTTTAAAAATGTTTTACAGTGCAGCTGTCTGTCTCTTCCGCTCTGCTGACTTTAGTAAAGGAAGGATGCCTGAGACATTTATTTGGCTGTCAAAGTTGTCTCTCTCTATAAATAACCCAGAGTCAGGTAAAAGCTTTTAGCGTCTATTACAAGAAGATATCAATCAGATACAACTGCTCCCATCTACTTAAGTTTAAGCAAACATGCATAACTTACAGACCATGAACCAAATATTGCCACATGTCTGTTGGTTCTGTGGTTACACATCAGTTTCAATGGATTTAATCCATCAGTATGGTTTGTTGAAATTGGCATTACTATTATGGCCCAACATAGCAATTAAAACACAAACACTGGAAAATATAATACACAGTTAATTTTATTTCAATAAGAAGACTAAATTTAAAATATCACTAGTTTACAATTTATATTTTGCAAACAAAACCATATTTTCCAACTTAACATTAACAAATGGAGCTCAAACAATTTATTAATATGTGCAATACTTTTCCAAAGGTTCTTTTTTAAGAGCATATGGTATTACTTTTGAAGAATCTACACACGTTGACAACAAAGAGAGAGACATAATGACCCAGGAAGACCTCTGACCCCTTCCATCTCTGTGTGATGTATAGTGAAGAGTTCCCCTAAATGACACATTCAACCTACATACAATTACAACACAACATGCAAGTTCACCATATAACCAGTGTTCATGATAAATCGATGTCTGATTCATTGTTTAGCCTTAAAAACTACATGAAATCATTTTAATGCATGTTACTCATCTACCTGTCTTTTCTTCTGATGATACCAAGGTTAATAATAAATAATATCACGTTATATAATATCGTGTGGGATAAATAATATCACATAAAATCAACAATTCAGTCAAATCCATATGGATAAACATCAATTTCCCACTGACTGCTACAAATACATCTAGTTACATACACTAAATAAGTCATAAATACAATTTCATGTCACCTTGGCAAGAAAATTGAAACAAATAGCACAGCTTGTTACAAGAAAAGCATGTCTACTCATTAGGTCTGGGTTGTCAAGGTAACAGAGGAAGCTCTGTGTGATGTCTTAAGTGGTGATGTCTTCCTGCTGTTCAACGCGAGAGCCCTCGTTAGCCTTACAATGGCTTTATGGCTGTGTCATGACCCAGACAAAAAGGAACATGACTTCAGCAAGAGATTCACTTAAGAGAGGAGCAAGAGACCAGATCAAAAAACATGCAGAAACATGCAGGTCTTACGGGTTTGAAACGACATGAGGGTGATGTTTTTGGGGGAGTGAACTATCCCTTTAATATCATTCAGTTTGTTGATGGATGTCAGCCCTTGACAAATTATTTTGAATAATTGTGAATTTTGATACACAAATTTCAAAGGCCTCTAAAGTATGATAAAAATTTAGCTGAAACCTTTTATACACAAATAACTTTTATATTGTTAGTAATATTTCAAGATAACCACTTGCATGTACTTGAATATACAGCATTGTTAAGAAAAATGTTCAAACACAAAAAATCTGGCTTTTGGAACGGTTATTTTAACATACCTCAATCATTCATGTATTGCACTGCATTATGTTTTGTCCTCACCAATATTAACCCCAGATCTTTAATCAATAAATTATGATATTTATGTGCATTTTACGCTTGTGGTCTGTTATATGGTTATAAAGATCTCGATTTACATTACAAGCTATCAGAATGACATCTTACCATATAAATAACAGCAACTGCACCAAAATGCATACTAAATAAAAGTTTTTTTTCCTTCTTGAGTAAGAGTCTATATTCTCTTAAATAATACTAAAAATACTAAAAATCAAAAACATAATCCTGATGTTTCAGACAAGATACTCAAAATGTCTTTTAGACATTTATCTAAAGGTCAACTAAACTTTAAAAAATATATATTCTGGCCACTTATTTCATATGTCAGTCATTAAAGGGTTAAATCTCAAACTGATACTGTATCGTATTTGTACCCAACTAAGTTTATGCTTTAATTTAGAAAGTGAAGCACAGAACCCTGACACAGCACACTTTTCCTGACTAAGGAGCTTTGCTATCTGTTCAATCCTGCACATAAATCCCATAAAGCAACGGACACTTCTTTTCTTTTCTGGGGTTATTTCTCTCTCTATCATACTCTATCCTGGCAGGCTCACATGAATATAACATTTTCCCTCTGGGTGCCTAGATTTACCAGACCGAACTGTGCCCATGGATCAAGGGATCAAACTGTGCATTGTTTTACCCAAAAAAGCCCTGCAGGAAGAGGATTCATCTGTCTATTCTTTCAGAATAAACAGCTAAACATTTTTTTTCTTTCCCAATTCTTTCCCACCAGGATTAAAATGCAGGACTGGCAATTTCAATTGAGCATGTTTTACAGCAGAGAGCATTGCTTGGCAAGCAGGGATTCCTCGAACGACAGCTGTATGACCTCTCATTTTACAATCCATTTAACCGCCTCAATGTGGTTTATCACCCTCGTCTTGCTGTTTGGATTATCGCACTGTTGAAAACATGGGTGCGAGTCCCTAATCTCCCATCTACACAAAGATCTCAATCATCGCAGTTGAATTAAACTGTTCGCCTGGCGGCAATAAAGAGGCACAGAAAATGCTCTGTTGTTGGAGGTTTTTACGAGGACCCGTCATCCTGAGTAAGTAAGAGAGGGTGATTATTCGCTCTCGCTGGCACGCTCTATTAAAAGGCTGAAGTGTGTGGGTGGGATTGCAGGAGCGGCAGAACCCATTAAGCAGGAATGATGCATGCTGGGAAAGAAACACAAAGTGAAAACATGAAACGCAGCACATAAAAGCCTCTTCCATCCATCCGTTCGCCCCCCTGCCCCCTTGCTAAGTTCAACCAGATTCTATGAGGTGAAGGAAAACCCTCAAAGCTGCCCCAGTCTCTCCATCAGCGCTCTTGTGCCTCAAGCCACAATTAGCTCAACCAATCAGGAAGCTTCTATATTCTGGAGATGATTAGCAATGCACATTAAGTGTTCGTGTAAATAATGTGTCCTGTATAAAAGCAAAGTAAGCATGAGGGAGAAGCTCTCAGAGGTCTCAGTCTAGACTCATTCATCAAAGAGCTGTTCAGCACATTGAGAGTGTAAATCTTGGTTTCTGTAGGGTAGGGGGAGGGGTGGGGAGGGATTCCCGGCAGCATCCAGACCGGGCAAATGCATTAGGAAGCGGGGTGGATGACACAGATGGGATGTGAAAAGGATGGTGAGGAATGAAATCCGAGCAGGTCAGAGACATGACGCTGCCACTGAGTTGGTTCACAAAAATGACACAATGAAATATTCAGCTCAACATGTCATTCTGACAAGATACTTTTAGCAAGTATCTGCTAGTTCCTGTTCACTTCTAGATTTAGCCCAAGTATAAGATTTGGGTGGTTTTCATACTATATATATATATATATATATATATATATATATATATATATATATATATATATATATATATATATATATGTGTGTGTACTGTAAATTAACTAAATACATTTATCATAAAAATCAAATAGTTACAATTTAAACTGCGTTATAATCAACAATTCATTATTAAAAATGTAAATTAATCACAACACAAAATAAAAAACGGGACTGGTTGCTTTACCTGTCAGTCATGTGGCCTATGGGGTCATGTCTTGGCCATTCAAAGTGGCCAAAGTTCCCAGACCTTCTGCTGTCAGTCTGAAGGTCTGGCTGCATGAGACTACATAATGCATAAGCATCAAATCAAACATTTATCAAACTTGTGTTTTAATTTTAACTGAGGAAAATTATATTGTGACAATTATTGTAATTGTTTTATCACATTACTATTATTTAAATTTTAATCAAGGAAAATTATATTGTTATATCTTTTTGTTTCACCGCCCAGCAGTTCAGTGGGCATTATATTCAAAAAGTAGTATTTAAAACCATTATGGTTTTATAATAGTAGTGCATATTTTCAAGAAATCTCTCTCTCTCAAAAAAAAAAAAAAAATATATATATATATATATATATATATATATATAAAATAAAATAAAATAAAAAAAAAACTTGGACAAAAAGACAAATGATATGTCTTAACAAAAAGCTACATTGAAAAAGAAGGGAGTTCCACTGTTTAAAAAAATTAATTGGTGAATCCAAGGTTGAAAATATTTTAACATTTCAAATGTTAGTTAAATCAGAATTCAACAATAAAGGGGGAAAAGAAAGAAAGAAAAAAAAGAGACAAAAATGAAACTTCTTTGTTCTTGGTGAGTGTTAATATTACCCCTTGGAAAAATCATTGATTTAATTCAACATTTCTGAGTTCAGGAATGGCTAGTGAATTTAACAAACATATTTTCCTGGCTTCATTTGAAAGCACTCATTATAAAATACATGAGCTGTCCATGGTTCTGAAATTGTGTTCCAACTGCAGAACAATCCCAAAAAACTATTTTAAACTGTTTATTTAGAACAATCTACTTTTAAACTTCTATAATGAGACATTCCAATTCATTCTCAAAGCACTGGGAGAAAAGCTACAATTAAGAAGGCATTCGTGATTCCACAGTTTGACCTAAATCTTTCAAACTGCATCACAGGAGCCCTCAAAATAATAAGCTTCAAAGTGCACAACTATTTCAATGTAAACTTTGTTTTCATCCTCCCGACTGTTATTCTCAGGATATCAGATGGGAAGATCTGCTCCATGTCTTCATACTGACAGATCAACACAGAGTCATTCCACTCACCAAGAATGTGACTTCACAGTAAACGCTTGTAAACAAGCAAACATAATTTGGGTGATTTGGGCGACTCTACCGTCTGGAGTCTGTTAAGAGAACATTACAGACAGGATGTTCTCCAGTTATTGTTTTAGAGGTTCCTGGGGTGGAAACATTGCATTAGAATTAATCTGGAAACATTAAAGACTGGAGACCTTATTCTTACTAACTGAACAGATTTAAGGACACTTTAAGAGAGAATCTGAGAGGGAATAATAGGAAACATTTAATATGAGAACAGCACTTAGTATAACCACAA
This sequence comes from Carassius carassius, assembly GCF_963082965.1. NCBI lineage: Eukaryota > Metazoa > Chordata > Actinopteri > Cypriniformes > Cyprinidae > Carassius > Carassius carassius. Next base: position 25,186,098 of record NC_081775.1, on the reverse strand, counting down.
ATGCATCTCTAAACAAGGAGTGACTGCTTATCTCCACAAAATCCCTCATAACACACACAAAAAATATTCAGAGACTCAGCCAGAGATCTGTTTTATTCTGAGATCGGTCTTAAAATATCTCTGTCTTCAGCTGATGTGGGAATGCAAAGCTGACGCTGAGACTGGCAGTGTGCCGACCCCGCTGAGCATCTCAGCTGTGAAGAGTTATCAGTCCAGCTCACAGTCAGACACAGGCCAGACGTCTACAAGCTCTGCCTTAAAAACAGCTCCATCACAGCCCTGTGAAGATTTCTCTCTCTCTCTGACTCTCAGGAAGCTAGAAAGGTCACTGATAAAACCTCCACTGAAGATTTGTCTCCTTTGTTTAACTCAGATACTTATTTTAAATGCCACGAGTTTAGGTTCACAATAAGAGGAAATGTCTGTCTGGCAAATTTATTCAATATAGAGGTATACTAATAATCCAATGTATGAACTACATATGAATAAGTAAAACTGCCTGGGAACATTTCTAATAAAACATTAAAATACAATTTAAAATTACATAATAATAAATATCTGATTTTGTATAACACTGAATAGTAAATTATATAGAAAAAAAGACTTTAGTATGAAACTCAATGACCATCAAAACCCAAATCTAAACCACAGTATGTCCTTTTTTTCATCACTTTAAATTAAAATCTAAGCTTGTGCAAAATATTAATTTTAAATACACAGTACAATACTTTTAGGTTGTGCAGCACATCTATATTTAGTCCTCTTTAAAGTGTAAGCCGTTTCTTGAATTAATCATGACATGAAAACATTGTCTACCTCAGCAAGCATTCACAGCAGAGACCTGAACCAAAATGGAGTAAGCACGAAACTTATTTCACCTGGTGTTTTTCAAATGTAAAGTTTGTTACAAAGGCAGGGTTCCACTGTGACGCTACAGAGGTAATGTCACCTCTGAGAATGGCAGAACGGAGCTTTCAATTATCTTCAGGCAGCATGTCTGCAGGCCAAGAGGCTTATGAAACAAAAGGCTTATTAATCTCGTCCCCAGCAGTGAGCTCTGTCCTCTGAATTAGCAGGGGTGCATATTTTAACACCTCTCTGCACAAGTGCTGCATCTCATCTCCGCTAAATGTCAGAGAACAGAGCTCTAAAAAGTTTTTATTAACTAGCTACAGCTTAAAACTTTGGGGTCAGTATGTTTTTTAAAGTATATGGTCACCCAGGCTGCATTTTTTGATACAGTAAAAACAGTAATATTGTGAAATATCATTATTGTTTTATGTTTTAAAACATATTTCTGTGATTGTAAAGTGAGAATACTCTAGCTTTTCACATGATCCACAAGAAATAACTAACATAGGCCTACTGATTTGGTGCTCAAGAAACATTTCTTATTGTTATCAATGTTGAAATGTTGAACTTGATATTTTTGTGGAAAATGTCATGCAGTTTTTTTTTTTATTCACTGATGACTAGAAAGTTAAAAAAGAACAGCATTTATTTGAAATATAATCTTTGTTGCCATTTTAAATGTCTTTACTGTCACTTTTGATCAATTTAATGCATCCTTGCTAAATAAAAACATAATTTAAAAAAATCTTCTACATCTGATTTCAGTTTTATATTACAATACAAACACAATGCGGCCCTTCTTGTCCAAGCAGGTTGCATTTGGACAGAAAATGGAGCATATTTAATATTATTTTTACATTTTGTTATTTACTACGCAATGTAAGTCTCTTTTCACCCTGATTAAAATAACACTATGAGAGTTCATATGTTTAACAGCCATATACAAAGTACTAACATATAATCTCCATCTTAAGTTTAACAACCAATTAAGGCACAGCTATTACCTTAATAAGATTACTATTACTCTAATGAATAATGAGCTGATTTAAATGCTTTAGGCAGAGCGAACATGAGTGGGTGGTTTAAATCATGTGACCCATTACTGCTCTCTATTCTCTCACTCTCTTTCCTCTTCAAACCTGAATAACACTACTCATTATCACCTCCTCCCTTAAATATCTTTGCAAAGACAGTAACCAGTTTATGGAAACATTCCACTGCTCTTTCAGACCCATTACACACACAGGTGCCCATACAGCTCTATTATAGCTGCCAAGGAAGAACAAGAGCCGGATGGAAGCATTTTGACAGGATCTCAAGATACAGAGGACTCTGATAATGCTTGGAGCCGGATACAGTGCCTCCAGAATTGGATCCAGATTTTTAGCGGATATCCTACCTCTTATGCCTCTGAAAGGAATTTAGAGTCAGTGATCAATATGTTTGGTCTATTTTCCGGGAACAGAAAGACTACTCTGATATGGACTAAAAGCTACAAATCATCAAATTTGATTAATCCAGTCCATCTGTAGGATAATCTTTCTTACTAGCAAAATAATTAATATAAATATTTACAAAATGATTTATATTAAAGCAAGTTATAACAATGCACAACAACAAGTACGGCCATGTCAACACACCTGTTTCAGTTAATCTACACTACAAGTGAACATCATGACATGACACAATTACATTGCTATCACCATAAACAAGGCCTTATGCCATTCTACATGCAATCTAGACAGCTTCACTGATTTTAATGGGAGCAATGACATTCTGACTTCTGATTTTCATTTTTGTCACTTCCCTCTTCCACCTGCCCAGTCTATCAACATCAAATGTGTTGTTTTGTAATAATATTAATTTGTCTTTTATATTGTAGTATAGACATGTTGAAGCAACCTCTGTATAGTCATTTGTAAAACAGGAAAGTGCACCATGCTCAATATTTTAGTTTTGTTGCTGATGACAGTCTTAAGCTGTCTCGCTTCTGTAGGGCACTTCAATGACACATTCAAACAGCGGTTAATGAGATGTCTCGCATTTCTGCCTCCTCAGGCCCTCTTGAGACCAGTACAAGACACACAGCAGCTGCTCCCTGCTTTCTGAAGACTCTCCATATGTATGTGGAAGAGAGCGAGAGAGAGAGAGAGAGAGAGAGGCACGCACATTTTTTTTTGTCGCATTCAATGTACAAATCTAATGTAACATTACACTGCAAATGTGGCAAAGAAGCAACAATTACCAAGAAATAAAACATTAAATTATTGATAATTTCGAAATTATAAACTACTGTAAATAGATATAATTATATAATTTGTATAAATTTTATGTATGCACATATATATCTCTGTGTGTGTAGGTATGTATATATATATTTTTAATAATTGCAATATTATTTATATTTTTCATTTATTGTTAAAAGTGTTTTAATAACACACACACACACACACACACACACACACACACATATAATAACTGTACTATTTATATATATAATTGTTTTGAAAATAATTTATAACTAATATTATTTCATAATTATATATACACAATTGTAGAAAATATTTGTATATTTGATAACTTTCCATTTATTGAAATTAATATGTAATATATACTTCATAATTTTTTTAAATAACATATTTTAAAGAGTAATTTATTACTGTGATGGCAAAGTAGAATTTTACATGATTCACCTTACATTATTATATAAAATTATTAAATATAATATTATTAATAATTTCAAATTATAAATACTGTACATAGATAGAATGATGTAATCTGTATTATATATATATATATATATACACACACACACACACACATACACACACTTATTGTATTCAAATATAACATTACAATAAAGTGTTTAGAATAAACAGTTGCACACAATAAAAAAGCTGTATACAATAAAATTGTGCGTAAATATTACATTTTTTTAAATACTTATACATAGTACTGCATCTCTCTGAAAAAGCAACAAGCACAAAGTTTCAAACATTTATTTTTCTACTAAAAAACATTCAAAAAAATCTGTCTTTTTTCAATTTCTCATATGCTTTCATCTGAAATAATGACATAGCCTACCAAAGAGCAATTTTATGTCATCTGTGTTTGTGGGACTGACATCGCTGTTATCGACCCGTCACTAGGCTCCCGCCGTTACCTTGTAGCCATTAGCAACCGCCACCAGGAGAACAGCCTTTCAACCGCCCAGCCAATTGCTTTGACATAAGTGTGTGTGTGTGTGTGTGTGCATGCATTCGAATGAGCAGGTGTTTGCTGCTTTGTGTGTACATGCATTCCAGCATGTGTGTGTGGGAGATGGAGCCACAGTGGCACTTGTTTCTTTTGAGCGTGCATTGTTTCTCCTTTTTTCAATTTTCCATAGGCGACGAAGCATAGCTAACATTTATCCGCATACACAGAAGGCATACATTTCAGATTTTCCTTAAGCTAGAGCTTGTTGCAAGCAATCAGCAGGCAAACTCATCAATGCAGCTTTGACTGGGAAGGCATCCTGCCTTTTCGCTGCCTGGAATCCACCCACCTATTGATTATGCATATGTCGTAATCAATAATACATACAACTATTACCGTCCACAGCACCATTACACAGCAGCGCATTATGAGATCAGACAAAATCTCCATCACAATGTGTTTGATGATACCAGGCAACACAAATTAGTCTTACTATTTACAAATAGAAACAAATAAGAATATTATTTTATTCACTACCATTCCAAAGTTTTGAAGATTTTTAAATGGTCTTAAAAGAAATGTTTTGATTTTACTTTCAACCGTCGTTGATCACAGCTTCTACTAGATTTTCTGATGGTTTTGAAACACAGAAAACCTTTTAGCAGGGACATGTGTGTGACTCTCACTTACTGGCGCTCAGCTGTAAAAAGAAAGGGATTGTGGGTAAAACCTGTTGTCTGTGTTTCTTTCATTGTATTGGGCTCATCTGTAATTGGTCATGTTTTTCACACTGGTAATTAGCAGAAGGCCTTTGTCTACTGTTACCATGGATACCAGGTCATGTGACGAGCTGGAAAGGTGTGAACTGTATGTATGAGGACCTGTGGGATATACATATGTGTTTGTGGATCTGAATATTTATTCATCCCTGTAAAAGCTCTTAGAGTGATGATGGGCCATGTAACCTCCAGAGATTCACCCCGCCCCAGTCAGCCCCACCCCCTCATTTAGCCCCACCCCCAACCTTAACCCTCACTGCTTGAATGAAAGAGCCCTGTTGAGCCTGCAATCCTGTCACAAATTCAACACCACACTCTCGAAACATAATCACCAACAATTTTAAATTGACCCTAGATCTATGCAATGTGTTGGAAGAAAGATGCATTAAGATGCACACACCCCACTGCTCCGGGTGTGTGTTCACGGTTTGTGTGTGTTCACTGTTGTGTGTGTGTGCACTTCAGATGGGTTAAATGCAGAGCACGAATTCTGAGTATGGGTCACCATACTTGGCTGAATGTCACTTTCACTTTCATATTCATATAATTATCAGTCCCTCCATGATTTTGCTAGGCTTTTTTCCAATTTGTGCAGCCTAAAATAACTGATTTTGCTGTGGCTTTTCTCAAAATTTGTGGTGATATTTGCAGCATTTTTGTTATTGTTTTGCAGTGAAAATATACCACAGACAACATTCTTCTAACAATTTTATGACTTTTCTGACTTCAAGAACCATTGTAGGGCTCCAGACTTACGTTTGATGACACCAGCACCAGAGTTCTACAGGTGGTACCAGCTCCTGACAGTAAAGCACTCACCCTAATCACACATGTACATCTTGGAGATGTCTATTTGATGTTTGCATTTACATTACAAGATGTATTTTTTTTAGAGTGTTTGCTCATCTGCAATACATCTACAAGACATTTCCTGTCAGATGTCAAATAGACATTTATTAGAATGTAGCTCTCTTATTTAACACGGTTTTAAAATACACTATAAATATATGTGGGACCATTAGCTGAAATCATACCATGTGTCATACTCGCAGGGACAGTATGCACGGAAATAATATTTCATATCTTCCATTGCATTCGTTATTTGTAGTGTGCCAGCCACCCAATAGCAATAAGATTGGTGCTTTTGATAGACCTAATAATGTGTCTTTCAAGCTCTTTAATGATCAGATCACTGTATTTATGTGAAACAATTCATTAAATGAAACTGTTTTCTTTGTGAAAATTCTAAATATGTGAGAATGTATTCTTGTAATATTTAGACTTTATTCTCGTAAATGTTTTCGACTTTATTCTCGAAACATTTAGACAAAAAAACATTTAGAAAAATAAAAAAAATAACACTATAAATTGCTTTGGGATGCGGCTCGACGTCGGCTTCCTCCTCATTTTGTTCTCCCTCTTCTCTTGCGGGGTGTGTTGACTGCGCTTTCCTACCGAGGATGACTGTTTCTTGCTCTATCATCTTCTTGGTCCCTTCAACATTCGGGTAGTAGTCATCCCGGTAGCATGGGTCCAGGAATGTTGTCTTGCGCATAAGCTGCCGGCTTGCTTCTGGCACAGCTTCATATTTCTCATCTAAAATAGATATGATGCCGGCTTTCAGGTTGGCTATCAGTTGTCCGTCCTCATCCCATGATTAATGAGACGCAGCACAGGGAGAAGAGATGACGTGGTTCTGCTGATCTGTGATGTGACTGTCTTTTGGCACGCAGCACTGTAGCTGCGTTCAGCTTTTAATTATAGTGTATGCTCTCTTCTAAACTAAATTATTTATAATTATTATTTTTACTTAATTCAAATAAATAGGCTTTGAGGCTTAAAACCGGTAACACTGTCAACACAGTCTATCGCGGCAAGCCTAAACCTGGCTCCACGAAGACAATATCAATCCGCTTAAGCTATGTGTCTGCATCAGGTCAGTAACTAGTTGGCATGTCTGTTTTTTTTTTCTATGTGGGGAGTGGATCAAATTAGCAAAGTATAAATCCTTTAGTTTAATTCTGCTCATATGAATAGCCTTTATATGGTTATATTGTGTTTGTTTTATTATCATTCTGAGAATAGACATATGATCGTCTTTTCTCACCCGAGTTGCTACACAACTTGTAACATTCTAAATCAACATTTGGTGGTGATAAATGCTATATTAAGGCAAATATAATACAGTATTTAATGCATATTATCCAAGCCTGTCAATCAAAATTAGTGTGCAACCCATAGGATAATGCAAGGACACCTCTGTCAAAATTTTGTCCGCATGTGTTTAGAGATTAGAATATAAAGTTTACAAAATGTTTTTCATAATAGTGCTACCACCCAGAATCTGCCCCACCTAAATTTACTGTCAGGAGCTGCTACTGATATATACTCTCCATATATAAAATCTCTGAAAGGCAGAAGCACCTAAGTAAGCACCTGGCAAACAACTCTGTTTGACTATGAATGACTAAGAAACAGTCAAAAACCTTTTTTATGTGAAACAATGAAAACCCCTTGTGATTTCAGTAATGTGTGATGTGGCCTTAGAAAATGATAGTACTGATTGGCTCTTGCCCCACAAGTATGGTATAATGCTAATGCCATGACCTTAGGTATTGATTGCTCTGCTTGTAATGCTAGCACACACACACTTGTTAAAGGCCTTACTCTCTGGAGTGATTTCAAATGAGCGGAGATCGCAACCCCCCTCCTCCGCCCACTTATTGGCAAGGCCCAAATGGAGATTGCCCGCTGTCCAGACAGGGATAAATCTGGCTCATAAATTGGTAGATTGGGGTGAAGTGGGTATGTATGGGCGTGCTCAGAATGGGGGTAAAGAGGCAGTAAAACCATTGTGATTAGATATGTGTGTGCTTTAGCTTACGGTGAGCTGTCTATCACAGCGATTCAATTATTTTTGTTATGTCCCCACAGGACTGAGCATAATCAGGAAGTCCTTGAGCCCATCTGACATTAATTAGATCAATGCAGAACTAAAGAATACGAGATAGTTAGAGAAACAAAAGAGAGAGAAAATAAAGAAATTCTTCTGTTCTTTATATCAAGAACAGAAGAATATATATAAAATAGCTTCCTTCTCATACTGAAGTCTGGTCATACACACTATTGTTCAAAAGTTTGAGGTTGGTCAAAATACAGTAAAAACAGTTATATTGTGAAATGTTATTATAATTTAAAATAACCTTTTGTGTTTTTTAATATTTTGAAATGTGATTTTTGTAATTTTCAGAAGCCATTACTCCAGTCTTCAGTGGCACATAAGGTGTGAAATGGAAATGATATCTGGTCACCCAGTTCACCTGCATTAATAAGAGCAGTCAGCAGTGAATCATCCTGATGTGGGCGGCACATTTGCCATCAACATATGATACATGCAATCATGATGTGAACTGCTACTGTGTTGAAAGGTCAGAAGGTCAGATCTGTGTGTGTGTGTGTGTGTGTGTGTGTGTGTGTATGTGTGTGTGTGTGCGCGTATGGCTGTAGGAGAAAAATAAGGGAGGAAATAAACACATCACTGCGAACAACGAGAGAACCTGAGAGAAAGAAAAAGAAAGCGAAAAACAGAGAGAGAGGGTCACCGTTCGGTACACTGGACAACAAAACAAGCACAAACACACATGATGAAAGTCGCAAACTGTGAGAGGGGAGAGTCGGAGTCCAGCCACTGAGTTCAAACACTATTGTTTCATCTACACGTCTATCAATGTATCCCCCTCTGCTCTGTTTCTCTCTTACTTTCATGCCCTCTCTTCTCTTTTCTACAATGCATGCACATACATATTTACACATGAAACATACAGGCACTGTTTGTGTATAAACAGTTGGAAAGCTGGTTCATTGAATAAACAGAATAATTTACTGCAGGCCTACAAGCTTCAAGCTCTTCCTGCAAGATCTGCAATGCATCTGCAATACACTGCAAACATTCTCTATGAACAGAACCCATGTAACATCAGAGCCTCAAACACTAGCATAATGCTTCCTATTTTCTATTTGATTTATATTTTCTACACAGCACGATGAAGTAGCAATAGCATGATAACAATAAATGTTTTAAAAGCAGTAGTTATATACTACATTGTTGTCACATGACCCCATTATGCTGCATGTTTTATAGAAAAGTCAGAGTTTAGCTCTTTAAAATAATACAATAAATAAAAATAAAAAAACACTTGTCAGTTCAAGAAAATGACTACAGTAGATGGCTCCAGATTTATCACAGTAAAAATGAAAAGTTAGGACAAGTGCATTGCATTGAGGGAGACAGGATTTCATGCAGTGTGCTCTGCTGTATAATGCAATCAAAAATACATTCATTAAGGAATACAAAAATATTTAATAAATATACAAACATTCTATATAAATAAAAAAAAATAACTGTTAACTAGTTTATTAGCCTGCCTATTATTAACGTATTGGCTGTTTATTAGTACTTAAAGCTGCAGTCGGTAACTTTTGACGCTCTAGCGGTTAATAAACAGAACTGCTTGCGTCTTGCGGAAGAATATTGTAGCCGGAGCTACTTCTCTCTGTTTATGTCTATGAAGAATCACAAAGGTACCGGGTTACTCCGCCGCGGTAACCCCGAAGCAATGTAAAATATTCCGAATATAAACACTTATTATAGATGTACCCTAGTGATTCAGGACAGGCTAAAAAAACGGTGTGGAAAATGGATTCATGGTGTACTCTCTTATTATATACATTTTGTAAATCTTGAACACAAAAAAAGTTACGGACCCTGCAGCTCTGATTGGTTGTTTCTTACCGGGAGCGGTCGAATTTCTGCAAATGGCAATAGGATCACTGGGAGGAGCCAGAGGAGCTTGATTTTTTCACAGATTATCTGTCTCATATTCTACTGTCAGGACATAATGACAGGTTTCACAAATACATTTTTACAAAAGTTACCTACTTCAGCTTTAAAAAAGCACATATTCTAAATGATCATATTCTACATCCCTAATCCTACCCAATACCTAAACTTAACTATTACCTCACTAACTATTACAATTTACTAACTATTACCATACTATTTTTTATTACAATAAAAACAAACCTGACACAAACCCATTTTGTGGGTCCCATCAGGTTCTAGTTGGTTAGCAGACCATTACTGAACTACGAAAATATTATTAGTATTATAGCAAAATGTCATTCCAATCATAGGACTTTCTTTTAACTGCAAGTGTGTGTGTGCGAAGTGTGGACTCGCTCATATCGGTTTCCACAAACACTGGTGGAGTGCTTCTTAAGTGTTCCTTCACTATTTATAGTGAAACCCTTGACTCCTTGTCTGTTTTAAGAGCCGTTCTTGAACATAATGCCTAGATCAGTGTCTCTCGAGCTCAACAGCCCTTTCCATACCCTCCTTTGCACTCAATTAGGACAGGAATTAATATCACCTTTTTGAATGACAACTGACACGATCACATTATAGAATTTATTTATTTATCAATCCATCTATTCAGCTATGTATCCAACTCAAACTTAAGCTCTCCAAGGACTACAATATTTGCTAACAAAGTTATTTTGAATGATGATAATAAAAGCGGATGCATGAGAGAATGAAATAATTTTAATGATATTAGGCCATGTGGGAAAAAAATAAATTACAACCACCAGCAGCAAAAACAAAATAGAAACATTAAACAAGTCCCAATGGATTTTTCTTTGAAAAAGGATTATAATAAAAAAAAAAAAACATTCTAACTTCCAGGTGCTTTGAGAGCCGCAGCGAGACTTCCTATTGCTAAACAATATTCTTAATGTCACACAAGCTGAATCGGTGAGTAGTTTACTCTCCTCTAGGTCACAGATTTGCTGCCATGTGCTGCACTGTGGACAGATCACAAGAGTTATTGGCAAAAAACACTCTCCGCTCTCTCCAGCCGGGCATCTCAGTGCTCTCCTTAGCTGGCATCAAGCCCAGCCTTCTGCATTAAATTAACACACCAAATCCCAGCCATAACCCCTGCAAAACAAGAGCCAACATTAAAGCAAACTCTGCTCTCTATGTTCTCGTCCCAAACAAGGTGGCGGTTGCTTGGCAGTGCATTTCACTGCACTGAATTTCAGAATGCACATGATTTACTTTAAGTTCTACAAGAGTACTGTGTAGGGATACTAATTATGCTAGAAATGGTTGTCCAAAAGGGAGTGTAGAATGAATAAATTTACATGCATAATAATGCTACAGGTGTCATGCTGATTTGAGGTCATTCATGTCTGGAGCAGAAAAACAGTGTGAAAAGAGTTGCGCACCAAAGTTTAATATTGATGATTTGGGGTTTGGTCAAAATTGTTCATATTAGTTACATTTTAAGAGACTGATTTTGAGTCCAATCAGCAGAACAACACAACAGATAGTTTTCACGTTTAGCAATTGAAAGCTGGGGAGTGACAGTGATGGCAAATTTTTTTCAAAAGCTCTTTGCTTTGGCTGGAATTTGCATAATTACAGCACTTATCATGCAATCATGCGGAGAGTAAACAGTTTCGCCCAGAAAGGACTGTCGCCTTGGCAACAGAGGCAAGAGTTCAGCAGGGACATGATCACTCCTTGGCGAGGGAAGGAGGAGGAGAAAGGGGCAGAGATCACCAGATTACTTGTTAAAGGACACGTAAATCAAAACTCTGAGGTGCGGTTGTGCAATATCAGCGGTGATTTCAAGAGAATGAAAGACTGCCAAAACAAATTGAAAGGCATTTTTTATATATATATATCTTTTTTTTTTAGGGATCGCAAATCTTTTAAGTTGGGAAAATGGCTGACTTCTAAAAGACTACTGACCAGCTGATGACGATTTCAAATCTTTTTCAAACAATTTCAAATCTCATACCTTCATTTTCCCTACATCAGCCGAGAAAATGCCAAATGAAATTAAGGAGAATGTTATTGGATAGCGTTTTCCAGGTATCCTTGTTCTTAAACAACAACATTAAAGATGAAGATAAAGAATGTTGATAACAAACCAGTCTTGGGTTCCACTGACTTCCACTGTATGGGCAAAAAATACAATAGAAATTAATGGTATTTTCCATAATATGGATGTCAAATGCTACCGCCCACTGTTTGGATACCCTCGTTATTCAAAATCTCTTCTTTTGTGCTCAACAAAAGAAAGAAACTCATACAGGTTTAGAGCGACTCGAGGGGTGCATTAATTAACAACATTTGTTTTAATTTTGGGTTGAACTACTCCTTTAATGCTAATAATAAGTTTAGTATATCTTATATATATATATATATATATATATATATAAGTCCAAAATATCACAGAACAAGACATCTATTCCTGTTAAAAAGTTGGGTAGTGTCTGTGACCTACAGTATATTTCACCCTGAGTTCTTTCTGAGAAAGTATAAACATAGTTTATAGCGGACCCCTAAAGCTCAATTTACTGTCTAAAGACTGCAGGGAGGTAAGTCATCCATCCAGACCATGAATCAGAGAGCAGACTCTGGGCCTCTGTATCAACACACACTGCCTACATAACCAATACCAAAACACCCTATAAAAACAGACCATAAAGCATGTAAACACACACACAGAGCACAAGCCATAGTTTACACTGACAAACAGAACAATGCTACTCAAAATATATAATTACAGGCTGCTTCGAGATGTGTGCTCCCCGTTCCTCAAATTTCAAAGCCTATAGACAAAATGTTCTGAGTGATAGAAAAGCAACAACAACAAAAAAAATACTACTATAATGCTATTTAACATTTCAATCAGTCTATGTATAGCTTATAGCTGTCTCTCTGTATTCAACTGGGATGAGAGAAAATATTTGATACATTGATACATTATAACATTGATACACTTGGACTTAAAATCTGCAGAAAGTCTGAAGTCCTTTTTGTTCATCGATTAATCTGTACAACCTTGTCTAACCATCGCAAAAAAAATTAAAATATTAATTAGTGTAAAAAACATGAAAAAGCTGGTGTAAAATTTAAATAAAATAAAGTAGTAATTTTATTATACTAAATCACAGCGCAAAAAAATAGGAAAGAGCTTTAATGACAATATGGTGAGTAACTTTATGAAACTTAACAATTCAATCTGACCTTAGAAATATATTGTTCCTGTGCTAAAAGTCCTTCGTGCTTTGCTATTAGAGTATAAAAGTGATGGAATCAAGATTACATTAAAAGGCTTAGAGGTTGAATGTAAATAAAAAGTGCTAGAGAGAAAAAGAGAAGAAAATAAAGACAGAGTCAGGTGAAGACAGGAGGAGGTGGGTTGCTTATTTTTTTAGAGCACTTACGATGTCAATCACTTTCAAGGCCACTCTCACAATATGTGAATCTGCTGTTACCAAGCAACGCTCCTGAGTGCCTGGATACTTACAGTAGCTCTCATCCATCAGCCAATCAGCAATCAATGCTGACATCCGCAGTCCTAGTGGACCCACTGACCTTTCAGAGCGTCTCTGCTGCACTGCTACCTATACATCCACATACAACAGCCCTACCTGTGCAGAATGTTTATCTAACTAGCATCCATCTAAATATCCCATATGTTCTATCCTTAACCCAGTCAGTACATCCACCTGTCAAGCCATCCATCCCTTAACCAAAACACAAGAGCATCTCGACAGATTAAAACAAATCAACAGGTTTGCATGAGATGCGAATTACAACCTTGTGAACATTTACTTTGCTTAATATTTTATATTATGTTTGTAAAAACCAACATACATTTTTGAGGATTCTTTTAATGTTATAAAGTATTTTAGCATTTTAATGAAATGTAAATAATTTTTAAGAATTTAAAAGTAATTTCTTGACCAATTTAAAGCATAGTCGTTGAATATTCCTTTGTACTAGTGATCGAATCGTTCGATTAAACCGGTTCTTCTTAGTGAACCGGTTGAACCAGTTCACGAAATCGGACTGAATCATGGTGGGGAAGTCGTGGCCTAGTGGTTAGAGAGTTTGACTCCTAACCCTAGGGTTGTGGATTTGAATCTCGGGCTGGCAATACTACGACTTAGGTGCCCTTGAGCAAGGCATCAAACCCCCAACTGCTCCTCGGGCGCCGCAGCAAAAATGGCTGCCCACTGCTCCGGGTGTGTGTTCACAGTGTGTGTGTGTGTTCACTGCTCTGTGTGTGTGCACTTTGGATGGGTTAAATGCAGAGCACAAATTCTGAGTATGTCACCATACTTGGCTGAATGTCACTTCACTTTCATTTGAACCGGTTTCAAGCTCATCATTCTGCGCACAGGATGCGCATAAGTGCTCTGTGCCGCTCTATATGGGCGCCTTTAGTATTATAATACTTTTCTGCACAATCAAAAATTATTAATAATATCTAGTAGTCCTCAACTTGCACTGCCAATTATTATTATTATTATTATTATTATTATTATTTTATTATCAGCATTCACACTGTATAAATTATAAAATGCAGGCAAAATATCATAATATATACCGGAGAAATTTTGAACGTTTGGAAATCTAGCACAGAAAGACTGATGCCAAAACAAATCAAAAACAATTTTCAAAAAATTAGCAAAGACTAATATGATCACAGATATATCATGTAACTCAATCTTAAACATGAAGGTAATGAATGAAAAATAAAACCCTTATAAAAATGCAATTATAAACTAATCTGCATATTTCAAACAAATCCAATTCAGTTTATTAAAAAAAAAATCACAAAAAAGGATTCAAAAGCAATCTGTGCATTCATACTTTGAAGCTTTTGAATACTTCGTATTATTTAATTTTTTTTAACTCAACCGATCTTCATTTTGCTGCAAGGAGTGTTGTTTCTATGAGTAAACACAGGGAGAGTTCTCAGATACTCTCTCACTGACAAAAGAACAGAAACAGGCCTGTCACCGCTCATCTTTGTACTTTCACGCTGACAGCCCTCTGCTTCACAACTTTAGCAGAGTAAATGGTTCTCTAAACAGCCTGTGACAGCCTCTGTGATGTGAGCTTCAGTGTGCGTTTGATCCTGCGGGTAAAAACAGAAATCGCAGCTCCGGAGGAAATCTCATTCTATTAGAAAGCCGTACGAGATCGGAACATTAACAGAGATGCCGGTGTAAACTTCAGACAGCCATTAACACTAAGAAAGGCATCAATAATGCAACGCATCAGCCCAGTATAGCAGGTGAAACAGAGTCCTGCCACCTGCTGCTGGGGTTTTATGAGGAGATATGACTACCCCATGCAGCTCAGGGGTCATAAATGCTACAATAAGTGTTGTGTCAATAGCCTGACCAGAGGACATTAATCTCAACCAAAGTGTCTTGGCCACAGTTCAGCAAAGGATAATACACGACCACAGCCAACAATAGGAGAAAATGACAGTACACTCAGTTAAGCAAAGCCAGGTAGATATTTTGAACATTTTGTAAATTTCCTACCTTAAATATATAAAAACTTCGATTTTCGATTAGTAATATGCATTGCTAAGAACTTCATTTGGACAACTTTAAAGGCAATTTTCTCAGTATTTAGATTTTTTTTTTACACCCTCTGATTCCATATTTTCAAATAGTTGTATGTCGACTAAATATTATCCGATCCTAAACCATACATCAATGGAAAGCTTATTTGTTCAGCTTTCAGATGACGTATAAATCTCGATTTCGAAAAAAACATTACACTCAAGGCTGGTTTTGTGGTCCAGGGACACATATAACAGTTCAAAAGGCAGTAGGAGAAATTTAATGTCATTGAAAACCTGTTTACTACCAAGGCTGCAAAAACATATGAATTAAAAACAGTAATACTGTGAAATATTAATACAGTTGAAAACAACTGTTTTCTATATTAATGTAAATAAGAATGTAATTTATTATTGTGATTAAAAAGTCACCACTCCCAATTAAATGTGTTTAATTAAAATCAGTCATTACTCCAATCTTCAAGTGTCACATGACATAATCCTTCATGAATTCTTATATGCTGATTTTGGTGCTGAAGAGACATTTCTTATTATGGTTAATGTTGAAAACATCTGTGCTGCTTAATATTTTTGCAGAAACTTTAGATTCTTTGATCACCAGTAAGTTCAAATGAACAGCATTTACTTAAAAATAGAAATGTTTTGTAAAAATGTAATAGTCTTTGCTGCAACCTTTCAATTTAATTAATTTAATGCATCCAAAAAAAAGGTATTAATAGTTTTGAAAAAAGTAAGCTTTTTGGAATAAACCATGAACCTTCTTAAGAATCCAGAGATTCTTACTTGTAAGCATTTAGAAAAACATTTTTCAGGGCAGTAATAATCACCTGTGAAGCTTGACTCCTGAAAATTACATGTGAGCCAGCCAATATGATTACAGCTGGCAATTACAGGCTTTATTGTGCTTATGAAACTGAGATCACTGTAAAAACCTTCAAACTAACAGACATATTCATACAAAGTTTTCTTTGATAGACCAGTTTGATAATTTGGAAAATATAAAAAAAAATCTAAATTTCCTCAAGTTTCTGGACTTGCCAGATACAGCCTGTGACTTTGGAGATGTCTGCATTGCTAGTGTCTCACCTATTGCCAGCTGCAGGCTGTTGATAAGGAGTGAAACCCAGTGCTTTTCTTTGAGGACAGTAATAAAGTGAGTCACGGACACGCTCACGAAGGCCTGTCTGAGCTCTTTGTGTGACAAAAAGATAGGAGAGAATGCTGCTCACAACAATGGATTAACAGGCATGAAATGCCAACTATAAAAACAAACTTATTTGCATTTTCTTGCAATATTTCACCTGAAATATTGGGAACTTTTTTAAAAATAGGGTGAAAATACAACCTGGTGCTATTAAAAATAAGAAATAATTTTCTTTTTCATCAAATGGTTAGTAGAAACATTCAGAAAATGCTGATGGGTAACCTCAGCAGGTCAAACTAAATATTATATGACCTCTTTTATTTTATATGAGGTTTGACCCCCCCCCCCCATTGAATTTGGGACACTTCTCAAGATAGTTTAAATTCACATTCAGTACATTAGAGGTGGAACAGGTCAAAATCTCCACTTTACAGTTTTTTTGATGCATTTTAAACTAGTTCATTTTCAAACAAGGCATTTGTGGCTGTATGCCTAAAAAGAAGAGTACCCTCTTGAAGAAGGGGGCATTAATGATGCACAAAGAATCAAGCACAAACATATCCTGTAAGCCTGCACTGATATACATTTGCTATACAGTATACTGTATAGCACTGTCTTCAAGTTGAAATGCACACACTTTTAAAATTTTGAGAGTTTATATATGCATCCTGACACAATAACCAAGAAAAATCTCCCCATAAATAAAATGAGCTTCCCAGTGATTATAATCATGTCATATCTCACAGACACGTGGAACCTCCAGCTGCAGTTTACGGGGGTGAGAAATGACAGATCCTCATTGGCACAAATCCAACTGTGTCTTGACATCCAATAAAAGCACCATCCAATAAAAAGCACTCATTATCCAAAACGCAAGACACGACTTGGGGATAAGGGAAGAATGGGCTAGTAAAAAAATCTTTGACAGGGCAGACAATGTGGCAGACAAATTGTATAAATTTAAAAGCCATCATTAAAAGTCAAGTGCAATATTTTGAAGTAAGACTAAAATAATAATAGTAATAAAATAATAATAGATTTAGGAAATGATGCTGTAGCATCCAATACCTTATGATAAAGTTAACATCTGATTACTGTTATTGTACAGAGGAGAATAATCCTATTAGGTGTGAAGCGGATTGCTGTGCTAGAGGAGGTGGCTAATTTTAGCTTTCTTAATCAGCATGGCTGTTTTGCTCGTCTCTCTCTGGGAATTAATATGTATCTTGTTAACCATGTTCCATCATTCCAGGAAGTCATCTCTAAAAACACTTCTAACTAACATTTTTATCCTTTAACAACTCATGGGATAACTTCCCCAAGTTTCCTAACAAGATGTTATAGGAGAGCTGTAAACAGCACATGAGCAGAGATGGAAAGCTCTTGTCCTGTGTCATTCCTGTGCTTGTTTTGACACAGTACAGAGACATCCTGACTGCCTGGTGGTTTGAATCCCACTGCTAATGCCCTTAAGAATTCCTCTTCCATCATCCTGACGCAGGGCCCTATATACGGGAATGCTTCACTCGGCTTGATTTGATTATAAGCAATTTCCATGCTTGATTGAATAATACAACATTGACCTTGGCACTTTCATTTATTTTTTTCACAATGACACACATAGGATGGTAAAATCATTAAAATGCATAATCTAGACTTTCAAATATTTAGCAAACCATTTTCCAGACCTTTGCCAAAGAAAAGTAAACATTTTCACAACCGAGTATTTGCCAGGGTGTTATGTTGTTGCTAAGCTCTTCTGAATGTTTTACGTGCATTGGTTATGCCCACTTAAACCGATTTTTTATTATTTATTTTTTTGAATAAAATAAAAAAAAAAATACATTAATATACACATATTTAATGGAAATAAGAAAGTTTGATTACTATGATTTTTAGCCACACTGAAAAGGTCACTTCATAAATATCTTTGCAAAATATATAGTCAGTTGCCCTGATTAAATTAACATTTCATTTTCATGCAGAATGCATATACATACTTTTATATTTCTAATTATTAACAAAGTCATTAAAATTATTTACTCATGAGTTAAATAATAAATTACTAATAATTTAATATTCAAAAACAGTAAATTAATATTCAAAAACTTAATATTCAAAAACAGTATGAATGTCATATAAACCAGACACAGAAAGGTCAGATAATGCAATGATATATCATCAAAAAATATATATATATGAAATCTTGTCTAATAAAGACACTGGGAACCAGCTACAGGCTAGTTATGTGATAAACACAATGGAGCTGAACGTATGTTTCTAATGAAAGTACTGTATATTAGATGAATCTCTTGATATCACTAACCCCGCCTCCATTCGTCTTACAATCAAATCTCTCCTTTTATCTACTTCTCCAACTCAAGTCTACTTCCTCCCTCTCTCTCCATCGTTGCTTCCCCAGGGCTTACGTGGGCCATCTGTATAAAGCGTGAGAGACTCTGGTGTTGGATTACAATTAGGTTACAGTGGTAATTGGTGATTATTAATACTCATCTCGAATATATTACCCGCAAGCCGTGGATGTGCTGATATATGCATGTATCCTCAGGCGAGAATGTAAATTGTAAATTGCAGATAATCACTGCATTCTCGCTCAAAGAATTACACAGTCACTCTCTAAAAACTTTACCAGCAGATGTTGAACTGATCTATCAATACGCACATATGACCGGCTTAAAGATACCAGAGAATATTAACTTCATATAATAAACAATATATCTCATGCCCTAAAAACTAAAATTCTTGGTCTGTTGAGCTGTGGGTGATTTACATACATGCAAAACAACTACAGATCAACGCTGATTAACCAGAGCTATTCATCATAATCATAATATAAATTGTAATAAAATAAGATAGTAAAAAGCTTCAAAACACAACTAATTTACTTAATCTGACAGACTTCATTTAATTTCCAATCCAATAAAATCAGGGTTAAAATGCTGAGGTGGGGTTGCATCTGACATCTTCTCCTCTGTGAATAATTTATCATTTAATATAAATCAAGCTGACTGGGAACAATAACCATCAATAATTCATATAACCATTTCCCTCAGAGTGTCTGGCTTTTCAGAGAGCCCCTATATGATTAATATCTAAAGGCTCCTGGAGAAAAAAACATTTCTTTAAAGATAATACCCTGTTTATTTCAGTGATTAAATACAATGATGATATTATGTAAATATGTAAATTAAATGGGAGGGCTGTTTTTGTGATCTTCATGTCATAGACTTGGCTAACGAGAAGTGCATTGTGGGTGTTCAAGTGTAAAGAAATGAGCTCCAGGACTATTCCTTCTTCCTCTAATGCCAACCAATGCCTGTCAATGTCAACAGAGTTTCTCCAGTCTGTACTTTGCTCTGGGCTACAGTACGGCTTAAAAGGATCCAAGTCAACATGGGAATACACACACACCACAATACACACACACACTGACCCACAGGGGCCACACTCAAATTAAACCCACCTGCTTTGGCTCACAAAGGCACTAGGATAAATTTAGCCCCTATATAATAGTAAAATTTTTCCAACACAACCACTAAATGGGTTCTTGATAAAGTGCCAAGGTGACAAAACTGCATGAACACGATGACTAACAGAAAACCAGTAATCCTCTGAGAAACACAATTAGACTACAAAAGATTTTTTTATTTATTTACTGTTAGCCACAAAATCCAATCAAAATCTAAAACTACCTTTGTATTTCAGCACTTGCAGGACATCCTGTATAGATCTGCTCAATTTTCTCACATTGCTATGGGGGTGTTGGCACCTGTAAACTCCCTGGAGAGAAAGCCCATTAGAATATAGATGAAAGATGAATGTGTGGAAGACAGCAGACCTCTCAGCAACACAATCTGTTTTGTAGAGACACACTAGAAACAGATCAACCAATCAGAGTGCAGCAATCAAAGTGCAAGTGGAGATTCTGATGGATATGGTCTGAATTTTTTTTTTTTTTTTTGCATAAAGGAGTAGGAATGTCCCAGGATGACCTTATAGGAATGGAAACAGTCTGTATATTAAGTTTACTTGCTGAAATGTAGCCGAAGAAACTAAATTTATTCCTATCAAATGGAAATTCCTGAGCAAGGTCATATGTATATATTTCTTTTGTGTAACTTCACCAGCTAAATTGTGTGAACAGCTCCAAGCTAAATGTTAAAACAATTTTCGACATTACCATTCAAAAGGGAAAGGAAAAGGAAAAAGGAAAAGCTTTTATTCCGCAAGGATGCATTATATTGATCAAATATTACAGTAAATTCATCTAAAATGTTATGAAAGATTTCCATTTTAAATAAAGCTATTGTTTTGAACTTCCTATTTATCAAAGAATTCTGAAAAATACATTTTATTTTTTATAAAAATAAAAAAAAAATCCACAAAAACATAGGCAGCACAAACGTCCTCAATATTAATAAGAATTATTTCTTGAGCAGCAAATCAGCATATTAGAATGATTTCTGAAGAAACACGTGACACTAAAAACTTGAGAAAATGCTGCTGAAAATTCAGTTTATTAATAAAATTTAATTTAATCACAAAATAAATTACAATTTAAAATAAATTAAGACTTACTTTAAATTGTAATAATATTTCACAAGTTTACTATGTACTTACGGTATTTTTTGATTAACAAAATGCAGCCTTGCTTTGGATGAGACTTCTTCCAAAAAAAATCTTACTGAACCCAAACATTTGAACAGTAGTCTATAAAACAAGAAATCACAAGGCTAAGACGCCAAAACAAGAGAAAATGTGCTTTTGAATGCGTGGCAGAAATTTGAAATACCTGAGCATATGGTATCACAGCCGCCTCCTATAGTTTCCTTTCGACCTCCTCCCTTAGACACTGTACCCGAATATTGTGGGTGCATATAAATGAAAGGGAATGCATTTGAAAAAACAAACATTACAGAGCAGCTTACTCCTCTAGTCGCATATGACATCTATAGAAAATGAATAAGCTCAACAATCTGTTTTAAAACAAGAACTAAAGTGTGTATTCAATGGCTCATTTACAAAGGGAAAATATAACCTGCTAAATGTCAATGTGTCATAGTCACTTTTCAAGATACTGCAGTCAATAGTTTTTATGCTACACATCAAGTAAAGTCTAAAATCTTTTACTGTCTACACTGCATTTCTATTCATCTTTATGCCTAACATTCTGCGGCTTCTGGATATTGAAACAGGGAGTCATACGTGCATCCATCATGTGCTGTCTTAGATGTTTAAAAGCTTAAGTGCACATTGTTAAATAAGACCTTGACTCCTTCTGTCTCCCATAACCTCCTGTCCTCCCCTCCCCCTGTCCTTCCTCTGCTCCTGACAATCCCCCACACTGTTCGGCATAGATGTAATTCACAGATGAATTATGGATGGACTTTCATCTCTCCTGGATTTGGGGTTCACTGCTCTAAGAAACTGTAGCAGAGGCAACTGCATTTAACATGAGATGTGGGATTCTCCTACAGTCCGCCTGACTCTATCTCTGTTAGCTGTCAGTCCATGCACTAGTTTAGGCTGTCAATAGCAGATTTCAAACCATCCTGTCCTGTTCTGAAATGTTTCACTCCAGTACAGGAGGATGAGATTTGTCAAATCTTACTATGCATACTCTTTTTGCTCACTAAGTTTTTTTCTTCTTAAAATGCCTGTCCATCAGCAACCATTTTTGCAAGCTTTCATTTCACTTCATTTCCATTTTTTGCTCGTCTCGAATGCTTTTAGTATAAAAGCTCATGGCATTAATCAAGGCAACATGAAATCAAAAATTACTATTTCACTTTCCTACATGCCTAAATTTCCTGAAGTGTCCATGGTTTTATTGCACAAACATTTGCAGTGCACATTACTGTGAAATAAATAAATAAATGCATAAATAAATGTTACTAAAATTACCTTTTCACCTCTTGAACAAGTTTTTTTATATAAAATAAAATTAGCAAAAATAAATAAATAAATACAATTTAATAAAGATAAATAATATAAACAATACAAAAAACAATAATTTCTCTGAAAGATTTCTACCTTTATCCCCTGAATAATGAATTTGATTTACCAAATCAAATCCAGATAAATAAAATCATGCACTGCTCTACATTCTACAGAACAAATTCACTACATTTATAACAAATGTACAAATGTTTATTTATTCATCATAGTGTTTTTGCGTGTTTGTTTCTCCACCAAGAAGGAAGTAAAAACAACCCAGCTAGTGCACAATTAGCATCGAGCTGCACATCTGAGTGGCAGCTTGTGAAGAAGTCCATCAATAATGCAGAGTACTGGGCGCCGTGTTGTTTCTGCCAAGCTAGCGGCCCCCTTGAATGTGGCCCCTGCCTGGCCCCGTGTCCTTGGGCCAGCACAACTGGAGAACAGCGCACTCCCAAAGCTCCCCGATCGGAATCTGTGCTAATGAGAGACACGGAACCTCCACTCGTGTGCCGAATAACAATAACAACAACAACAAGATCTCCTACACTTAAATAAGACACCACATGTCTGTCAAAACAGGAGGAGGGGTACTAATCTGAAAATACAACTCCACAGCACAAGAGTTGAGAGAACGAAAATGCCATTGTTATTTATGCAATGGCTTTAATTAATTGGGTTATATGAACCTTGTATTCAAATGTTCTTTTAGGAATTGTAGGTAGTCCAGATGGTCTGTAAAATGGCTTATTCATCCCTGATAAATTAGCAAACAAAAAGCCAAATGAAAGGCAAATGTGATCTGATCTTTTTGAATACATGTGCACAGAACTGGGTGTGAATAAAGTGTGCCTTAATAATATAAATGGATAATAAAAACACTATGAACCAGACAACCAAGGTTTACTTGTGTGTGTGCGCGTGTGAACTGTGTCTAGACTCAAAGCTGAAGTAAGAGAATGATGCCGTTTGCTGCTCTTTGATCAGAACGAGCCCCAAACACTAATTACGCTGGCTGCTCTCTCAGCAGGCAACAAGCTGTTCACAGCTCCCCATGACAAGAGCCCTACTCAGCTTTAAATGAGCTGTGGGAGTGTCAGTTAGACAACATACACACACATACAAAACACTGGCTACGTTTAACAATTTTTGGACAGGTAGCAATTAGAGGCCGAAAAAGTTAAATGTACATATAACGAACAGCTGGAGGACCAATTTTTAACTTATTTCAACTTATTAGGTCAATTGGCAACATGATTGGGTATAAAAAGAGGTGTTTACATGAAGGCTTTTCAGTCCAACTGAGGCGTCCATCAGATTACAAACTGATTTTTTTTTTTTTTGTAATTTTGCAACACAGAAATGTGTGTGAGACTTCCTATTCATTAGCCGCTATAGGCATATAACTAGAAGGATAGAGTGCAGTAAACATTACAACTATTGGTGCTATGAAGTAGTATGTTTATAATTAAGACAATAAACAATAAAATAAAATGATAAGATATATCAAGCAGCATAACAGTCTGTTTTTGTACAGGTCAAATAACTGGAGGTCAGTAGTTTAGGTAGTTTACCAATAACATGTTTGACAGTAGCATTTTAAGTTTTTGTTCTCTAAAAATTACTACCATTTATAAAAATACAGTGTAGAAAAATAATTTAAATGCAGTTGTTTCTAACAGAACTTTCCAAAGCGTATGTGACCTACAGATACAAGATTTAAGGTCATCCAGTTCCTTTGTTTTGTGTTCTATAGAGACCAGGGCTCTACTGTATACTAGATACTTTCTTATCTCCCTGTGTTCATTCAACCAGGAAGATCATTTCACCTCATCTCTCTCGCTTTATTGGATGACTGGAGGTGTGCTCAAACAGCCAGCCAGCCAGGAGCTTAACCTGTAGAGAAGAAGATGCACACAATTGCTTTTCTGCCGGTATTGATTCAGCATCATTAAACCTTGAAAGGCTTGAGGATTCAATGGAAATGGGTCCTGAATCTGTCCATACAAAGACAGAAACAAAAAAAAGAGAGATTTCAGACACTTGTGCATGAAGACATGCCAAACGGATGGATATTTTAAGGATACTCACTCAGGAGAAATATACAATAGAAAATACATTTTATTTATTTGATTCTGGAACTGACTGGTTTGTGAAAAGTGATTTATATATGACAAGCAGAAATTATGCCAGTTTAAAAAAAAATAAAATAAATAAAACTGTTATGTCAATCATACACAGTTCCTAACCAAAATAAGCAGCTGAACCAGACTGCCACATTTTTCCACAATTTTCAATTTGGTGATACACAATTAACACCCCATTCTAGTAAAAATAATCAAGTATCATTAAATGTAGAAATTTCTACACTGATGACTTGCTATGCCCCTGACTTTCACAAGAACAAATTGCACTTATTTTTGCCTGTTACTGTAGTTACTGTTTGTAAATCTGAAGTAATGATCAAATTAATTTACGGTCACTTGATCTCATATCTTTACTCAATATACATTGTCTGCGTCCAAAATATATTGAACATATTTTTAACTTGAGTGCTGCTCTTTTAGATTGGCATGACACAGTCAAACACATCCATCTGCCTTGTTTACATAGAAAAACAATGGAAAAGTAGCACAGTGGAATGGAAAAACGTGTTCTGTGGAAACTAGCGCCAAGGAAACATAAAGGTTTAATGATTTACAAGACAACAGAGGGAGCTTCGTTGATTTGGTTACTAATTTCTCACTAGTAATGACATCAAACTTACCTCAACTTTCATATGCCATTTTAAATTTGTCTACCTTTATTGTGACAGAATTGAATGCACAGCATAGTGTATCATAGACAGCGAAGGATACATCTATGTTGCAATCATTGGATTCGGATTTGCAATGTTGCCTTTAGGGCTGGGTGATATATCTAACGATATGATCATGCACATTTAGTCAGTAAATCTGGTTCTGTGATTAACGCTAAATCACCATCACATGCTTTCAAATGGAGTGGCACTTAATAGACAGAGCCGTAGATCACTGACAAGCTATGCAATATCGCGTTCATTATCGCAGATCACCTTCGATAATGAACATAGTTGCCTTCCTTTGTATGCTGCCTGTTGAGGAAGCATTTTCCAGCTTTCAAATGAGTGCCTTTATCTTATATTTTATATTAATATTTGTTGGTATTTTTATAATTTTGTTTATTTTATTTTCTATTATTTTTTGTCTATTTGTGTTGCTGCTGTGTCCAATTCAATTCCTCCTATGAAGATCGATAAAGATGCATCTACATCCACATCTCAATTGGCCAAACCAGATACAAGCAAGTAAGAAATTAAGCAAGCAAAAATAGAAAGCTAGCGCTCATATTTCATTCACTGCTGTCTTGTCTTTAATTAAAACCTCTGGGCTCAGACAAAAGGTCCGCAGTGCAGGTTAAATACCACATGAGACTCCAAATCCATAAAAGTCTTGTAAAGTGCAGACGAAGGCAATATGTATGCACTCACCTCAATTACAGCTGAACTGAAGAGAGTTAAACTGGCAAGCTAAGCTGAAAGGCAGGACCACAATTTTATGAATCACTTTGTGGTGGGAGTCAGATGACCTTTA
Source organism: Carassius carassius (assembly GCF_963082965.1). Taxonomy (NCBI): domain Eukaryota; kingdom Metazoa; phylum Chordata; class Actinopteri; order Cypriniformes; family Cyprinidae; genus Carassius; species Carassius carassius. The sequence continues at coordinate 25,160,093 of NC_081775.1, read as the reverse complement.
GGTAACCATGGGCAAACCATTTCTGTACCTTTCGAAAAAAAATAGTGTCTTGGCAAACCCCTCTGGCTCAAGTTCATATTTACACATGCTAATGAGCTTTGTTTGAAACAAATCTGCTCACAGTTGATCATGTTAGCATGCTGCTGCTAAGCTAATGAACCATTTCTTAAATAACCAAAAATTAAAAAAAAAAACAACAGTGTTCAATATTTTATATTAGACCAAATCATTTTTTTCAATGCTTTTTGTATTGTTTTTGTATATCATTGAACATGCTTTAAAATCTGAGATTACTTTCTTCATTGTTCCCTTTTAAAGGTGCACTAAGCGATTTTTGAAAAACACTTTTGTCCACAGCGTCGGACCAAGTCCCAAAACACTTGTAGCCAATCAGAAGTAAGGGGGTATGTCAATGTGAGTGCACAAAGACAGATCTTAGCAGATTGACTATAGATAGAGGGACAGGGCAGAAAAAAAAGAGGAAAATATCAGAGAAACAAAACATTAAAAAGAAAGGTTACGATCAGGCAAGAGGTAGGACCCGCGTTAATAGCAGCTTTCCAGCTGTGAAGAGAACTCAAGGAGCGGGAAGGGCTCAAATCTCACACCAAGTTTGCATCGTTTCTTCATGATAGGTGAGTAATGTTGATTTTGCTTGGTTTCGCACAACTTATCCGTGTTGTCTTTTATTTGAATATGCTTGTGTGTCATCTTCACTTGTTTCCGTGATCATCGTTGCCATGGTTGTGTAGGTATTTGTGGGGCAGAGATGTCAAAACAGGGGTGAGGTACTGTTGTTGGGGTATGGCCGTGTTAATTTTGGTGCTTTCAAATATCAACATCATTTGTCAAAAATCGCTTGGCAAAAAAGTGCAGATTTAAGTACATTGCCATACCATTAGGTAAGTGTTGGTATACTATGTTTGTCACAAAATAGGGGTCTTGCATAAGGGTCTACAGCAAGTTTACATTGATCTTTCATCCTCTGTATTTCAAAGAATTTATAAAAACTCTCACGTACCTCAGGCCAATTAGGGACCTCAAATGCTTATTTCCATATCCGAACACATTAGCATACGGTTTCGATTCGTGTTCCTGACAGTCTAAGGGGAAAGCTGACACTTTGAACTGCCGCTCTCTCAATATTGAGCTTTCAATATGACTATATCAGATCAGGCCAGAGAGAAAGAGGGCCGTAATAACCCAATAAATTGCCTCCCTTGGGCACCAGTGTGTTCACAGAATATCAAAACTTCTCTTTCTTATACTCCGCAGACTGTGATGGAAAAAGCTCCCTCATAAGTCTAGCTGTGGTAATAGAAGTTTCATGGGAGGTTTATTTAATAAAATCATCTCTTGAGCTCAACAGAATCTGACATTGCAAACCTACAGTATATGTGAAAAATTAGCGCGTTAAGCCTCACAAATCATGTTAAGAGTATTGATAGACAAGCAACTTAATATAAAAGCCACATGACAGGTGCTTCAATAAGTTTGCCTATTCCTTTACTCTATTTTCCTCCCTTTCATTTTGCATCAATTCACTTTCACTGTAGAGGGACATCAAAGCGCTTTTGAAAGAAAGAAGAAACCACACCACCACAGCTGAACTGATACTGGAAACTGTGTGGGGCTTCAACTGAATGCTGGGAAAGCAAGAAAGCCATTGATCTGTATGGATAAATTCTGATGGATTTAGACACTGGCATCGATTATAATAATTTACTGGCCACATTATCATTAAGACTTAAACCAGCTTAATCCAGTAGTTACATGATATCACAACTGTTCCTCAGTAGATCACTGCTTGTATTTAAAAAGAAAAAAAGCTATAACTTGAGTAATTTTAAGTGTACCTTACCTTAAGTGTAAGTCTATGGTATTTTGCCTAGAGATGAACCGATATAAAAATTCTGGTTTATTCGACAAGCCGGTAATTATTTTCAGTTAAATTACTGCTATTAAAATTTTTAAATGTTGTATAAAAAAAGTTTAAGAAAATACTACAAACTAAAATCATCCATTTTAAATGGTAGTAGTGAATGTATGCATTACAACATTATATTATAGTGTACAGTATAATAATATATATTTATTGAGATATGATAAAGATTACATTTAACAGTGATATTAAATAATGAGTGTAAATGTTAACTTTAAGTGAGTGTTAGACGACAACAAAGGTAATCTAAACCTTAAAAAATGTGAAATAAGCATTAACATTCGAATAACCAATATTGACCAGAATATACAATATTGATAAAATGAAAAATAAATAAAATCTATCATATTGTCCTATAACCGATATGGTAGAGATATATTGCATGCCTAATTATTCGCCCATTTTATCATCCTCCTCCTGGCTAACAAAAATGCAAGTCTGATTGCTTACAAAAGTAATAACACTCTCTCTGCAATAAGCTCCATGAGCAAATATGTGGGATGAATTATATAACTAAGTTTAAGTTCAAATGTCTAACCCAAATGATAAAGGTTCATGCCACAGAAATTACTACTAATAAAAATTTCTGTGTTGGTATTGAGTAAATCACAGTTACAAGCAACCCGTGGATTAAAGTAATGTTAAACCAGGGTAACTATATACAGGAAAAAGTATTTGTATGCCAGTAAGCAAAGCCCAGTTAAAATGCAGCTCAGCCACTTTCCTCTTTTCCACCCAAAACGTTTTAACACAATAAATCTGTTATCCTGACCAACAGACATGCCAACTTTGCTTTCATTTTCCACCTCAATGAAACCCTGAAGTCCAAAAACAAGGTCAAATGGCCTGCCAGATGCACACACAAAGTCTGACAGAGACATACAGAAGCAATGACTGGAAAGAACATCTCTTCTTTAGTTTGACAGGATCTTATAAACACACACACACAATCTCCAGAGGGCTGTTTGATGGATGCCAAACTGTGTGGACCTTCTTCAGGTGTCTGGCACTGTTATGAATGGCTTGCTCAGTCTTGTTTCTGGCAAAAAATACATCGAATCGCTCATGATTCCAACTGACTCTCTCATAGGACACTTTAAACTAGAATTAATTCTTGCATCATATAATTTAATGTTACGGCAAAGAATGGTGTGCCATTTTCAATTTAAAGGGGTGGTCTGTTTCGCTTTTTGAATATTAGTTAGTGTGTAATGTTGCTGTTTGAGCATAAGCAATATTTGCAAATTTACGAAGTTAAATGTTCAATGCAAATGGAGCGATATCGTCTTTTAAAATTATGGAAGTATAATGCCCACAAAAACAGCTCAAACAATGAACTGTTCCAATTATACACTTTTTTTTCACATAGCTTTGAGTAGTGTTAAACATGGACGCGCATGCGGTTGTCATACTTTATTAAAGCTTTTATATGAAAAAATACATAAGATAAAATAACCTCTGTGTCTCAATCAGGCTCAAATTGATAAGCAATACTGATGACGTCATTGTTTACAATACAAACGAAGCACATGCCGCTGACGTGAGGGGCGTGGCATACACTTAAGGTTTAGCGAATCACAACACACTGACCCAGCTGACCAATCTGAGTCCAATGCTAATTTCTGAGGGAGGGGCTTCATAAAAACATTAAATCTATTCATTTAGCAGACGCTTTTATCCAAAGCTACTTAAAGTGCATTCAGGCTATACATTTTAAATACCAGTCATGAACACACATACTGAAAAACAGAAAATCATCAGCCCATTTATAGGAGAAGGGACAGGGAGGTGTAGAATAAAGGTAAATTATGTGAAAAATCATGCGTTTTTTTAAATATGAAGCAATAACGCATGTTAGACTGCCCCACATAAACACAACCAAGCCTAGAAAAAACAGCCAACCAACCCTTTAACCCTCTGGAGTCTAAGGGTATTTTTGGGGCCTGGAGAAGTTTTGTCATGTCAGATATATCTCTCATGTCTCTTCGTTGAGTATTCACGGAGTTACAGGTCATTTTAATGACGTGTTTGTAAATAAAGATCAGCGCAGACAAAGGCTGCAGACAGCACACCTTGTTTGTTATCTTTATTTTATAAGTGCACAAAGTTTTGCTGTTATTATGTCTGTATCCAAAAAAAAGTAGACCCTTTACAGATTCAATTGATGTATTGCTCTTATCTGTACGATTAAAACTGAAAGTGTAATTTAAGTTCTTTTCGGGGTTATCAGGAGAAAATGACTCAAAACGCGTATCCGCGTTAATCGACTTCAAAGGGTTAACGTCACATGAAACCAAGACATAAAACTTTATCACCGACGTCTCCAACCAAATGTTCACCTTGAAACATCCACCATATAGGAAATCAGAGGTAATAGACTCATTTAAAAGTACTTGAACAACATAAACGCTGCATCATTTTGAAACTCAGTGACTTGAAACCCTAGAACTCTGTTTACTTCTTTGCGACAGTGCCTCAGATCAACTAGTTCCCCGTCGCACCCTGTCACCCTCACGCCTCGCCGGACATCAGACGTCCTGTATTAATTATAGCTATGCCGAGCTGCCCCACTGTCTTGGGAGAGATGTGGCAGTGAGTTCATGCTAGGGTGGTGGAAACGAGTACAGAATAGAAAAAAAGTTTGGTCGGTTACATGTTCAGAAGGGAGTTTCCTTACCTTCTATGGACGGGGCCTGGTCCTGGGCGGCATAGAGCATCTCCTTGAAAGCCTGTGTCAAAAAAATAGACACGGTAATGATGAGATCACAAGTCTAATGGTACAGGTCAATAGGACAATGTTGTATAGAAGTCTTACATAGCCCATTAAGGCAACTTGTCTTGGCAAAGAGAGTTGACTTGGCTGGATATGTAGGCTAATTGAGGTTACTTCAAACATTGTTCTAGCATTTAATAAGGGCATTGTTGTTTCTTTAAACATGAATATTAAAATATTGTAATTATGACTTTCAGTTCTTTGGGAATATGGTTACCTACTTCTCTTAGCATGTCATTAACCTTGCAGATAATGAAAAACATTGGACAATTGTGCATAGTCTAATTCCAGAATCTTCCGGCTGTGAAAACATATAACTTTATTCCCTAAGGTCTCTGATAGATTCTTCTGTAGGGTTGTCTCAGTAATTTGAATTTATTTTATTTTATGACAGCAAGGTTTATTCTCAGTAATTGATATAGTTTTATTCATTCGAGAACTGATTTTTTTTTTAATTAAACAATTACTTTTTTTTAAGCATCTTAAAGTATGCTTTAAAATATGTCAACATGCTTGTCAACAATATTAAGGACAATTAAATCAATTTCGACCTGAAATTACAGTAATATTAAACTATAAACTCTACAAAAAAATAAAAAATTTACATATAGACCAACAGGGCCGTAGCTGGGGTTAGCGGGGCCCCGGTGCAGGCTGTACCAGTGGGCCCTGTTTGAAATTGTTTAATTTATGTTCATTTTATTTATTTATTTAATATTTTATATTAATTAAATATAAAATAGAACTGCATAGTCTTCACTGTAAAAATTAAATTAACAGTCAAACCCAAATATATTCAGACACCTTCAACATTTCTTAAATTATCACAGTTTATTTGCTCTAGTTTATAAAATGGTAATTAAATATGACAAGAACTCAGAATTGAACTGTCAGAACAAATTCATCTTGATAATGTCAGATAACTTTGATAGAAAGATATGTAATGGATTACAATCAACCAAAACTTCAGACAACTGTTAGTATGACAATATTTGCACAACTATCAATACTTTGTTGAACAATTACCAAGCAATGCTTAATTTTGTTCAGTCTGTGGTGTGACAAGGTTGCATTAGCAATTCAGGAAAAAAAAACACTTAAGCAAAACATGGTGAGGTCAAAGCATCTGAATAATTTTTGGTCCCATTTTTTTTTTCTATCAACTTCACTAGTAGTCCAATGTATGAAGATTTTTTGGGTATAATATGTCACAGCTTGCTTTATTTTGCTATACTCGCTTACCTACATTAATTATAGTGTCCTGCACCTACTATTAAAACTTAAAAAATAAAAAAAATGTAAAAAAAATTATCTTTCATTTTCTTGGATTAACATTACAGCAGTTCATAGCTAAATTAGGCGAGGTCACTTTAAGATACGATGAAGCATCCAATATAAATACACATCCGAAATTTTTCTCAACTGTTTACTTTCACTTAAGACATAACCGACAGTTTTTTAGAACATACTTTCCAAGATGGGTATTTTGACATATTTTGTATGTTTTTGTCGGTACAAGAGCAAAAAGAGGCAAATTCTGTGTTACAAAAGTGTTTTGAGACGCCTCTGCGGGAGCCCTGAACACCGCGGTGCTGAAATGGGCTTTTTCACATCCTTTTCTGTTTGTTTAAACTGCGATTTGTTTTTGTTCGTTCAGGTGCAGGAGGAAGGTCGAGGAGAACTTCGCAAAGGAGAGCTCGGTTTAGTGTCGCTGTCTGTCAGACGCGACTCTGAGACTGTGAGATGCGTGCGCACTGAACACACCGCGCGAGTTGAGATTTTCCGCGTCTTGTGTTTGAATGATTTAAACTCTTTTGAATGTTTAAATTGGAAAGTGGTCAGGCTTAAAAACACATGAAAATGATAAGCTTTCGTGACGACACGCAGCAGTGGCCTGTCAACTGTCCTGATCGTCTTTTTAGGCTAGCCTCAGGCAGACGGTTGAGATCGCCGGGGGCTCCCCTCGGCCGTGGGCCGCTATAATTGTCACCACTTTTCACCCCACTTGCGACTAGGGATGCACCGAATATTCGGCCACCGAAAATTTTCGGCCGAAAATTAGAATTTTCGGTTTTCGGCCGATAGACTTTTATCACCGAAACAACACGGCCGAAATGTTGTGATGACGCAAACAGAAACCGTGACCTGCACGTGCACCTGCATAGCGCAGACCACGAGCTCCCCGCGACATTCACTTCACACCAGTGAGAACATTCTCTCTCTTCTTATTCCTTTATTCGGAGCACTAAAGCGTCTCCTAACAAAGAGATTAAGACGGACCACGAAGTGAAAACAAAGAAAAGTAGAGTCTGTTAGCACACGTCTCACTTAGATCTTTTCGGATCCTCTGCACTTCATCGCGAATGTGCTTGATCCGCGTTATAAAGACCATTACTTGGATGCGGAAATAAGGCAGCGCGCACGAGAAATGATCCAGGCCGCGCTGGATGCGGAGAACCCGCGTGGAGACGGAGAAGCGCCAAGCGCAGGAGACTGATCAGAGCGCAGAAAAAAAGACTAGTCTCTGCACCAGATGAGGGGCATGCACCCTCGTTGTCTGATGTGTTCAGAGAAATTCTGCAAGAAAGTGCCTCAAATAATACTATTACGTTGGCTATTTTGTTCTTAGGCTACTATATATGTGACATTATATATATATATATATATATATATATATATATATATATATATATATACATACACACACACACACACACACACACACACACACACACACACACATACATATTCTCAGATTGAAGCCATTTTTCTGCTAGATTTCTGCTTTAATTTGATAAAAAAATTTATTTATGCCCTGGCCCTATTTAAATACACTCTCTCAAATATTTCTCAAATGTCAGGCAGATGACAAGCTCAACTGCTCAACAGCTAGATGGTTATCTGTCTGAAGTCCCCATCCCCAGAAGTGATAACCCTCTTGCCTATACTGGAGAAGTAATGCACTTTCTAGTCCTACAGAGAAAAATTTAAAATGCACTTCACCTAAATGCACTTTGTTTTTATGAGAGAACAGTAAATTTTAAAACCTTTCTGCAGGCCAGTAGGCCTGTACATTATTATTTAATATACACATGAGTGGGATACATTTTTTGTTTGAATTGTATTTTAATACTGTGCATTGTTGCAATGTGCTTAATAAATATTTGCATAATTTGTAATTATGTATTTTTATGTTTTTTAAAAATAATTTATGTAATTGTAATTATCTTTGAAACTTTAATATTAATTTATGCAATTGCAATGTCTTCATTTTAGTAAAGTTAGTACACGGTCATAGCAATAAATGCAATGGTACTAATAATTGGCATAATTTCTTTCGGTGTTTCGGTTTCGGTTTTCGGCCTTGGTTTTCTCTTTTTCGGTTTTCGGTTTCGGCCAAGAATTTTCATTTCGGTGCATCCCTACTTGCGACGGCCCTGTAGACCAATTTTGTCAGGTAAATTAAAATAAGATTGATGGACTAAATTAACTGGTTTTAGTCATGTTAAAATATAATTTGATATGTTTAAATAAATGTAATATATTTTAAATAAATACATCAAGTTAATTTAGCCTATCAAGCAAATGTTTATTTACCTGACAAAACACTTCTACAATGGAAGATATTCACTTCTTTATATAAAAAAATAAGATCAATCGGATGTAGTCAACGTAAACATTTAGCACACGGGATGAAACGTTCTCAGGCAATTTACTACACAAACTGCTGTCCATGCAGGGATGTGCTCAGTCAATATATAGCATAGATTGAAATGCATATCTAGACACAACAAAAGACAAAATCACAATCAAGAACATTTATTTGCTAAGCAGACATCCTTCGTTCAAGCTAAACGCCAACCAAAGCCAATTAACATAGGGCTGTACAGATGCTGTGAACACTTCTTTTCAATATAAACCAATCTCACACTCAAGGCCAAAGCCTGGCCAGTGTGTCAACCAATGAAATAAGAGAATCGTTAAGATGGCGACATTGCCATGGCAATGGTGCTGATGACACAAAGGCTAGATGTGCTCTATAGAGTATTCAACCAAAGACTGTAACCAGGATACATTTCGCACTATACATCTGCCCATCCTCCAGAACTATGTGTGCATGCATTTGTGTGAGGTTTGGGCAGATCTTTGCGTCCAGCGAGCCTGACAGCAGATGTCATACCAGTGGGAGAGGGAGCGCAAGTCCCTGTGTGTGTATGTGTTTGTGTGTGTCAGTGCATGTGTGAACAGCAGGTCTGTGAAGTCAGCCAGCAAGATCCATACCATAAATCCCAGCCAGTAAGCAGACACGCTGTTTTGAAGAAATATAGTGTATGCATGCTCAAAACAAGCTATATTATGTATTCGGTAAAGCAAGTATCACTAGAACTATCACTCCAGGTAACATTGTTAGTTTTAGTGATTTATTCCTATAAACCCTTTAAATGAAAAAAATTGCCCCCCAAAATCTGACTTGTACTGTTGTGCTACACACGTGAATTCTACCTCATATTGGACTAATATAGAGGACAATAAATCAGGAGATATTAATCTTACAGATGTACATTAATGGAAGTAGGGGTGAGTGATATACTGCTAAACACAATTAACCAGTAGAAATTTTTTAACTGGTAGAGATTTTGGACTGTTGTTTCTATCGCTGTTACAAGCTGACACAATGTTGCTGTGTTACATGGGCACAAGACGTATTGTTTTGCATGCATTTTAATGCATTTTGCATGCATTTTTGCATGCAGTTAAATGCAATCAGCCGCGAAAGATAACTCATTTTGGTTTCGTCTGAGAGTCATGCGCACAGGAAGATGGTACTCATAGGATGTGGGAGTATTGAACAGATTTATTTTTGATAGGCCTTAAATGGTTAAATGCACACAATTTTGTGTCAAAATGCCTGTTATTTTAAGTATCATCACAAACAAAGTAATTTAGGTCTTAAAGGGTTACTCCACCCCAAAATGAAAATTTTGTCTTTAATCTGACACAGAATAGCGTACACTGCTTGTGTTCAGTGGATGTTCTCCAAAATGGCACTACGGTGATGAAGAGAGACACAGAGGAGACAAATGGTTGAATAAAGTTGTTATTTTAGTTTTCTTTGTATACAAAAAGTATTCTCATCACTTCATAAAAATTCAGATTAAAGCACTGATCACAAATGGACTATTCTGACGATGTCTTTCATACTTTTCTGAACCTTGAAAGTGTAACTTACTTGGCAGAAGCCCCTTTTTTTATCCAAAATAAACAAAACTTTTACGGGTTTGGAACGACATGGGGGTATGTGATTAATGACAACATTTTCATTTTGGGGTGGAGTATCACTTTAAGTGAAAGCAAACAGCTAAGAAAGAAAACACACATGTAACAGTATATTGGATCTGGGCAGATCTTAAAGTGACAGCAGTCTAATATTCCTCCTGTCTGTCATTCATGTTAATCAAACAACAATGAGAAAATCTGTCACTTCTATCGACTAAATCTCTTTTGTAACTTTAGTAAGAAGAATATATTTAATTTACACAGTGAAGAATATACAGTGTTTTTATACATTAGATACATTAGAGTGTATGTAGCATTTCTTATTTATTTGTTTTACTTTAGTTTTTTGTCCTATTGCTTCTAACTAGTTTCTTATTCTTATTTAATCTCAGACAGTTGTCTTCAGTGAGTCTTCAGTTTACTTACATTTGTGATATTGACATTGGTGACAATTATGAAATTTCAATGGTATCAAATTTTTTTATATAATAAATACCTTATTTAAAGCAAAAATAACTATATCGTGAAATATATTGTTACAGTGAAATAAAATTACTCCTATCGTGAAATAAGATTTTGGTCATATGCTTATTTTAAAAAATAAACAAAAAACCTATATCGCAATGTTGTTACAATGAAATAAAATTACTCATATCGTGATATAAGATTTTGGGCATATCACCCACCCCTAAAAGGAAGGATCCAAGCCCTGATTAGGGATCACAAATACATGGTTGAATCCTCTCATTTTGCACTCAGCAAACAGAGTAGCAACCACACAGAAAACCACTCTGAACACTGGATAGAATCACCAAAGTAGCAACCACCCAAGAACCCTAACAACCAGCTACTTTTAGAACTACGTTGTTTCAATTAAAACATGGCATTGCTAAATATATATTCCTAGTCAGCTTTAAAAAAAGATACTAAAGCTACTTAAAATGCACATGGCGGAGTGTGAGACCTCATTAATTTATCACTCAATCGGTTTATCAGTTTATCAACTGGGAGACTAAATGTGTCATCAACCTTCTTTCACCCTTCTATTATTGTAATCTTTTTTCCACTTCAGCATGTATATCACTCAATGTGTTAATATTTTCAAGGTCAGTTGTTGTTTAGATGTTATGTGTTCAACAATACACACATTGCATTGTTCAAAGTTTGAAGGAAGGACTAATTAGGAAGCTTGTCGCTTTCTTAAGAAGTTCATTTTTTATAAGCTTCCTAAAATCAGTTTATGGACTCAGTTTTATTGCGTAGAGCCTGTGGGGCTGTTTCCCATTGACTTTCTATGGTACTGTCAGCCACAGGCAGCAAAGCAATAGATGAGCAAAGACCGAGTCCATCTAGTAATCATGACATACCTGCTCACTGAGGGACTTCAGTGACAAACAATAATAAATTCTGCTTTTCTTTGGGATGCACTCCATAGGACAGAGCTGCAATAGATCATATTGTATTGAATGTAGCTAAAAAATGTTTGTCTTCATCTTGCCAAGATAAAATCAAAGCCTAGACTTCCACTTCTGCACAATCTATCACCGCATGTAAAGAATGGATCCAGCCAGTTCATTGATAAGGCTTTACAGTGCTGGAAAATATATTGATAATCATATATCTCTGTCATGTAAATTGTTTAAATACAGCTTGCATATCCATATAACATTCCCTGTTAATATCAAATGACAGGTTGATCATTATGTATTAACATTTTTCCTTGAGTTCTTTGTCTTGTCCTTGACAGATCAAGCTGGAATCTCACTGCAGTCCATTCACACATGCAAATTGGCACACGAGGCTAGTAATAAGTGAGGTTTGACAATGAAAGTCCACCCAAAGATGACTGAGATTAATCAATCTTAGATGCAACAGATATAAAGCACATGAGAATATCTGCAACAGATGCATCTATTTTCTATTAAATGGTCCAAAATTAAAAAAAAAAAAAAAAATACTACCATGATTCTTTATAGGCAATCACTGCAATTTCCTTGGATAAATGTGTTTTGTTAACAGTTTTTCCAATAGTTCATGTTTGTCTGGGTTCTGTGTCTGATTACGGATTCAGTGCTCCAGACAAAGGATTTCTCCTCCTTTGCGCCAAGACGGCTGCTCAAGCTCTGACCATCCACCATCACACAACAAATACCATTGATTTATTGTCAAGGGTGCAGTCAATAATTTTACAACATAGAAACAATCAATAAACCAACATATGATTAAAATCATTCTTAAAAACATTCATTATTCAACAGTTTGAATGATCAGTCCAACATTTTCCAGCTACTGTTTAGAGGTCAGTAAAAACAGCATAAGCATATATAATAATTTCTGTTTCCCACAGACTAACAATCTATGTGTGGCGACACTTCCCCTGGGGGAAATATACATGTATATAATGTAAATATAAAACAGCAGACGGGCTAATTGAAAATGCTAATTCATTCTCTGCCAGCAGGAGGCACTTTAAGAGCAAAAGAAACAGTGGTTTGTAGCTGTAATCAAAACAGTGCTATGCTCATGAACGCTAATTTATTAGACATTATAGGAAAGATTAAAGGAAAATGATATCAAAACTTTTTGCAAGACAATCGGTCCCCTTTAAAAAAAGACACATTTATATAAAAACACTCGAGCAGCGTTTTGATTTTTAAATATGCAGTGCTCTTGTTTATTCAATGAAGTCAAAGCATTTTGGAAAATCTATTTGTGTCGGTCAGTGTTGATACTGTGATGGGAACACCACAAATAAATCAATACATGGGAAACCCTGTAATAATAATAATTTCTGAAGAGTAATGTCTTAAAGAAGGTTTTTCCTAATTATACTTTATTTTAAGTGGAATTACATTCTACTGAAGCAGTGCCTTGATAGTGGTGCATGTTATATATTTAGCAATGGATATAGCATGAATCTCTCGGAGCTCTTTCCTTTGTTCATAATTCATAAAACTAATGGGGGTTGAAAACCTTGGAAGCCATGGACTGCAGATGTGTTAAACCTTTTGTAAATTAAGAAAAGGAAGTGCATTTAAACCTACCTTGTATAGTGGGAAATTAATATAAATATCTGCCATGTCTATTTATTAAGAAGGATCAGAGATCATGACTATTGCATATATTATATGCTGTTGTATCAAACCTCGTTCTAAAATTTAATTCAAAAGAAAAAAGAAAAAGATTTTATTGCATAAATAATTTGAACTCCTACACTCAGCAAATGAATTGCTGCAGACATAAAGTGGGTGAGCAAACTAATTGCTTTAAATGACCTTTCTGGCTTAATCCCAAAAAAGAAAAACTTAAGAAATAATTTAGGTGAGTTTACGCGATGTAACTTTATAATTCTGTTATATTAAAACAGAATAGAATATATAGATTTTTAAGGTGATTTCTCCTTCTTTGTCCCAAATGTGCAGGCAGGTGTTTGACAAAGCTCCAGATGCACTGATTGTGAGGGTCTTAAGAAACAAGAATAAAATCACTATGATCTGAAATATAAAAAGGAAAATACTAATAAATACATTTAAACATAAAAATGTCTGCATGTAAAAGCTGCCAATGGTTCCCTCATTACTAAATATCAAAGAACATGAATAGACAAATGATGTATACTATATTATCATATTGCATGTTCCAATGGCAAATTATTTAGCAGACACATTATTGTTTCACTTTAGCTATGATACGTTTTTTTTTTCTTTTATAAATATAGATCATATAACTTAGCAACTTAAACAATATTTCATAGCTTGCACATACTCAAAACTACAAGCTGTTCAAATCAAATAAACCGCTTAAGTTTTGCTCATATTGGTAACTCCCGAGTTGCTTCGCAATCTCTGGGACGCAACTAACGTTACAGACTACATGCACCAAAAAAAAAAAAAACCTTAAATAAATCTCTTACCTCGTACTGAATGTATTGTTTCCTCCATTCTGGAGTAATATGTGCAGACAGGTGTTCCGCAAACTTCATGCTGGCGGAGCAGATATCCACAGTAGGACTATAATATCCTCTACCTCGGCTCGGGCAGCGTCTTCTTTTGGGGCTTTTGTTATTTCTGTCACTAAGTTACAGAGCCGCACGCGCTGTCTAAATCCTGTCCGGTCTATCACAGTCCAATATCCCCCGGTCCCACATATTACCCCGTTCAAAGTGAAACCCGCTACAAAAATGACTAAAAGGAACCTCCTTCTACTTCCCAAAACATGTGCCTAAATGACAGCGCTACAGCCCCGGTGCGGGCGTCTCTGGGAGGGACTCTCTGGGCGTCTGAAGTAGCTGCTGTCCGCCATCAGCGCGCACTGAGTGAAAGACGTGTGTGCGTCACAGCGCGCCGTGAGGTGCTTTTAGAAAAAGCTGCTTGTGATTAATCTTATCATGCTTTTTTGTCTTAATATTTACAAATAAAAGTACATATTATTTTTTAGATACATTTCTATTATTAATGTAAATGTTCTATTGATTTTTCTTTGAATTAAAAAAGTGTAAAAAAGGTGTTTTAGTAATAATATTATTGCATATAAATCGTAATATATATTATCTTACATATAATTTATTACCCCATGTATTACTAATTCGTTATTTTTACTGTGTTGTCAGACTTATGTAGCCTACCCTAACTGGTCTAGAATGATTTTTACAGGCAAGAAGGAAACAAGTAACAGTAAACTTTGAAAAAGTAATCCTATATACATACATACATACACACACACACACACACACACATGTTTGTTTTTGTGAAAAGTGGGGACATCCCATAGGCGTAATGGTTTTTATACTGTACAAACTGTATATTCTATGGCCCTACACCTAACCCTAAGCCTCACTGGAAACTTTGTGCATTTTTACTTTCTCAAAAAAACTCATTCTGTATGGTTTATAAGCGTTTTGAAAAAAGGGTACATGGGTTATGTCCTCATAAGTCACCCTCTCCTTGTAATACATGTGTTATACCCATGTCATTATACAGAGTTGTGTCCTGATATGTTACAAAAACAAGAGCACACACACACACACACACACACACACACACACACACACATATATATATATATATATATATATATATATATATATATATATATATATATATATATATATATATATATATATATATATATTATAAGTTATAAGGTTATAAGTTCAGTTATAGCTGGCCTACTTTTCTCAAAAAAGAGCATACTACTATCAAAGGGAACAATAGTCTTCCCAAATATTAAATTTGTTTTATATGCTATCAAACTGATGGATATTAATCAGGATTAAATTTCATTACTGACTCAAGTTTAGTGCAAAACAAAATAAAGTTAAAATAGCCATCCAGCAGTCCTTCTGAGCCCTTGACTCTAGTTTATGTAGAATCTGCTTACTTACATTTAACTGATAGACTGCTTGCTGACTCAAGGCTATAGAGAACTGATTTATGCCCCTTAAGAGGCCTGCATTCTTGCTTTATGTTGTTATATTTTAGAACACCGTGGTGGCACTTATAGCTTCTGTTCTGGGCAACACAGCAAAGTATAAATACATATTTTGGACTACTACTACACTTTTGGCTTAATCTCTCTGAGTATTTAGTCAGAAATAAATAAAATAAAAAGGTGGAAATGGGCATCGAACGCTGCTGAATATGAATAAAATGGAAAGTGGGACGCGTAGTAAAGAGATTCGCTCAGGAAAATGTGATTTGTGTGCCATCTTGTGGACAATGTCTGTATTGTAAAATATGCGCATAAATCCATAAAAAATAAGTGTTAATAAATTATATTAAGAAAAGAGCAAATAAGAAGGTTTGTTGCAAACCATATCATGTAAATTAAATTTTTGTATCTCTTCTGTGTTGAAATTCTTTCCAAAAATTAAAAAAAAAGGCCAAATAGAATAGAATAGTGTAATATATACATATTGAATCAGTAGAATCATATCTATGGATTTAATAGATAGTACATATACAAGTTCTAGTATGGTAGCAGTATTGCGTCTACTGTAAAACTGGTAGGACCTAAAAACCGTTGGAACTGTTAGCAGCAGTCGCAGGACGCACTCGTGCTTATTATTGTGACGGACCATTCACGGACTAATTCTCAAAACAAGTCCGACTGCATCGGATTACGGGATAACGTACTTGTAGCAGTCAACTGCCTGCGCTGTTTTTATTATAATTAAGGTAAATACTGTTGATTACCCCTATAAGGTATCTTAATTCTCTTCAATGGCGTCTAGATCTCCGTCCTCCTCCCCTGACTCGGCGACGGGCTCCGGTACTGATCCAGCCCGGCCTGACACCGGAGAACCGCTCGGTGGAGGATCCGATTCGGATTCAGATTTCGGATTAGGGAAATTCGACTGTGGTGCTGGGGATACATCGCTTCGATTAGAAGGAGCCGATTTGGAGAATGAGTTTGAGGTGGCAGCGGACCGCGTCAGAGATCTCGTGCAGACCGCGAGTAGAGAGCAGCTGCTGTATCTGTACGCCAGGTTCAAACAGGTAAACCCAGCCTTCTCGTTATTGACATAGTTGATACTGTAAAGTCATATTACATTAACATGAGATCACCTACAAACACGATACGAAGCTTGGAGATTGTCTGGCATTTTATTTAATAGTGGCGGCTTGTATAAAGTTAGCCCAGTTTATGCACCAACAGTAACTGTAGTGATAGTTTTTTTTTAATAAACATTATTACATGGCAAGGTTCTGACAGATGAAGATGCCTGTTGGTTCTGAACTCTGGAGTATAAAACATCTATTTGGGTATTGGACAGTAATTGTTATTAAGTAAACATGAAATATATTAGTTATTAGTTGAGATTTGGTGCTTATGTGAGTAATTTAGGTTTATGTCCAGCCAGCAACGTATCCCTGATTTATTACCTTTTTCTCTCGCCGATAAATTTTATGTCACTCTCTGCAGTCTGTGAAATAAAAGAAGAAGAAGAAGAAGAAGAAATAGATTAATTATAATTAATAAAGATATGTTTATAGTCTAAAATATTTGACATACTTTCAGTTATTTAAACATTTGTTATTATTAAGTAAACCATAAATATATTAATAAATGTATGTTTTACAGGTCAAAGTTGGAAAGTGCACTACACCAAAACCTGGTTTCTTCGATTTCGAGGGTCAGAGAAAATGGTAAGTCTCTTAACAAGGCATGCATTTCTTGATAAATCTTGAATTTTGTTGATGGTGACATCTGATATCTTCAAAACTAATCAGTTCTTGACTAGTACTATGAATAATGTTGGCTCTCATGACAAATTGCTTGTGGTTTTATTTAACTTGCTAGTCTTTTGATAGAATCGACTGCTTAATAAATTAATGTAAATGTAAAATCAATTTGTGTCCAGCAATATGAGCTTTTTGGGGGTTATAAACTTTAGAGTCTTTAAATCCAACAGAGTGCTTCCTGTTCACAGGTCTGCATGGAAACAGCTGGGGGACATGAGTGCGGAGCAGGCCATGCAGGAGTATGTGTCCTGTGTACATGCCCTGGATCCAGAAGGCAGCCAGAAGGTAAGGACTAGACCTACTGCAAGATGGGATTTAAAAAAAGATTTTTCTTGCTCTTTTGCAATTAAATAATTTGAGTTAGTGAGTACTTTTCCAAATTATGGAAAACAGATCTACATTGTATTGTTTTGGAGAGATTTTCACTTCTTAACTTGGAGATTGACTTTTTTTGTTGTTGTTGCTTTCAGGTGAAGCATAACATTTAATTAGTATGTTTTTACATTTACATATAGTAAGAAGATCTACCTTTTGGTAAACTATAGGCATTGTTCTGTAATGTTACTGAATAGCATGTCCAGGAGAGGGCAGTCTCTGATTGTGCAGTTGTTGTGGTTGTGGTTTGTGTTTTTACAAAGATGTTGAGAATAATACTAAAAAGACATCAGAAATAGAGTTGCTGCATTTCTATGCCTTTTCTATTGGAACTGTAGATTCATGTTAATTATATAATTCTTTGGGAATTATGCAATCATTTTTAAGCATACATTTATGTTGCTATTGCAAAGTCATGGTGCTTATATGAATGATGCAGGTTTAAGACCAGCCTGCAATGTGTTTGCAATGTATTATAGTTTTATTTAATGTCCTGTCTAATAAAAGAGGATGAAACCAATTATACAGACCAACTCCACCTATAAATAAAATAATATCCAAATATATTCTGAGTCAAGTTTAATTTTCTCTAGCTTTACTCTCTTCTTTTCTCTTTTGCTCTTGTAGTCCTCCATATCTATCTTCTCTCTGCCTTATTGCTTTTTACCCATAATCCCCATGTCAGAAAAGACGCATCCCTTTCACTGATAGGACTGCAGGTAACACAATCTGACTGCCATCCAGACTGGCACAAAAGCACATAAACAAATTCCCCACCTTACAGAATGAACTGATTGTGTTAGTGTGTTAAAAGCGGGCAGGAAGCTCCATTACAAGATGGAGATATAGAGCCGGGGAGGGAGGTTAGACAATAGCTTGTTCCTTCTGTTGTTCCGTGCACCTGCTGTGGAGGAACAAAAGAAAAGTGCACGAATTTACGGTATTTTAATACAAGCCTACTATTCAAGCAGAAGTGCAGATGCAGCACTTTTCTGTTCAAAACAGTAATATTTTTAAGTCATTTAATTAAAATGGTTGTATAATAGAGCTGACTGGCTGCACAAAGCAATATTAACCTATTCCTCAGCGAGTTTGAATACCCAGAGTCTTTTGCCAAATGCTGTTGTATCTGCAAAGGGAAGAAAAGGGAATTTAACAATGTCAAAAATACAAACCTGTCTAGCGCAAGTTTAGTAGCATGTGCAGCGTCCTGCCAGTTTTCGGTCATGCTTTTGAAATGTGAAATCTGCTGTAAATGTTCTCACCTTCAGATCATCCAAGATGCAGATGAGCTTGTTTCTTCATCAAGAAATTTTGCATTACATCACTTTCACATTAATGAATCCAAATGGATCCAAACATCTGATAAAAACATCACCATAATCAACAATTAATCCACACGACACGATTAATGGCTCATGAAGTGAAAAGTTAAGTTTTGGTTTAAAGAAATACATTCTTTAGATGATTTTAACTTCAGTTTGTTGCGTCTTGTTAAAATGTGAGTCCTCTATCCATAATATTGCATTCTTTAGTTAAACAGTTGTTTTGTCTGAATCAGGAGATTCTTACAAGCACAGTTTTTCACTTCACAAGACGTTTATTGATGGAATAGAGTTGTGTGGATTACTTGTGGATGTTTTTATCAGCTGTTAGGACTCTCATTATGTATATGATCTATTGCTGAGCAAGTGTTTCTACAAACAAACTCATCTACATCTTGAAAGGTCTGAGGTTGAGTATATTTCAAACAAATAAAAAGTGAACTACTCCTTTAAAATCTTAAAATGGATCTCTAGTCTTCATTATGAAAGTTTCCTGTTTCTTCTTTGTGTGTGACCTGATTCTTTGTCTTTCTTTCAGTCATCAGAGCAAAGAGGAGGAGAGATTCGAACTGGATTCGGCGGGCCAGCGGTTAGCTCTCTGTACCAAGAAGAAAAGATAAGGTAACAAGTCCTGCTTATGAATATGATGATTTTATTACAATTTGCTTCAGTTTTTTTATTTGATCCAATGATCACTCTTGCATTAGTGTGGCTTAATTCATTTTCTTGCTCATGGAACTAGACGCCCCGATGCTTCTTCCATTTAACAAAACTGAATTCACATGGTTTTACCTTTCTTAAATGAACAGTATTAGTATGCATGCATAGGGGGTGAAGAGGCTTCAGGAAGCGGTAGAGTTTAATTACTTTTTATGATTATATAAATGATAAGAATGTAAAATGGATCCAGGCATGGATGGATGAAAGAAATATATGGAAGTATCAATGCAACAGGGGTTCGTTCCCCAAGTTGACATGTCCCAGGAGAATGTGAGTCGTTCATTGGGGACGGAAAAGCAAAGAGGCAATTAACATCCCGTTCCCCCTCCTCTCCTGCCTTTTTTCGCTCGCTGAGCGGCCCATTTCGGGCGTGAACCAATCAGACTGCCATGCAGACTGCTTCGCTGCTTTCCAATTTCCAAGCTCGGTGATTGAGAGCCCTCCTGCATATTCAGACCTCTTATTAGCATCTGATTAGAGAGTCTTAATGGCTTCTGCATTGCCCGATTGCTAAACCAAACGACCTGTAACTCCAAGGCCGTCTAATTTATTAATTTATTTAGCTTAAACTCACTTGGGAAACAACAGCTGATAAGTTGAAAAACCCTGTGCTTCTGCAGCAGTCAAGAATGAGGAATATTTCTCCTCTGAAGAATGGATGATAGACGAGTTGTTCTATGAGGACGCCTTGGACAGATATAAATCAGATTGATCTGATCTGATTGATGGGAGCAGAGGTGTCAGTTTCAGAATATCGGGCTATTTTGGAGGGCGGTACTTCTTTGGACAAGGTGTGGCGTGTGTTCGGCTCTACCGATCACTGATCGATGGTGTTAAAGGAATAGTTCACCCCAAAATGACAATGATGTCATCATTTACTCACTCTAATATTGTTCATACCTGTTTGACTTACTTTTTTCATGGAACATATTATATTTTGGTAACCAAAAAAGTTTCAGGTTCCTACTGACTTCCATTGTATGTACAGAAATACATTGAAAATCCTTGGGAAATGTTTGGTGAGTAAAAGATGGCAGACTTTTCATTTTTGGGATCTCTTTTGCATGGCCGGGTGAGCATGAAAGACTCATGCTGTGTACTAAAGAGTTGTTTGTTATATTGTAATATTTGAAGCTTTACACAGATTCACCTTTATAATCTGCATTGGAGTCTGTGTGTGAAAACATCAACATAGATCTTTTGTTTGATCTCTCACTAGTCAGAAAATGTTGATGAAGTGGTGTGGAATGACATAGTAGCCAGTGACCTTCCCAGCATGCTCAGCGGCATCGCTGATGCCATGTCGTTTATCAGTGGGCTATTAATCAGGTGTAAGCGTGCGCTTGTGTGCGCGTGTGTACTCGGGCTTTAGGAGCACAGGCCAGCATCAGTCTGACGAATGAGCAGTTTTATTGATTAGTTGCCCCGGGAGACGAATGATGCCCACATGGCACAGACACATGTTAAGACCACAAACACTAACATATTCAGCCTTATTTACTACAACGGAGATAAGGCCAGGTTTACTGCATGCATATATAAGCATAAGCCAGTTTCCATGAAAACTGTGCACTTTGTTGTACCATTACTTTTTAAAACACAAGTTTTTGAATTTGTTCAGATATGTTGGATAAACTATCGTATTATGTACATGTATGATGCAAGAGTGAAAAGTAGCTAGTTTTAAACGACTGGTCAGGACCTTCATGAATACAATAAATGATTATGAATATGTCATAACTGTGACATAGTCTGATGTTAATTTTATGTGTTAAAAATAGATTACTTTAAAATGTCCTACTCCGGTATCCATTCTGACATAGTCGTCTTTTTATTTGATACATTTTGCATATTTAACTTTGAAAATAACAAAATTAAGGACAAATTAAAATACATTTAATTCATATTTAATTGATACATTTTAATATAATAATAAAAAAATTAAATCTTAAATTCCAGGCCATTTCTTTTGTACCTTATTTGTGGAATCTGCTATAAATGTAAATGTCTTCCTGTAAGTAGTTTATTGAATTTTATGTAGATTTGTAGATTAATATATTGATGTATTTTGTTCAGAATATGAAAAAAATCTGTTTGTCACATACCTTTTGCCCTACTGTATGTATATTTTTAATATGTATTATATTTATTATGTATTTTGTGTCCGTGTATTGATTCTATAACATTGAAATACTCTGTACTGCACTGATTCACTCTCAGAAATCAGTTCATTTAGGTTTCCCTGGATCTCTCAGGCACAGAGGTCCCGTCCGCTGCCAGTCTCATCTGCCCTGCCCCTGTAATGACAGTGAGGGGCGGCCACACAATAGTGCTCCAAATGCAATTAATCTGCCATCCTGCATGGGCAAGAGGGGCAGGGGTAAATCTCTTAATGAGATTTCTCCAACCAACTGTACCTCATCCCCTATAACCCTTTTCTTTCTCTCTCTCGATCTCTCACTCTGCCCTGCCTGGCTTGGCCCAAATGCCACAAGGTGATTAGAGAGGAAAATAATTAAAACTGCTGTGGTGAGTGCCAGGCTCCTGAGAATGTACATCCACAGAGGTGGATAAGCATGTGACCATGAGACCCCTGCCAGTAACATGATTTTGGTGTCACCTGTGCACATCAGTTTAGCACTGTTTAGTCTGGCATTATCTTCCTTCTTGGGTGATCACTCAGGAATATACATTTATTGGACCTAGAATTTCTAGTGACAGCCCTGACCCTAGTTATGTATTATTTAAAATTAGACTATTGTGTTTCTTAATTCTTTACTGCGATTAAATGCTATTTCACATGTTCTTTAATTGATTTCTATGAAATCTTGTAATAGGTTTGGTGTGATCATTGCTTCACATTCTTTCAGAGCATTTTCTCTCTTGTTGTGTTTGACTTTAGGGAAGAGGACAAAAACATTTTTGACTATTGCAGAGAGAACAACATCGAACATGTCAGCAAGGCCATAAGCTCCAAGAAAGTGGACGTGAATACAAGGGATGAAGAGGTAAGCTTTTCATTTTTTTACATTTAAGAAATAAATAAAATGATACATTTATAAAATGTTATAGAATTGTACATGTTTACACATTGTATATAATTTGCCAATAATAAATGAGTATTATTATCAATTATAAAAATGCAACATTTTACAGCATTAGAATGATTTCTGAAGGATTATGTGACTCTGAAGACTGGAGTAATTGCTGCTTAAAATTCAGCTTTACCATCACAGAAATACATTTCATTTTAATATATATTATAAAGGAAAACTGTTACTTTATGTTGGAAAAAAAACAACAGTTTTTGCCTTTAAGCCTGACACCTTCAAAAACATCTTACAGATAGTAGTATTATTTTCTGTATATTCTATAGTAGTATTTTTATTATTATTTTATGTAGAACATATATGTATTTACACAAGTATACCTAAAAATGATTATCTGTTCTCGTGTGTTTGTTGAGGAGTCAAGGAAAGTGAATTTGATGTCCCTGTTCAGTGTATAGGGAGCTTTGAACACTGCGTAGGGACCCTGTGAATTGAAGCACAGCTTCTCTCTTTCACCCTACTTCTGTCTCTCTCTCTATCTGTGCATTTCCAACACATCTAAAACTCCAAAGGTCACTAGATGCACCATCCACCCGCTCACCCCATTTTTATTAATGTATCATCGTGACCAACTGGCCCGTTTCAATTCTTTCAGCACTCCAATTCTGAAAGTGGGGAATCAGTTGGCTCACCATCAGGTCGGCCAGATGGCAGCCATTGTTAGTCCACCATTGTTTGTCCTGCTGGTGCAGTTCAACAGATTAACCTCTAGAGGGCACTATTAAGTTTTAAAACCTGCTGTATTTATGTACATATATATACCTATATATGTATTATGTGTGTGTCTGCCATCTTCCCGTCTTCCACTACATGCTCGAGGTCAGACCTGTGAGAATTGAGGCCTCGCTTCCAACCTGAAGTCCTAAACACCGACAGCGTGACTTTAACTCACTGGAGCATTCAGATGTGACGTATGAGTTCTGTTCGAAACATAATGCCATTTGATGTTTTCAGCAGAGGCTGTTGCCAGTGGTTTAATTTGGGCTGAGATGAGCTTCATGGCTGCCATTTGACCTCCTTCTGCTCGGCCCGTCTCTGCAGGGGTCAAATACATTACCCTTAATGTACAAGTGCAGCTGAGTGCAGGCCAGTGTGGAAATAATCTAAATGATGATGACAATAGATCAGGATAAACTGACAAACTTGGAGTTATTCCATGTGGGATGTTAGCGGATGGTGACCAGAGGGGTGCTGGGACCTGGGGGATACCAGGTGCATTACACTTCACTACTGGAGAGATGGGAGAATGGATTGCACAACCATGGCCACACACTGAAGGTGGATGTGATTATTAAGGGTTGCCTTGTGTTTGGCAATCTTAGAGACAGACTGACTGATAATGCTGTAGTTCGACATGATTCCATTATCTGAAAAACTGCTTTGTCTTAAAAAATACTTGCTCAAAGATTACAGTTTGATCTATACTCACTAATATTTCCGCAATGATGTTATGAAAAAATATTATTATTATCACCAATATTTTTTTGCAATTATTTACTTTGAAAATTAAAGACATGAATTCTATGAAACTTGTTTGGAAAAAAATGATCAGATATATGTACTTCTGATGAGAGAAATTGATTCTTTATTTATTATAATTATTATTTTTTTTAATAATATAATATGTAATTGAAAAAATGCTATTAAAATAATACAAAAATACTAATTTTTAGTATTTTACTAGTGGTCTCAGACTTTTGATGATGCTATAATAATAATAATAGTAATAATAATATTAATGTTATTTATTAATGATAAAAAGTAGGATAATAAATAGGTTTTTCTTTTCAATAAACAGTTGGATCCAGCTGTTTTACATTGATTATATTATATAGGAATTTAAAACAATTAAGGAAATTGTCTATATTAAGTTCATTTTTTTTAATTCAACAGTATACTATTTCAAAGTACTGTGATATTGCAATCTCATACCATCACTCTATAACCACATTCTGAATTAGATCATGTTAACTGAAAACAACAGAGCTCTAACACATGCACTAGCATCTGACTTATTGAAGAGCTTTTACTAAATCATCAGTGTGAATTTAGGTGTTTTTCTGCTGCTTTATGACATACATTGTGTGTCATGTTTTTTCTGTCTTATTATGGTTATGCCTTAAATTCCCTGTGGACGACAGGTCCACTCATGCCTCTGATAGGCACGAGCCCCTCCGCCTGATCAAAAGAGGGCTGGACTCATTTGTGCAGATGTCCCAAGAATTTCTTGCTTTCCTTTTCTCTCTCTGTTTGTGCTGGAACAGCCCCATCAATTACAGGCAATTGAGCCGGCAGCTCCCCACCCTCTTTGGCAAGGACATTGTAAAGCAAGAGCTTTCCTATTCATCTGCACTGAGCCCTGCTCAATGTACCACCCCGCAGTAGAGTCCATGCCTGTCACACTTAATCCAAAGCTCTCACCCGGGACAGAAAGGTCTAATCAGTGGGATTTCTAGATCTTTCCTGTTTCTACTGCTCTTCCGCTTAGCTGGAAGGAAATTGGGGAAGGTGATATAGTTATGTTTGCTGAGACATTGTCACCGGAAGGATGATTTTAACCCTTTCTGCATTCACGTCTTAGTAGAATTTCTTAATTACTGAGTGTTTCATGTCCTAGGAAATCATTTTTTTCAGTAACAACATGGATTCATACATGTCTTTATTTACAGCAAAATACTTAAGTTATTCAAAATTACTTTAAATTCATATATATAGATACTACGTTTCAAAAGTTTGGGGTCTAAACGTTTTTTGTTTTTTTTTATGTTTCTGAAATGTCTTACCCTCAACAAGGCGGCTTTTATTTGATTAAAAATACAGTTCAAACTAATATTGTGGAATATTATTACAGTTTTAAATAAATGTATTCTATTTGAACATATTTTCAAATAAAATCTATTCCCGGGATGGCAAAACCTAATTTTCAGCAGCCAGATTTCATTCTAATACGCTGATTTGGTGCTCGAGAAATATTTAAAACCATCGTGCTTCTAAATATCTTCGTGGAAACTGATACTTCCTAGATAAAATTATTAATTTCTTGAAAAAAAAATGAAATAAAATACTGACCCCAAATGGACCTTATTATTATAAGTATAGTCATATCTTTATAACTTAAAGAGACTTTTTACTTTGCAGTTGCAGTTTACTTTATTTCTCATAATGGCAACTTTTCTTATTTTATATCTAGTCTTACAATTACCTAATTTAATTTTTTTATTTTGTATTTTTTTTTTACTCCGAAAGGAGAAACAAGCTTTGATAAAATGAAATATCAAATTGAAAAAGCAGCAGCTTCCTAACTAGCTTTTTAAACCACTTTGTAAACCCTTTAGGTTGTTATTTGTATCTTCTAATTACAAGTTTGACAAAAACAGTTACTGGTAACTCCGTTTAGGTAAATCCAAAATTATGTGATATAATACAAATGGTGAAATAATAATACAGTGGTGCTCTAATATATACCATGATATATATTCATTTGCGATTCTTTTCTATTTACATGTCTAGAAGACTTGGTATTATCTATCCTTTGTAGTACAATTTGTTAGCCAAGGGCTACGGATCCAGAGAGTAGTGTCTTGGGAGGAGAGTAGGAGAAAAGAAAAATGTTTGGCTATATCTCTGATGAAAATTTGACAAACGGTCCAGGGGACACCCTCCTCTCCAAAAAGAAAAAAAAAAACTTGTGGTGTAAGGCTTCAGACTCTCATAAATATCAATTTTAACATGCAGCATTGGAGATCAATATCATTTCAGCCATGGAATACGACTTAAGGAGTTGGCTTTATCTAATTGGCCTTCACTGAAAAATGAACTCTGCAGCCATGATAAGGACAAGAGGCTTCAGGCCTGGGGGGCGGCTCTGGTGATCAAGGGTCTGCTCTCTTTTTGTCCCCAGAACCACATCAATCACTGTTAAAGAGTCTCCCGTCCCACTGCAATTTGTTACTGGAGCGCCCATGATCTTTCCCTCCCACAATGCCCTTCTCTCTCGCCTGCACGGTGGCCAGAGAAGAACTCATCCTGTCAGCACGTCGTTAAATAGTTGGGTCTAAAGGCTCTGAGTTATAAATTGTTGTGCATAATTTATTTTTTCTGGAGGAGAGAAATCTATTGTGAAGTTAACTTTATAGAGGTCCGCATAACAAAAGGGAATAAATGAATGTGTTAGAGGTGAAGAGGGATTCATCCATCTGAAGGACTCGACCTGTAGGTTGTGTGGGCTGTGGACACGTCTATGGTTTTGGGTCGCAGAGATCTTTTGCAAATACTGGGATGTTATTGAATATTCTCCACTCCTCTTAGCTAGTGCTAATTTTTATATACCGTATCAAAGCCGAAAAAAAGAGTTTACTAAATAATTGTGTAATGATAAAGACTCCATAATCATCGGGAAGAAGGAGGCGGGAACCGGCGGACAATCAAATGAAACTTTAATAATTCCAAATAAAAACAAAACAGCGCACCAGCCCCTCGCGGACGACTGATGCGCACAAAATAAAACCAAAACACAACTAAAAGCCCAGGCCTGGTCCTCTCTCGTCCTTCACTGTCGTCGCTCCAGTTTTATATCCTTCCATCTCCTACGTGGGACTCGAGACCGGCGGTGGGCCGCAGGTGCCACTGATTTGCCCAATCACTGCCGGCCTCACTCGTGTTCCCACGTCCCTCGGCCCTGCCCCACTCGCCACATACCCCCATCGCCCCTCGCAGGCCGGTGGGTACCCACGAGACTGCGCTCTACTCCCCCCCCCCCCCCTCCCTCCGGGGGGGACCGCTCACGGGAACCTGGGGGTAGGACAGACTAGGCGAGAGAAAAGGAGATGGAAGGAGGAGCGACAGAGACGAGAGAGGGGAGAAAAAAAAAAAATTCCAGTTCCCAGACGCACTGCTGCTCGGCCCTCCACCGGCTGGGCGATCTCCTCCGCGGTGCCTGGCGGTGGCACTGGACGGCCCTCGGCGGACGGCACGACACCCCTCCGCCGCCCGGTGGACGGCGATGGCTCCTCCGGTTTTGGGCAGCCGGCAGGAGTCCCCCGTTCCCTGCTCCTCCGGATACCTTCACGGAGGCAGCAGGCTCCGGCCCCCTGGCGAACGGCGCTGACTCCTCCGCTCCCTCACGGAGGCAGCCGCCCCTCCCTATCGTGGGCGGTCGGCAGCGAGCTCGCCCGTCCCCGGCAACTCGCTCCAGTCCACCGCCTCGAGCGTCCATGGCGGCATCCTCCTCGCCTGCTCTGTGGCACCGCGGATTCACCACAGCGGCGAGGGATCCTCAGCAGCGCGTCCCTCCTTCTCCCGGGCTTCGGCACCACTGTAATGATAAAGACTCCATAATCATCGGGAAGAAGGAGGCGGGAACCGGCGGACAATCAACTGAAACTTTAATAATTCCAAATAAAAACAAAACAGCGCACCAGCCCCTCACGGACGACTGATGCGCACAAAATGAAACCAAAACACAACTAAAAGCCCAGGCCTGGTCCTCTCTGGTCCTTTACTGTCGTCGCTCCAGTTTTATATCCTTCCATCTCCTACGTGGGACTCGAGACCGGCGGTGGGCCGCAGGTGCCACTGATTTGCCCAATCACTGCCGGCCTCACTCGTGTTCCCACGTCCCTCGGCCCCACCCCACTCGCCACAAATTGTATCTAAATCAGAGTAACGGATTGAATTATGGGATCGAACGCCCTAGATTGACTAAAAGACATATAGTGCAATGTCTGAGCCGAAAATTTTTAACCTGTCTGCACTGATTTTTTTGTATTTGCATTTGCATCCACGAGTTTACACTCGATGAAGTTTCATGGTAAGTAATTATTTGTGTGTTTCAGGGCCGGGCTCTCCTGCACTGGGCGTGTGACAGGGGCCACAAAGACCTGGTGTCTCTACTCTTGCAGAACAATGCTGATATCAATAGCCAGGTGAGTCTAAACACACATTAACACATTCTGGCTGATCAACAATGATGATCATTTTCATGCTATAGCTGAGAACCGACGTGATGGCAAAGAAGTAATTTGTCCATGACAAACTAAATTGCAAAATAGATTGTTTTGAAACTATAGAAAAGTGATGGATTTACGCTCAATAATTTGGAATAAAACAAACAATTTATAGGAATTGGTTGGTATTGAATATTTAATGGAACATGCTCATTTTATACAATTACATTTTAGTTTACTCTTGCCCTTATTTAAATCTCAGTTATGTTTTAAAATTGCTAATTATTAGGCATAATAACAGTCTGGTTCCTGATATTTATACATATAAATGTGCCTTTATTTATTTAGGTTGATATTTTTTGTTTGCAGGTTTAGTGTCTTCAAGATGGTTTTTTTTAAATAAGTTTCCGCATTTATTTATTTGATAAAAAATGCAAAAACATTATTATAATTAAGTCTCTTATGCACTTAAGCTTATTGCTCAAGAAACATTTCTTCTCCTCTTTTTTTTTTGCTGCCTAGTATTTTTATGGCAGCTGTTATAGACTACCATTTGAAAGTTTGGTGTAAGAAAAAAAAAAAAGGAAATTAACATATTTATTCATTTTCATTCAATTGCAAAATGGATTGTTGTGAACTGTTATTAATGGGGTTCGGTTTCAGTGATATGTAATGTCATGAATTAATCTAATCTAAATTAAAGGGGTCATATGATGCAATTTGAATTTTTCCTTTCTCTTTGGATTGTTACAAGCTCTTGGTGCATGAAGAAGATCTGTACATTTGCAAAGACTAAAGCCTCAAATCCAAAGAGATATTCTTTATAAAAGTTAAGACTCGTCTACACCCCCCTAAATGGCTCATTCTCACATGCCCCCACATCTCTACGTCACTATGTGGGAAGATTTGCATAACACCGCCCAGATGTTCACACAAAGAAAGAAGGAGTACCTTTTATTCTCGTTGTGGTATTGTTGTTGCTGCCGGCTTTCACTGTGGAAGAAGCGGAGTCCAGCCCGAGGTCATCACATGTGGTTGCCGCAAGCTCCTTCGTAGAATTTGCCGGCCGCGCTGTTCTCAATCGCTCTCCACTCACTCTAGGCCTCCGGCCTTTGCTCACTCAAGGGCGCGGTGTGTGACGCTGTTTTGGTGAGAGAGTGAAACTACTTCCTAGGGCTGCACGATTCTAGATAAATTGAGATTCATGATTTTTTTGGTCTCATATAGAGATCACGATTCTCCTACGATTCTGAACTAAATAAAATTATGTGTGCTGCAAATATTATTGCTTCAGTCTATTTAAAAGGGTCTAATTGATCTGATTGAATAATTAAACATTTTAATATACACTACAAGTCCAAAAGTTTTTGAACAGTAAGATTTTTTTTTTTTTATTATTATCTTCTGCTCACAAAGCCTACATTTATTTTATCCAAAATACAGCAAAAGTAGTAATGTTGTGATACATTTTTACAGTTTAAAAAACTGCTTTCTATTGAAATATATTTTCAAATGTCATTTATTTCTGTGGTCAAAGTTGTATTTTCAACATCATTACTCCAGTCTTCAGTGTCACATGATCCTTCAGAAATCATTCTGATATGCTGATTTGCTGCTCAGGAAACATTTTTATTATTATTATTATTACTATTATCATTATCACAAGTGTATATAAATTAATGCTTTTATTTGCAACGATTATTTAAATTGATCAAGTGTGACAAAGACATTTATAACAAAAGATTTCTTCAACGACTCACTCATAAACCTACTTCACTTGTTTCATTACTGGATGAATCAGGGTTTTTGAACGATTCTCTTGAATAAAAAATTTAATTCATTGACAAAGACATTTTTAAGACACTTATCGCCACCTAGTGGTGAAACAATGCAATCGACGCAAATGTTATTTGAAGCGCAGTACTTTCAAAAGTGGATTTGCTCTATTTTGATCGCTACAATATAGACATCAATGTTTATATCCGAACTATAAACTTTATCCCAGTATTTCTGTGATAATATGAATGACTGTAAGACTGAAATAATACTATGTAGTTAAAAAAGACCGTTTGTGAAGATGTTTCTTAACAAAACATGGTAAGAGCTCTCTCTGTGTCAGCGGCAGTGTGAGCACGGATTTGAATGATCCGGTAACACTTTGTCAAAGGTTTAATAGACTCGGAATTGTTGTCATTTAGAAATGAGATTGAGAGGGTGTCTGAATCGAGGTCGCGATCTTTTAACGATTAATCGTGCAGCTCTACACTTCCAAAAGAGGACACGACTAGAAATCATGTTTAAATCACATTTATAATGGGTTTTATGTTTATGTTTTGTCACTCTGGCCAGACAGGGCATCACAATATGTTAAGGGGCGTAACAGTTCGGTCACATGCTTAAGGTATTCGGCCAATCACAACGCACTGGATAGCTGGCCAATCAGAGCACACCTCGCTTTTCAGAACAATGAGCTTTGTAAAAATCTCCGTGTTTCAGAAGGCGGGACATAGAGGAGAAACAATAATGTACAGTATGTGGAAAATAATGTGTTTTTTTAACCTTAAACTGCATAAACACATTTCATTACACCAAATACACCTAATAATGTTCTTTTTAGCAGCATCATATGACCCCTTAAATTAATTTATTGAATTTTTTTATTCATTTGATAGTTCTAATATTTGACCAATACTTGATTCAATATGGTTACTAATAAATATATTGTGTATTCTGGGTGCACTATATATTGGATATAGGTTGATATAAGAGTTTTCTTTTATTTACTGTATCAGTTGATGATGAATTTTTAATTGTGTATGCTCATATTGCCCTATATTTTAACATTCAGATTACCTTTGCTGTCATCTTAATCTAAATAATGCAATTAAAGTTCATTTAACTTAATTTAATAACAGTCTTAAATGTCATTTTCAGCAAATCTCAAAATTGTGCAAAATACTGTGAACATCTATAAAGTTTGTGATAGAAGTAAATATTTAACTTTTTGATCCCAGAGCTGATAGACTCTCCTCATCACTGATCTAGGAGAACAGTGAACTGAGAAGTCCTGCTGCCATCCTCCATCCCTGAGCTTAGCAGCGGCTGTACTTTAATCATTTAGAGATATCGTATCAGCATCGGTGGGCGTTAAGCAACACACTATAAGCAAGTAGCTGTATTTAAAAAAAACACTACAGGTCATAATGGCAGATTTAGCTTTGTTTTAAGCTGGCTGAATGCTGCATTGGGAAATTAATACGGTGAAGTACAGTTATGCGGTCACTGGCTTGATCTGATTCTCACTAAGACAAATCAATTGGAAGTAATCAGCCAAATTGTTTGCATTATACAACCCATATAATCAGAACATTTGCAAATGACTCACTTTTTTATTAATTTTTTTTGGTGGCTGTGGACCTTTATTGTGTGGGTGGAGAGTAAATGCTTGGCCTTGACAACAATCAGTGCTGCTTTATTGTTGTATTTTAACCGTTAGACTAATGTGAAATCCCCACTAGAGCTTTAATAGACAACATAACATAATATTATATGTAACAGACATTTAATCACTGGCCATGTATAGCATAAATGTATAATAAAATATATTATTTAATATTTTATAATATGTGTAAATAAATAAATATATAGTACATATATATTTTGGTGCCAAGCATTGCATTTCTTTGGAAATAAAATCATTACTTGAATTTGGATGTAAATTGGCCTGTTTTTGTTGCTTCTTTTTGGATCAGCCTTAAAGAACCAACAGAATTTCTTTTGGGTTACTGCACTGACCAGCAGAAGGGGAATATTGCTGGACTACAGCAGGAGAATTATTGAGGGCAGATTTATTAAGTAGCGTTCAGGTGGCATGAGAGAAAATATGGCCGTACTAAATCATGCTACTGCTCCTGCCAAAATTATTATCCTATGTTAATACTTTCAGGAAGTGTGATTTGATAGCAATATAAAACCACTCATTAGGTTCAAGTGTGAGCCATGACTGCCTTTGAAAAGCACACAAAGAAAAAAACCAATAGCTCAATCTAGATGTATTTTCTTATTCATAAATATTTCCTGATACTTATACATTCATATTTTACAAGTGACTTTGATTATATAAAATCAAAGACTAAAGGTAGAACATTATAAATGAAAATATTACAAAAGACCAATAATGGGTGAACCATGAACTGTGAGCGAGGGCAATGTTTTCACGCATCTGTCCTATGATCCGATTTCAGCTTAGTTTTAAATAAAGATAAAAGTGGTTTCTATTTTTAATTTGTTGATTGAAAAAGGGGCTATGGAGAAAAAAGGCTATTATGTCTTCAATGAAAATTGTATTGAAATTAATCAGCTGATGGATGCGGTGGTCGTGGAGAGTGTGGTAGTTTGAATATGGTGGTGTTTTGGTGTAATCCTGGATCAAGGGGAACCACAATAGGAGCAAAAAAGTCCCCTTGTTCTCTCAGATTAGCTCATATGCCACCTGTCAACAGCCACCTGGACAACATCACAACGACAACACGTATTCAGTTCTCTCTGCATAATTGAACAGAACTGGGACACATGGGAGAGTTTGGGGGGATTCGTTTTTCACGCTCATGGAATGTAGTTCATCTGTGGTAGAGTCAGATTTGTACTGGTAAAGTCTGGGTTCATGAGTTCATGCATCTGTTGTTTTCAGCTGCACTGCAGAGGATATAGAACACAGTCAACTATGGGCATGTGTTCTTGTATATGAGAGGCCTGATGCATCAAAACCTTAGTATTTACATTATAATCAATGAAGATGTCTATAATAAAAGCATCCATTGTGATTTTGTCATGATGACATGATTTGATTTGATTTGTTTTATTTCTGATGTCTGAAATAAGTTGGATGTATTTACTGATGGTTTCGCATGAAATTCTTTATTTAAAAACTTCTCTCACAGCTGATTGGTCCATGTTAGCGAGGCTTTAGAGGTGATGTGCAACTTTGATACTTTCTGTGTGAACAGCTGCTGATGCTGATGAAGGATCCGATTTTCTGTGAATACCACACAGAACACAAACAACATTTATTAGAGATTGGATTCTTAGGTGCTGGTAAAGCTCAACTTATCACTGCAGTTATGCACCTCCTAGCTGGATCTTCATTATTAAAATGGATGTATACAAACACACAGTTCTAAACTGTTCTTTATTCATTCAGGGGCAGATGTTTTGCAAGTTATTTACATTTTAAACAATGTAAACACAGTTTTAGTGGCATGATCAGAAATTAGAGCATGGCATATAGAGCTTAATGAGCTTAACACCACAATGCATGTTTTGAGTCTCAAAGGCCCGACTAATGAGCGCTTCTTTCAAACAAAGAAGCATGCTTTTGGTGAAACTTCTGTGAAAATATAAAACATTATGATTAACACTCTGTATAATGTTTATTTTTTGCATTGCCTAGAAGGCAGCAAAAAAGTGATTTTTCAAAGTTGTAAATTAAATTTACTGGATTATAAGAAAACATTTCTACTTCAGAATTCCATGTTTAATTCACTGGTTACTTGCTGTTTCTTTTTAATTAATTGTTCATTAATTTATTTATTAGCAAATTCTGAGTAAAAAATGGTTTCTACAAATATTGCAAATATTCTGTCCCTATTCTATTTAAATCTTCCACAATTAATTTAGTTCGAATTGCTTAATGTAGTACAGACTAAGTTCAAACATTGTTTTGTAGATCATTTCAGCCTTTGACCTAAAACTTGGTACACTATCAAAAAAAGTCTTTCTTCTTTAAAAATTCACTTTTAATTCAATATGTTACTTGCCTTTTCTTTGTAATTGTGAAATGTGCTAGCACTTTTTTTAGTGAATATTTTTTCTGCACCAATTTTTTTCTCATTGTAAACGTTATAGTTTTTATTTATTTAAATTTGAGACTGAAGATTCAAAATTGTTATCTGATAGAATGCGTTTCATCTTAGCATTCAAAACACAGAGTAACAGACAGTGATTACGGCATCATAATTTACACAAGCTGAATTGCAGTTGATCTTCTTAAGTCGGTTTGCATACCGATTTGTGATTGGTCATTAATTTATAATAATTTACTATCTTTGCTCCTTCAAAAGTGCATTATGTTTTGGAAATGCAAGCAAGATTTTTCTGTAGTCAGTTTGGTATTTTACCTCATTTGCCAGTCAGATGTATTGTAAACTTTTTTGAAACCGTTTTAATATTTAGTCTAAGCCACTGCTTGCTTGCTTTTTTTTGTATTGTTAATTGTGTTTTCTTCTGAAAACAGCATGAGTCGCCAGCAGTGGAGGGTGAACCCCAGAGCTGCTGTGTCTAATTAATCGGCTGCGCTGGCCACACGCTCTCAGTCCATCAGATTGAAATTCATAACTTAATTGAGGTCAGAGCCTGGAGCCGAGAGAACAAAAGGCCCTGGCAAGGACCAGGTAGATCAATAGTGATAAATATCTGCCTGGGTTACAAGTAGTTCATGGTGAGGAATTGTTTGGGACAGAGAAAGGATGCTGTTTATTTACAGGTAATTTAGTGGTGCTGTGGAAATGGAAGGATAATCTGAGGTTTCCGATTCGTGTTAGTTCCTGACAACCGTTTTAAGGGTTTTATTGGTTTTACAAAATGTCACCTGTTGCATAATTTTATTTTAAAATGATTCATGAAATTGTAGTTGGCTGACTACATATTGAAAATGGTTGTGCTTCTACATGCTTTCTTAATCCCAGCAACTGTTTAAATTTCTGTTGAGAACATTCTTACACATTCAGGTCCTTCTGCTGCTGCTGCCACAGGTCCACGATAACAAATGGTTCCATCCTCCACGTCATAACAAATACCTAAAGCAATCTGTCATAAGATTGTTGAGGAGAGGCGTCCAATCGCCAGCTGCATGAGAATGGGGCTCAGTGGTGGGAGGGTTTAGCCACATGGGCTGAAACACCTGAGAGTCACACACTTACAGCTCCTTCAGAAGACTTTTGCTTCTGATCTGAGGCTGGCATTGCTATACAAATTGTAATCATTGTAGGGTAACAGAGCAGCACTACAGGGCAGTCAGTGATTTTGGTTTCTCTAGTTTTGATTGCTAGTTCTGCGAGTATTGTGAAGTTCAATTTATTTTAGTGAAAGCAAAGAAAAAAGCAATCTGTGCAAATCATTGTTTTATAATGTTCCTAGAAGTCCCTGCTCTGCTTTTTTTGTTTTTTATTTATAAGTGAAACATTTTCTGTGTTGTCCATCATTAGAAATAGAATTGATCAAATATTTGTTTATGGTTGTAATGTGACTTCCAGACAAGTGATTTAAAAACGCTTTGCAAATCAATTCAGGCTAATTATTAACTTTTATGTTTGGAAGCAGTTCATGCATTTCCTGGGAATTAAACTTGACCTTAGCCAGTGCTATTTTTTGCTCTTTGAGACACAAGAATGCTGTTGGCATTAGCATAATCATCATTCTTTTCACCTCCTTTTTATGTAAATTAGGTTTTATTGTGGCATTTTATAAATATGTATTATTACTCACAAAAGTGAACACTTTTTGCCTGTCAGATTTAAAGGCATAGTCTTCTCTGTCATTGTTTGCTCACTCCTGTGTCGTGCCATGTCTGTATCTTTATTTCGTCTGTAGAACTAATTGGTAACCAGACAGTTCCCATTGACTTCCAGTGTATGGACAAATATACAACTCAAGTCAATAGGAACCCAAAATGTTTATCAACATTCATCAAAATATCTTCTATGTTTCACAGAATAAAGAATGTCATACAGTTTTGGAATGACATGAGGGTGAGTAAACGATGACAGAATTTTCCTTTTTGGGTAGAGTATTCCTTTAACATTGTTTAAAAGGGTAGTGCAGTTTTGTTTAAAGAAATAGAGAAAAAACATGACTGGTCCATGTTTATATCGCACTGTAAAAAAAGTAAAACTTTATTTTAAAATGCTGATACAGCTCAAAAAGTAGACCAAGGTGCTAGCAGCAGAATCTGTATTGGAGTGCTATATCAGGGTTGCCAGGTTTACACAAGAAAACCCGCACAATCTCTACTCAAAACTAGCCCAATTGCAAAAACCCCGGATAAATAACATGTTGCAATTGCTTCAACCCGTGGCATCAGTGTTAAAGAAGTCCAATTCTGCTGGAAAACCGCAGACTTGGCAACACTGTGCTATATAAATAAAAGTGACTTGACACCAAGTTCATGGGTTTGATACCAAGAGAACACTGTGTATACCACTTTGTATAAAAGCATGAGAATTATACACATGCAACTGTGACACATTGCTGCAAGTCCTATTAAAGTACACCAGACTGGCCTGCAAAATGGCCATCCACGAAATCGTGCCATTTGGCACATCTTTTTGCGCCATCTCCTGATTTGCATAATTCCCTCAGCGAATCGTGCTAAAATGCAGAAATCGTGTGAAAATAAACAACGTTATCGGCGGGTTCAATTCATTCTCGGCGAAGTGTTTCATTCTAGCCGCAGGCAGCTAAACTCCTCTGATGAAAAGCCTCTCCAGAACCATCTGTTTCTCCCTCTTCTTGCCGCCTTGCCACAATACGTACACTCAACAGTTTTCTTCCTGTTTTCAAACCATCCACATAAATTGTGAAGGACATTAAAGCTGTCCACAGCTGTGTGCAGAGAAAGAGGGAGGGAGAGAGAGAGAGAGAGAGAGATTGAGCATATTTCCCAGCAGGGCCAGAACTTGCCCTGTGGTTTATTAGTTTTCCCCCCACAGCGATTTAGCTTGAGCCTGCAACATTGATTTTCATATTAGAACGGTTTATGCATTTATTTATTTTATGTATTTCTTTTTGAACTGCTCTGATGATCCTGGACTTGCTCATGGTAATTCTCCGCCACTCTTGGCCCATGCGAAATTGCTTAATGGATCCTAAGACGTCCCTTGGGGTGGACACTGAGACGCAGACACAGACAAGACGGGGGCGGGACTGAATTCCACGAATGTGTTTTGTTTTCATTTGCGCTTCTTTTTAAATGCTCTGCGTTTACCCAAGGACTGTCAATGGGAAAAGAGAGTCACTAATTCAAGAAGAACAAAATCAAAACCCAGACAATGATTTAATGCTGTTCTAGGAAGGCGTGAGTGCTGGTTATGCAGCTTATTAACATACTTATGCTGTTGTGCATTAGAGAGAAGAGAAGTGAACGCTGCTCTGCCTCCAGGATTGACTGTAAAAGAAAAAAAATCAATCAGTCGTGCTGCTACTAATCAATCTCCCTCTGAATATTACAGCCAACTTAAACAGCCCCATCCTCCACAAGTGTTTCCTTGAAAACAATGTGTCTACATCTTGTGTTTTTTTACTGCTAAGGCACAGATTTAAGTCTGTTAGGCAAGGTATCTACATGTAGATAATGTCATTGTGTTTATATTTTCAATTTAGGTGCATATTTATTAACAGGAATAAAGATTTAGTCAAATAATAGTCCTACGTTGCAAGAGCCTTTGGTAACTTGAATGATTTTTTTTCTCTCATGTAATGGCAGCAACAGTAGTATGATAAAAATTGACCAGCGTTCAATAAATAATTACATTACAATGAACTTCATCTATCAAATAATATACTTTATTATCCAAACTGTGAGTGGTATTGTTATAGACTCACTGCTTTAATACAGAATTGATGTGCGGTTACAGGTGTATATTTTTACAGTCGCTCCAAACCATCCAATCAGATTTCAGATTCTTTTTTATTGTATAGTATCCACCATCTGCAATATGTTGATAATTGATTGTGGTGTGATGGATGCATTCTGCCTCAGTGAAGATGTTCGAGTGTTTTGAGATGGTACTGTGAGGGGAAAAAACCTGACATGATCTTTACAGAGGGTTTGTCAAGGACATTTTGGGATTGAGTGATATGCACCGACAGGCTAACCCTCACACACACAGACTGGCTGGCAAGGTTAACACACTGCACAGAGAGGTGAAATGGATTCAATTAGGAGCGGTCCACCCGCCTGATCCTTTTAACACAGCTTTCCCAACGAGAAAGTACCCTTGTGTGCACACTCATATGGGTCAGTCCTACTATACAGTGTTCTCGTGTCTTCTTGTCTTAGTTAAAATATTAAACTCACTTTTTTTTAAATTGTTTTGCGGTTTTTATTTAATCACAGTGTCACAAGTACATTTTGGAGTGTTTGTTTTCTACTTGGGTTTGAAAAGAAAATTTCCTTTAAAACTGTCCAAATGAAGTCTGTAGCATAGCAATGCATATTACTAATCAGAAATTAAGTTTTAATATATGTATGGTAGGAAATGTACAAAATATCTTCATGGAACATGATCTTAACATCCTAATGATTTTTGGCATAAAGGAAAAATCTAATTTTGATCCATACAGTGTATTTTTGGCTATTGCTACAAATATACCCCAGTGACACATATTGTAAAATATTGTTTTAACTGCTTTAATGTATTAAGGTCCTTAATCCTATCATCAGGAAATTACAGAATTTTCAGTGAAAAAACATCACAAACATCAGAAAATATATAAAAAAAATAAGTTTACAAATTCTTTGTTTCGTGGTATTAGTGTTTCTCTCTTTCTATAACATTTTGAAAGAAGTATTTTATGCTCATCAAGGCTGCAATCATTTGATCAAAAATACAGTTAAAAAAAAACGGTAATATGGTGAAATATTATTACAATTAAAATTTTATAAATGCATTTTATTCTTATAGCAAAACTGAACTTTCTGCAACCATTACTCCATTCTTCAGTGTCACATGATCCTTCAGAAATCATTCTAATATGCTGATTTAGTGCTCAAGAAATTATTCTTAATGTTATCAACGTGTAAATTATGAATGTTTAAAAAGTGCTTAGATTTGACACAAAATTCTCAGTTTATTATACCATAAATACCTATTATAAATTACAGACCAGCTTTTGGTCATTTTTAAACATTACTAGAGATACCGCATATCAATAATCACGTTTACATGCGACCATGCCCTCTTTGCAGCTTGAATATCTTAGTTTAATATACAGTATGCAAAATAACAAGAACGTATTTATTGTAAAGAAGAAGGAACCAAGATGTTCATAAATCTTGTATTATATCTGTGTAAGACTATAGGTGCTATGATCATGAATATGGCTGCATTTTCTGCATGCTTTGATTAATGGCACCTGCTCATCATAAGCGTATCTGCATATGAATGGCGTGTGGTTATATCGATTCACTCCTCTGTCTATCCCTCTCTTCTCCTCCTGTCTACTGCCAGGGTCATTAAAAACCCCTGCGCTCCTGCATTCAGTCATCATAAATCATAATTGCATGTGCATTTTTCCCCATTTGTTTAATGTTTCTGTCCGGGACAGTAGAGGGAAAGAAAGTAAGTGAGAGAGGGAGATAAAGAGAAAAAGGGTGTTCCTGTGAGAGATTTAGTCGTGCTAGATAAAGCTGTGACAGTGGCTCCCAGCACACCTACCATATGCCACGGGGAACTGCCGGGTTGTGCTGGTATGAAAACATAAAAGCTTTTAGTGACCTGGTGGGCAGCGTATGTATGCCAGCTCCCGTTGAAGCCTTCACAGATGGATACAACAGACGCCTCAGAAACATAGTCTAATCCTTTTCACCATTACATTTCACCTCATCTTTGCCATTTCTCTTCCATTTCTGCCTCTTTTTTTCTCCACTTTACCCTGATATACTGTTCTTATTCCATTAATCGCTTTTATATTGTTGTTTTTTTCGCTTTCTTTCTGTGTCTTTCCCCTCTGTGTTGTCATCAGAGGGCTTTGGGTTAGTCTGATTAGACGATGCTCCCTGAATGGATTGAAATACATTGGCCGTAATGGGTAAGAGAAGTGTTCTAGAGTGTTCTCTTTCCAAATAGCAAAGATGAGGTGAAATGTAATAGTGAAACAGATTAGACTATGTTTCTTTTTTGGGGGGGGGGGGGGGGGGGGAGTCGTGGCCTAGTGGTTCGAGAGTATGACTCCTAACCCTAAGGTTGTGGGTTCGTGTCTCGGGCCGGCAATACCACGACTGAGCAAGGCACCGAACCCCCAACTCCTCCCCAGGCGCTGCAGCATAAATGGCTGCCCACTGCTCCGGGTGTGTGTTCACCATGTGTGTGTGCTTTGGATGGGTTAAATGCAGAGCACAAATTCTGAGTATGGGTCACCATACTTGGCTGTATGTCACGTCACTTTATCACTTACACTTTTAAGTGTAAATTGATGCCGCTTGTTGATGTGAATAGAAGAATTTAGATTTTATAAGCTTGTATAAGTTTGGAGTTGGTAAGATTGTTTAGATGTTTGTTTAAAGAAGCCTCAGCAAGGCTTTATTTAGTTGATCAAAAATTCAGAAAAACAATAGTATGGTGAATTATGACTATTTTTCTTCGATTTCTTTGATGAATAGAAAGTCCAAAAGAACATTGGTTAAAACATTATAAATGTCTTTACTGTAACTTTTCATCATTTTACTGCATCCTTGTTGAATAAAAGTATTAATGTCTTTTTAAAAGAAAAATCTTTTTTCAGCGGTAGTGTATTTTGTACCAAAATGCACTGAATTTAATGTACTACTATTGTCAGCATAGAAACAAGAGTAGAAAAATGAATTTCAATTTTGAAGCACAGGTTCTCATCATGGACACTCATGTGTCTCGGGATATTTATGTTTTCTGCTACGCAAGGAAACCTAGAGATCTAGCAGTTTCTTTCTATGTAGTTTCCTTATTAGGATGGAGTTGTCTTGAAATAAATGCTATGCCGGCTTCTTACTTGACTTTCCTGCTTCTCCCTTGAAAACCAAATGGAGGACAATCCAATTTATGCCTGATTCCATCAGACTGCTCTAGAGACATTAGTCTCTGACCCCCTCACAAACGCAAATACATAAA
This sequence comes from Carassius carassius, assembly GCF_963082965.1. Taxonomy (NCBI): domain Eukaryota; kingdom Metazoa; phylum Chordata; class Actinopteri; order Cypriniformes; family Cyprinidae; genus Carassius; species Carassius carassius. The sequence goes on along the minus strand of NC_081775.1, from coordinate 25,118,462 downwards.
TACATATAAGCATGTGCTCACACATACATGCACTCACACACAGAGCTGCATGTTTTTAATTCGCCAAATTAGAAAACCATTCTAAGATTTATTTTATTAAATTTTGTGTCTTGTTGAAATTGAAGTTCGTTGAGCATATTTATGAATTTCTTCTGTACTGTTTAAAAAGGATCCCAGGGTTGAACGGTGTACTTAAAATATTACAGTAGATGATTCTGCTAATGCAAATAGACTAACAGGTGTATGTGTATGTATATGTCTATATCCATTTTCCATGAATCATAGCAGTTAACGTTCGAGCCAACCTGTTTGTCTGCTGTCTCCGTCCTCACAGTGTCTCTTGTGTCCATGCTCTAGAGCTCTGGGCCAATGCGGATGTTGCCTGCACACAAGATTAGTGAAAGAAGATTATGTTTTGTAAAGCCCTCACTGTTTAATTATGGCTATATGTATTTATGTGCATCTCCATATTCTGTATCCACCATTCTCATAAACATCTGCCACTTTTTACTCCGTCAAGAAGGAAAAATAATTTTGCTCATGTTTTTCTTCAGATTTTTTTAACAGTGCATATGTCAACAATAAATATTCGAACTGACAAATTTCTATATTCAGTAATGTATTTATAGTATGATTTTAAGTTTTAATGTTTCCCTTACCGTTATGTGTTCTGTCAGAATAACATAGTTCATAGTTACAGTTGCAACGTTAAAATCAAACTATTTTTTGTCGTTGTTGTTTTTAAGTTACCACATTTTTATCACAGTTGAAAAAGATTTTTTATTAACTATAGCGTTTTGGTGAAAACTATGGTCATTATGCTGAATATAAGAGTGTTTTTTAATATATATATTACCAAATTTGCATCACAAGAAAATATGAAAATGAATATATAATTGTTTATTATTAATTAAAAACCAGGAACAGCTATGTCTGTTTGTGTTGTCGCATTTTATTGTTAACAGATATTCGTGTACTCTGTATCCTGTTCAGAGGGCAGTAACTGTATCAGAGAAGGTGAGGAGAGAGACTGCATCAGTATTCTGTTCGTCTAGTGGGATTTTAACCAGCTAATCCAATCAGAGAGCCCCTGGAGTCGCTCTCTCGCCTCTCCATAAACAATAGCATCTGACTCTAGGATCGTTTGAGAGCCCTGGCCCTGGTGCGATGAAGATTTTTGTATTAGGAACAATGGGATCAGAGTTAAGCAGCATCTGACTGACAAGGCCATTCACCTTGGCTCACTACTTTGGAGAAGAAATTTCACTCGGTTACAGATTAAAAGAACAAAGTTCTGAACGATAGCATCACTTTTCAATAATTGATAATGGCTGTTCCAAAACCTACTCTCTAAGGCATTATAGGCTCTCCTGATGCAAAGCTTGTTTTAAAATATAATCTGCGAAATGCCTTTTTTTGCAGCATCATGTTTCCAAAAATGTATTGCTACAAGCTCAAATGGCAGACAGAGAAATGTTACTAAACCATATTTTCCAGAACATAAAACACAATTTTTGTCTAAATTGGATTAGTATTGGATTATAAATATACTTTGTTTTTATGAAAATACCAGTGATGGCTTGAAGAACAGAGATAAACCATATATTGTCATTCGTGTGTTTACTGTATTCATGTTTGATTAGTTTAAGCATTTATATCTTCTTTTTATTCAGTCATAGCTATAGCTAGATGCCTTTGCTCATGTTAGGGATTTCCTGGAGCGTCATGAGTTCTATTATGTCTGTGATGCCTGTGTGTAGTTTCCATGTGAGGGTCCCCTCTGGTGTCCAGTATGAAACAGATTAAGTGTATTTAGCGCTCAGTGAGGTGCACTCCACCCTATTTTGGGCATAAACAGGAAAAATAATTCTTTTCTCTATGCTTGGTGTTTATAATAAAAGTTATTTATACAGGAACTTAATATGACATTTACACTAATATACTAATTTTTTACTTAATTTTCAAAATTCTGTTCTATTCTGAACAATGTTAAATTTGTAGAGTAACAAGAACTAAAATACAAGTTTGTAGTGTTTATAATGTTTGTAAATGACTTCAACAATGTAATTTTGGTCTAATCCAATTTATAGTCAGGTGTGACCTATTTTCTGAAAATTATGTTAAAATGCTTCTATTACTCTAAATATGAAAAGTAATTTAAATTCAGCATTAAAATGCTCTATTTTATTTAATAATTCAGAATTTTTTACTTGTTAGAGTGTAAGACTGTAAGCTTTACAACATGATAATAAGTCTAAACACAATGCATGACCTGTAGAGTAAATCCTTTGTGCAGTGGGCTAATGATATCGTCTATGTAGGATAATGCAGGCTGATTGTGTCAGAGGGGCAAACGTGCGACATGTCATAAAAACTCTCTCTGTAGTTCTCATTGGGTTCTGATGATCTCCACCAACCACTCATCCAAAACAATAATGCTGTATGTCATCATTATTAGGGTGAGAAGGCATATTAAAGTACCAATTAAAATATAATTTAGCCCGACGAGACGACACGTGTCATGCGCAGAACTTCCTGACCCCTGAGTGTTGCATTCCACTGGATTTATATCCACACACATGCAGGATCCTTAATCCTTGCCCTAAATATGGCTTTCTCTGCATCGCACCTCTGATACCACAAGCTGTGGCAATTTGTCACTAGCACACCAGGCAGATTGGGCCTATTGTGTAAGCATCTATTGTTGTGTGATGCCCTCGGTCTCTGTGGCTAATGCATCGGACACGGTCCCAGCAGGGGATGATGAATAGATCATCCTAGACCTTTATACACATTCAGCATGATGGCCTCATAGCCTCGTTGAGCACTTGGGTCAAAGGTTTGTTTATATTAAACTGGTTTATATGTCCATCTAAACAAAGTCCTCAAGCTCCTCTGATCCTGGTTATTTGTTCAAAAGTCTGTTTTGGAGGTTACAGGATCTAATTGTTTATCTGACAGGAAATCAATGTTTAATCTGTTCTCTTAATCCTTTCCAAGTTGAAATCACCTGTTTTAGGCTGTATCATGTGGCGGTAATTGCGCTCAACAGGCAGGCCTTACACTTGAACATGTTTGTTTGCTTTATGTTTCTTTTTGGAATCTAAGTCATTTTAGAGAAAGATTAGAAAGTGTCTAAAGAGTTTCACAATAGATGTAATGGTCGATATCTTTTATAACTCTAAACTTTTTTTTTTTCTCTCTCACAGGATGATGAAGGTCAGACCGCACTGCACTATGGTAAGAACAAAACTATGCTGTGGCAAATGAAAATGGGAGTTGAATATGTTAAAGGAATATTTTAGTTTAATCCAAGTTGCCATGCTCGCAAAAGAAAATAACACAATAGAACAATTTCAATTCCATTCAGTTTCAATGGACGTCAATGGAGCAAAGCATTACATGTGGATAAATGTTTTAATTCACTTTTTAATAACTATAGACTACTGTATGTGTTTAAAATACTGAGATCTTATTTATAACAGGTTGTATTCAATTTTCAATATCTATTCTAATATGACTATGCAAAGCTGGTAAACGGAGTAAAATCATAAATCATTCTAATATACTGTGTTTTGTGCGAGAAACATTCCTTTTTATTATTATCAATGTTGAAAACATTTGTGCTGCATGCCTATATTTGTGGAAACCGTGATTCTTTTTTTTTCAGGATTTTTTTTTTGATGAATAGAAAGTTAAAAAGAAATGCATTTATTTGAAATAGAAATCTTTTGTTACATGAATATGAATGTCTTTACTATTATTTTATTTTTTTTATCTCTATGAAATCTATATAAAATGTTTTCTGAATGAAGTTCTTATCCACCTCACCTGAGGTTACAGAAGGAAGGTGTATGTGTGTGTGAGCATGGTCACATTTATCCACAGACACATGTGTGGTAAATAGGACCTGTAATAATTACCAGTTTTCCCAGAGGAAATCAACAGTGTTCCTCTGTCATGTGACTACACAAGGGCAGCCTCCAGGCCCTTATTCTCGATGTATGTGTGTGTGTGTGTGTGTGTGTGTGTGTGTGTGTGTTTGCCATCTGTCCTCAGGTTGGTCGCGTGGCAGTGTGAATGTCTGAAGATGAGCACTCCTTTGGGAAGGGGGAGCAGAAAAATGATGTGGGGGTGGGATATAAAAAAGTGACTAATAAACATAAGCGATGAACTCAGAGAGACGAATAGCACAGAATGAAAATTCATTTCCACCTCTCCCTGTGTGGGGCCATGCGGCTGACACATGATTAATTGAGGGGTTTACTGCACGCTGTAAATTGTTCTTCTTCTCTACGGCTCCCCAGAGGCACTAGGGGCTTTACTGCCCAAGGACCTACACGCGTGCAGAAAATAAAATACTGTAACAAAAAAATGGACTAGAGAGAAAAAAAAAAATCTAACAGTTTTCCTTTTCTGCTTACTACTTAAAGTGACAGTTAACCCAAAAACCTGTTATCATTTACTCAGTCTCATGTTGTCTTAGACATGTTGTCTAAGGGAAGTCGTGGCCTAATGGTATGGTTAGAGAGTCAGACTCCCAATCGAAAGGTTGTGGGTTCAAGTCCCGGGCCGGCAGGAATTGGGGGGAGTGCATGTACAGTTCTCTCTCCACCTTCAATACCACGACTTAGGTGCCCTTGAGCAAGGCATCGAACCCCCAACTGCTCCCCGGGCGCCGCAGCATAAATGGCTGCCCACTGCTCCGGGTGTGTGCTCACAGTGTGTGTGTGTGTTCACTGCTCTGTGTGTGTGCTTCGGATGGGTTAAATGCAGAGCACGAATTCTGAGTATGGGTCACCATACTTGGCTGAATGTCACTTCACTTTCACTTTCACTTTAATCTTTATTAGTACATTTACATTTAATTATGTAGTACATGCTTTTATCCAAAGTTATAAAGATATAGAGAAGAACAATTTATCGTATTATTTATCATACTACCTTAACTCTACCACATCTTATTTTATTTTTTAAATTAATTACAAATCGGAGAGAAAGTGAGAGAGCTGGGTAGTAACTGATTACATGTAATTTGGATTACATAATCAGATTCCAAAAATGAAGTACTTGTAATTAGAGTAAATAACATTTTAAAATACTCTTAATCAGACTACAGTTACAGTTATTGATTATAGGATTACATATTATTCACACAATAGCAACAAACTATTCATAGTTTCTTGATTTTCTTTCTAATTCTTCTTTTTTTCATCTTTGACATATTCCTTTCTAAAATAGCCTGCCGCTTATACAGGTACTGATCATATAATTAGAATATCATCAAAAAGTTGATTTATTTCACTAATTCCATTCAAAAAGTGAAACTTGTATATTATATTCATTACACACAGACTGATATATTTCAAATGTTTATTTCTTTTAATTTTGATGATTATAACTGACAACTAAGGAAAATCCCAAATTCAGTATCTCAGAAAATTAGAATATTACTTAAGACCAATACAAAGAAAGGATTTTTAGAAATCTTGGCCAAATGAAAAGTATGAGCATGTACAGCACTCAATACATATTTGGGGCTCCTTTTGCCTGAATTACTGCAGCAATGCGGCGTGGCATGAGTCGATCAGTCTGTGGCACTGCTCAGGTGTTATGAAAGTCCAGGTTGCTCTGATAGTGGCCTTCAGCTCTTATAAATTCTTGAGTCTGGCATACCGCATCTTCCTCTTCACAATACCCCATAGATTTTCTATGGGGTTAAGGTCAGGCGAGTTTGCTGGCCAATTAAGAACAGGGATACCATGGTCCTTAAACCAGGTACTGGTTTTGGCACTGTGTGCAGGTGCCAAGTCCTGTTGGAAAATGAAATCTGCATCTCCATAAAGTTGGTCAGCAGCAGGAAGCATGAAGTGCTCTACAACTTCCTGGTAAACGGCTGTGTTGACCTTTGACCTCAGAAAACACAGTGGACCAACACCAGCAGATAACATGGCACCCCAAACCATCACTGACTGTGGAAACTTTATACTGGACCTCAAGCAGTGTGGATTGTGTGCCTTTCCTCTCTTCCTCCAGACTCTGGGACCCTGATTTCCAGAGGAAATGCTAAATTTACTTTCATCAGAGAACATAACTTTGAACCACTCAGCAACAGTCTGGTCCTTTTCGAAGTGAGGCTTTTCTGACGCTGTCTGTTGTTTAAGAGTGGCTTGACACAAGGAATGCAACAGCTGAAACCCATGTCTTGCATACGTCTGTGTGTAGTGGTTCTTGAAGCACTGACTCCAGCTGCAGTCCACTCTTTGTGAATCTCCCCCACATTTTTGAATGGGTTTTGTTTCACAATCCTCTCCAGGGTGTGGTAATCCCTAGTGCTTGTACACTTTTTTTGCTTTTACATCTTTTTTTTTCCCCTTCGCCTCTCTATTAATGTGCTTAGACACAGAGCTCTGTGAACAGCCAGCCTCTTTTGCAATGACCTTTTGTGTCTTGCCCTCCTTGTGCAAGGTGTCAGTGGTCGTCTTTTGGACAACTGTCAAGTCAGCAGTCTTCCCCATGATTGTGTAGCCTACAGAACTGCACTGAGAGACGATTTAAAGGCTTTGCAGGTGTTTTGAGTTAATTAGCTGATTAGAGTGTGGCACCAGGTGTCTTCAATATTTAACCTTTTCACAATATTCTAATTTTCTGAGATACTGAATTTGGGATTTTCCTTAGTTGTCAGTTATAATCATCAAAATGAAAAGAAATAAACATTAGAAATATATCAGTCTGTGTGTAATGAATGAATATTATATATACGTTTCACTTTTTGAATGGAATTAGTGAAATAAATCAACTTTTTAATGATATTCTAATTATATGACCAGCACCTGTATACACTCAGAATGTTTTTTTTTTTTACCTACCACACAATAAAACATGGGGGACAAATCACAGATCTGCTGTTCAAAATATTTGGGTCAAATCACAGATCTGCTGTTCAAAATATTTGGGTCAAATCACAGATCTGCTGTTCAAAATATTTGGGTCAGGAAAATTAAATTTTTTTAAGAAATGTATACTTCTAATCCACAAGCATACATTAAATTGAGCAAAAGTGTCAGTAAAGGACGTTTTACATTGTTACAAAAGATTTATAGTTTAAATAAATGGTGTTGACTTTCTGTTCATTAAAGACTTCTGGAAAAATGTATAGTGGCTTCCCCAAAAATATTAAGCAGGACGACTGTGTTTCTTAAGGAGCAAATCAGCATATTAGAATGATTTCTGAAGGATCATGTGACACTGAAGACTGGAGTAATGATGCTGAAAATTCAACTTTGCCATTGCAGGAATAAACTACATTTTAAAATGTATTCAAGCAGAACAGTTATTTTAAACTGTTATAATATTATTGGTTTTACTGTATTTTTTTTATTAAATAGCGTAAGAGACTTTTAAAAATCATACCAGCCCCAAAAAAATAAATGGTAGTGCTGAAGTGGGATCTAATCCATGTATGGAGACCAGATATCTTAGAGATCTCTTAAGATGGGCTCTTTGGCCTGTGAGCATTCACTTAGTACTAAGTTTCAACCACACTCTTGTACTTGCCTTCTCTTTCACTCTCCTTCACTCTTAATCTCTCGTTTCCTCTCCCTTCCCTCATTCTCTCATGGTCGGGGGTCTGAGGTTAAAAGCCACTCTTGTCACTCATGGTTTTCCTGCTGACATCAGCCACTCACCTAAGAGAAAGAATAAGGAGAGCGTTTTTCCTCCTTTTTAAAAGAAGGCAATAGTTGACACAGACGTGAAAAAGCACTCAAGTTTAGAGGAATGTTCCTGCATCAGCGTGGCAGGCAACACTAACAGGGTTACAGGAGTGCCGCCCCTCCCAGCCCTGCAGCCTCCTAATGGGGCACAAATGCAAGCATGCTGCTCAACTACAGATGCAGCTAGCACATTGAGTCTTCATACATACTGTAACAATTACTTTAAGTGTACGAGAGAGAAAACAGGACTGGATTACGTTTTAAAGGTGGCATGTTACCTAAGAACTGGTAGCAGTGTTATAAATAATAATATTTTGTAATATTTTGTTTTCATTCTAGTTTTAGTAAGTAATTTTAGTAATATATATTTATAAAGTTATGTTTTTATTTCAGTTTTAGTTATTTATTGGCTTTTTATCTAGCTGAAATAAACAGTTTTTATAAATATTTTATAATAAGTATTTAGAATATATAAGAAGTATTTTTATTTCAATTCATGTTTTTTATTTAATGAAACATTTTTTTATTATGTTAATATATTAATTACCTATGACTACAACTAATTACCTATAACAACCTTTAATAAAAAAAAACTTAAAATATTATCTTATTAAATATTAAATAATAATTTTATTTGAATCAATTAATATAGTTTTTTTTATTGACTCTCTGAAAAGAGTCACATTTCCCGCTAAAGTACTGTTCTATCAGTGTGTCTGACTGACTCCCTTGCAAAATATGCAAATATACCCAACATTATTTATATTTTTTCTTGTGTTCTCTCACTCTCTCTCTCTCTCTCTCTCTCTCTCTCTCTAGCCTCAGCTTGTGAGTTTGCAGAAATAGTTGAGCTACTCCTGAAGGCCGGAGCTGACCCGTCTATCAAAGATCAAGAAGGCTCCCTTCCAGAAGAGGTGACAGAGTCTAGCGCTATCTCCTCTCTCCTGCGCCAGTACACTGCTCCTAAAGGCTAAATCTCACTCTGTGAAATCTCACTCCAAAAATCAAACCAAACCCACATGATCAAGTTAAAAGTTCATACAAACTGTGCTCCTCATCCACATGGTACATGGCTGCCGTCAAACTGACACTAGTTCCAGACCTGAAATCAATCAGTTCAGCATTCTAGAACTATTATCATTGATTCCATTTGTCTCTGAAGCACAGATGTTATACTTTCAAACAGTTAAGTTTAGACAACCTGTCGTCCCTCATCCTAGAAAGATACATTCCAATGAATGTGTTAATGTTGTTACTATTAAAGACATGGAAACACACAATGGTGTCTCATTTTTTTACTTTTTTGCTACTTGTTTTAAATTAACCAAAAATTGGTAGATGTAAAGCAATGCGCCAATTATTATATAAATTTTGATTCCAAAACTGGAGGGAAACCTTAAGGAATTGAGGTTTGTTAAGCATACACATTTCTTTCTGATTTAATGGATATTAAAACCTCTTTTTGATTCTCAGTTTAGACATTAAAAATGCAATAGTTACAGTACATAAAATTTTTACATTGTATTGCATTTTTAACTGAAGAGGATCCACTTGCTCACCAGTGGATCCTCTGCAGTTAATGGGTGCCGTCAGAATGAGAGTCCAAACAGATGATAAAAACATCACAATAATCCACAACCAATCCACACGTCGCCAGTCCATTAATTAGCATCTTGTGAAGCGAAAAGCTGCCTTTTTTTTTTTGAGAAATCCATCATTAAGGGGATTTATCTTTAAACTAATATTTCTGGTCAAAATCCAAAGAGACTCTCATTCTGAAGGCGCCCATCCACTGCATAGAATTCTCTTGTAAGTGGTAAAAGTCTCCAAATCTGTTCCAATGAAGAAACAAACTCATCTACATCTTGGATAGCCTAAGGATGAGTACATTTTAAGGATATTTTCATTTGTGGGTTAATTATTCCTTTAATAGTAAATGTAGCACAATTCTATAGTACATAAGTTGTTCTACTCGTTGGTCTCTGGAGGGTAAGAGCCTCTAGCATGAAGCACCTCTGATCAGTGTCTTCTTTCTGTTATCATTGAATTTTTGGTTGGTGAAGCTTCATTTGAATTTTTATGCTTTAAAACAATAAATACACTGGGTGACTTTGTGTGTTTTTTACATTCTCCAATTCGCCTACACATAGAAATCCTCAAAACTTTATTTTACCCAAAGCTCTACAGCTGATAGACATTTGTTCAAAAACAATCTCAAAGTATGATGGACTGAATAAAAACAGGACTCAAGTGGAGGAATGAGAAACATTAGCCGGGTTTGGGTCTGTAGAGCTGCATCCCTCCTCGAGGGCAAGATCCTCTGTCTGTCGCTTTAGATATTCTATAGACAGGCAGGAATTATGGTATCGGTTTGTTTGTAAAGGCTGTTTGTCCCTTATTCCGGTAATTTCCATAAATCCGCTGGAGTTGGGGGAGGCTCAATGCCGCTGACGGCATCCTCCGTGGGCTTGTCTGCACGACAGTGACACTAAGCCCATTACGTTTCCATTATGTGCCTCAATTTCCCCCTGAGCTCTTCACTTTTGACACGGACTCCTCTAAAATCATGTCCCATATTGCTCAGCTTTCTTTACTTAACGTTTATGCATTTTTACAAGTCGCCTTTCTGGATGCTTCCCTAACACCATTAGTGGCAGATGGTGGAGGTTTGTTACTCTCACTCGTTCTCTCTCTCACTGGCTGTCCCTTTCACTTTCTCTCTTTTTGTCAGTCTCTTTCTCTATTCAGCCGGTTGTCCAGCTTATAAATGGAATGGCATGTACTGGGCTACTCTTAATGCAATGCTTTATTCCACCCTCACTTAGAATTTGCCAGCCAGCGAAAAATGCTGAAAAATATCCCACTAATATAAAAAAAAAAAGGGCTGTAGGCTGACATATCTTTTTGTAGACCAACCCGAAAGTGTAATTGCATTTAATGTCACCGACAACCTTTATAGTTCCATTTAGCCATTTGTTAACAATGGGTTTACTGATTTATTAACCAGAAACCCATAAAAAAACTAGCGATAGAACTGAAAGAGCTAAAATGCAAACTCAAAGGTTTTGCATCATCCCTGCAACTCTCAATAAATAGTGTCCCAATTGGCACACTATGAACTTATACACTGTGTATACTTATGCACTATGTAGGCTTCTTAACCGCGTAGTGTATGAAATAACTAAGCTTACTTAGGAGACGCTGAGTATTATTACATTTCAAACTGGATGGTGCATTGACCAATCAGAATCAAGTATTCCAGAGTTCCAGTCAATTAAAGGCCAAGGTCAATCTGATGCATTGAGTAGGCTATCAATATGAGCACAGCTTCTTTATTACATTAAATGCAAATGAGAATACTGCCCACTAAGTTACACCTCTACAGTTATACTGACACGTGACCATTTGTCCTTGCAAAATGACCCTTTCTTTATTTGTATGGCTGTTGAATTAAAATGCCAAACAAGATGCCAGTGAACGCCATCATACACAAGAGAAAAAATAGCCCGTCTGTGCAGCCCAGATTACATTTAGGCTGAATAACTATTTGCATGTTAATTTATTCCTTCTCACCCGGGAGGCTGGTGAATCGTTAGCTTCAGGAAGTTCGTAATAAAAGCTCGCAGATCGATGATAATGGCATTTGCGCTTGTGTTTGTCATCTTTGCAAAAGCAACAGTGCAGGAATTTGCTCCGATTTATATGTATACTAGTGCTGTAAGTGGCGTGTAAATTATACCAACTGTCTTTGTCGCTGTTTATCTTTGTAAGACTGAACTATTAAAGGCCGAACATTAATGGCCGCTGCAGCCCCAATCAATGGCTGAGTGAAATCAGCTCGGCGCGTTTCTCTATTTTATTTTTTCAGTTTTTTTTTTCATAAATATTGCTTTCATACCATGAAATCGATACGTCTCCTATGTTTTCCAGTTAAGCACAGCCTAACAACATATAACCTAACCTTACTAATACATATTAAATGTATTGTTTTAGATAACACATTTTGCCTCCTTTATGCAATGGGATAGTTCAGGTATTGGTTTTGTCGATACAAAACGTTTAATTGCGCCTATAGTAGTGTCTAGTAGGCCTATGCATGATATATATCCGTAAATAAATAGGCCTATGTCGCTTTTTTTGGTAAATGGAATGCGCATTCCCATACAAATGGAATCCACGCATTAAAATGCACGTGTCCAAATTGTAGCCTGCTGCATCTTTTGTCTGTTGTGTTTTCTGGCCGTTGAGAACGTCAAGCAGCCTGTTTGTCCTCATTTCACAGAGCAGTTTACAATTAGGTAACATTTAGAGGATTAGGGAAGGTTTGACTAAACAGCAATCTGCTCCAGTCTATGGAAGCAGAAGGATGAGCGCGTGGAACCGGCGAACAGATGTGCGTCTGATCAAAGTTCCACAGGTTTGTGTCTGTGGGCTTTGCAGAAATGTTATTCCTTTGTTCCCGTGCAACCAAAATGTAGTATACACATAGATATTTTTTGTAGTTAATAACCGCGAATTGGTTTGATCACGTGAACAATAGGCTACCACCAATTTACAAAACAAACGACAACAAAAAATGGTATTGCTTGGAATATGCAAAGGGCATATTAGTACTATTGTGTAATTCAGTTAGAGCCCCTCATAAACACTTAAAAACCTTGCTTGGTCAATTCCTTTATATTTTGCAACCAATTTGTGGGAAGTCGTGGCCTAATGGTTAGAGAGTCGGACTCCTAATCGAAAGGTTGTGAGTTCGAGTCCCGGGCCGGCAGGAATTGTGGGTGGGGGGAGTGCATGTACAGTTCTCTCAATACCACGACTTAGGTGTCCTTGAGCAAGGCATCGACAACCCAACTGCTCCCCGGGCGCCGCAGCATAAATGGCTGCCCACTGCTCACAGTGTGTGTGTGTGTGTGTGTGTTCACTGCTCTGTGTGTGTGCATTTCGGATGGGTTAAATGCAGAGCACAAATTCTGAGTATGGGTCACCATACTTGGCTGAATGTCACTTCACTTTCACATTTCCAGATTTAATTGAGATGACATCATTAAACGTGGTGACATCAGTAGTTGAGATTAATGACTTTAAACCAGTGTTGTGGTATTATATATTTATATATATATATTCTGTTTTATACTAAGCTGTTTATCTGTACATTCAAGATCAATAAAAGCATGTAAAGTAAATAAAAAAGAACATTGCATTAACCCAAAGACAATTTCGGCTTTATTTCTCCATATAGATTTGACTGTACACAATTCATACCATTGGACAGAAGGCATATAGGACTAAATTCAGTGCTCTTTTTTTTTTTTTTTTCAAAGATCCATAGCAATAAATAGTGCTCATGAAACAAGACTGTCGACACTTTTTGAGACTTTACAAAATTTACACCCATTAAGACTCAACATAGATTCAACAAAGCATATTTCTGAGTGGTTATTTTTCTTTTTTCTGTGTTGCTCTTTGTTAGCTTATATGTTCACTGTTTCAGCATAGCTTAATCTTTACTCAGTTTTCCATTATGTGGGTCCAAATTTTGCCACAACAAATTTTCCTCACGTTTACAATTGTATCACCAGTTTTGTAGTTTTACATCAACTCACTGCACTCTCTCCCATGATCAGCCTCTTCATAATACTGACATTGGTACCCATAACAGGAATAAATAACACTAAATCCTCATAGTGGTTGCTTAAATGTGTCAAATAAGAAAAAAAAACTAAAGTGTAAATTTCCCTTTCACATGTTTTGCTTGATAATAATTGATGAGGCCGTTAAGGTACTTGTGTCTGTGTAATAGAACTTGTCATCTGTTCTGATATCCATTTTTGCTCATGAAGCAATGAGTACGAAACAAAAATGGCAATTGTAAACAAAGGTATTTTGATGGTTAAATAAACCTTATCAATAACAAATAAACTGAACTGTACTGGAAATAAATATTAACTTTAATTTTAATCTTTTAAACTATATATTTTGTTTCATTTTGCCCCAAAATATCTGAAGTTAACAGAAAAACACTGAACGGGCAGGGACCATTGACACAGAGATTTTTATGACAACTCAGAGCAGTGCATGCGGATTCATCATTATTAAAAATAATTTTGATCTATTGTTCAGACCTAATGTGAAGGGCCATCTCTAGTAGAGTCGTTTAGAAAGTTTCAACCATCAAAATCCCAAACCCTTGTAAGTAGGAAAGATACACTTGTGCCACTTGTTTAAATATCTCTCCTTGTTCGGTGCGCTCCTCTCTTTCCTGTATTCAGCCTGCCGTGTGCAGTTGAGGAGGAATATACAGTAAAGTGCGTCGCCATTTTGAATGTGGACAGTTCTCTTCCTCATTCGGAAGCATGCATGGACCCTCTTGTTCTCAAAAACGTGGTGGATCGTGATTGTGTTTCCAGGGTGGTCTGGGGTTTGAACGCCATTCGCAGCTGCACGCCATTTCATGCTGGAAATCGTCCAATCCAGTTTTGAGAACAATGAAAAAACATGAATTACAAAATTATGATACAGCGCAGACATTCCACGGTGGGTTGCTCGTATCAGCGCGCCATTTAGCAAAGTCAAGCCACCGTGTTAAAGTAGGTGCTGTTTTGGGCCTCGCCACACAAACGTCACCAGTTCTGGGAAAGACGTCTATAAAATCTTCAGATTTCTTGTCCATAGTACTGCACTTTCCATTATGACCTTTGACCTCAGAACTGGGAGTGGTCCATTTCATCAAGCCACGAGGCAGGGCTGGTGGGGAAGTCTGGGTAGCCCGTGCTGCTTCCTGTCGACAGGTCAGAGGTGGGTCCGCCGGCCATTGCTCTCAGAGCTTGACCTACATTGGGCTGACCGCCCTGACCCATGATGCCGTCTATGTTGAAGCCTAAGTTGTTGAGCAGCGGGGTGTGGCCTGGGAGGGAAGTGATGGATGAGGGGGACTGTGGCAGGCCGTAGGGACTTCCTGCCCGCAGGTCATGGTATGGCTGCCCACCCCCCTCCAGGGAGAAGCTCCCGTTAAGCATGTTGCCGTTCGTGACATCTCCGACGCTTCCATACAAGCCGTTAGCATGACCAAGGTCTGACAGGATTTGGTCTTCTGTTGGAAAGAGCAGACAAAATCGGTTTCAAGATCGTTTCCAAAAAAAATACAGCTACACTGAAAATAAATTTTCACTCAGAAATTGATAGTAAATATCGCAATTATTTAGAAATAATTGGAAAGTAACATTGGATTAAATGAGGTTGAGAGAATGAATAGTATTTTTTGTAAAAAAAAAAAATATATATATATATATATATATATATATATATATATATATATATATATATATATATATATATATAATTTTATTTAGCAAGGATGCATTAAATAGATCAAAAGTGACGGTAAAGACATTTATAATCTTATAAAACTTTCTATTCTTCAAACAATCCTGAAAATATTTTTAACAAAAATATTAAGCAGCACGACTGTTTTCAATATTGATGATAATAATAAAAATAACACTTTTTTTTTTTTTTTTTTTTACTTAGAAAATTTTATAAAAAAAAAACTTACTGACACCAAGCTTTTGAATGGTGCTGTATAGATGCTTTTACACATAGAAGAAGAACTGTAGTTATGACAAATACCTCATTAACAAGGGGGTAACATGCTTCTGGAAATATCTGAGCATTTGTGATTTACTCTCAGTACACACAGGAGCGCAACCAGTCTCTGTTCTTTCAACCACACAACAAAGGCCCTGTGTGCTTTCTCTCTAATCAACTAAAAGCTTCACCAATTTTATAGCGTTTGTGCATCGCTGCTTTCATTTTGCATAAACACGGCTCTAGACTTTTATGAGTTCTCAAAATGGGTTGACAAAAATGAAATAATCATAAAAAAAACACATAGCAGAACCAAAAACCTAATTTGAATATTCCAAACAATCCACCAAGTGGCATGTTTTCAAAAGGCAGGAAATGAATGAATTGAGGGAAATAAAAGAAGAGAGAGAAAAACAAAGCAAGGCATCATGGGAGATGTAAACAGACTCACCTCTGAAACTAAGTTCGCTATCGCTGAGTCCTGCATCATCGGCTGAGCTCTCCTTCTCCGTCTTACTGGACCCTCGACTGCGTTTGACGCTTTTGTAGAACTGACCCCAGCGGTGCCGACCAGCGTCCTTCTTCAGCCGTTTCTCTTTTGCTCGCCTGTTTTGAAACCACACCTGTGGACAGACAAGCCTCAGTAAAGACACCCATTTAATCATATAAAACAGTTAAGCTTGAAGTCTGACTTATAGTCTGACCTGCACTACTCTCATGTCCAGGCCCGTTTCTGAGGAGAGCTGCTCGCGCACATGTCGTGCAGGCTTAGGCGAGTTCTTGTAGGCGCTTTTGAGCGTCTCCAGCTGTTTGGCTGTGATGGTGGTTCGTGGACGTTTTGCTCCTGTCTCTGAATCATCTGTAACAGTCAAATTTGAAGAACTTATTAAAATTTTCATTACTGTGCTGCCATTGGTTGGTCAAACCGCCCCACTTATTTGTGACCCTGCAGCACAAAAGCAGTCATAAGTAGTATGAGTATATTTGTAGCAATAGCCAAAAATACATTGTGTCGGTAAAATGATTTTCTTTTATGCCCAAAATGATGAGGATATTAAGTAAAAATTATGTTGCATGAATATATTTTGTAAATTTCCTACCGTAAATATATCAAAACTAAATTTTTGATTGGTATTATGCATTCCTAAAGAATTCATTTTGGCAACTTTAAAGGCAATTTTCTCAATATTTAGATTTTTTGCACCATCAGATTCCAGATTTTCAAATCTCGGACAAATATTGTCCTGTCCTAACAAACCATACATCAATGGAAAGCTTGTTTATAGATTAAATTTATTATATTTTTTTTTACCCTTTTGTGGTCCAGATTCACATTTATAGATTTATTTGCATATTAATATGGAGAACTAAGTATTTTTACAGTATTGTTTATTATTCTCACCAAGGCTACATTTTTTTTAGCAAAATACAGTAGAAATTTAAGAATTTTAAATATTATTTAGTGCCAGCAACAATTAATTGCGATTATTTGCTTCCAAAATAAAAGTTTATGTACATTATATATGTGTGTGTACTGTGTATATTTATTATGTATACTGTATATAAAGACACACACATTTGGTATATATTTAGAAAATATTTACATGTATTTGCATGCATATATTTATATTCATATAATTTATATAATATATAAATAGATTTAAAATATAAACAAAACGTATTTATCTTAAATATATTCATACACGTGTGTGTATTTATATATACATAATCAATATACACAGTACGCACACATATATTATGTACACAAAAACTTTTATTTTGGAAGTGTTGCCCAGCACTAATATTATTACAATTTAAAATAACTGTTTTCTATTTGAATACATTTCAAAATGTAATTCATTCCTGTGATGGCAAAGTTGAATTTTCAGCAGCCATTACTCCAGTCTTTAGTGTCACACAACCTTTCAGAAATTATAACAATATGTTGATTTACAGCCCAGAAATATTTCCTATTATTATCAATGCTGAAAATAGTTGTGTTGTGTACTAATTGTTGTGGAAACCATGATGAGTTTTGTTTTTCAGGATTCTTTGATGAATAGAAACAAAAAAATAAAATAAAAAATATAATCTATTTCAATATATAAAATCTTTTATAACATAAAATACTGATCCATTAAGCAATAAAACAGTAAACTGTGTTCTAAGGAGTTCATAATATTTTAAATAACCAACTTCTGAAATAACTGTTATAATGAAAAACACAAGCATAAAGGTGAAAGGTAGTATTAGCAGGACTAAACCGAACTCAAAAAAGTGAATAAAAACACCTAAATTCAACTAAACTGATTCGCTGTTGGAGCAAGTGAAGCAAATTTCTCAAGCATGAGGCAAAATGTCAGGAGCTCATCTATTTTGAGGTATGAGTAAGTACGAGTTTGTGGGATGCTTTGAGTGAAAGTGCTCACACATGGCCAGTCGATACTCTCCTGAAACTGTCACACTGTGGTGGAAGAGGGAATAAATCTCTTCTGAGAATGGCATGCCAGTGCGAGTTATTGGGACCCTACCGTAAAAGTGCATTGCATCACTTAATATAATCAATCAACAGCTCACAGAAATCTCCATAAATACAGCGTGAGGGGCTTTCAGAGGCAGACCCATGAGAGGTCAGATCACCGAGGGGCTTAATATGCCAGATTCTGAGACCCCACAAGACTGTAGTTAATGATGATTTTATCTCCTTACTACCATCCTGTTGCCTCCTCTGATCTCTCAGTGTCTCTTTATAATTTTAAAAGAAGAAGTTAGTTACACCATCTCCACTCCTGAACTTTACTGTCAGAATGATTTCCAATTGTGACAAAAAATCCAGCAACGTGGGCAAAGTCTGGGAGAGTGCTTCTATATACCACAACCACTGTCTAAAAACATATCATATGCCAGTTCAGCAAACAGCCACTATTCTCAATGGGTCAGTAGCAACTGGCATAACTCATCTATATAAATATTAATAATATGTTATAACAATACATTTTTATTAAAATGTCATATAACTATCAATCTATCTATCTATCTATCTATCTATCTATCTATCTATCTATCTATCTATCTATCTATCTATCTATCTATCTATCTATCTATCTATCTATCTATCTATCTATCTATCTATCTATCTATCTATCTATGTGTGTATCTATTATCTAACTAATAAAAACTAATAAAAAATCTTTCTCTAGGAACATCATTTCACTGTTTTCGCCATGTTTTGTTCTTTAAAACATTCCATCATATGTAATAAAATTACAGAACTTGATACGATTTAAAAAATAGCATACACATTTTTAAACGGACGATTAAAAATATATATTTCAATGACTTATTGAGGGTCGAAATCCTAATGTAGGTAAACTCTCAGTCACTTACTGAGCAATGGTTTTTATTTCTTTCCCTAACTTGGCATTGTTTAAAAACAATCAAGTATAATTGCTGCATATTTCTGGAATTCTGATATAGACTTCCGACTGCTTTTATAGAAATACTTCCTCAAATTAAAACACAGATGTGTTACAAAGCTCAATATATATTGCATAAGATGAGTGGTCCAATTGTTGGTTCCAGAAGGTAATTATTTACACTGATCTGAAGATGACAGCTCACCATTTTGTTTGGCTGTTTCGTAGTCCTCCTTGCACACGAGCCTCCCGTCCTCCATGAGGTAGAACTCATCACCGGTGGCCAGCTGCCTATTGCACATTACACAAGCGAAGCAGTGAAGGTGGTACACAAAGTCCTGAGCTTTCCGGACCACCTGCGTCGGGGGGAGCCCCTGCTGGCACGATGCACATTTTGTCCCAAAACGCCTGCAAGTACAAATATAGACACTTCAGTTTGATACAGATTCAAATTCAGGTATTATGCCTTAATTACCAACAAAAGCAGCCACAAAGACATGATTCCTATTTTCCGTCGAGCCAGTTTATAACCATTTGTTCAATGATTTTCACATAATTAAGACATTATTTTATGCCTAATCCATATTCCAAGGTTACAATTATGGCCAATAACAGAAGCAAAAGCAAACATGACGCAGACATTTTCTATATCTATGGGTGTTTTTCTACATCCAAACAGTGGCAGAAAATTACAGATTTTGTTAACAAATGCTTATTTACAAACTTGTGTTTATGTTCATTGACATTAAATGGAGTATTTTTATTTTTCTTCTAAGAGTGTGATACATTTTGAACACTTCTTTTTGCCATTAAATATTAAACTTTTGACATTTGACTGCTTTTGTTATTTAGATAAGTGCATTAAAGCTGATATATACATATATAATATGAAATTGTTATTTTGTGAAAAAAAAAATTATAATCATGTATAGAGTATATACTGTATGCATGTATATAAATATGTTAATTTGTACATATACCTATACATTTTGAGAATATTTTTTAATATTCAAATGATAATTAATTCAAAACATACGTATTCAAATATATACAAATACTGTACATCAAATATATATATAAATGTATCATGTTTTAATGCTACCTTTTGTTATTTTGATAAGTGCGTTAAAGCTGATACATATATCATTTGAAAACGTTTTTTTTGTGAACAAATCTGCGTCTGATGGAATATAACTAATCATGTATAATAAATCACATTTTTTAAAATTATGTTAAAATAATGTTTTTATTGACATTTTTTAACTCACAAAGTGTCACAAAGTTATGTATTATAATTTATTTTTTTACAAATCACTTTTTTCCATGTTATTAAATGTTAAAATGAACATTAGTTAAGATTATGTAATGATGTAAAAGTATTATTCATTCTTAGTTCATGTTAACTTATGTTTTTAACCAATTTTAACATTTAAAACCTCATTGTAAAGTGTTACCCAAACTTGTTTTAGGGATAAAGCATCATTACATCTTAATTTTCCTGTGGCTATTTTCGTAAGCAATCGTTTTATAAATGCAAAGGCTGTGATAAGTTAACAAAAGCTCAGAATACTATAGCAGGCATTTTTCTTTGTGCTTGTCATGTCCCTGTAGTTGACAAATGGTCTTGATCAATGTAGCAGAGGCAAAGGGATTCACAGGAGAGAGAGAGAGAGAGAGAGAGAGGCCACTGAACGCACATACAGAATGCCCCATAAAGCACTGAGTCAGAATAGGCTGTAAATCACAGTGTGAATACTCCTAAATAAACCCTCCTTTTACTTAACCAAGGTGAAGTTTTTGCAACATGAACTGGAAGGCCAGCCCTCGCCCCCTCGCCTGTGAACCACCAGCATTTCCTCCTCCATCCC
The DNA here is from genome assembly GCF_963082965.1 of Carassius carassius. Taxonomy (NCBI): domain Eukaryota; kingdom Metazoa; phylum Chordata; class Actinopteri; order Cypriniformes; family Cyprinidae; genus Carassius; species Carassius carassius. The sequence goes on along the minus strand of NC_081775.1, from coordinate 25,097,876 downwards.
CCTCTCCATCCTCCTCAGCAGCACCACCACGGTCTTAACATTAAAATCCCTTCTTTTGTCCCCAAGGGCTTGCTAATAAAGTTAGCCTCCACTCTGAGTCTTGCTATAGCGTTTTAGGTCTCATTGAAGCCTGTGACATTAAAACCTCTCAAACATGATTTGGTAAAAGCCACTACTGATCCTGTTTTGGATAAAAGTCAAACTTAATTTCCTTCCTTAAAGCCAAGGGGAAAATCCAATCGCAAAAAAAAGAAGAAAAGAAGACAGAAAGGAAGGGAAGACACAGGAAAGATGAGTAAAAAAATGCTAAGTTGCTTTCTTGAGTTCTTATAAAGCACTGGGAATTGAATTTGGGAACATGCGGTCTTTGCGGCTGAGTTCCAGCACACTGTGCTTCCTAATCTGACACAAGAAAAATGAAAAACTGCACTTTATTAACCATGACAGAGAATCTATGTGCCAGCCTTTCCTTGAACATACTCCCACACTGACACACACACACAGGCTAGTGCCAAACAGCACTAAAAAGCACAAGGAATCACATGTGAAATGCCTCTGTGTGAGGAAATTTGACAAAGCTTTTGTCTGAATGTTTTATGTCTGGCTCTCCAGTCCTTGATAATTCATGCAGCCAATATAGTGACCGAAACAATGTCCAACATAGAATAGAAATTAAATAACATCTCTCATCATATAATGTCCAATGATGTACTGGACTACATAAGATTTTGCTCCATTAATGACTTAAAATACACATTTGTTTAATTGGATAAGTAAAGGTTGACTGTCTTCTATTTGTTTAGTTATGTGATCTCTATTTGTCATATTCTAAAAATAATTAATATTCATAATCGCATCACATTTTGCTGCATTCATCAACAAGCCTTGATGTGCTTAAGGTATTTATGATTGATTTTATTGTTTAGCTTCATAAAATGTATTAAACAAGAATAAAAAAGGGAACTGGATAGATAGATAGATAGATAGATAGATAGATAGATAGATAGATAGATAGATAGATAGATAGATAGATAGATAGATAGATAGATAGATAGATAGATAGATAGATAGATAGATAGATAGATAGATAGATAGATAGATATGAGCATAAAACATTGATATAAGATATATACTGATGGTGGGGAAAGGTAAATGCTAACAGTGCAAGAGAACATGGACTCACTTGAAGAAATCCTCTTTACAGTAGACATTCCCCGCGCGAGAGAAACACTTGTCTGCTAGGAGCGCGTGACAGTCGGCGCACTTGAGACATTTTGAGTGCCAGTGTCGATCCAACACCTTCAAAATAAACTTATCCAGGATGTGTTGACTGCAGCCTGCGCACTGAGGGATCTCTGGAGAAACACATGCACAGAAAGCGATTTAGGTCAAATGTGCTTAATGAAATGCTGAACTTGGTTTAAACAATATTTAGATAAAGTAACACTTTATGAAATTTCTAATAGGTTTAATAATTTTAAGTCAATAACAAATATGGTTGCATTATATAATGCTGACAGCCCTTTAGGTATTGCACATTCAAATATACAGAAATGTCCTGACATTACGCTTTATACTTTATATATATTCATTTAATTGTAAAAGCTATTGATCTGTAGTAATCTGGGGTAGACCTATAGAAGCAGCAACGATCATATTTAAAGTTCTTAAATACGTACGTACAACCTTCTGTTGAGATGGGGGAACATACTGGGGATACCTTTACTTTTTAAAAATGCAATTAACATTTAATATTTGTAAAAAGTAAACGACATCCCCAAAAAAAAACTGACAAAGAATTATGACAACAGCATTGAAAAAAAACAAGGATAAAAACAAATAAATGTATACTAGCCTATAATAATATCATGCGCATGGAATTGTTATAAATAAGACTTGTACAAAACAAGTTAAACAAATACTATTTAATATTAAAATATATAAATGCTAATTATTAGTGCTTAGTAAGTAATTAACGGACTTCAGAGATTATTGTGAAAGTAAATTTGAGGACTTTCCGCAAGACAACCTATGGGACCGGTAAACCCTGGACAGGTGAGGAAAGGTGTCCATTTCTTGGTAAATAATCAATATCCCAGAAGAAAACAGGCGAGGACAAGAGGACATTGAGATTAAAATCATATAACTGGTCCATCGATTCTTTAACAGAGACAGTCTGTCACTTCAATTACTGTTGTTCAAGAACAAGTGCTCGAACAAAACAAACACACAAATCAGAAATCTTAAACCAAACAGAAATAAAATCCAATTGATATTATTCCTTAAAAAAAAGGGAATCAGTTTAAGCGTTCAGAGAACGAGAGCAAAACTCTGTATAATTTCTTCAAATCACAATATCATGACATTTAATATCGATATTTGACCTTTGATCCTCTATTCTTTCTGTCGACAAGTTCTCAAACGTGCTGTTTCAATGGATTCAACAAAAGCCGGGATTCTAATATGACGCAAGAGGATAGTATTTTTATCAAATAAATAATTTTAATATCAGCAGGTGCTAAAATGCGTAATCACCTGAATAGCGTTTTATGCGTCGTGTAAACGTGCGGCAAATGTCTTAAAGTTCATCAAAACTGACCTCTACAGCAACCACATAGCTAATAATATCACAATGACAGAGAACAGTGTTATCCACAAAACCATGAAACACCATCAACACTAAAATAATGCTAAAAAAACACTGTAACATAAAATACAGAAATACATCAAATAAATGACCATAACATCAAACACACACACACGCACACATTTTCAACGTAATGCAAACAAACGTGATTCTGTGAATGACGTTTACTCATAAAATAACAAGCATTTTTGTTTGTTTGGTTTTTACAATTTTACTTAACACAATATTTTACGGAAAAATTGTGCGAGTTAAATATATTAAATATATCTTGCCTCAGTATATCCTATAGTATTTTAAAATATAAAATAATGTTATGTTGCCGTTTCTGGTAAGTTAATTTACAGGTAATTAACTATTTTTACATTAGCATTTTACATTCTTGTTCCGCTGAAATGACTGCTGATAGTGCTGTGTGTGTGGTGCTGAAAGAACAGCGCCCAGCGCAGCTTCACTCATTCAACCGTCTTCAGCTTTTAACGCTCATTTACTCTGAGGAATCTATTTGCTTAGCCATTCAGTTAAAAGATGGCTACCACGACGTGCCTTCCTTTAACTTCAAACTATGCATCTGAAATATACCAATTCACTTTTGGTTCGTCTGATACTGGTTTTAAATCTTTGTTTTATCATTCAGCGCATTCTCATTTAAATCTCGTTGTCGTACAGGCTTCTATTTACGAAATGTTTTCTTTAAAAAAAACATATGTTGGTTTTAAAGCACCTTATTCATTTGAATAATAATATTTAGATCCATACCGCAAGAACAGATTATTCTTAAAATAATCCTCACTTAATCCATCATTTATACGACAAGGGGGGCTGAGTAGCAATATCTTTTAATCTACTATTATTTAATGAAATTAAGCATTCGCCACTGACAGACCTATATTGGCTACTTAACCTTTTGGCCATTCTTTAACAAATTAATAAATAAATAAATGGTTAGTTTTCTTTCTAATTATTTTCCATAATTTTTTATCAGTGTTCAATAAAATACCGTTTGATATTTTATTATGCACGGATCTAGTGACTAAAATTATGTTTTCTCTTTTTTTGAAAGAGGGAGAAACCAAGTCTGGTTCAAACAAGATGAGGTCCATCTGTAAATTTCTGAAGCACGACTGTGAATAATTAGGTCAGGAATTTATCAAATTCAAACTCCATCTTGGTTTTTGAGATCAGATTATATAGGCCTAACGCATATTAATTTGCGACTGATAAAGACCAGATGCGAAGATTATAGGCAATGCCTTTTTTTAAATTAAATGTTTGTGTGGGCCTACTGTATCTAAATGGTCTTATAATCTCTTCTTCATTGTGACAAATAACATGGGATACAATCTACCACATTTAACCACTGCATTATAGAAACTCGGATTAATTGTTTTTTTAAGGATATATATTTGTTTAATTTCTAGCACCTATTATACTGTTGTTCCCCAACCAACCAAACTTGTTAAAAAGATGCAATGTAACTGTTCTAGCCAGCTGTGCGATCTAACATTAGTCTGACTAATCAGAAATCAGTCTGGCTATATATATATATATATATATATATATATATATATATATATATATATGTATATATTACATTTACACTGTGAGATTATAAATCTACACTTACACCAGACAAATTTTTACGATGCTATTGTGTGAATGCTGTTGCAGAGCTCAGTTACGATCATATTCAAAAAGAACATTCATCTGTTTTCATCACAAAATAATATTTGGTAATCTGTTACTCGAGATTAGATCAGAATTTCCGATTAACGAAGTATTTGCTATAGTTAAAGCTATTTAGATTAAAATAATAATAAAGCTATACAATATGTCTGAATTGATTTTACCACCCAGAATAGTGGTTTACGTATAATTCCCCAGTGGAGTTTAATTAAAAGCTACATATTATTCACCAGTGTTGGCTTGCAGACGCCCGGAGGAGGCCTGCCGATTTTCTGATGAACTAATCAATATAAGCAGAAGATAAAGCCCTTACGTTGCAGTGGCACTCCGAGGATGTCCGGCAGACCCTTCACCGCGCTCTCGCCGGGCAACACAGCCGCACTTTGCATCATTTTCATCCAGTCCGAGAAAACGCGCACATGCACCCGCTCGCGGAGGTCGGAGAATCTCAGATGTGCGTAAAATATTTTTTCTCCCCGGATAGTCTCCTTTTACAGTCCTCGCGCCTGTGGTTATCCTCGTGAAATAGTCGCGCGTGAGTTCGAGCTCGTGCGTTCTTTTGCTGTGTGTCACACAAACCGCTTGATTCATTCACACTGCAGGGGCGGCCCTGACGTCACACCCCCGGGGGGCCAATGGGAGGCGTGGACGGGAGCGAGAGGGGCGGGAACTTCTTCGGCTTGTGCTCTCAGGTGAGCGGAAAAAGCGATAAGGAAGTGATGACGATAAATACCGCGACTGAAACCTCAGGATCTGAAAGTGTTTTAAACAATTTTGTGACCTGGCAGGGGCCAGTCAAGCAAGTAACGTAAATATTAGGCCTACGTGAATATTTAACACCTAGTTTCATTTCAGCGTTGCTTTAGTGGATAGCCTACTTATATTTTGAGATGTAGGCTTCTGAAGCCTGTTTAGATATAGCCTAATTAGACTGTAAACACATGAATAACAAAAAATACGTAAAATATTCATAAATCCTGCTAATTGATTGCTTGTAAGTTAACTTAACATACACTGTAAAAGTAAGAAAAATACGTTACTAGTAGGATAATAAAATGTTTTACTGTATGAAATTGTACAAAATAAAAGAATACATTTACAGTTATATTTATGGAATTACAGTTATAAACTATCCCCACATTCTGAGAAAATGTGTAGTCAATATGTAGAAGGCTATAGGCTACTCACTGTAAGATAGGCTAACTTATACTGTTAAAATTGCATAAAAAATATGTAGTGAATTCCATTCATGCACAGTTACATTATTTTACATTTTATTTAAAAAATAGTTGGTTCCTTTTTAATCTAATCCTTTCATCAGCCTACATGTACACTTTAAATGACTGAAATTAGCTCTCATAATTGCGCCCTGTTGACCAGGACAGTTCGCAGGATAAACACACTCAACAGTGCCTGGAATACGTTTGTAAAAAAAAAAAAAAATAAGTACAAAACTCAAGTGAACCTTTACTTTGTTTATCAGCAGTCTCGACACAGTCGATCCTGACAGGACTCATTTCATTCGAGCTTTCTCCCTCCGGAGAGAGCGGAGTTCAAGCGAGATGAACTCAATCTTCACTTCCAATTCTCTTCATGGACAGTATAATGCGGCGCGTGAGCTCGCGAGCTCTGACAGTCACCGCTTCATGAAAACAAGCTTCAGACTGGAGTAGTCAGTCTCTTTATCGTCAGTCTGGCTGCTTTTCCACGTAACCTGTAGCTATCATGTCTGTTTTGAGTGTTTCGTTATACCCCACTCCTCTCATGCTCATTTTTACAACTAGCCTACATAAAAGCACGTTTTTATATTACAACATATGGTTTGCAAGCTCTGTGAAATGCTATAATGAAGAAGATACAGTAAACGGCTGATGGGCGAAAGACAAAACTGTGCATAATAGGCTACTGTAATTTTTATTTTTTTGTTAAAAATTAGGTTCGGCTATTTCAAATGGCAATTCATTCTATTAAATTATATCCGAATGCATTAATTCTACCTACCTTCTTACAAACAATTCTATCCAACACACAACACTTAACTGATTTTATATCTCTCAGACTGCTGGTCAGTCTTGTTAAAACCAGTTAATGCCATATTTCAGAACACCAATTAAATGAAAGGCAATTCTTCCACTTGAGACTGGAGGCACACAAAGTAACATCAAAAACAGATCAAATCGTCTCGTTTATATAGCTGCACGTACGTATTTCAATCCCTGATTATCTTGCTTGTCTGATGTAAAAAAAAAAAAATGTATAAAATTAAAAATCATGGACAGCTATATGTTACAGGAGTATGTAAATAAGACGTGGATGTCATCAAAGTCCGATTATCTCAAATTTTAAACCCCGTCCACAGTCTTGCTTAATGGCTCCAGTGTAATTTAGTTAAATGAAAGTGATCATCAAGCTGATTAAATGGTGGCAAACACAGCAGCCCTCGAGCTTCACCAGATTCCCTCTGCATGGGCCAATGGTGGACATGGGAATTATCCCGGGCCACGCTTTTGATTTTCATTTTGATTATGGCTAGGAGTTATTATGCAGATTATTCAATTACGCTGATGGTCAAGTGAAAATGTGAATTTAGTCTTGCTTTAACAGAACAGAGGAGCAAATGCTCTTAATGCTCAATGATTTGCCACACGATTAAATACATTAATTCATGTACAGTGGACGCGTTTTCACGAGCGCGCAGCTCTTTTTTGCGTCTCAAAGTCTGTTTAAGTCACTATAAAATGCACTAAAGGGCACCTGTCCGAACAATGAGAGACCTGTGCGCTATAATTCAGCGAAAGGGTGCGTCTCCCGCTGACCCGACCACCTTTAATTACAGCCAGTATTTCACATTATCCGCTTCTCGTGGTGTATCATATAAGAGCTTGTATCATATCAGTAAAATACAGGTCTCTGCAGAGATCAGATATCAACCCCTTAACCTCCTCCTGTGAGGCCAATGAGCTTACACTTGGACAAATTCATACAACTATACTGAAAGTAAAATTATCCCTTAAGAGAATGTACGAAACACAAATCAGTTTAAATAATTATAAATGGGTGAAATAATATCATGAACCATTCCCTCCGGTGAGAGTAGAAATTGAAGAATATATGTAGAAAAATATGTAGCTATTTACCTGTAAAGATGTATTTTATTATGTCTATAGTTTAGCCTATTACGTGATTTATAATGTTTAATAGATTCATCTAAATCAAAAAGTTCATTTGATAATAGAATAGAATCCACTCAAATATCTCTAAATCAATATCCTAAAAAAAAAAAAAAAAATATATATATATATATATATATATATATATATATATATATATATATATATATATATATATATATATATATATATATATATAATCAGATGGAAAGAGTTTCAAATGTATTTGTAGGCCTACTTGAGCCACAAATATTGCACAAAATGGTATAGTGTATGTATAAATGTTTCTGTTTGTTGCTTTTACCTCTTAATACTAAATTACATTACTAGAAATAGTTATGACGGGGGAGTAGCTACATAATTATGCACAACATTCAAAACGTCCATGTTTACAACCCACCTCCGGAGTGAAGCAGATTCTGACAACCTCTCTCTTTGTTCTTGTCTGTAATTTACACCATTTAAGCAGAACTTGCCAATCTCTAACGTTTAATTTGTTGCACACAAATACGAGAATATTGTTCTTATGCTGACAAACACAGTTATAAACACACAAGTACAAACAAATAATTCTCACTCTCCCATGCTGACTATTAGCCTTCTTCTAAAATTCTTTGTTGTCATTCCTTCTGTTTGTTAATATGAAACATTTCAGACAGTTTCACACGCAGAAACATCTTAAACAAATACGATATCGAATACGACACGAAAATAAACAATGTTTGCGCGTTTAAAAAAGAAGCACATCACGTCTCAGAGAGCGTCATGCAAACCTACCGACTGTCGCGTGGCATGTATTTCTGCGCTCACTACGCGAGCTAGACAGCGCTCGAGCTTACAGTATAAGTCGATATAGAATTTTCGTTCCACAGATACAAAGAAAGACTACAGAAACGTTACCTGTCTACATCAGTCTGGTGGTTTCTATTCCTCGAAAAGAGTAAATAAAGACTCGAACGTCAATGTCAGAAGCCGTTCCCCCCATTTTCCCTGCAAAGGAAAGACAGAAAGAGACCTCAAGAGAGGGCAACAGAGAAAATTAAATTGCACTTGGGGGCAAATTCTATTAGGGAATAGTTATTGTCTCTTGACAGGTCCTGTCCATTTACGTAATTAGTTGAAGTACGAGGTTCGGCATTGTTTAATCAGAATCAGAATTTAGGTTTATTGGCTTAGTAAGTTAGCTAGGAGACATTGGTGGGAAGCTTCAAAAATTACAGTTAACCATACATGCTATATCAGTCAGTTATACAAGAAATTTACTGACAATATATATTCAATATATACACCTAGTATGCAATATACAATGAACAATAGGCATACAATACAATAAAATGGATTTTTAATGGGGTACTAGATTGTGTAATTGTATAAATGGAATCAAATAGTAAATCTGAATCATGTAAAACTTAAAAGTAAACAATGACCCTCCAAAGCAATGCATCAATGCACCTGGCCATTGTAGACCAGGTCAGAGATAATACATTATAATTGTCTAATACATTATAATTGGCTAAGGGGTAGATCCTGCTTAGGTTAGAAATTCAATTAAAGGCGACAGTGTTTCACCTTAAGCTTACCATTAAACAATGAAGGATCCCCTGTAATGTTTTTACTTCCTTCAGCAATCAATATTTTTATTTATGTGTATTTAAGTGGGCCCCCAATGAAGCATAATGATTCTGATCTTATGCATGATTTTTTATTGTTATTCAACTGAATAAAATACCCTAAAGTGCACATCTAATAGTATAATTAGATATTCAGTGAATAATACTAATGCACACCATGCACTTCTATGTAGGTCTAATTGTTTGTTTGTTTTGTGATAACATGAATGCACATTGTAATTGCTACTTACATAAAGCATAATATTTGTTACATGACACTATAATGTTGAATGAATAGTTCATCTAAAAATGAACATTTGCTGAAAATGTTTTCACCTTCAGGCCATCCAAGATGTAGATGAGTTTGTTATTTCATAAAAAAAAAAAAAAAAAGATTTGGAGAAATGTAGCATTACATCACTTGCACCAATGGATCCTCTGCAGCGAATGGGTGCCATCAGAATGAGCTTTTTGAAAGATGTTTTTAATGCCAAACCTTTGCTTCTGGCTAAAATATAAGTTTTCTATCCATAATATTGCTTCCTCCAGAAAAAGCTGTTTTGTCTGATTCAGGAGAGAAATATGCACAGATCAAGCACTAACAATCCATTCGTTTTTAACAAATGTGTTGGAGATTTTTGATATGAGAGGACAACAGGGGATGGATTTTTAGAGGAAGCATTATTACTGATTATGGACTGTTATTTTTTGCCAGAAGTGATGGTTTAAAGTTTAAAAACGCCTTCACAAAGATGTTAATTGAAGGACTAGAATTATACAATGTTTTATAGATTATTATCCATTGGTGAAAAAGTGATGTAATAGTTAATTTATCCAAATCTGTTGTGATGAAGAAACAAACTCATCTACATCTTAGATGGTCTGTGGGTGAATATACATTTTCAGCAGATTTTCATTTTTGGTAGAAACTATTCCTTTGATTTTTACCAGTGCAACACAAGTTTATCCAGAACAAATAATGAACCTGCTTCTTTTTAATACAAAATCTTAAACTGATGAGGTGACTTAAGACAGACTGGGGTAAAAGTGAAGGGCATTTAACTAGTAATATGTAATTGGTTATACGACACTGATGAACATCTTTGAAACATCGTCATGGAGATTACATTTCCGGTGTTTGCTGACAAGACAAGACATGTTGATGGACATGCTCTGGAAGCCATCCAAACTCATCTTATTGACAACTTATTGAGAAGAATGTAAGATATCAGGAAAGAGGTTAGACTTACGCTGATCTCAGACAACCTTTTTCACTTTATTCTGCAGTCTGTATATGAAAACCAGTAGCACTGATCTCAAGTCAGCAGATCCACAGCCACTGCCAAGAAGCTGTGCATACATCTACTTGCTTTTATATGACACTGGATTGAAAGAGGATAATGTACTGTATTATACCTGAATAGGGTGTATCTTTAATGTTTCAGCATCATAGTGCTCCTGTGTGCATAGTATTTATGATTTACTGAACGAAACTTGACTGACCTTCACACAATCCAAACCTGAAATCCTCGGAGATGAATTGGAACAATGAATGTAATCTAACATCACTTCCTCACCTTACTGATATTATAGACAAATCTATGGTTATGTACTAGTAGGGACATTGACGTGTTCTTGTTAGTTCCAAAAACAAATCAAACGGAGATACTAAGAAACTTAAAAGAATAATTTAACCCATCTAAAGGCCTAGACAATATAATGTAATCTTTTTATGTTTTTTTTTCTCATTATTTAACCTTTCAACTTGATTTGTGGGGCTTATATAAAAAAAATCTCATTACATGGATTCAGTACGATGACGAAGTTCAGATTTGTGCATGTCTTTTGTAATTCATACATGTATATATACATATATGCATGTGTGTATATGTATATATATATATATATATATATATATATATATATATATATATATATTACATTTAATACACAAATGATATTAAGATACAATATAATCATTCTATAATCAATCTTTTTATGTTTTATGTATATTTTATACAAGTAATAATATAATCAAATATATACAATTTTAATGAAAATTCATTATAAATTCAAATAAAACATTATTAATAATATAATATAATGCACCTTCTCTCAAGTGCAACTGGTAACTCTAGCAAGGGCTTGTTTGGCATGTTTTGCCTCCTCTCGCCTGTCAACAGTCCATCCGTCCATTCTGACTGACAGCATTAAAGCTGCGAATGAGTGCTGCATCTCAAAATATGTATTATGTACAAGGGGAGGAATACCGGTAGTAAAATGAGATTAATCTGACCTGTTTGGCTCCAGCTTTAGGGCTAAATGTGGCATTCAGGGGTCAAGAGTATAAATGAGCTACAATAACAGAACGATATATTAACCCTTTTCCTCTCTTCACAGAATTAATTCACTCTCACTGTGCATACACTCTGTGTACACCCATGGCAGAAGCTTTATTGTATTATTAAAATCAGAGTGGTATGACAGCAGAGGTATCAAACCTGTCCCGCATTTTAATACCAGTATGCGATAGGCCATAAACACGCAAAGTACATGTTGGAGGGCCTCAGCAATAAAACCCAGCATTGTCTAATTTATGGAACACAACACTAGCAACACAAGGTGACGTTTTACCCTTGCTTTCTGCTGCTTTTGGTTGGGGGCTGGGAATGTTGCTTTTGTTCCATTGTTCTCATGGCACACAGACAGGTCCCTCACTCAGGTCTGGCATGGAATAGGAAGTGTATTCTGTCTGATTTGTACATAGAAAAACTAGCAAGGATGGATAGAGAATCCACGACTTTGTGTACTGCTCATCAGTGTATGCACAAAGTTGCTGATGTACAAAAATCTTCCAGTTCTGCCAATTTAAAACTGATATACATTGTGGTTGCGAAGGTGTTTTAAGTGTTTTTTATTTATTTTTTATAGTGTTTCTATGCAGTGCCTAAGATGTTTGCTTACTGATCCACAAGTCAAGAGTCCATCCTCTAGGATCCTCCAGGTAACTCCTTTAAAGTCATTCCTGATGTTTGAATCTCCTGTGCAAAATTAACTCCAATATCCTGAAATGTAATAGCACAGCTCACTTAAATGTCTTAAAGAGACAGTTTACACCAAGTTACACCAAGTCTTTGTTTTGAACATTTTTTGTCTTCAAATGGAATCCAATGTTGTTCTTCAAAATATCTTATGTTCCACAGATAAAATCAAGTCATACAGGTTTGGAATGACGTGAGGGTGAATTTTTGGGTGAACTGTCCCTTTAAATGCAGCAAGTTTGTTTTTTGGTCATCTGATCTATACTCATCCTCTGCTTGAAGCCTTGAACTTCAGAGCTTTCGTTTTCAGCAGTTTTCAAAAGGCTCAACACTGTCAACAAAAAGATTTATACAGTACATCTAGTAAAGGAAAAAAATGGGGCAAGCAGATAGAGATGTGGGACAAAAGGGCGGAGCTCAGATTTCCACGAAAACCCTAAAGCTCAAGATCAAGTGATGGTGTCCTTCAGATGAGCCCGTGTAATCTGGAACACTTCAAACCCTTGTCTTCCAGCGCTCCACTTCAGATCCTCTCTCCCTGGGGTCACCACCCCCTCACGGGCACAGCCAACTTCCAAGTGTGTGAGGGAAGAGGCCTTGAAAGCCGATTGCGTTTTAATAAAGTTTATTATCGGTGGGGGCTAATCCCCGTGGTAATCTCCCGCAGACCCAAAGGAAAGCAGGATTACTCACTTGCTATAATCCCAATGAAATTGTTAGGATTTAGCTAGCAAAGCAGACCAGATGGCAACAGGCTTGTTCTTCCACCCGTGGGCCCGCTCACCCCTTTCCAGACCACTCCTCACCCCAGACACCCCTAAACACAACACATGAGCTATTCATGTAGACAAACATACACAACACTGATAGGGTGAGCGATGCTCGGGCTTTAGAAATTATACAATGGAGAAAGATGTTATAGTCAAGGTATATAATGAACGGTTACATAGTCAAGTTTACAGTGTTTAACAGAGGTTTGATTGAGAAATGAGTAAAATTTGACCCAAAATATTAAACATGTTTGAATTCTTCCAAACTGAAGGAATCATAATAAGAAGCTATAACGCACTACGTGATTTTCTAAGTGTCAAAAATTGGCAGACTGGCTCTGAATCTTTGCAACTAGCAACAGTTTCAGACTGCAAATTGGGCCAAAAAAATAGCAAAAAAAAGTAGTGCAATTTATTCCAGCCTTTATTTTTTCAAGTGACTGTCTACAGTCAGGTTAGTTTGGGCTGCACACCAAATACAGGTTACAAAAACACAGGAAATGTAAAAAGTTGTTAAAAACAATACAAAACATCTCGAAACATGAAAGAGAAAAAAAAATCCAAGAGAGACATTTTTAGAAAAAATAATTTTAATTAGATTTTACCCAGCAAAGCATTCCATTTTAGTATGAATATTTAGTTCTTGCTTATCTAATGGGCAAAAACCTTAAAGTCTGTGATTCTTGTAGTTTCAGGTATTTGTATAGAGTTAAAATCTTAAAATATTTCTCTGAAAAAATCTAATATTTGATCAGAAAGGCATAGTGAATGGACAGGCAGTAAAATTATGGTGAAATTTTAAGAATTAAAAACACTGATATTTTAATTATGATAACCACAGTAAGAGTTAATTGGGTTCCAAATTCCCCAAAAATACGCCTTTTTTATGGTTTTAATTATTTTAGTAAAAAAAAATAAAATAATTTCTTAATTTTGTTTTAAGAAAATTACACAAAAAATGGTTGGTGCTTTTAAAATTGTTGTGTGCTGAATGCAATAAAATGAGTGGTCATATAAAAATTGGTTTTTGTACAATATAAAACATCAATTATGATAATTTTTCCATCACTAGATGCACTAGATGAGTTTAAAAACAAACAAACAAAAACTAAACAAATGCAGCCCTTCACAGACAAGTGTAGGGTCTGTAAAACAAAATTAATTACCATCAAATTAAAAACAGTTCTTTGTAAACTCTCGATTTCTATGCATCAGTACTTTGTCGCTGAAGCTGGCGGTTTCTCTAGGAGCCACAGATTGTAAGGTTTGGTCATTCCTTCTACAAAGTAAAAGTTTGCACTGAAGCGATGCTCTAAGGCAGAGACACTTTAGCATGTCGCAGCTTTATCCTCAGTTTGAAATACAGGTACATGGCGAGCAGACACATGGTGGAGAGGAGGTACAGCAGGACACACAGGCTCACATCCAGCCTGGAGAATCCCACACTGAGCAGGGACATCCAGCGCTTGCTTTGGGGTCTGGGGTACGGCTCTATCCCGCCCCCAGCACCGAGGTTCTCTTCCTGGCTTCCCAGGTCTCGCTTCACCCTCCAGCCTCCCTCAAACTGGAGGTCTTCCACATCCTCTTTCTTCTTCAGACTCCTCCGTCGCACTACGCCAGACATGGCTGCAGCTCGGAGAGCTTTGGCTTTATAGTGTTGGTTGACAAATAAATCTAGGTCTACGATATCTTCCTGGCGCTCCCGTAATTTAATTCCCACAATTTTTGGTTTATGCTGGGACTGTGGTTTCTCCCAAGGTGCCTGGTTATCAGCCTTGTCTGCTTCAGGTGCCCCCATTCTCTCTAACCCCGCAGGGTATGGTTCACCGGCTTGCTCCTCCAGTGCTGGTTCTTCCTCCTCTTCCTCCTCCTCCTCCTGCTCTTCTTCTTGAGGCTCTTCGGCAGGGTGGCTGTCCAGAACCTCTCGAGCTCTCCTTTCCGCCCCACGTCCGGCTTCTTTCTCCATCCGAGCTGCAGTGAGTCGTTTTCTCTGATGGATGAGCGCTTGGGTCTCGTCCTGCAGGTAGTCTGTTAGAATGCGAGCTGAAGAGTAGTAGTTTTGGAGGAAGGTCAGCACCTCTTCTTGGTTCCAGCTGTGCTCACCGGTCTTCTTTATTCCATGACAGCTAGGACACAACTCCGGAGACGGCCACTGAATCTTAGGGAAATGGGGGTCCTCGCTGAGTTCTCCTTTGTGGGATAAGAAAAACAGCTGTCAGGGGGCGTTTCATAATTTCATAAACATTTAAAAAAGGAGTGTTATAAACCAGATCAACCATAAATCAAAGGATTAGTTTTGACAATGAAAAACTAAAATCACAACTGTCACTGAAATAATGTTACCACGTTCATAATATTGCTTTTTTCAAGAACATGTTCAAGTTATAAAAAAATAAAAAAATATATATGTGGGCGTGTTTTTGTGACATATCAAGACAAAACTCTGTATAATGACATGGGTATAACACAGGTATTACAAGGAGAGGGTGACTTATGAGGACATAACCCATGTCCCCATTTTACCAAACGCTTATAAATCATACAGAATGAGTTTTTTTGAGAAAGTAAAAATGCACAAAGTTTCCTGTGAGGGTTAGGGTTGGTGTAGAGCCATAGAATATAGAGTACAGTTTGTGCAGTATAAAAACCATTACGCCTATGGGATGTCCCCACTTATGTGTGTGTGTGTGTGTGTGTGTGTGTGTGTGTGTGTGTGTGTGTGTGTGTGTGTGTGTGTTTAAAAATTATATTTTGCATGAAGAAAATTAAGCCTATTTTAACAAAAATTCAATCAAATCCTCATTACAGTAAAGAAAAAAAAACAATTATGCGAAGAATATACATATATAAAAAAAATTGTTAAGTATTTACTGTAAACATCATGGATATTTTTTGTACAACTTCTAATTTATTCTGGTTTAATAAAATACAATTTTGTTAGTAATAATAAAGTAATAATTTAAATAATAAGAATAAATTAGTGAATAATTATTTGAGAGTAGCTGGAATAAAAAATCCAAAGCACATTTTCCGCTTGCATTCAAACAGGGGAAAAATGGGTCTAATTGTTATGATTGTTATAATTTAACACTTCAAAAGCTTAAAAAAGCTTCATTTATACACAATATAAATAATATATGTATTAAATGTATTATATATTTACATTTAAATGTGACCTTAAATGTGACCTGGACATGTTTTCATGAGATTCACCTGCTTAGGCTTAAAACGGGCTTAAACCCATTTTAAAAAGATTAATCATTTAACTTGGTTTTAAGTTAAGTGGAAAAAGCCCAAATGGCACCTTAATCAATTCTAAGTTGACAGATTAATAAAACCTGGAGAAGAACACTTTTTCTCAGAAAAGTTTTATAAAGGTATCTGAAAACAATATTTTGTACATTCAAGTCTGTATGACAAAACTTATTCTGCATTATCAGAAAATAAATAAGAAAAACTAAAACTAGTGGAAAAGGCTGAGTATCTGTTACATTTCTGCTGCAAATTCCTCTTCCTGTCATTCAAAATTCTGAATTTTGCCTAACCTTGAGGTGCTATGTGAACCGTGTGTGTGTGTGTGTGTGTGTGTGTGTGTGTGTGTGTAACAGGTCTAAAGACATGATCAATAGACCTGTGGGCTCTCCCAGAGGGAGGATCGTGAAGATAATAGATGAGGTTGGGGTGAACAAGACACCCCTCCCCATCCACACACACACACACACACACACCGGCCTCTTCTCTTCACACCCCCTATGAACATGCCACCATCTCCAAATTGAATATGAAAGCCAGCACCTCTGGGCTGCAGCTCTCCCTCTAATGAATTACTATTTTTTCCCCTTCAGATGTTTTCCTGTCCTCCCTCCCCCAAAACTCCACCCCAGACGGAGGCATCCGCTAATAAATTGCTTGTGGCGGATGTCACGGGGTGGTCGGGACACTACAAGAGGTGGCAGCAGCGTTTAGTTTACATCCCTCCCCCCATCTTTTACGTAGATTAATCTGATGTATATATGCATGTGTGGACGTACTCTACATACAGCACTTTACATAAGAGATACATCAGTTTTACTATGTGTCTACGGGTACCCAGGGGTCTTTATGCATGGCTCTGTGACAGCACTCATATCTGGCTGTGATGCAATGCCTATGAAGATCTTACTTTTAATCATGGAGCCCTTCAGCAGAAAAGGTGACTTCAGCTGTAGCACTGTTAACATTGATATAAGCTTGCCGGGGCGGTGCTTTAATACTCATGCGTGTGAATAGAGAAGGAGCCTTCACGTGGGACAGTTCTGGTAAACAGGAGTGAATGTGAGTGCCGATAGCTGGGCAGGGCTTCTATGTTCAGATGAAGGGAGGATTGGCGGACTGACTAAAACGAATGGAAAACAAACACAGTGTTGGGGAGTAACTATGTATCGGAAACGTAACCGTTACAGTTACTGAGGAAAAAGGTCAGACTTTATTATATGGTGTGCTTGTTCCAGTGTAATTATACAACTAAGTACTGAGTAATATTATAAAAGGAGACCTTAAAATAAAGTGTAATTAAATTAGTTACTTACGAAAATGATAATGATTGCAAATGGGGTTACATGTGAATATTTTCACAAACATATAGATTTGATTGATTTCCTTCCCAAAGGAAGGAAATGTGCAAAGAGACACCAAAATATGAGACCCCAATGTTTCAGGATTTTAGGACACCATGCTTACTCAATACTCATTTTATCTTCTATTTGGGTTTATGTATATGCTTTATTTTTTAGGATTTACTTTTTTTCCTATAGGCATTGTTAGATGCTAGTGTGTTTCCTCTCATAGCTATGCAAAGATTTGATTTTAAAAACAATATAATAGCCATTAAACTATATCTTATGACTTTAAATCTGTATTTAACCTCAGAATGATAGTAAAAAGAGAATTTAAAGTATGGTGGCTGTGCTTTAAAATGGAATTATCATCATCTTAATTCAAGTAGTCAAAGTTGAGTACTACTGTAAGGTTAACCCTGCCTGCTTTAAAAGTTTCAAAAAGATTAATAGTTGAAAACATTCATTAGAAATGTAAAAAAGTAATCAAATGCGATCAGTTACATTACTTTAACATAGTTATTGAAATAGTTACACTACTCGTTACATTTTAAATGGGGTAACTGTAATCAAAGTGACCTTCCCAAAACTAAACAAAAATATAGGCTAAACTTTTCCTAGGTATTTTAAAGAGAACCAGTAGCATGGGTATATTTATAGCAATAGCCAAAAATACACTGTATGGGTCAAAATTATAGATTTTTCATTTATGCCAAAAATTAATTATAACATTAAGATCATGTTACATGAAGATATTTTGTAAATTTCCTACGGTAAATATTAAAACTTAATTTTTGATTAGTAATATACATTGCTAAGAACTTCATTTGGAGAAATTTAAAGGCGATTTTCTGAAGATTTTCAAATAGTTGTATATTGACCAAATAATGTCCTATCCTAACAAGCCATATACCAATGAAAAACTTATTTATTCAGCTTTCATATGATCTATAAATCTCAATCTGAAATGTATGACTTATGACTGGATTTGTTGTCCAGGGTCAGATATGTGCAACATAAACTAATAAACAGCCAATATTAGTAACATGCATGCTAATAAGCAACTAGTTAACAGTGAATAGTGTTCCCTAATCTAAAGTGTTGTGGGTATGCTTTTTCACTTGAGCCAGTATGCAACCACCTAAGATCAACCTAGCAAACCTACATCAACATTAAAAAACACCCTAGCAATCACCAACCATATATTGAAGCAGCTCTATAAAAACCTCTCCGAACACCTTATCAACATTCAGCACATAGTAATGCCCTAGCAACTACACAGAATACTGCAGCATTGGGTTATTTTATAATTTCCTTATTCATTTTTGGCAGATGGCTCAAATAATGATTTTAGCTCAAAGAAAAACAAACAAAAAAAACTTTTTTTTGAGAAAACTACTTGACGGCACTTGCTAAACTAAACAAGCAATGTTACTAGGTCACGTGCTGCATACTGCATACCATTTCACATACTTTTAAAGGAGCTCACAAAAGTAAACTTATTTGTCTTCCTTCTGTAGACCTCTCCTCCCTCGACAAGTGGCAGCAGTGCTGGGCTGAGTTTGTTGCCTGGGCCTTTATGCCAGTTAAATTAATTGTGCAGCAGTGATACTAATAGGCCACTATTCATGCCTGGTTAGCTCTGTGTGTGTGAAGTGGGAGGGAACTACTAAAGAGGCTCACGATCAGGAGGAGGAGGGTCCCTCTTGGGAACCGAGAGGAATAAAGGGGAGGGAAGAGAGCCACCCACCTCACACACACACACAATTTGTGTTAGCTACTTGGGACAGAGATTACAAAGCAGAGGAAGGCTTGATGCTGGCAGTGTGGCGTGTGCCACCTGCTGTCCCGGTCGTCTGGGGAATAGAGGGCCACGTGCCCAAGGCAGGAGACACTGTTGCTGTATCAATTGACAAGCGGCTGGAACGACTCTCCCGAGACATGAGAGACAGTGAGACCTAATCAGCAGAAGTGACGGGGGCACAGAAGAGCCATTGGGGAACATGCATGGGGGACTTTTGTCCAATTATTCATGACTTTGTGGCTGGTAAAAAGAGACAGACGCTAAAGAGGCAGTCGACATCAAAAGATGACAAACAAATGAATTAAGCAACTGTGAAGAGAGGGGACTAACTCCCTTTATGGCCCTTATGCATTAGATATGTAAGCTGAAGTTCTCAGAAAGATAACTGAGATTTTTATTTATGAAATGTCCAATATGTTAAATTTTACTACGGAATTATAACTAAAAACTGTAAGATTAAAAAACACAATGTTCCTACCTGAATAATAAATGAGCAAAATTTCAAAATAAAATAAAATATGGGGAGCAATAGAAGTAGTGAGAATAGAAAAAGGGATGGATGGACAGAGAAAGAAATAGTGAGATAGACGGATAGAAGAGAACAGGACAGCTGGTGTCTGCCCAGAGGATCGCCGAATTAAAGGGATTTAAAGGGAAGAAGCTGCACTGGTGCTCCATAGAGGGTAAATCCACAAAAAAAAAAAAAAAAAAAAACCTGGTGCGCGCTCTTTTCTCCTGCTCAGGACAAGAGTGACAGGACCGCATAATATCCTTGGTTTATTATGGCCCCCAGAAGTATTTGGACACACTCAAATCCAAGTAGCATTTATTGTACAGAAATATAGCGCAAAGAAACCTTTGAGGAAAACGGTTTATTAGATTTTTAAGTAGTAGGTATATTGTTCAAAATGTAGACAAAATATCTTGGCGCTTTCTGGTCACATGAACATGTTCATACATAATGTGATGAATAACACTTATGGTTACTCTGTTAGGATGCCTGTGTGAACTTGAGGAGAATGGACTTCACATTTCCACAAAACAATGTCACTCTTAAACCACCAACTGTTTAAAAGTAATGGCAAAAATTTATCAGAAAAGTGCTTTTTAGTACAGTAAATGTAAAAGTGTGCTTTTCCAATTTTAAGTGGGAAAAAAAAAAAACACTATGCAAATACTTTTTGGGGTCACTGTATACACGTTAAGTGTTAGTAATATGTTTAACACTTAACATTTATTTACACTGAAATTACTAACCTGCCAGACGGTTGTTGACCAGGTTGTGACGAGACCAAACCCAAAGGACAGCACTGGAGAGCGAGGTCACATGATCCATGCTCTCTTGGGCCATTCTTTCAAAGTGAGTTGCACATGGCCTGCATCCGAAAAAACTGCTGACATAACTTCTCATCGCTTGCAACACTTCCAGAGGGTCTGAGGTCGAGAGAGAGAGAGAGAAGAAAGTAAAGAGGAAATTCAAAAAAGAATGAAAGTGCCATTGCAAGAAAAGAAGCACTGGCAAATTCCAGCATATGAAATATGTTAAACTATTTATATATTATATATCATGCATTAAAAATAATAATAAATAAAAATGTATTTGATAATATTATATACATTTGATATTACAGTAATTTAATCACTTTTTGAAATATAAACAATTAAACACTTCTAACAAGGCCTAATTCTACAATAACAGCTTTATTAAAAATATATACTACATTACATAATACAATAATATTTGACCTTCTCTGTATCTTCACAAGCAAATAGTTACATAGTTAAAAATGGATGAAAATCCATCAGTAATCTATCCAAAAGTGTAGTAACCTGGTAATTTTAGACACATAGATTAACATTCCACTAACTATGCAACCTCTAGGGTCCAGATTATTTACACTAATTCTTGAGTATCTATTGTTTCAAACAACACATTCTGAGGACAAGTCACTGCAGTTACCAGGAGAGGTAGACAGGTCAGCTCTGACCCCCAATATTCCAAGTTGGTTTAGTGTTGTGGTTAGTACACTTCTTTCTTTCTTTCGGTGTTTAGCTGGTGGACATAATCCAGAGCATTGCCAGTGGACAGATGGACACCCCGTCCCTGGTCTTCCATCTGCAGGTTACGTGACCCCCCTCCACCAGCTCACACAAACACAAACACACGCAGATGCCCCCTCCGCTTCCCTTCCGCCCACTGTAAGCTGCTGGATTAAGTGTGAGTGGAGAAGCTGTGTTCACTGGGTCTTATATTAACCCTTCAGATTCCAATAATCTAAACAAATCCCTCTTTTCTACCTACACACAATTACTTTTCCAGCAACAAAACAAGGTCTAAAAATAACAGCGACACACTGGTTTCCTGGAACATGACACTTGTGTATATTTGCATGGGGCGAAGAAGGATTTTTCAACAAAAAGCACTACAAACAGGCTAGAGGAACACACAGTCGGCCACAAACAGTTGCATGTCGGCCTTCTTTACACAATAGATGGGACTCATCCATCTCAAAAAGGCCTTGAAGGTTTTGACATAGTGCAGCTGATGGCAACTCTTAACGTCAACAACAGGCCAAGATGGGCCACAGAATTCAGTCTGAGCTTCATTAGACCACTTACAGTACATGAGTCTGAAATGTGTAAGGTCTACAGCAGAAACACAGACAAAAAAATAAATAAAAGAAAAAAATAAAGACTGTGCGATCTGATTTTTCATTGATTTGTTCTTCTCAGCACATTGCATTTCTAAAAGAATCATTATAAAAGTCATGAAGTCAAAATGTATCTTTTTTTTACTTTAATACATTCACATTTACGCATTTGGCAAATGCTTTTATACAAATCATTGCATTGCGTTCATGGTATACATTTAATCAGTTTAAATCTGAGGCTACGTTTACACTAGTGCAATTTTGTTTTAAATGCATAACTTTTGCTACGGTTACACCTGCCATTTACACTACTTCAGTGTTTTCGACAGTTGAAAATGTAGACTTTTCCAAAAAAAAGAAAAAAAAGCAGACCCCATTTCAGTGTTTCAGTGTAAACTGACCAAAACAGAGACTTCTGAAATGATGGTGTGGCTGCCCACATTCACTGTGTATCCTTGATGACTGTGGACAATAACATCATGCTCATTGTTTTACCTGCATGCATGGTCATGTGACATGCATTTTTGGTTGTGTAGTGCGGAAGGAGATCTTTCTGAAACGCAGTGAAAATGCCAGTGTAGACGAGGATCGTTTTTATTTTGTCAGACAAAACGAAAACGCTTTAGTGTAAACAGGGCCTTATTGAAGACATAAGTTCATATTACTGCAAAGAAAGTTCTTTCATCAAAACTATTAAACAACCTTTCATTTCGACTATGTATACTTTCAAAGCTGACTGCAAATTCTGGTATAGAACTTTTCACATTAATATTAATTCCCAATGGATAAAATTAAGTCTTGCCGCTTTTTTCTCATTTAAAACTCTGTTTCACTCTGATATATATCATATTAGAGAAGAAATATGGGGGGCGAATGCCATTTCATTTAGTCTAGGCTCATTACCACAAGGTTGTAGGTTCACGACAAGAAAGGAGCATTTACTAAATAACTAACAGTCTAGTTAAGGTGCTGTGCACACAGATAGTACCTGGGCTGGACTTTTCTTTAGCCTGCACCGTGAGTGTATGGAAGAGGGTCCAAACAGCGCAGGGATATCCACGGAAATGGGGCTGAGATCCCTGGCAGCCCACCCACTGTACACCCTCAGGCAACACTGCATCACTTGTCTAAAAACACACACACACAGTCTCAATTGACTTGCGTTTCACCTAAACAACATGAATCAATTGAAGTCAATCAATTTTCCTTTCAGTTACTCTTCAAATGAAGTGAGGTGGATACTGCAATAAAACCTCTTCAGGGATCATTTTCAATCATATTTGACTTCATGCACAATTAAAAGCCCTTATCAAACAGCATTAAACTCTTTGGCCCGTTTTGGAATTAATCCAGACCTCCCATTGGTCAATCTCATGTGCAGAATCACTCAGCAGTTGATTGGTGGGTGTGTCTATAAGAGGTGATGATCTTGATGACACCAGCCCTTTTCCTTAAGGGACGCCTTCGTTCTTCCTCATTGATTCATTGACTGGGTGGCTAAAAGGTAATGATGGCACTAACTACTTCCGTGTATGTTTGTGTGTGTAGGCATGCAAGCTTCAGTACTGTGACAGCATCATAAAATCTTGTTCAATCAAAAATGAAGATTCTGTCATTTACTGTGACTTCACAAAAGAAAAAAAAAAAAGTGTTGTTGTGTCTCGTCTATAAAATGAAAGTCAGTGGAGTCCAATGTGTTTTGGACCTCATTGACTTTTATCGTATGGACAAAAACTGTTGAAATATTCTTCCAAAGCTTGTGTTCTGCATGTTTCTGCAGGCTGGATATTATGTTGAATGCCATGGCTTGAAATTGTGCTTGCAATGGCTTAAATAGTTTGAATATATGTTTTAATAAATTTAAATGAGTGACAGCATCCCAATACACTGACCTCATGACCCAAGTCTAAGTGGAGAAATGCTTACGTCAAGGTATTGACAAACTTAGGTACCTTTTCAAATAAATGTGGTACTTTGCTATATCAAATGTCTGGTTGTCAAAATTCTCATTTATCATTTCTAATATCATCAATAGTAAAAAAAAAAAAAAAAAAACGTAAGCTCTTTCTGAGATATTCTGCTCAGGTAAGCTTGTCTAACCTGCACCGTGTTGTCCAGGACATCTCTTAAATCACTGTATTTGATTTCTGTCCCCTTCAGTTGTTGTAACCAGCTGTCCACCATGTTCAGTGCACTCTTTACAGATGGACGACCTGGGAAATACTACACAAACAAAACAAGCACATAATCACATACACAGTCATACACTTGTGTTTGGGACCAGGCTAGGCTAAAACATCTCATTATTTACATAAGTCCTTTTAAACCTAATAAATGTGACAGCTATTTCTGCAGCACCAGTAGCTGTTGTCAAATAGTGAGATCACTAGATTCGCTAATGTGCTACTAGAAGACGCTAAGTGACAGTGAAAATGCAGACTGCAATGCTCTGAAGATTTACAGTCAGGGAAAGTAGTGAGAAAATGCCCCTTTAAAGATGAATATATATTCATAATATATATTATTTAGTTTCAGGACACATTAACCATTATAAAATGTTGGTAATAATAATAATAGAGTAATAATAATAAAAAAATATTAGAATTGTGATTTTAATTTTTTTATTAAACTTTAAACATTACAAATATAATAATAATAATAATAATAATAATTATTATTATTATTATTATTATTATTGCTATTTATATTTATTAGGCAATCATTATTTCTTGTTAAAATATAGTGTTCTTTGTTTCTATGGTTTAAATCTGCTTCAAATAATGTATTATTATTAATAATGTTCATCATCACTATTATTATTTCATGACACATTCATCATTAAAAATATAAACATTCCATGACCAATTAATCAATTATTTTTTATATAAAAATGTTTTTTTTTTATGAAAAAAATAAAATCAAAAAACACAAATACCAACATAGAATGAATTTAAATATTTCAATATTAAGTTTTTGTTGTTCTTTAGTACTGAAAAACAACACAGAATTTTCTATTGGTAAACACGCTCCTTTCTTACACAAGTGCAAATTTAATAGTTTAAAGAATGTGTGTGTGTGGAAGTCTCTGGAAGCGCAGTGAAGTAATGACCAGCCTGAGCCATGTGGCACGAGGGAATGGACAGATTCAATGGCCCTGGACGGACGCCAGTGCTGACCTTACAATTCTGTGTCTTGAGCTGGGGCCACAAAGCCAAAGCTAACACTCCGTCATGGCCCCATAAACACAGCCACATTAGTGCAGGCCAAGGCCTGTGTGTGTGTGTTTGTGGGGGAGGCTCCACAGGATCCCAGAGGTGCACCTTTCTTTGATTTGTGCTCTTGCGTCTTTTCAATTTTCCTGTGGCCATCTGTTCAGCATGGTGCGGCCTTCTATTCATCACCCTCTAACAGGATCTCTATTAAAACGCAGCTCACTTAAAAAGGCCTTGCAGAGATTTACTTAACCCCAACGCCCTACTCCATTCTGATTTGTTTCCTTAATCTGGGAGATTCGGCCATTGAGAACGGAGCCAACGCGGTAAGCTAATCAGAGCTGCACAGGTGGGAAAAGGAGAAAGTCTCTAGTCTAGTCCTTCTCTGAGTGTGTGTGTGTGTGTCATTGAATAGATCTGCATGCTGGTCTGGCCTCTAACTAGTGTGAAAAGCTCATTACCAGAACTGGGGGTTGAAAAGAGTAATCTGGGATTGCTCATACAAAAGACATTGTGCAAAACTAGGTGAAAATTCTGTTCTGAATCTCTGTGAATCAAAACAACAAAGGCGATGTGAATAACTCTCCGGGGCTCTGGCAGCTAGTGAATGAAAGGCTGTGAAATAATTCAGTTATACTGTGAGGTCTCTTTAAGAATTGCAAAGAAAAAGTCAACAGACAAATCATGACAGACTATATTTGAGCTGGTTAACACTGTAAAGGAGAACTAAAAAAAGTGTGATCGGAGGAAAGACGAGAATGCTGTGAACTGGCTCACACACTTTGATATACACCATCCTCAAGTATTCAGACACTCGGGCAAGATTTTAACTACATATATTACTGTTTAAGGGTTTGGAGGTCAGTAAGATACTTTTTGAAAGCATGCCTTAATTTGATAAAGTGAGAGTAAATATATTTACGTCACAAAAGATTCTATTTCAAATAAATACTATTCTTTTGAACCTTCTGTCCATGAAAGAACCCTGAATAAAGGATTCCACAAACATATTAAGCAGTATGGTTTCAACATGGATAATAAGAAATGATTCTTGAGCACCAAATCAGCATATTAGAAAGATTTCTGAAACATCAAGACTGCAGTAATGCTTTAAATTCAGCTTTGCCATCGCAAGAAAAAAAATTACATGAAATAAATTTTAGCTTATAATAATAATAATAATAATATTATTATTATTTCACATCATTCGTTTTTATTCTATTTTTGTTCAATATAGTGAGCATCAAAAAAAAAAAAAAAAAAAACACAAAACTTCTAAACAGTAGTGTTAAATGTATGCATGCCATTGCATTAAATATCACAATATCAAACAATTTTTGTGGTTGTTCATGTTCTAATGTTCTAAAATTCTACATATATTAATACATATAGCAAGGTGTATGATATAAAAATAATGTATTATACTACTGAACATGAATGCATTTAAAAATTAATACTAACCTAGATTAATAAATTCTGTCAATATTTTTATTTGCTAGTTTATGAAACCTAATGCATTTAATGTTAATAGCAAAAATAGCTCTAAAAAGCCATTTGTATGCAGATGCCAAGATACTTTGCTACCTAATACAATGACATTGATACTTTTTAAGTCTTTTTAATACTGGAGTGTCTTAATACTGTTAGCGACTGCTGTAGTGTTTATTTTTTCATGAGAAGACAAGGTTTTCTGAGACTCCGTTATTCAGACAGTTTTTCCAACAGTACACTGTCAATCATGCTGTGTAAGAGTATATACCCTCTGCATATTCCATCTACCAAAGCAAGGATATAGATCACTAACCACAAACAGCCCTTTCCAATCACTGTCCTTACTGATTCAGCCCCCAACCCCCCTGCTCTCCCTTCTTCCTCCACTTCGGACCATGACAATCCACTTCACCCTAGCAATATGTCATCTTAAATCCGATTAGTATCAGCATTCGAGAAAACCACAGTCTCTCTCTCTCTCTGCAGAGGTTCAAAAGAGAAGGCATCTGTCGGCCCAGCCCTGAAGAAGACCCCCGTTTAATCTCACCCTCTGGGACACAGACAAGTGGGCCATGTAAAAGCCATCTAAACTGTTTCCATGTTATCACAACACAACCCAACAGCAGGTGCTAGTTGTCCACCAACATTGGGGTCTCTGAAAGTTGTTAGAATGAAAACAGGAAATGCAGAGTCAGTCATTTAGGACACCGTGGCCTCGGATAAAAGAGTCAATCTGAATCACGGCTGAATCTGGACCTCAAATTGCCTTCTAATTCCTTGTTTTATTCTCTCCCTCTTGCGTGGCGGGAAGCCTCTTTCAAGAAAGCAGGATAAAGATGGGTAATCCTAAAACCTCTTTGTAATGCTCTCATGTCTCCAAGATCCACTCTTTTAATCCTGAAATGCATGTTCTGATTCATACAAATCCGGATTGTGCCGCAAACCCAGATACGTTGAACAACAGCGTGTCCGAGGAAAACACTTTGCATCAAACTCCACCAGTATATTTACTATTTAGTATATGAATACACATATTTACACATATATGTGAGTGTGTGTGTGTGCGCATTTCTGTGAATTGTGGGAAATTTCCATTGACTTTTATTACTTCTATACAGACCAAATGTTATTTTACATCCCATAACACAACCCTAACCCAACCGCTTACAGAAAACCTGTTTGCATTGTTAAACTTTCAGATAAACACCATTTACTATTTTTTATCAATTTTTGTTTCCCACGTGGGGACCTCAAGCTGTCCCCAGTGTCGAAAATTTGAGGTTTTACTATCCTTGTGGGGACATCCCCACAATGTAGCATAAACAAGCACACACACACACACGAAAATAAGTACATCAGTTATTTTAAATTGTAATATTTCTCAATATTATTATTATTATTATTTATTATTATTATTTATTTATTTTATTATTATTATTTATTTTATTATTATTATTATTATTATTATTATTATTATTATTATTTAGTTTTGGATTACTTTACTCTTTTTTTCAAAAAAAATCTTACTGACCCCAAACTTTTGAATGGAACTATACATACATACAAGTCCATTTATTTTTTTCTATTTTGCCCTTGTGGGCTCCTGGTGCAGGAGAAGGTTCAGGATGAGAGGGCAGGTTGTGACATTCACAGGATTATCCCATTACATCAGTCTGCTTGCATTCTAAGCATCTTAATCTAAAGTACCAAACCTGTAAGCAAACTAACTGTGTTTAGCATTTGAGCCACTGTACAGATCTTCAGCTCTGAACACTTGAGTGTGTGTGTGTCTGTGTGAGAATGTGCTTGTTCCTCCATGCCACCATTAATCTCTCCATGCTTTGCTTTAGTGGGGTTAAACACTTCCTCTTCACAGTGTGTCAATTAATGCAGCCGGCGTGTCTGTTTAACAAGGCAGCTCAAAAGAGCAAGCCAAAAACAGCAAGGACACTCTGAAGAGGCCCAGCTAAGGCTGGAATACCAGAGGGAGCCGGAAATATTGACAAAACTAACCACAGTTAATGGGAGGCATGCCCAGGGCCCCTGCCACTCCTCCAGGCATCTGTGTAGACCTTCCCCAGAGAGCCCTTAATAATCAGAGAGATTGGCAGAGCTACGCTGGACCGATGCAAAGCCAGCGAAAGGTCATTGTCTCAGACCTCATCAAAGAGATCCATGGCAGGCGTCTGATCGAGTAGAGCATGGCTCAGTAGAGAACATACAGGGAATAGAAAATTGAGTGAATCTGAAAAATTACTTACTAAATTTAATATTTTGTAATATTTAATGTAAATGTATTTTTATATACACATACATACATATATATACATATATATGCGCATTGCATACTTTTTTTTAAGATAAGCAATCCCAGCCTAAATCATTTTCAAGAAATAAAAATGACATGGTAAAGACAAATGAGTTGTACAAATCCTTTAAAAAGAAAAGAAAAAAAGGATGTGACGGAACAGAACATCACAGCAGAGAAAAGGAATATCTTGGATGTGTCCTTAAATGTTGGAAATTAATCTAAACAACATTAGCAGTTTTGTAACCTGTTATGTAAATAATTTCAGCAATGTACCATGTTTGTCACAAGTACGGATATATTGTCACCCTGAAACACCCTTATGACCACAGACACTGAAAATCTCTATGAGGAGGCATTAAAAAAACACATCTTGGATTGAAATGTTCAGTGTATCTCCCTCTAGTGGTTTGTTTTGTGAGCTGACTAGGCTGATACAGATGCCATGATATAAAAGAATTAAGTGGATATTTAATGTGTGTGTGTATTGATGTAACTCACCTTAGCCAGTACATTGATGTACTTTTTGAGTGCAATAAGATCGTCTCCAGTAATTCTGACGTGTCCAGACAGCTCTACACGCAGAGAGTAATGCAGTGCTGATTCCAAATCAGACATATAAACACGTGTCCTATATGAATGCACACAAAAATATATGTAGGATTACAACTGTGCACCATTTAAATCATGAGAGAGTCCACATGATTGAGTAAACCATTTTGTTTTTAAACACCTAAAATAGACCATTACTGTATAAAAACATTGTGACATTCTGCAACTCTTAAATAAAACTTTGATTAATGAATGTTCAAGTATGGCCATATTTGAATATTCACAAACTACTGATTTGTTAAGTGTAATCAGACTTATTAAAAATGCTTGTAAAATTGGAATCATCTAACATTTCAGTGCATTTATCTTACGTAAATAATTGTTACATTAATTGCATTCAAAGTATCCATTTTTTCATTTCATGCATTTCCCGGGAAATGAACCCATGACCTTGGCGTTGCTAGCGCCATGCTTTACTCTTTGAACTGCAAAAATGCAATGAATTTAAATGATGCATTAATATGTAAAACTAATCTAAATGTGAAAAGAAATGACCAATTTTGTCACACTATGTGTGCACTAACTTGTTAAATGGCCTCCATTCCTGTAGAGTTGAGTTCTTGATAAGATCAGTGATGGGAATCTGGGGTTTGCCTGTCCGCACTACCCCTGGCAACCTCTGGAGGGCGTATGAGTAAAAGGTACGAGCTTCACTGAATCTGGTGAAGGACGAAAAAGGGAGTGAGGGCCACACAATCACTAAACATAACCTCAAGTGTGTGACAACATGTTACAGAAGAATTTGTAGTAGGTGTCATATCTGCCAGACTCCAGAAGAGCTGAGACTAGTCCACCTTTATAGAGCTGCTGCTTGTTGGATCAGTTCAGTTTGGGACAGGGATTAAAAGAAGAGGGTTAAGGTTTGGGTCTCTGGAATAGATTCGAGTTAGGGTAGAGACAGTCACTCTACATCCAAATATACCTACTAGCGCATACAACGTGGCAGATGTAGCATATAAGGACTGCATTCAAATTAGATGCATACTTGCAGAACATAACGGGTCAAGAAATATATTCTTTATCAGATGCTTTACATACTTTGATAGTGTGTGATTTTGGACATAGCTTTAAAGTTACAGCTGGAAGTAGAGTTACAGAAAGTGCGGGAAAATAATTTGTGATTAGAGAGATCAATATATTGGACAGGCGGATTAATCAACTGTCGTTTGAACATTTGAGATTTGTTTAGTTCAGTTTTAATTCCATTGAAATTCTCATAATGAGGGACAAAACAGGGTTTCCTTACTTTTGCTGAATAACTGAAGTGTTACTTTGCCTTGGTGTCAATTCAAAAATATACTGACATCCTTTTGGATAGATAAAAAAAAAGCACTAGAATTTTTCTGAATACATTTTCTTCAGATTTCCCATTACTTAATTTTAAGTAAATATTACCAAAATAAATGAAATATTAACAAACAATAAACAAGTCAATGGAGCGCTACAGAAATTATAATGTTGTGCTTACAGTTTAAATGTTAACTTCATTTTTAAAAAGTCTCTCATGCGCACTAAGACTAGTTATTTTATTAAAATAAACATCTTTAAAAAAAATTCTTACTATTTGTAGATTTTTTGGGATTTTTTTTATCAACAAAGTTTAGAGGAACAACATTCATTTTAAATTGAATTATTTTGTAACAAAAGTCTTATACTGTCAATTTTGATCAATTTAATGCATTCTTGCCGAAAAAAAGTTAATAGTCTGTAAAGTAGTTGTTAAGTTTATGTATTTTATGCAATTATGGTCATGCAGAATAAGCTATTAATATGTGATTTATAAGTACTGATAAGCAGACAATATGCTAGTAATATACATGCTAAAAAGCAACTAGTTAATAGTGAGAATTGGTCTCTAAACTGAAGTGTTGCCAAAAAATCTAACTGACTTTAATTTAATAATTGTCTTTATATCTGCCATTGAGCCAATACAGTCTATCAGTACTGGACATTGATATTTGTAAACCACCATTTTACTAAGTTAGATGCGTTTTTGAGACCGTAACCTTTTTTAACAATTCAAAAAATTGAGTAGAATTCAAACTACTTTTTCAAAAACACCTAGGAACGCATTGTGCTTGCGTAAAAAAAGTGAGCTTACTCCCATGTCTCTCTTCTCCTGTTTTCTACTGTCATCTATTTATCTTTCTTCTTCAGATGAACAGATGGTGGGTGTGGTGTGCTGATGAGATGTCATTACTGATCATTACCCTCTTCTCTAACCCTGGCAATCAAACACCACTGTGTATTCCTGTGTCTCCTGCACAAGAGAACACACACTCCCTCATCTACCCAAGCTTCAATCAGCCCTCACCGGAGAGATGGGGTGAAGCTTGAGGTCCCCAGGGTCTGACGGCACGCTTCTGAGACCACGAGGACCCGAGGTGTGCGTTTATGTTTCCGAGCATGCTACACGAGATCAATCACGCATTCAGACCTGACGGGAAGCCATCTGTTGCTCTGCAGAGCAGGGACTGCTTGGCAGGTGAAACGCTGAAAAGGATCACCATTGTTTCACTGTAGAAGATTAAAACCCCCCCTCAACACACCCATGCAGCAGAGAAACAACATAAACCAACCATAAATCATTTCTCTTTTGCATTTGTCATCTAAAGGGCCCCACACCCATGCCAAGTTATTTTTCTCAAATAACCATAACAAAGCGAGTAAACCTCTGATTTATGCTCCTGGTTAGAATCGATTATGAAAGCTCTGTGATCTTGAATAATTGCATGTATTAAAATTCTTTTGCCTCATTAACATGGCCAGATGTTGCAGGATTTTTCCTGCAATGGCTAATGATCATAAAACTGAGAAGACGAGATCAGGCAAATGCTAAATTATAAGAACCTAAGAATAAAATGCCTTGGCTCTAACTCATGTTAATACACTATGAAAGAGAGATTAAAGGTGAACCGTGTAATTTCAGTCCCTCCAATACAAGTCTATGGGATTTTTCACCCTTTAAGTTTAATATGTTCATTTTAACTATGAGCTTTACAAAAAGTGATGAGCATTAGCATTTGTTTTCAAACATCCCAAATACTTCTCGTCTTGACTTTTTTATTTTTTTTTATTTTTTTATCTAGGCATCAGGTTTAATGCAGGATTTATTGTAAAATATAGTCCTGAAAAATCCATGACATCAGTCTGAAGTATTATATCTGTTACAGGGCCATATGAAGGAAATTAAATACTTACACTTTGAGTCTAGAGATATGTCTGGATGAGTTGTACAGGTAACATGAAGGAAAATCGGTCACACCAAACCTGGACACTAAACTTGTCTCGGTGTCCAAAACCCTGCGCACAGCTATGTTTTCATACTGCAACAAATCCAGTGTAACCTAAACAAGAACAAAAATTATAAATGACATGTAAAAAAAAAAAAAAAAAACAGGCGACAATGTACATTTTGTACAAATAAATCCTACTCAACAAAAGTTATTGTGTATTTTCTCAAAGTCTTAGCAAAATATATTTGAAGCTTGAGTATGCATGGGAAATTG
Organism: Carassius carassius; assembly: GCF_963082965.1. Classification (NCBI taxonomy): domain Eukaryota; kingdom Metazoa; phylum Chordata; class Actinopteri; order Cypriniformes; family Cyprinidae; genus Carassius; species Carassius carassius. Next base: position 25,064,773 of record NC_081775.1, on the reverse strand, counting down.
TAATTGCATGGTTAAAAAACAAAAAAAAAACCTATGCATAAATTCATCAGAATCTTTTGTTTTGTGTTCCATGAAAGGAATTTGGGCTTGGAACTAGAGGTCTTCACGGGTCCAAAAATTCATGCCCGAATCCGAAAGAGACCTGTAATTTATACTACACCGAACCGACCCGGACCCGTCTAATATTTAAAAAGCTGGACCCAGACCCGTGTAGATCCGAGAAATTCCTACCCAGACCGGTCTATTATTTGAAAGCTGGACTTGCTATTACAAGTCAATAAACCTGTTGCTTACCTAATTTAAGAAGGCATAGTCTTTCTTCCTTGTACCTGACTCCCTGTGATGCATTACAATCCTCCAACAAGAAAGTTATCCATGTTATTCCTCTCATTATTCCAAGTCCAAGCTTAATCCACTCATTATTTCAGCTTAAAAGTCCACTTGATGTCACTGTGACGGATGACAAATGCAACTGTGCATGTATGTACATTCTGACTCGATTTAACTCGCATAATAACTTCGACTGTTTGTCCTTTTGAACTATAATAACGATCGCTCGTGCAATGCCATGGCCGCTGACGTTATTTATTTGCTATCATCTCTGTGCTCTCCGTTCTGCGTTGAGTCTGAATCTGACCAATAAAACTTTAAGATTAAATGGTTCATTTATATTATTATAAAAATGGGAGAAAATGTAAAGAGCGGTTTGGCGGTCGAAGTATCCCTCACTGGTTGCCAAAGAAACATGAAACGCGCTCGAGACTGCACAAGCGCGCTAGCTGGATCAACATAAAATATCCTTTAACGCAATTTGAGCGTTAAAGCCTCAGATTGTGTTGCTGATTTGAAATATATTAAATATTAGTGTGTCAAGTCTGCAAGCATTATCACCATGCGTGCACTTGCATTAAGTCCCGGCTGATCATTTAAAATATAAACCTGACCCGTACGGGTCCTGGGTCGGGTCGATGGGTCTCAGGTGCACTGTGAAGACCTCTACTTGGAACAACAGGGTAAATAAAAGTACATCATTTTCATTTTTGTGTGAATTACTCCTTTAAAATTATCCTTGTGTAAACTGATCTCACCTCTCTCCCCACGTAGGAGTCTTTACTCTCAAACACAAGAGCGAGGAGCTTCACACTGTTGGTCTGAAAGAAGTTGTCTATCTCTGCATCACTGTCAAGAGAGAAAAAGATTAGATTCAAATAAGTTGAGATAATGTAATGCAAACCAAACCAAAAATGAGTACATTGTCTCACTGTATAGTTCACTCATATGCTAGGGAGTTCACTAAAAGTAAGTTTTGAGCCTTGAACCAAAACATACTTTAAGATGCATTTCCCCCCCGAAATTAATAAAAATACTCCTGTGAAAATTATTTGATATTTCTGTGCTTTCTCTTGTTTTCGGCTCTCAGATGACAAAAAATAAATATATATATGCATTTCCTGCAATGATTTGACAGATGACACTAAAAAAAGAAAAATATAAGATACAAATCAAGTTTATGGTGTGTCCTTTTCCTTCCTTATTCGAGTGAACTTTTGAACAGCAGCGTTAAAGCAAACAAAACCAACATGTTCGCTGACCGTTAGAAGCAAGCATTATTTACAAAAGATGCCATCCAAACCTTTTTAAGATTTTAATTGCAAATTAAAACAAAGACATGCTTTTAAATAAGTTGAAAAGTGTGTAAGACATTGCATTCTAACCTGGCTGTCTCTAAAGGTGGACAAGCAGGTGGCCAAGTTTCATTGTGCATCTCCAACTTATTGATAACGTAGTGACGAAGGCCTCTCACATCCCTTGAAAATCCTATATGAACATTTAAAAACATGCTCATACATAAAGAAAAGTACCTCACAAGTAAACATCAAAGATCTTTATTAAGTGGTTAAGATTTGGATGAAATGGAATTGTTCACCTGAAAATGACAACTTATAATAGAGGACAGATTTACTAAACAAGGCAAACCAGCGTTAGACTGCAATCCAATAAAAGTGCCAATGGGAGTGGAAACTCTTCCAAATGCATATGCAATAAAGTCGATGTGTCCATGCCTTGTCATAACTTTTTTCCCCCTACTTGTCTTAAGTAAACCCTGACAGTAGACACTTATTTTGCAATCGCAGTGTGAAAAAGACAACAGTTGCTGGACACACTGGAATAAATAAAGACACAATTTTACCTCTGAAATCCTGGCCCCTGGACTCGCTGCTTGAATAAGCAGGGAAGAACTGAGAAAGACAGAGGGAGATCAGTAACGATGCTGCTTGAGCCCTTCACATCAGTTTTATGCTTTAGGTCAAGAGCACTTCCTCTTACCCTCTTAAAATTCATCAAAGCTGTGGAAGAATGTCCCTACATAAGACTTTATTTTACAAGACAAGAACACAAAACTAGACTTAAAAAATCCAGATACAAAAACACCCAAATAGTGAAGGAACATCTGGTGACAAGTTTCCAAATGTTTTCCTGAAGGAAATTGATGCACTATAATAATTCAAGGAATGGCAACAACAGTTAAATGTTTATGTAGAGAAAGGACAAAGAACTGACAGATTCAGTTTCATCAGTTCGCCCCTCTGGCTACAGCATACCCTGTACCCATAATGCATGACTGAACAAAGAACAGTTACTCATGAATAAAATGGATTCATCTGTGTGGAAAAAAAACTCACAAGTCATGCTTTTGTGCTCAGCAAAGGGCCTCATTCATGAAACACAAGCAGAATGAATTTAAGTGTAAATCATTTGTCACGGCATCAACAATTTAAATAATGGTTTTGTGAAAAATATACACAATTTGTCCCCCCTCATATTTTTATGAATAAGGACCAATATATGCAGTCATCCATTTTTAAAGCTGATTTCTTATCTTTATTTCCATTTATGAGCAATTTGACTACACAGACAAATTTACATGTATAAACTGTATAAAGTTTTTTTTTTTTACTGCTTATCCCGCACATAAGGTTATTCAGAAGATAAAATTGTATTGCTCAGGTGTTGCTTGCACTTTCAGAGCTCAGAAGACATTTCATCTAAGTATTAACTTTTTTTTAAATGTTTCCTTTACAGTTGTATAAAATAAACATTGCATAAAAATACAAAAGAAAATTATAGACAAAAATGTAATATAGTTCTAATATTTAATATTAATAAGTAATAGTTCTAAGATTTTATTAATGTTTTTGAAAGAAGATTCTTATGCTTACCAAGGGTGCATTTATATTTATGCATATATTTAATATACAATAAAAACCTTTTTCTATTTTTCATGCAATTTATTCATGTGATGGTAAATCTCAGTTTTCATCAACCATTACTCCAGTCTTCAATTAATTACTGGGAAATAAATTAGAATTTAGTGGAACATGTTTCCATTCGTATTTAAATCTCAGACTTGTTATTGCAGAATCTCATCACAAATTGTTGAGATCTCTTCTGAAACTCTGGGAGGTGAAATTTAATTACTAGGGTTTGTTTCTTAGGAGGAAAAGTTTCCAGTAAATCACATTTCTTGCTACGACTGAGAAATTAAAAACAATTGTGGGTTTTCTTTCCTACAGGAAAACAAACGTTGAACTATAATTATAAACGACAACAGCAACAATAATTGCATGCTCTCTAAATTGCACACTACCTTCAGAGAGGGATATCCAGTGATGCCGAAATTGGTGCACACTTTTCGGTTGCTTTCATCAGCACAATCAATAGCAGCCAGATCAACAGCAGGCTTCCACTCTACAACAGCAACACAACACAGAGTGCAGGTTATGAAACCGAAACAATGCAAAGAATGGGATTGATGGTGTTATTGCAAATGGATTTCAGTTGCATATTGCAAAATTTGTGTTATGACTGTAAGCAGTCTGTGGTTAAAAACATCAAACACCTGTCTGTGCAAATACAATGTCAACACTATGTCAAAGAGCATCTGGCACAATACGACCAAGCAGTGTTTCTGATCAACACTGAAGATTCGGTGTTCACATTCACAACATATGTTCCATTAACCTTTCACAAAGGGGACTTCCAGGTGTCAAGAGTGCACTTTAAAGTGGTTGTGTCTCAAAACCTAAATGAACTGCCTATATTTGGAAGTAGCTAAATTAACTAGAAATGCCCCAATGATAACCATAAATGATGCCCAGGTAGACAACTCACTATTTCACTAGGTAGTCTCACTTGGTAGAGCAAATAAGCTGACACTGTAGTTAACGCACTAAATCACTATTTAGGCTTACTAGGTAGGCTACCTCAGTTGGCAGACAGTTCATTTGGTGGGCTGTTTGTGTTTTGAGACATTGCTTGTTTGTACAGTCGTGGCCAAAAGTTTTGAGAATTACATAAATATTAGTTTTCAAAAAGTTTGCTGCTAAACTGCTTTTAGATCTTTGTTTCAGTTGTTTCTGTGATGTACTGAAATATAATTACAAGCACTTCATACGTTTCAAAGGCTTTTATCGGCAATTACATGACATTTATGCAAAGAGTCAGTATTTGCAGTGTTGGCCCTTCTTTTTCAGGACCTCTGCAATTCGACTGGGCATGCTCTCAATCAACTTCTGGGCCAAATCCTGACTGATAGCAACCCATTCTTTCATAATCACTCCTTGGAGTTTGTCAGAATTAGTGGGTTTTTGTTTGTCCACCCGCCTCTTGAGGATTGACCACAAGTTCTAAATGGGATTAAGATCTGGGGAGTTTCCAGGCCATGGACCCAAAATTTCAACACTCTGGTCCCCGAGCCACTTAGTTCTCACTTTTGCCTTATGGCACGGTGCTCCATCGTGCTGGAAAATGCATTGTTCTTCACCAAACTGTTGTTGGATTGTTGGAAGAAGTTGCTGTTGGAGGGTGTTTTGGTACCATTCTTTATTCATGGCTGTGTTTTAGGGCAGAAATGTGAGTGAGCCCACTCCCTTGGATGAGAAGCAACCCCACACATGAATGGTGTCAGGATGCTTTACTGTTGGCATGACACAGGACTGATGGTAGCGCTCACCTTTTCTTCTCCGGACAAGCCTTTTTCCAGATGCCCCAAACAATCGGAAAGGGGCTTCATCGGAGAATATGACTTTGCCCCAGTCCTCAGCAGTCCATTCACTATACTTTCTACAGAAGATCAATCTGTCCCTGATGTTTTTTTTGGAGAGAAGTGTCTTCTTTGCTGCCCTTCTTGACACCAGGCCATCTTCCAAAAGTCTTCGCCTCACTGTGCGTGCAGATGCGCTCACACCTGCCTGCTGCCATTCCTGAGCAAGCTCTGCACTGGTGGCACTCCGATCCCGCAGATGAATCCTCTTTAGGAGACGATCCTGGCGCTTGCTGGACTTTCATTGATGCCCTGAAGCCTTCTTTACAAGAATTGAACCTCTTTCCTTGAAGTTCTTGATGATCCTATAAATTGTTGATTTAGGTGCAATCTTAGTAGCCACAAAATCCTTGCCTGTGAAGCCATTTTTATGCAACGCAATGATGGCTGCACGCGTTTCTTTGCAGGTCACCATGGTTAACAATGGAAGAACAATGATTTCAAGCATCACCCTCCTTTTAACATGTCAAGTCTTCCATTCTAACCCAATCAGCCTGACATAATGATCTCCTGCCTTGTGCTCGTCAACATTCTCACCTGAGTTAACAAGACGATTACTGAAATGATCTCAGCAGGTCCTTTAATGACAGCAATGAAATGCAGTGGAAAGGTTTTTTTGGGGATTAAGTAAATTTTCATGGCAAAGAAGGACTATGCAATTCATCTGATCACTCTTCACAACATTCTGGAGTATATGCAAATTGCTATTATAAAAACAGGCAGCAACTTTTCCAATTTTGGCCACGACTGTATACTGTAGGTCAATATCGATCACTAGCCATTGTGTAACCTAGTTAGCAGCAATATACCAGCTTTTCTCAACTAACTATGTGTTTATAACTATCCACTGACCACTGATAAAAATCATCAGAAGGTAAATTAGTCATCGTCCCTGAGCTTACTTTAACTTTGATGCAGGGAAGTTAGAAGGTTTTTGAAAACAGTTTCCACACACAGAATGAAATGTTTGGCGTAAGAGTTAGGATAAAATCACTCACAAAAATCACTTTGGTTCCAAAAATCACGATAAAAATATTTAAAATATACTTTTAACCTTGTAGTCGCTTATTGTCATTGTGTTGATTTATTTGGACACCAGCTGTGGCAAATACTAATTACAATAACCTTACCTCATAACAGTTAACTATGTTTTAGAGGAAACAGGTTACCATGGTAAATGACAGTGTAGCGGAAGTCCAGTCGTTATACTTAGACGCTGCAGCTCACGAACAGCTGTTAACTGTTCGACAGTATCTTCACGGTGAGGAAATATTGAGCAAACTAACCTTTAATATCTCTGGCGAGGTCTTTCCAGGTGGGTGAGAACGCGATGCAGTGTCCGCACCAGGTCGCGTAAAACTCAACGAAAAGAGCCGCGCTGGAGTTAAAAAGCACGGAGTCCACATTCTCCGGGGATAAAATAATAATCTGATCCGATGCTGTGTACAGCCCGGCTTCAGCGATTAAAGGACTAAAACTTATAAAAGAAATAAAAGCACATAAGAAAGAGTCAAAGGGATTTAATTTGGTTTTTGTCGCGTAACAAGACGTGGCACAGCAGCCCTGCTGCGCCATCTTCCCTTATTTCAACTAACTCTATTAGAAAGTGATAGAAAGTTGACTGCTACTGGTCACACGTTTAACTCCCTCCCACTTAACTCTACACAACTCCCACTCTCTTTCAATTCTACATAGCGCACAGTTTTTTTTTTCAAACTTCTTAAACTTTTATGTCTCAGTGTTTGTTTTTATTAAAACTAAGAGTTTTTTTTTAATATAGATTTTTTCATTCATTTATTTATTCATTTTTGTTATATGCAGGTAACAATACAACTGTCTTGGAAACGTTTACCATGCCATGACGTTCAGTTGTTTTTTTTACGTTTAATTTGAATCATTTTATCTTGTCCAAAGCCCAATTGTTATATGAATTATGTGTTTAAAACTATAATAGTCCCAACAAAGAGTGAGATAAATATAAACAGCTTTAATTTTATAATTTTGAAATGATTTCTATCTATTTGTACACAAGATAAACATCGTCCCTCAGTTGTGGAGTCAATTTTGTTGTTGTTGTTGAAGTTAAAGTTATGAATTACAAAATGTGGAGAAAGAAAATAAAGGGTTGACTTATTTTCATTGATACTAAGTAAATGTTTTTTTTTTTTTTGCAGAATTAATCACATTAAGTAATCACATCTGTCACAAGCCTTTGAAATTTCAAACAACTGTATATGCTCTAAATTCCCAGACAGATCCATTTTTCATTCCTTACATCAATATCTTTTTGTTGCCACAAATAGTTAAAAACAGAACACCATTTTAGGATATATTTGTTCCAAACTACCATATACATCTATGGATTTTTATTAGACTTATGTAAGCCAGAGTAGGTTTAGTCCTTCCTAGAACAGCATTGACACCTTGATCCATTCGTTCAGAATCACCCTTTGCTCAAATATTGACATTTGTGTGTGTGCCTCTTGTCCAAAGTTTCTGACAGGGCACATTCCACCCAGGCAAACTTTCAACATTTTACACAAGGTACATGTCACAATTATAGTACACTTAGCTCTGCCATTAGCAGAGACACAAATATGTATTTATTGTGAGAACTGCTGAATGTGTTGAACTAGTATCTAACAAAATTATACATCAAATGTCTTTACCCCCTCCCCCACATCAGAGGTCTGGATTTTTCTTGACTGTATCCAACAACAACAACTAAAATCATACAATGTCATGATAATTTTCTCTAGTCAAATAAACCCAGAATAGTACATTATGCATATTGTTGGCTCCTTGATGTATTGATTTTGTTACTCTTTTTGCATAAAAACAGCTGCTTAATGCATAAATGTTAATGTTATTTGCCATGCAATTCACTGTTAACAGAGTATAACGACCAAAAACGTAATATTTAATGTCGTTCTTCTGCTTCAGGTTTATTAATATGTCTATTTAATGTTTCTTGCTAGAACATTACAATAAACTGTGGTTTAAACATTATTTAGACATGCACATCTTCTTTTACTATTTGTAAAAAAAAAAAAGCTCTATTTTGTAGATTCCGTTTATAAAAAGTCATGACAAAAAATGTAAAAGATATCACAGCAAATGTTATGACTGAGAAATGACGAGATCTTTATTTACAATTTCCAAAGGATCAGTTCAGTTAACAAATATATCTATAATATGTACATGGAAGCAAAAGGAACCACGTCCATTTTCACAGCAATCTTCCATGAGTCCACTCACAGGAGATCTATGATATTTACATGGGTAAATAAATTTACAAGTCTTCAAGTGCACCTCTGTCACTCACAGTACATCATTATAAATACACAAGTTTACGGGATGTGAAACATTTCTACAACTTACCAATTTAAAAGTAGAAACTGATTATCAAGCCACTTGTGCCACACAAATCCAAATTTCCCACCCACAGTTAAAAGTTTAAATGCATTAGCCAAAAAGACTAGTAGTAGTAGAACGAGGTAGAGATCTCTGTTACCTATATAATTAGACATGCTTTTTGATGAGCGACTGATGCTGGGTGTCAGAGACTCTTGTTCCTGCATAGATGAAGTTTAACCCACTGACACGGCACAATACTCTGCATCTAACCTTACAATGATGCTGCAGGTCACTACTGGACAGACTGGCTCAGAGGAAGTACAGCTTTAAGAGAGGCGAGGAAAGGCCGGTTACAGCTAATTATACACATAATCAGTTGCTTAGGAGACCAGGCTTGTAATGGCGACTGATTTACAACCAAATATGTACATCACAGTATTCATGGATAACAGATGAGATGGACGTGCTGAGACCTTGAGCAGTTCCGAGGAAAGGTACACAATGAGTGAAACACCTTCTTTAAAAGTAAACAAATGTGTCCTTGTGCCAGTGATAGCGTAACATTACCCCTCGTCTTTTTTTAAACACAAAATTGTACTTTGAAAGGGTTCTGATGATGGGTACACACACAAAGTAAGGCAGAAATGTACATCTTACAGTATTAGAGGTTTGTCCAGAAATGAAAAAATAAGTTTTTCTTTAAGATTAAAGCCAAAAGGGGCCATTACAACATTGGTCAAAGGAAGGCCAGGAAAAGTCGCTAGTGTGTGAGCAAACATAACAATGGAGGCACTTAAAATGAATGGGATAAAAGGCAAAAGTTAAGGCTAGAACCCATCATTGTCCTTGTTGAGCAGAGTTCATATATTTCAAATCAATCTTTTGGCATCCAGTAACTATAGCAGGTGTTGCCAATACAACATCGTTGTGTATAGACCAAAACAAAACCATTACGAGAAGTCGAGTTAAATAAAATGTACATATTTTTGCATTTAACATTATCTTGCATCAAATCCCATTACACTGTATTGCTATTTCAACATTCAGATTGTACTTTGTGCTTAGTTCTGCAATTAATCATGTCAATGGTAAAATACTCTTTTCAAAAGTTACTTTCAAATTCAAATGTTACTTTTTTTTTTTTTAAATAAATTAATAGAATTAAAGGAAAAAACAAGTATTTCTTATGATACAATTTAATTGGAAATAAAAACAAGTCTTTAAGTCCTTAGGTCTGTCCTGATTTGATCTGGCCCTTGTGTTTTAATCATAAGACTTGAGAATGGCAGAGCCAGTTTTAGCAGCAATGATGAACAGACACAGTATGGGGAAATCTGGACCCAAACAGCTGCTACAATTAACACCGGACCATCAAGAGCAGAGTTCATCAGACTTCCTAGATGAGAATGTGAACATGTCCATGACAAGGTCTAGAATCCTGAATCCATAACTTTCCGTGGCCTGCACAAGCAGACTGAAAGGGAATTCCTCACTGAATGTCCTTTAATGCCAAATCCTCCATTTTGAGTTTAACAGAAGGTACCTAAAATATTTCTCTGTACAGATGAGAACAACATCAAAGAGTTCATCAAAAAGTTATTTTGGACTTCTTCCCTTGGATTTGGGTCAGAACTTCAGCTGTGTCTTTTAGCAATGCATCAAAAATCCCATCAGCAAGCTGCATCTTTACGAAAAGTTCATCCTCATCATAGTTCACCCACTGGGATTCCTCCTCATGCAACTCCTGGACCTAGAAGAGGAAGAGTGATTACATATTTAAAAGTCTAAATAATTATATAAATCAATACAGTTTTGCAATATCAGAAACAAGCTTTCTGAATGTGAATTTAAATACACTCACCAGAATGTGGTCAACTCGGTCTCGCTTTTTCCGTCCAAATTTGATCATTTTCTGCCAATCTGTTTTTTGGTACTGCTCTTTCTTTAGACCACACAACTTTAATACCTCAGTGGTGACAAATTCCTGAATAAAGAAAATGTATATATATATATATTCTAATAACAAGATGCCACTTTCCTTTAAGCAGCATTGATATATTGCATACCTGAACTGTTGTGATGTCATTGGGGCATTTCACCCGATGGAAGTAGGTGGAATTAAGGCGACGTGGCTTCATCCATTGTGGCTGATCAACTTTTGGATCTTCTGCATAGATGTCTTGAATGACCTCCCATGATAAATCAAAGATGGCCTGTAAATAAATACAACGGAAAAGATTTTTTACTTCATGGAAATGCCTACAAAAACCTTGCCAAGGTTAAACAAACCCCTCAATGCCAGCATCTCGATCCCTACCAGTTTGTAGCTTTGTTGGCATTGAGCCTCCAGGTCATTAGCTTTGGAGTCTCCTTCCAGGAAAATATTAGAGGGTTGAGGTTTGGGTACTCCAGTCAGGCTTGGTCTACCATGACCCAGTTTGCAGCTTTTCCAGATCTCCTGAGTAGCAGCGATGACCAGTTTCTCCACTTCCTGGACAGTGTGAGGAACAATCATGGCAGGCTCCTCTGGTTGCTTCATCTGCACGGGAAGTTCAGGCCTGGGCGGTGTTTTGACCTGTTCCCCTGCACCAGAAATCCCATCTTGCTGCTGTTCTTGCTTCTGCTGTTGTTTTCGTGAGCTGAGACCAAAGTCCTCATCGAACCAGTCCTGCTCTTCACCAAGGACATCGAAGAGCTCACGGCTCAGTTCCAGCTCTGCCAGACGTTTAGCTAGCTCTTCCTGTCCACTCGTACCCAGGACAGGGCTCTCCTGTTGAAGAATCATAGTTAACAATAATCAAGATCACTTCTTACAACTCAAGAGAAGGTCTAATTTATCTTTACATTTTTTTTTTAATTTCCAACACACTACAGGCCTAAAAAGAGGGTTCCAAGGTAATATCAGCCCATAGATGTCTGTCAACAAGGCTGGAAATGTCAACTTAAGCATTACATATCAGCAATGTTATCAGCTTGTTGGTTAAATCATTCACTTCATTTCAATAAATAACTCTGAAGACTGGGTTATTTTTTAACTGGTTTCTCATTTCATCTATTATAGGATCGTTAGATGCATCAAAATTTTCACTTACAGGTCTGTTGCAATGCTCTGGAGATGAAAGTTCCTCCTGATCATCATCAAAGAAGGTGCGGAAACTGTCCGTCTTTGTTTTAGATGAAGACCTGCTCTGAGACTTAAAGTTGTTGCTTCCATCAAGTCCATCATCTTCATTGATGAAGTCTCTTTTCAACTGATTAGCAGCTGATAACTTCTCCTCTTTGTCTTTCTTGATCTTCTGAAATTGCTTCACCGCATCACTTAAGAAGTTTTCCACAAGTTTATCTGCTAGGGTAGTCAAAGCCCTTTTGTTATTCAAGTCTTCCCTATTATCAAGACTGGCCTCCTCGATTGAGATGTCAGTGGTTTTTGGAATTTTCTTATCCTCAACCAACCGGTCCAAAATTACTGCTGTTGGTTCCTCTTCCTGCTTTTGTTTTTTAGATGTCCCTTTATCCAAATTATTGAGCAATGGAACAACATTATCAACAGATGTGAGAATGATGTCCCCGTCTCCTCCGTTAGGCACTGTGTGTTGGCTTTTGTCACAGTCATTAATGATATTGCAGTCAATATAATTAATATCCAGGTTATGCTGAGATTTAAAATAGGTGCTTTGCCCAGTAGAAAGCTGTCTGATGTTAAGTTCCAATGGCTTTCCATGCTCTTCCAAAGGCTCTCTAGTCTCAGGATGCAAATCTAGGTCAGATTTTTCTCCTTTAATTTTGTTTAGCAGATTTCTGTGCTCTAACTGCTCCTCAGAACCTTTGTTTTTACTATTTGGCTGGTCATCATATGACGAATCTTCATCTTCAGTGTCTGGACTGGCCTCAAATTTCTCTGGAAGACGAGAGATCTTGTCCGGCGGTGCGAATATACCATGTTTTTCCCTACATTCAAAGTAAACCACCCCATCGTAAGTTCCATTGTTACTTCCCTCAGGGTTGTCCAGTTCAACCCCGGCCCAGAATCCATTGGCAAAGTTAGTTTGTCCCTTGAATCTCAGTGTCCCTGGTTGTATATTACTAACCAAAACCCGGTCTCCAATGCAGAAGCTTGGCAATTCGTCCTTTACCGGCAAAACTGGCATTTGGTGCTGTGGTAAAGTCAAACATTTTGAATGCCTCATGATGTCATCTGATTCTTTACCAAGGCTACTGAGGTCTGCATGACCTTCAGTTTGGAAGCTGCCATTAGTACTTCCTGATCGGACACTTAGTTCTTCTTCAATTTCCTCTTCACTGCTGTACATTGGAGACTTAACAGATTTTTCTTTGGGCTCTGGGGCAGAGGGTGATGTAGGCTTTGATTCATGATTATCCTCCTTAATTGACGACTCAAAGGAAGGCTCAAAGTCATCGTTATAGCCATCACCTGAGGGTGACTGTGTATCTTTCATCTTTGGTGAATCCTCCTCCTTGGACAATGAGAAGTCAGGGGTATAAGAATGATCTATGGCTGAAGGAGTCTTTTCAGCTGAAGGATAGTCTATATCTTTTAATTTCACCACAGGAGAGTCAGTAAATCTCATACTCTCTCCAGCATTTGCAGAACCTTCAACTGCTGGCTTCTCATCAGCATCCTTCTCAGACAACCTTTCCTCCTCAAATTTGGGTTTCATGTCATTCAGCGATGGAATCTGAAGCCCGAAATCTAGTTTAAGCAGAGGGTGAGAGTGTTGGTCAGACTGGTAATTTTCAGACCCCTCTGACTTTGCATATTCCAGTTCCTCCATAATACCTGACTTGTGGCTAGAGACCACACTCTCATCTTCTGAAGGGAGGTCATTGGCCTCTGGTCTAGCAGAATGTTCTTTGATTGAGGGGGCATCTTCTGATTGGTGGCTTGGATACTCTGGACTATGCAAGCTCCTCAAAACGTCCATATGTTCTGGACTTCCCATAACTGGAGTTGGAGTAACTGTAGGAGGATCTTCATCTGAGGAAATGTCATCATGTTCTGATGAATAGTTATGATGTATTGGTGCAACATCATCTGCTAACAAAGGCAGGCAACATACACAATTTTAACATTATGTATACTTTTAATTTGGTCCAAATCAATATTGTTAATGCCAATAATCATGTTTTTAGTCTACATTGCACCTTTATCTGCTGATGTCTCTGTGGGCACAGTCTCTGATTTCTCAGATTCTGTGACAATCTTCCAGTTCTTGCTAGTCTCAGGTCTGTAAAGTAAACATTCAGCAAATGTTATGGGAGGTATATACACACACACAAAAAAAACCTCAGAATGAAGAGTAAATTATAAATGATTGGTAAATGTCAAGGCCGACCTCTGAAGTGGAGGGGGTTTTATCCGAGGCTTTTCAGTGGCTGAAGTGGGAGTTTTGATCTGGGGTTTAGTAGCTGGAGTGCTGTCTGGCTCTTTACTCAACTCAGCCTTGGTCTTCTGAATAAAGTCATTATATGACTGGGGAACCAGAGGAGGACAAACATTAACAAATACAGCATACTGACATTTTTTTTAATAGCCAATTTAAAGAAATAGGTGAATATGAAAGGTGATGATGGCTGACCTCCAGCTGTTTCAGCAGGCTTGCCTCCTGAGCTTTCAGTCGCTCTTTTTGCCTCTTCTTTTGCTCTTTCTTTAGCTGATACACCACAGATTTGCGTTTACGGAGCTCGTCCTTGAGGGCACGAATACGGCTCTCAATATCACTCTGATCAGATGTGGTCTCTGAGGTAAGAGAGAAAAAAAAAATTATCACCATCGTCAAAACATTGTCTTTGCTTTAAATAAAATACAAAAATATTATGTGTGTGTGACTGTGTGTATATATATATATATATATATATATATATATATATATAATTCATATATATGTGCTTAAGATGGCACTAAACATTGTGACAAAGTACAACATTTAAATAATAACAATAGGCAATGTTTTAAACCTAAATGGACAATTTCTTTTAGCACTGTCTCTCTATTAAGACAGATCATCTCTACAAGGCAGGTAGACTCATCTGTGCTGCTATAACATGACTAAGTGGTTTGACCCAAAGAAGTGCATACACAGAGATAAACAGAGCATTGTATTTTGCTGGCACAGTGTTCCTCTTCCTGCATTCACATATCCAATTGAAGCAGGTGGGATTTACATACCAGATATGTAGCACCTTAAGAACTATGATTTGAAAAATAGACAAAGTTTTTAAAAATAGTAGACCAATGATAAAATGGATTAAGAGAGCAAAACGCTACATGAAACTATTCTGTATGTTGCAGTCTTCAAAAAAAAGGGGGGGGGGGGGTCTACATTACGTTGAGAGTGCAAATCCATTTAATTTTTTCAAAGTCTAATGGAGGCAGCATGGATCTTACCGGATGGAGTGGCTGAATGAGGGTCACTGGTGCAGGCCTCACTGGTCTTGATGCCTTTGCTAGTGCCAGTGACAGTCCCAGGCTGGCTACTGTCTGAATGTCGCAGAGAGCTGAGGCTGACTTTCTCTGGAGGAGACTGAAACACATACAGGAAGAAGGATCCAAGGTCAGGATGTGTAAGTCACACTCACCAAAGAGAGCTACAGTATGATCAACTCTGTTTTATGAAACAGCACAAACAACTTTGGACTACTTGTAAGATGCAAACAATTTTGCATATCTCCATGCTCAGGAAAACATAAACATTAGATGCAGAATCAAAAAGTTTTTATTTTATTTATTTTTAATTATTTTTTTTTAGAAAACTCAGTTTCAGTTTTCACCTGTTTGCTGTGTGTGGCATTAAACACAGGTGAGTGGAGGGTATCAGGGGCAGGGCTGTTGCCCGTATGAGGAGAGGGGAGTTCAGAGACAGGTTGGTCCGAGGAAGGGCTGGCCAGCTGCTCTGAAACTGACAAATCAGTGTGCACGCTGGACACAGACAATGCTTGGGAGTCATCATCTTCACTGCCTGCTTCTGTGAGAACATGAATACAGATAAACAAAATGTAACTGTTCAATTCATAATCATTGCTTTGATGTTCTTATATACAGACTTACAAAACTAGCGAACATTTAAAAATCTGGGGGAGGTAAGATTTTTTAATTAAGTCTTTCAAAATGGTTCATTTGTTAGAGCAAAACTACAGTACCACACTAATAATATTATTATAAATTAAAAATGTTCTATTTTAATATAGAAAATATAATTCTATGGTATTTAATATTATTCTATTTTTCTGTGATGGCAAAGCTGAATTTTCAGCAGCCAATACTCCAGTCTTTGGTCACATTTTCCTTCTGAAATCATTTTAATTTTCAAGAAACATTTTTATTATTAATGTTGAAAACAGTTGTGCTGCTTAATGGTATGTAATATTCGTGTAGAAACCTTGATATAATTTGATCGATTTAATTTGTTCTTGCCAAATAAAGGTATCATTTCTTTTGAATGGAATATGGAAGCATATGCGTAGCATTATTCAATTTGGGATGTAATATTCAAAATGACAATGCAATATGTAAAATGACAATGCATTTTTGTATTTACATTTACATTTTCCAATACCATTTGTGCAACGTTTGGTGCAAAATGCAAATGAAATAACATAATTTTCATTTGCCATTTCATACACCAGTTTTAATATGTAAAATTAATACTAATTGTAACGCTTTATAAGTTGCAAAATTAAAATTAAAATATATTACAGAAATGATTAGATATGTATAACATGTTCAAGCAAAAACTGTGGCAAAATGATAATTCAAATGCTATTTTTCTTAAATGCATTAACACTCACAGTCAAGACACTTACGATTGCATTTTCATTCAATGTCCCGCAATGAATGTAGCAAAATTCAATGTGCACATTGAAAATGCATTCCGAGCCGATCACGTCTCCGCCCCCTCCCGACACGTCAATCACTGCGTGAACAAGGCGGGGCTTGCAGAAGGTCAGAGACTCAAATCTCAAGAAGAGGATTCAAGTGAGAGAACATGGACAAGACAGTTGGTCCGTGTACGTTTTGATAATTTCGGTTTATGGCTTCAATATTTCATCGCACTTGTGGGCGGAGCTGAAACGCAGCTTTCATCTGATTGGCCGAATCGCTCAACCTTCAGCTCGGTCTCTTCATTCTTTCAGGCAGAATAAGAGTCAGTGCGAGTGAAGCACTGTAATGTCTGAAACTACACTCACTGTTAATTAGCATAATATTTGAATCAGATGTAGCTGGGCACATAATTCGTGCTGCTGAGACCTGCAAATTATTTCTAGGTTGTAGTATTGTATGAATATTGTCCCACTGATAAATACAGTGCAAACAGTTCTCTCTCTTTGGATAAAAGTGAAGTGGAAATAAAAATCAATAATAGACTGAACAGTTCCATGTCTGTAACATTTACCACTCTCATTTTTTAAGTCATAAGGCACTAGGTATGTGTGTGTGACATTAATAAATAATTGTAAAAATTAATATAGTTACATTTCTAAATAAAAATAGTAAAATTAGCTCTGTGCTGCTCAGTGCTCCTGTAGCCTACCCCAGAGCGCCCTCTCGCGGCTGTAGACGGTAAGGTTTTCTCTTGGTTCTGAATAAATGCGACTTATATGTTTTTTTCCTCGTCATGACGTATTTTTGGACTGATGCAACTTATACCGAAAAATACGGGTAACATTATTATTAATATTTATTATGAGAGTAATTGACACAGACTAGAATTTTAATGTTTCACCAAATTCAGCTCAGATCTTCAGACTCGTCTGACTCGTGTTGCTGTATAACTGGCCAGACTTACCTTCCCAAAAAATCCTATTTAATTTTATTTAATAAATTTAACTATATTTATTTATATTTATATTTAACTATATTTATCCAAGGAGACAGAACTATTTGCACTGTTTTTATCAGTGGGACAATATTTATACAATACAGTATACAACCTAGAAATAATTTAACGGGGTCTCTTGCAAGTCGCAGCAGCACGAATTCCCAGCTACATCTAATTTAAAATATTATGCTAATTAACAGTGAGTGTAGTTTCAGACATTACAGTGCTTCACTCGCACTGACTCTTATTCTGCCTGAAAGAATGTAAAGACCGAGCTGAAGGTTGAGCAATTCGACCAATCAGATGAAAGCAGCGTTTCAGCTCCGCCCACAAGTGCAAATGAAATATTGAAGCCATAAACCGAAATTATCAAAACGTACACGGACCAACTGTCTTGTCCATGTTCTCTCACTTGAATCCTCTTCTTGAGATTTGAGTCTCTGACCTTCTGCAAGCTCCTCCTTGTTCACGCAGTGATTGACGTGTCGGGAGGGGGCGGAGACGTGATCGGCTCGGAATGCATTTTCAATGTGCACATTGAATTTTGCTACATTCATTGCGGGACATTGAATGAAAATGCAATCTTAAGTGTCTTGACTGTGAGTGTTAATGCATTTAAGAAAAATAGCATTTAAATGATCATTTTGCCACAGTTTTTGCTTGAACATGTTAGACATATCTAATAATTTCTGTAATACATTTTAATTTTAATTTTGCAACTTATAAAGCGTTAAAATTAGTATTCATTTTACATATTAAAAATGGTGTATGAAATGGCAAATGAAAATTATGTAATTTAATTTTCATTTTCATTTTGCACCAAACGTTGCACAAATGTATTGGAAAATGTAAATGTAAATACATAAATGCATTGTCATTTTGCATATTACATTCCAAATTGAATAATGCTACCCATATGCTTCCATAATGGAAGTACAGATGGAGTACAACTGATCTGCGGTTACTGATGTGCATATACCGGCCGTTCTTTAGAAGAAAAGTTTCAATATCACTTCCTTTCAATCTCAATGCCCTTTTCACACTCTTCACCTTGTCCTGCGGGACTCTGTTGTCCACCTCTGGATTTACTGAGCTCACTTTCCCAGCTGCGCTGCTGCAGTGGTGTTCTGTTGCGTGGCTGCTGCTGTTTTTCCCAGGCTGCCAGAGCTTGTTTCTCCATTTGGCGCACTTCCGCCTCCTCCGCGTCCAACCGCT
The DNA here is from genome assembly GCF_963082965.1 of Carassius carassius. Taxonomy (NCBI): domain Eukaryota; kingdom Metazoa; phylum Chordata; class Actinopteri; order Cypriniformes; family Cyprinidae; genus Carassius; species Carassius carassius. The sequence continues at coordinate 25,046,260 of NC_081775.1, read as the reverse complement.
GTCTCCACTCAAGAAGCTCCTCCGCATGTCTGCGCCTCTGCATCAACTGCTGCTCCCTTTTAGTGAGAAACCTACAGGACAGAGAATGAAGGAGACGAAGAGAGATAGAAAAGGCAGAACAAGACTGTGTAAAGTGACATAAATTGTAAACAGACCACCAAAAAAGCAGGCAAAGCAGAGGTCCAAATAAGGACACTCACCCACCTTCTTCAAACACCAGATTATTCTCTTTTGCAAAGGATGTGCACCCACACAAACCCTTACATACACACACACACACACACACACACACACACACACACACACACACACACACACACACACACACACACACACACACACACACACACCAAAACATGCTTCCCAAAACAGGCACAGCTCCACTTGGTGACCTGCATTCATTTTAATGGGAAAAACAGCCCTATTGTGCCTTTAACATCCTTATCAGGGTAAAACACATGCATCTGATCCAACTCATGGGTGATACACATGGGGACAAACTCCTGACAAACTGAAACACATAGGTTCCACCCAGGGTTTTGACAAACACTGTTAGGCTTTTGTCTCTGTAAGTGCAATCCTGCAATGGAATTATTTGATTGTGCATTTGTTTTCAGAAAAAAATTAATAAAATGTGTTATATATATAATCGTTTGGCAATACAAATGTATAGATTTTAGTTAAGCAAAAGAATTAGAATTTCACAAGCTGTACTGAATATTACAGCATATTTATCATTTTAGCAAGTGGTGCCAGGAAAAAAAAACCTTGAGAGTCACTGAAGGCAGGTCATTATTTTTTCAGAAAAAAGCCCTCCCTCCATGTATCATGACTTTGGTCTGCTAGATCAAAGCCGCCTAGGTTTTTCATTGAAGTTTAAGATAATTAAAAACATGTTAGAGAAAAACAGATGGCTTTATCTAAAAGCAATCGTCTTGCCTAGTGAATACAGTGGCCATCTTCATCCAACCATAAATTGTATTATGTTGCCTCAGTCATATATACTCATTAGCTCATCGCGGGCTACACTTATTTAATCAGGGGCTGGAGTTAAGATTTACTGTGGCCATTGGGCAGATGAAGAAGTCCTAAACTAGCATTATTCAGAAGCATACAATATATCAGTCTGCCCGGCCTGTCTGAAAAGAGGTATTCCTCCCGGTCTCCACTCACCACGATACAAAGTTCAAGAACTGATTTAACGGAGACGCTTTGTGTGTGATGCATGGTTGAAGCTCACGAAAGTTGTTGGGGTTGTATTTCACCACAAATCAGGAAAAAGTATATATATATATACTTATATATATGCTTTTTTTTTTTTTTTTTTTAAGGACAATACTCCCTATATTTAAGATCATCAATATCATTCACATCGTGATTTTCATGACAATTATCTAAATAATTCAACCCCCCCCCCACTTATTTCTGTAATGCAAATTATATACATTTAAATAAATGTTAATATTAAATATATATTACATTAATGAGAGTATAATGAGCATAAATATTGAAACGAAACATTACAACATAAAAATGAAAAAGAAATAATGTAAAATTCATTTTGAATGCATTACAGGAATGAACATTTAGAGGTATACATTTTCTTAACGGTCATGAAGATAACGTTGCAAAAATGTTAATGGTCATAAACACAGTCTTCATGTATGCCAATACATATATACTTCTATTTTTCCCTCTTGAATTTAATTTTAAAATGTAGTTTTCGTGAGATTGATCATAAATAAATTACATTTACATATTAATACAAGACAGACTAGCAACAAGGCAAAGACTGGATTTGACAGGATCACACTACAGAGACAAAAGATGTAAGACCCACAAATCACTCATTTAACCCACCATGATTTAAACAAGTCTAATCTTTGGCTTTGATTGACGGTAATTATTTTTTAAACATTTTCCTGTATTTGATCAGCAAATAAAGGCTCAAAAACCAATCACAACGGATTCAGGTAAATCATTTAATCATTAGAAATAAAAAATAATCTTCCCCAATCAGATAAATAACTATGCTTAATATCAAACTAGCTTTAGCCAAAGAATCAACTTATTTTAGCATGGTTTAGCCAGTTCATTTTCATTCATCCATTCATCACTGCATTCCTCTTTCTGTCTCTATCCCCACCCACCCAGCTGTGGCAGTGGATGAACAAAAGCATGCTCCATGGGAAATAGGTGCTGAGAGAAGGGAGGAGGGAGGGATGGAAAGAGAGAGGAGATTTTGGGTAACTGTACCTGACCAACTGGCTGTAGATAAAAAGCTGGAATTTGGGGTGGAGATTTGGGAGACAGATAGACAGAGAGGCCCAGTGATGAGCCGTAAAGACAGAGAAGAAATAATGGACAGGAGAACAGTGTCTAAGGAAGAAAGAGGAGAGGACAGTAAAAAATCAAGAAGTGTTGGAGAGAATAAAAAAATAAAGAGAGAGAGAGAGAAGAAACCGATATGGAGACAGAAAGAGAGATTGAGTGTAAACATGTATCCTTACTACATGCTGCAAATCCTTAAAGGGGTCATATGATGCGATTTAGATTTTTCCTTTCTCTTTGGAGTGTTACAAGCTCTTGGTGTATAAGTAAAGTTGCAAAGACTAAAGTCTCAAATCCAAAGAGATACTCTTTATAAAAGTTAAGAATCAACCACACCCCCCTAAACGTCTCATTCTAGCCCCCACAATGTGTTAAGATTTGCATAACACCACCAAACGTTCACACAAAGAAAGGCGGTGTAACATTTATTCTCTCTGCTGCCGATGCTGCCATGTCGTGAAGACGCTGTGTTTCGATGTGAAAGTGAAACTACTTTGGCCTTCCAAAACAGGACACAACTAGAAATCAGTAAATTAGTATACAGTATACAGTGAGTCATTACAGGTGCATCTCAATAAATTAGAATTTCGTGGAAAAGTTCATTTATTTCAGTAATTCAACTCAAATTGTGAAACTCGTATATTAAATAAATTCCTGTCAGACTTTGGTTCTTTTAATTGTGATGATTTTGGTTTACATTTAACAAAAACCCACCAATTCACTATCTCAACCAATTAGTATATGGTGACATGCCAATCAGCTAATCAACTCAAAACACCTGCAAAGGTTTCCTGAGCCTTCAAAATGGTCTCTCAATTTGGTTCACTAGGTTTCTGTTAAATGTGAGCCAAAATCATCACAATTAAAAGTATCAAAGACTTAACCTGTTAACCTGCACCAGAACGTCCTCGTCCTCAAAGCACTACTTCAGTCCGTGTGCACTGAATTTATTTAATACACGAGTTTCACAATTTGAGATGAATTACTGAAATAAATGAACTTTTCCTTGACATTTAAATTTATTGAGATGCACCTGTATAATCAGTAATTACGTCCTCACTGGATGCAACAAATGCCTCATTTGTAATGGGTTTATATTGGTTTTGTCTCGTCGCGCCGGGATATGGCATCACACGTTAAGGGCCGTAACATTTCCATCGCACGCTTGAGGTATTCAGCTAATTACAACACATTGGATAGCTGGTCAATCAGCACACACCTTGCTTTTTCAGATAGATAAGGTTTGTAAAAATCAATGTGTTTTAGAAAGGCGGGGCATAGAGGAGCAACAATAATGTACATTATATGGAAATTAACGTGTTTTTTTTAACCTTAAACCCACGGGCGTAGATTTGGTTTGAACAATGGGGGGGTTGAAGTTTGGGTATGCCTCCTGATATTGTGATCATGGTATAAATATTGGGGGGGGGGGGTGTAATGCATAGATTTAAATATTGGTGGGGTTATCTCAGCCCCCCCCCCCCACATTGCATTACACCAAATAATGTTATTTTTAGCAACGTCATATGACCCCTTTAACAAGCCACTACCTTTGAGTGTCAAACTTTTTTTCTTACAAACAAGTCAAAAAAAGAAAAGAAAAAAAGTTTACAAGTAAGATGAAAGCACTGTGTAATTACAAGTATTCCAGGAAAAGTGGCCTGGAAACATTTATCTACCCCAAACAACAGTCTGGAGAGTCTCTTTAAATTGATCAGAACACCTTTGTCATATTTCAGTCTTCCCAAAATTAAAACAATATTTAGGACAGTTTTGGACTAAATAGGTGACTTGGACAAAGTAAATTGGCCGTAGTGAGTGAGTTTTAAAGTTAAAAACGACCCAGACATTTCTTTCTGAAATTAACAAGCTGTTTCTCTATGCAGGAATCTTTGACTAATTCTGCAAATTTTGCTGTGATAAAAGAGGGTAAGTACATAATTTATTAAATTAACTAAATTAAGGGAAGACAACAAAGCAATTGCTTTTTACAAAAAGCGCTGCATAGGACTGGATTACAAATCACTTTGAATGAGATGCTGGATAAAGTGTTTATACCGATGAGTACGGAATAAATACAGCTGGAGGTTATACAAAAGAGATCATCATGCTATAAGTGTGAGCTAGAAAGTGAGCAGAAGTGTGTGAACGGTGCTACAATCGCAACACAGCATGTGCTTAGTTGAATCAGACAAGCGTGAAATCCCCAAATTTTATTCTCAAGACAAAAATATTTGTGTGTCAGTGCTATGAAAAGTTTCTGACGAATGGGACGTCCCTCATCAGTTGTCAAGATATGATTGTAAACAAGAAGCTGTTGTCAAGGATTGAGTGGCTGAACATGGGAGAATGAGATACAATAGACAAAGCATTTAGAAAACATGTGAAGGTTATGAAACGCATTAGAGAAATCTCATGAAATCTCACTGGCAGAATGTACATCCTGTTTACTAGCTGCATAAGAAAGCTGTTCTCTATTTTAGATGTGAAAGATTCCTCCATTCATAAAGTGAGAGGAGTGTTTTCCTACACAGAGCACGCTTATGTTCAAACCAAACACTGTGCACACAGAAATAAATAAGAAATAAACACTTTAAAATGTCACTTGATCAGCAAGCTGTAGACGAACCTCAAAGAAATGAATACATGTTATTAGTAGCATTAGCTAGTCATAAATAAGAAATCGCTCCAGAGTACACTAAACATTCACTGTTTGTTTGGCCTTCTTGAAATAGGTTTACACTACATATGCATAAGGTAATTAAAGTTTATATCTAGTTATAATCAAATGACTTTATAAACCAATGTGTTATCTGTGAGGACAGAAGAGGAAAAAGATAGAAGGATAGAAAATAAACATTTGTGAGGGTTTATTTACTTTTCGTCCATGTGAGACCGCATCTTTTTCAGTTTCTGCATGATGCTGCTGGTTTCACTGCCTGACACAGACACGGGGGAGTGGCTACGGGTCTCTGCGTCTGTCACAATCACGCTGGGCGGAGCCGACTCCTCTGCCACACCTGAAACGGGTGGTTCCTGCAGATGTTTCATTAAAAAAAAGTGCAATATGTTCAATAAACTACATAGAGGACTTACAAGATACAAAAAGCTTTTATTTAGGAAGATTAAATTTAGATTAGATTTCAGACAACTGACCAGCTTTGTGTCGGCGCTTTTGAGCCGCTCTTTGAGTTTGAGTGTTGTGTGCCTCATTCTTTCGATCTCCTCCTGCTGTTTGAGGAGCAGCTGTCTCTCCCTCCTCGCTGCTTTATTGGCCTCCTGCAGTCGTTTGATCTCCGCCTGGGGATAAACAACAGCAACATATTAACCTTTTTTCTGTTCGGTAAACATGACAACATTTAAGTAAATCAATTATGACTATTTCATTTATTCTACATTCATTTGAAAGTGTATCTTCGAGATAATCTCATAAATCCACATATGATTGTCACCTGTTCCTGTTGTAGCTTCAGTATCAGGCCTCTCTGTTTCTTACGAAGGGGTGGCATCTTATCGTCCTCTCCTTTATCTCTGAGATGCCTAATGGAGAAGAAAGGAGATGAGGCGCATGTCACTATAGTTCAACAATTTTAATCAAGATGATCACTCTACTGCCTTTAAATGTATGGGTTTCCATTTCAACATATGAGATTTTACTAACAAATTTACTATTAGAACAAAATTTCAAAATATAATCGATTATTTTTAATTGTAATAATGTTAGAATATTACAGTTTTTTTAATGTATTTTTGATTAAATAATTGGAGCCTTCATTAACAGGACACTTCTTTCAAAAGTTTTAAAAAAATATTACTGATGCTTCTAAACTGTTGTGTATATATGGAGTTACCAATCAGGGAATATAGCGTGAAAAACGTAGGGTGAGACAAATGTATGCATATTATTATTTTCTCCCCACCAGTGCAACCTTTATTACAAGAACAGACATTCATTTTAGAGGCAATACAATTTTAGTGATTTTTTTTTAAATTCTTGAATAATACTAATATAAACCAGAGCAATTATTAAGGAAGCAAAATGGTCCATTTTGATTTCATGTTGCATTTAATATCTTTTTTCCTGCTAATCATAATGATTGTTTGTCCTGCCTCTTCTGGTGTTCCAGCCAGGCCAGCTCAGCCTTGGTCTTTTCTCGGAGGGCCTTCTGACGCAGACGCAGGAGAGAACTCTGATGTTGAGCGCGAACTTCCTCCTCCTTCATGTACTGACGCACCAAATCCATGGTGAACCTAGAGAAGCTGTCCTGACCACTTGAGAAGGGCATGCTGCCATCCTGCTGTGTATAACGTGATATGGCGCAGGGGAAAAACAAGAGCTGAGTCACTAATCCATCCCATACAAAGAGCTTCTTATCAACACACCAGGAAAACACAAATAAACTTAAACTATGACAACCAAATAGAACAAAACACAACAGGCTTGATTGTACTGAGCACAACTGGGGTCAAAGTTAAGCTGCACGAGGAGAGCTGACAGGATGTCACCTTTGAGCTCGCTCTGGGGCTGGATCTGTCATGGCAGTGGTCGTCGTCAGATTCAGGACGAGGACTGGGCTTCCTGTCCAGCGATTCGCGACGGTGGGCCTCGGATGGTAAAAGAGAGCGGAACGATCTTTCCTCAATGTCATCCTCTGTCATAGAGTCATCAAACTTCACAGAGTACTCTTCGGCGATGGAGGCACTGTCTGCTGATTGGAGGAATAGACAGGAAGTGGTCAAAACAGCACACATTTCTCAGGACAGACTATTTAAGTTGCTTACCCCCAATAATGTGAGATTTACCTTTTTCTTTAAGCGGGCTTCGTAGATTTTCCGAGCAAAGGGAGTCATCAGCAGCGGTGTGAGCCTGGTCCTCGACTGAACTACTGCTCCTGTCTTTTCCTGGTGTATTCCTCTCCTTTTGATCAGAACGAGGTGGACTCAGCTGGGTACTACTGCTGCCGCCACCACTTAAAAACCGAGAGATCAGCATTTACACACTATGTTCTATAAAACCATTCATTTGTGCTGTGAAAGACAAATTGGCTAAAGTGAAAAGTAGATGGCGTTACCTGATGGTGGGTCTCCTGGAAGGGATGGACTCAGAGAGGCTGTCTGGTGGAGTCTCGACCTCCGATGGACTCTTACGTCTCTCAGGAGACAGCTCACTATTCCAGCTACTGGAGAAGATCCAAAACAGCAGCATTACTGATGTATAGATCACAATCACTAACATGACAAATTTGAAAAAATCTTTCACATTAGAAAATTGAAAGTGAAAACATGGTTAAAAGGACAGTTCATCCAACAATGAAAATATCATTACGATTTACTCATATCCATGTTGTTCCAAATCCCCTGCCGTGGCTCTCATTATTCATCTGCACTTTTGCATATTCAAAGTCCAAGGTTTGGAACAACATGAAATAATGATAGATTTTCATTTCCTGATGAATTATTCCTTTAATGCAGAACATTATCTGGCTTTTATGCTTAAGTGAAGCTGTAGAGTAAGAAGAATCAGAATAGAGAATGGCCATGTCTGAGGTGAGTGAGTCACCTGTCAGTGTGGGGGTGTGGCTGCTGCGGTTTTAAACTGCGTTTGTGTGGTATCTGTTGATCATACAGGGTCATAATGGAGGGGCCAGGAACACTTAGCGCTCCAGCAATCTGTGAACGAGCCAGCTCAGTCATCTATAGGGAGAGGGAGAGAAACATTTAAATACACTTTTAATCCTTCAAGCTGACTTTAAAGAAAAAGCCACAGTGCCTTAAGGGAGGACACTTTACACTCTGAGAAGATAAGTATGCAATCTTGTTTCTAAACATTTGGTTTTCTAGCATACAATTAAACACCCGAGAGTTTGTGTATTAGATATTTAGTAGGACTGAGAATCTTTAGGCATTTCATCAATTATTTTCATTGAGTCAAGATTTAATTACAAAAATTAGTCTAAATACTGCAAAAAGACTCTTAATGGAACTTCTATCTAGTATAATTCTAGTACTATTTACATACTATTAGAACATTTATAACTTTTTAAATCATTTTAAGATATATATATAGCGGGCACTTTTTGTTCAACTTTTTTGTTATTATCCTTTTTTAGTACATTTTTTTTTTACTGTTTAGGTTTTAGTTCTGCTTTTATTTCCAGTTAACTTAATGTCTAATTGGCTAAAAAGTTGTTCATTTTATTTTGGCTTTATTTCAATTAACAAAATAGTTTTTAATATGTTTATCTTATTTAATATTAACCCTTCTTGTCTGTTCAGTCCAGTTTATGCTTCTTAAAAATCATAATTATTGGTAATCAAATTTAAAAATAAAATACAATTTTCAGTTACTCAATCCAGAAATATGTGGGGCAAAAAAGCTCACCTCTTTAATGTGTTGTGCCGTTTCAGCTGTGTGGCGTGCAGCCTCAGCCTGCTGGTTTATCATTTTGTTTGTGGCCTCATGCAAACCTCCTAAAGCCTGCTGTTGAGACTGGAGCAAACCCTCTTGCAGCTCTGCATGGGCCTTGAATGCAACACAAGCATCCGTTTATTTAAAACATGCCAATCATCTAACTAAAGCTGCCATTTTTAACTTGGTCTGAATCAGTTTTGGTTTCATCATCCTTCCTTCGTAGATCAGATGTGGTTATTGTCAGTTCTGGAGAGTTTTGCTCCAACCTTGACAAAAACCAACCTACTTTGTAACTTTTTATTAACCCTTAAACACTGATTAGCTTGTTCAGGTGTGTTTGATTAGGGTTTGAGCAAAACTCTGCAGGCTCTCCATGACCAAAGTTGGCCACCCCTGTTGTAGATCTATTTATACATGTAAACTCGTTCAGTGCTGTTAAAAAGTATATACACATACCAGAAAGAATATATTTCAAATTAAACAAACAAACTGACATGAAATCTCCTCAACAAAAGATCCTAAACTATTAACAAATTATGAATGCAAATACCTGTGCAGCTTTCTGTCTGCTTTCTTCCAGTTGCCGTTGTGTTTCGAAGGCTTCTTGCTCTGCCTTCATCCTTAGCAAGTACAGTTCACGCTCATGCCTCTGTTGCTGAGACTGCAAGAAACACGGGTTAAAGGTCACCCTCAAATACATGGCCACATGACCACAGCAGGTCAGATAATCACTTTAGCAGGTGCATAACTTCACCTTGAGAATCTGAGCGAGTGAGACAGTTTCCTGCTGAGCGAGAGACACGCCTCTCACTCGCTCCACATCACCGAGCTGTCGCACTGACTCCTCCACTGCATCCAGGTAACTGAGCTCAGCAGACAGGCGCTGCTGGAGGACCCCAGGAGCAAACTGGAGCTCCGCTGAACCTGAGGACACATAGAAGAGCAACTAAACTAATTCCATTACTGAACTTAAATTCTTTTTCCATTACAGCAGACTTCTTTAGAATTACAGCTGCTTATTAGTTAGACAAAAATCTAGACAATCAGCTTACCTGCAGTTCTGTGCTCTGTTCTTCCTGGGCTTTGAGTATGGGGCGAGGGGTTGGATTTAGCCCTGGCAGCTGATGAGGAGGAACTGGGCAGAGCTGCGTGAGGGGAACCCGACCGCCGGGCAGACCCTCTGCTTGGGATACTGTCATCTGGAGACAATCGGGAAGAACCAGAGCTGGCTGGAGAACCAGCGGCAGGAGTTGTACGAGCGCTTTGGGGAGATTTCTTTTCCTCAGAGCCAAAATGACTAATAAAACAAAACAGGGAATTAAAAATAATTAATAAGAATAAATATGAACAACATTTATTAACAATATTAGCAATATAGTAGTTGGGGTCATAAGCTAGTTTTGAAAAAAAAAAAAGTTTATTATTATTAATTGTTGAGAATAAGGACAACATTAAAAAAACAATACTAACATCTGTATTTATTTTATTTTGTATTGATAAACTGTTATTGTTATATTTGTTTTAATAAACAAACCAACTTCACATAGATGATTTAACAAGATTTTCTAATTAAAAATAAATCTAAAAGGTAAACTTTTTGAGCTAAAAATACTAATAAGATAAAAAAAATGGTACAAGCTAACAGATTGAGATGAATGGTGCACACCACTCTAATGTGACCACCAAAACTTCCAATAGTCCAGTATCTCTTAACAATAAGGTCTTTGTGCTACTGTAGCTGGAAATAATGCCCAAGAAGTGCGCTGAAGATGGGACTATCCCTTAAACTTATGTTAACCCAGTTAGAACTCTGTGCTGCTGTATAAACGCATCCAGAGACCACATCTCTGGAAGATACAGCTGGAAACGCAGGTAGGCACGAGGGGAATCTAACTCACAGGCTTCAACAAATGCCACAGGGAGGCTCGAATGTCACACTAGGGGGAAATATCTCATTGGCAATGAGCCTGACCTGCAGCACAGCTAACCTACTGAACAAAAGAGTCAGTGTGTACGTGCATGTTGCCTCCCATCTCGCTTTCTGAAGGGCTACAGCAGGCTGAACACTTATACCCTCTACCTGACATATAGTAGAACTAATATTGACATTGGCTCCTCAGGATTATAATAATTATGATGAACAGGAACAGCATGGATATTGTGTTTAAACATATTTCCGTTCTGTGCTCGAAATGTCAAAGTTCATGTCCGGTGACATGCAGACTAACAGAATGGCAATGAAAGATGACTGTATTAGTAAATCAAAATCAAAGCTTTTTTTCTTTTTAAAACTTCAACTATGCCAACTATAAAAATGTAACGAACATACATGCAAGAGGCTGTTCAGATGCATTTTTTTTTAGATGTACCTGTGGTTCAAGGTTTACATTTTATCAGTGTGAGTTAATGTGATTACAAGGCCTTACCTATGGTTGGAGTGGACTGAAACACCCCCCAGTGTGCTGTCTGTGTCCACGCTCCTGTGAGAGCTGCGACTGGATGCTTTCTCTGAGCCGCTCTTCCGAAAACCCTCAGCAGGGAGATCAGAGACTGCAGAGGATGTGTTTCTTTGTCCCTCCAGCAAGCTCCTTTCTGATGCTGTAGGAATGTACACAGAGGAAATTAGGAATTGTAATCATAAAAATGACAGTGTTTAAAACCAACATATGTGAAATTCAGTCAGTGTTGGTGATTCTACAAATATACTGGTCTTTAAGTACCAGTACTTGTGATATATCCCTATAGGAATGAACACGGAGCACAGAAATGGATTTCACACTCAAGATCACATGATGTGGCCCTCTATAACATATCTGACCTCTCTTGCTGCTTGAGCTGGCTGAGTGTGGAGAGGAGAGGGGTGTAAGAGCTGGTGAATGTTGAGATCTCTCCCCAGCTCTGTTACTGTATGCAGATCTGACACTTAGCACCTCATCTGGAGGACTGAACTGACCGTGGCCATTACTGTGGAGAGAAGGCGTCAGAGTTTACCCATATGTATATGATTCCACATGGAGCATGTACGTGAAAGCTGAAGGATGGTATGATTATAGAGCAACACTGCCCTCTTCAGGCTAAATATACCAGACCTTTTGTGTTTACTTCAGCCTTTTTTAAAATCATAAAAATAATTTGAATATTTAAGGTAGTGATCTATTGAGCATTTTGTTTTACCTGAGCCCATTGAGACTTCTCTTGGATGCTGATTGGCTACTGGCACGAGAGGAAACAAAGTCGTCTTCGTAGACCATTCCATCCAATGAGCTGGCGCCAGACAGAGCAGAGCGGAGAGCCGGAGAACTCTTACCGCCCCTTTCTTCGAATGCTAAAAAAACAAATATATTAAATTAAAAACTTCAGTTCAAAAGTATTTGTATGTTTTTATATATTATTTGATTTTTAAAATGGTCTAATATTATCCTTAAACATTTAAATATGATAGTTTTGACTAGAAAAATCTTTGTTTGGTCCTGCTATAGTACACAAAGTTAAATAACACAGGCCGAATAAGTTTTTGAAGTTCTCACCTTTGCTGTAGTTCATGTTTTTTGTAAATATATTGATAACACTGTGTGGGCTCCCCTTGGCCAGTTCTTCCCATGGTCCATTGCTTCCTCCTCGTACCATACTTGATACACTAAAGGGCAGGTGCTTCTCTGCCTCTTTCTGAAAGCGTGAAATTGGGTTCAAACTGTCTCCATTCAGATGTGCACTGTATCCTTTGGTTCCCAGTCTTGATTTGGGCACCTCTTGCAGGTCTTGGTCAGATATACTGCCCTCACTCAGCAGGGGACCCTCACTGATAGAACCTCCGCTGGAGTCCAGCTCAACTTCCTGAACAATGGGCTTTGCAGGAGAAGGGGTCTTGTGTGTGTTTCTAGAGTAGAGGCCAGAAGGTGCAAGTGTTTGTTTGTTCCCAGTCTCCATCCTCTCCCTAAAGCTGTGCAGGTTGCCTACACCCGGAAGGGCCTGATCATAGGTGCTCTGACCCGCAGCAAGCAGTTTTTCAATCCTCTCAACCAGGTCATCGGAATCTGTCGGATTCTCCCTGACTGGCGGACTAACAGGTTTAGCCCAGCGGTCATTGTTAGGGATTAAAAGACCCGTGCCTGTATCCCCGGCACAACCGTAGTTTATTCCGGCACCGGCTAGTTTACGTGCCTCGCTCTCAATACGGCTTGAGAGAGATGCAGCTGTGGCTTTAAGAGCCTCAATACGGCTCATTTTGTGACTTGTGGTTGAGGGAAACGCTGCATGTGGAGTTCGGGACTCTCTGTTAGGTAGTGAAGGTTCTGGATCGAGTTCTAACAGCTGAGAGAAGATATGGCCAGAAGGAGGTGCTAGGGAGCTGCTGACCCCCAGAACAGGACTACGCTGGTCAGACTGAAGCCAGGGTGACCCTGCAAAACCCAAACCATTCCTATAGAAATAATAAAAGACAACAGATTATTAAAGTACAACAATGACAAAAAAAGAAAGACCGCTAGACAACCAAAAAATTACTTACCATAAAAAAGTATAGTAAATATTTTAAATTGAGTCACATATGGCATGAATTATGTAATCTTACCAAAGTAATTCATTAGGGAGATTCAGAAGTCAGTTTTAACCCATTTTTAGGAACACCAGTTTTCACAAACTCAATACGCAGACGCCGCCGCCAACTACATGCACTTAAAGGTGGCCATGGAAACTGAAACAGGCTAGAAACAAACACTTCTCGCCAAGCACTGAGCTGACGGATTAATCTGTTCTTACAGAGCTAATTGAAATATCTGTGATAAGGGAATACAAATGACTTCCCATTTAGGAAAAGGAGATATATTTTGTTCATCTTTTCAGTGCTTAGATCAGATAACTAACAATAAAAAGGAAGCTCTTTTGTGGAAACAACAGCTAACAGAAGCAGGTGTTTTTAGCTGGAAATTCAAACATTACACTTATGATACAGATGATGTAATGGAATGGGACTGTTTGTGTTTTACCTGGAGAAAGGAGGCTGGCACTGCCCCGTAAGTGACAGATCACTGCTGGAGGTGGCACTTTGAGGTCGATCATGTCTTTTGTTTTCTTTATCAGACTCTCCAGATGGCTGGTATACTGGTCTCGGCTGCAGTGTAACAACAAAAACACTTAAAACAGTGGTCGATCATTATGGATTTTGTCTAGACACCAGGGTGTCCAATAGTTAATATGATCATGATATTCAGTATATTATGTAGTTATAGACGTTTTTTTTTTTTAAAGAAGTCCCTTATGCTCACCAAGGCTGCATTTATTAATTACAATACAAATATAGTTAAAATAGTAATATTGTCATTTAAATGATCAGTTTACTATTTTTATTTATTCCTGTGATGGCAAAGCTGAATTTTCAGTTTTACAGTTTTCAGTGTCACATGATCCTATTTGATACATTTATTATTTATTACTAAAGTTGAAAACATTTGTGCTGCTTCATATATTTGAAGAAACTGTGATACATTTTTTGATGAAAAGTTCAAAAGAACAGCCTTTATTTGAAACAGAAATCTTTTGTAACATCATAAATGTCTTTACTTTTCCTTTTATTGTCACAACCAATTTAATAATAAAAAAAAAGACTGATGGCAAACTTTTGAAAGCTGGTTTACCTTAAAACAGTCAATTTAATAGAATTACTTTCCTCAAAAAACACTCAAAATATCTGAGCATTTTTTTTAACAATAAAATATTTATTATCTTAAATAAGATCAACAAGATGTTTAACTGCAAAAATGCTGTTCAATAAAGGTTTACCTGCTGGACGATGTTTGTTATGGCACCACCACTGATCTCTTCTCTGAGCTGAGTCTGTTCCAGCAGAAGTTTGGTGTAGGTTTCCTGGAGCCGCTTCTTTATTGGACCTTCAGGTGCGGCTGGGCCCTTGGTGGCCCCTGCTCGTTGTCTCCTGTAAAGCTCCTGTAGGCGTTTATTCTTATTCTCTTCTTCCTCCCGCTGAGCCCTCCTCTCCTCTGCTTGCCGTTTTTTCCTTTCTTCTTGTTTTTGAGCAATATACAGTCGCACCGCTTCTGCGTCATAGTGCCGTTTCTTTGCCATGGGATGCTCAGGAGGATCTGCTCTCTTGGTAGGCTTGGCAGGGCTGGCACTACGAGAAACTCTGGTTGAGGCACGGTCTTTCAAGGGGGGAGCTTCAGCCCTCCTGCTGCGGTCCTCCTCTAACTGCAGGTCATCTAGGATGCAACGGATGTCTGCTGAGAGAAGGTCTGTGCTGGGAGATTTTCTTCTATCACCCCCTGTTAATCTGGAAGGTCCAGCTGGCTCTTCTGGAAGAACGTGATGGCGAGGTCTTTCTGCACTGGTGGGCCTTGAACGCCGGCTATGCTCAAGACGAGGATCCGAGCTGGAACGGGGAGCGGGTCCTGCAGAAAATGACAGAGAGAAACAAACAGGAAAGCAAATTTATATTATTTGAGTTTTACAATTTTAATATGGCAAGAACATGAAAGATATTATATGTATTCCCACAATATATATATATATATATATATATATATATATATATATATATATATATATATATATATATATATATATATATATATATATATATATATATATATAGATCGACTTACTGTAATACTGTATAATATTTCCATTCAAAGAAAAAACAAATCTAGGCTATGCGCTGCCGGTTTCAGAGCAAAATGCGAAATAAATTTCTAAGTGCTCTTATGAGAACCAGCTGAGCTTCCTTTGTCCTTAGGATAAAAGAATCTGCTAAATGATAAAATGTAAAAAAATAAAATAAAATACCTTTCTGGTTAAATCAAGCATTGAAAAACACATAAATGAGTCAACAAACAAAACACAATGCTTTTAAGTCACAGGCCTTGTATTTAAGTCTGAACTGGAAAAACATCCCCTTCAGCAGTTGCTTGCATATAATGTTTAAATCAATACAGCATTGAGCATTTCCGTCTCTGCAGTCCAATAAATCACTATCAGAGTGGCTGTATAAAGTCTGGGTCCAGCCCTGCGTGTGTGGAGGACAGCAGTACTGTGGAAGGAATCAGGTCGACTTGTGCAGTGAGTCAGAAACACCCAGTCGAACTCTATTCATTATGGTCACTGGGCAGCAAAGGTACCAATGCCGGGAGACTGTCTGAATCTTTATTTATTAATAGACCTGACACTTTGGCTACTAGCTTCTGGAACACTAGTGCTTTACAACAAATGTAGTCTTTAATAACAGTTGGCAATAAACTAAACTAATTCAAAACACCTCAAAGACATCATTTGGTTGGACATCCAAAATATGAGAAGCCAATAAACAAATAGCTTGAGCCATTTAAGGCTAAATGAATATAGATATTTAAAGTTTTGTTTGTGGTTCGGTTGAGCTTTAACAGTCAGCATGGCAATGGAGCCGAAGCCTGGCAAATATATCATCCTCTCACCTGTTCTCATCTGTGTCTCCGAGGACTTCACCCGAGGCTCTCTGTGTAACCGTGGTGGTGGCCCCAGCATCATCTTCACTAGCTTCTGCCCATCTCGCCACGATGACGTGCTGATTGCTATGGAGATAGGTTACACAGATACCTTGAGACTACAGTTTGTCCACAATTAATTTGTACTTTTTTTTTTGAACAAGTGTGATTAAGGCAGAGAGGAAAGTATGAAAAAAGTAAGTAATAATAAAGAGACAGAATAGCTGCACTGAATCACACTCACACAGATGTTTAATTAAACCAACCCTCCCGGTAAAATGATCTTTCTCCAGAGAAAACCACCCGCTAGCATTTAATGATTGCGGGAATGCAAAATTGACTATTTAATAAATGATTCTGGTCTTACTGTGCATGATTAATCGGTGCATATTATAAAAAATCAAAATCAAAAAACAAGATCAAATTTTAATACATTTCTCACCCTCTAAAATTTATTTACTTTTATGTTGACGGAATCTCTCTCTCTCTCTATATATATATGATATATATATATATTTTTTTTTTTTGTGGTGTAAAATAGTGGTGATAAAGTTACCTTCAAATGTCTATACCATTAAAACCAGATTTTTCAATAAGTTTTTATAAACATATTAGTTTAACTGTTCCACTTGCTCAGCAAGATTCACCTAAAAATGCTCTGGCTTGACAGAAGGTGCAATTCATGCTAACGTCTGTATGCAGCAATGTTGAGAATTCAGTATGCACTTGAACTGTCTTTTGCATTGCACTCCAAAACATTTGGAATGCATCAAATAAAATATAGTTTGTGCAGCTAGAAGCATATTCAATCACATACAAACGTATGATATTAAGTTTCTTGATTGAGTGAAACTAAGAGACAGCGTGAGAAGAACCAAGTACTATTTCTGAAGTTAGGCGTCTGATTTCACTTTTCCATCCTGTCATGACTAGACTGACACCTCTCCAGCTGTCAGCAAGACCACAGTGGTTTGAACTGGGACACATCAAGCATTCTTGCATCACTGTTGCTGCAGTTATCCTGTTAATCTGCATGCTACACATTCTAGAAATTTCTGTTGGGATAAGAGACTTAGCTTGTGCTTGCAGACGGACATTAACACACACGTCTGTTTCCAAGAATGTCTTGCAGAAAACAGGGCACAGTAACGCTGGCAGGTCAAAAGAGGCTCACGCAGGGTTGCCAGCATGTGTGTGTGTGTGTTCAGCAGAGCATTTTCACATTTTCAGTTCAGATTGTGATCTTCATATGCAAAACTACAATTAAGCACTTTTATATGTGCATTCAGATGTTGCATTCAATATCATTTGCTTAAATAAGCTACAGCTGTTTGCTTGAGAAACACACGGTGTGTGAAAAAGACAGGATGACAAATGACAAAGAGAACTCAGACCTGGTTTAGTATTTGAGTCTGGTGCAGAGGAAGATCTGTGTACTTTCCTAACAGGTTTGGACGGTTTCTTCTCTTTCACCTTTTCTCGCTCTGAAGGCCTCTGCTTTGGTTTTGTGCTCTCTGCTGTGAAGGACAGACAGAGAAGATTAAATTGGTTGAGGATCAGGATTATTATCATTAACTGAAACTATTAAAAACTATAGATGAAAAATTTGAAATGTTACATTGGCAACTAACTGAAAATGTTTAGGTTGAAGTACTACAGTTACAAACAGGAAATATATAAAACTAAAACTAAACTAAAACTGAAATAAAAATAAGTTAAACCTACATAGTAATACTTAAAAAAGGCTTGCTAAATAGTAATACTAAAAAAAATAAAAAAAAAATAAAAAAAAAATGTGCTGCTGCTCATTACACTACACTCTTCACCATGCATAATGAACACACAACCTCCCATATTTACAAATCAATAACTAATCCGTATTCATCAAATTGCCTGGTAAAACAGGTAAAATTACAATGACTCCGCGAATATTCACAATAAAAAATTTAATAGATTGTATTAAATAGATGTATTTAGTGCCCTTAAGTGTCCTAAAGCCCATCATTAAACTAATTTGACATCTAGTTGGTATAAGCAAATTAAGTCGGAAGATTGATTCATTCTTGTAAATACGTTCAGACTACCCATTTTAATTTGTTTATGTCAATTCAATGGAAAAGACAGAATATGGAAAATGGACATCTAAAACAAAATTGGATTTTTCTGTCTAACAATAATCCTTGTATAATTATGAAACAACTAAAATGTACTGCTACAAATGTGTATCATAAGGCATCTTTAATGACAGCAATTCAAATATATAGTAGGCCAACAGGGAATTAAGCAGCACTGTTATGCATATTATAAATAAGTTTGTTCCTTAATGCTATTTTAAGGAATGGTTAAGCAAACTGATGCAATCCTTACAAATAACTTTGAAGAAAACTCCAAAGAACAGTCTGGACTGACATGAAAATTGGTAACTATGGCTGTGGCAGTACGCCTGGAAACTCTGAGCCAATTAGGAGCATGTAAGTCATCACCCAAGAGCGGTTTGGATTAAGCAGACTTTTTGACCATGCTCCAATCCGGCAGAAACACTTGAATTATAGAAGCCATATTTTTAGTTGTTTATTATTTTAATTAATTTTAAACTCTTCTGAAAAATTTGAAACTCTTCTGAGTCTTAACTTGCTGCTGGATTTCCATATATTTACCTTTACTGAGCCAGCGTTTTAAAGTGTTTCCCCCTGGTCTATCTGCCGCTGCTCACATCTGGTTGCCGTGATTCACCTGCACTGTCTCTGCCTGTTGCTGCTGTCTCCGTGTGAGATCAAACGGGTCACTGGAGTTGCGTCAAGTTCTCCGTGAGCAATGGCTGTGTAACAACTCTTGGATGTTATCATGCGACTTCATATGATCACCTGGATTATTTGCGATCTGATTTTATCAGGAACCAGCGTAAAGCAGTGGACCGAACTTCTGGACTTCACCATGCTGAGGTACTCTCTCTCTGATCTTTTGTCCCTGGGACACCATGGCCGTCCAGATATCAGCGTCATACAAACTTTGCGTTCCATGCAGCTCCTCCGCCGGCCTAGTTATAATCATAGAGGCTCTCGTCAGAGTCGCTCTACTGCCGGTGCTGGAGTCACTGCACTTTGGTCGAACCGCAGGCGCTCACTGCGTCGTACTTCTGGTTGCCGTGGAATCAGCTATAGTAACCTACGCTATCCAGAGGTTCTCTCTCAAAAATTCTCTCAAAGATTGGTGTTGGTATCCAATCTCTGGATAGTATCGACATGAGTATAAGTGATCATAGACTTATTACCTTTGACATAAATGTTACGTCTTCACGATCTATTTCTGAGCGCACTATCAAATTCCGTAACATCAAGCACATGGACTTCATTCTTTTTTCGACTTTTGTCTCTGGGCTTCCCACTACTAACTCCGTGGAGCACTATAATTCCATGCTTTCCTCACTTTTGGATGAGTCCGCACCTGTGCGAGAACGGCTTGTTACTTTTAGGAAACCCTGTCCATGGTTTACCCCGGATTTACGTTTAATGAAAGCTGCCGGAAGACAATTAGAACGGCAGTACAAAACAATCTGGCCTGACGGTGCACAGGCTTCTTTACACTGAACAACAGTCTGCTTACCATTCTGCTTTGAATACTGCACGTAAGAGCTACTATTCAAGCATCATTGGTAACGCTGCAACAAATTCTAAATCGCTGTTTAAGACTGTTGACAATCTTCTCAAACCAACTAAGGCCGTTGTTCATTCCTCTGTTGAACAGTGCAATAAGTTTCTTCATTATTTCACTGGTAAGGTTGAGGATATATATAGCACTTTAAATACCATCACTCCTCTTGAGCTAGTTAATATCCAGCCTTCAAACATCCCAACTACTACCTTTTCAAACTTTGAAATGGTCGGAGATGATTTTATTATAAGTACAGTGAAGTCCATGAACTCTACAACCAGTATTTTAGATCCGGTTCCCTGCTCGGTCATCATGAACGGCCTTGCATCAATCTGCCCTTTTATGGCTTCAATTGTGAACTTGTCATTGACTTCTGGAATTGTTCCTCTAGAACTAAAAATAGCTGCCATTACACCAGTCCCTAAGAAGACTGGTTGTGATGTATCTGATTTATCCAATTACAGGCCGATTTCTAACCTCCCATTCTTGGCTAAAGTTCTTGAGCGTGTTGTGGCTGTTCAGTTAAATAATCACCTAGCTCTGAACAGTCTCTTTGAACCATTTCAATCTGGGTTCAGAAAAGGGCATAGTACTGAAACCGCTTTAATTAGGGTCATAAATGATCTTCTTATCACGGCGGATTCAGGTGCATGCAGTATTTTGGTCTTGTTAGACCTCAGTGCTGCTTTTGACACTATATGTCACTCTCTTCTGCTTGACAGGCTGGAAAATTGGTTGGGTCTTTCTGGAGCTGTCCTCAATTGGTTTCGGTCTTATTTAACGAATCGTGCCCAGTTTGTTGGCTTGGGTAACTACAAATCAGATACCGTGCCTGTTCGACAGGGAGTTCCTCAGGGTTCAGTATTGGGTCCAATATTATTTAATATTTATATGCTTCCACTTGGGCAGATCATTAGGAAACATGGTCTTGGGTATCACTGCTATGCTGATGATACGCAGATTTACATCACCACTAGTCCTGATGTCCATTGCTCATTAATAGCTTTGCGTGGTTGTTTAGCAGAGATCAGTAACTGGATGCATAAAAACTTCCTGAAGCTGAATTGCTCCAAAACTGAACTGATGCAGATTGGTACAGTGGCAGCTACTCGTAAGGCCGAGCAGATCAGTTTGATTGTTGATTCCTGTACGGTAATCCCCACTTCACAGGTGCGAAATCTTGGTGTCATTTTTGATTCACAATTATCATTTGAAGCACACATAAAACACATCTCTAAAACTGAATTTTTCCACCTGAGAAACATAGCTCGACTTAGACCTTTTCTCTCTTTTGCAGACACAGAAAGGCTTATACATGCCTTCATAACAACTAGGTTAGATTATTGTAATGCCTTGTTCTCTGGCCTTCCAGCTAAATCGTTGAGCAAGCTTCAGTATATACTAAATTCTGCCGCTCATGTGCTCACTTGTACTTCTCCTCGTGAACACATTACACCGGTTCTTTCACAATTACACTGGCTTCCCGTAAATGCGAGAATTGATTTTAAAATTCTTATTTTAACATACAAGGCACTTCATGGGACTGCACCTGAGTATCTTTGTGAACTCATCAGCCCTTATATTCCATCACGCTCTCTTTGCTCTACTAACTCTCTTTCACTTAACCAGCCATCATGTAAGCTAAAGACCATGGGGGAAAGAGCCTTTTCATATAAAGCCCCTAAGCTATGGAATGTACTTCCTCTGCTCGTCAGAAATGCACCAACGTTGGGTGATTTTAAAAAGTCGATTAAGTCACATTTATTCAAGACTGTCTTTCTATAATGAATTGTTGTATTGCTTTTGGTGTTTTGTTTTACTTTATTTATTACTTTATTACTGTAGCGCTTTGGGTTTAAGAAAAGCGCATTACAAATAAAATGTATTATTATTATTATCTACTTTGAGTGGCAGGTAAAACAGTGTTTTGTCCTAATTCCTGTTCATTACTCATGCTTCCTGACTCAGAGGGCAGTAAAACACATTTGAGCTCCAAAACATCAATAGATAAACATTTGAATTCCATATAAATAATAAATGCCTAATTCACTACGCTGCAATTAGGCTGAAATCAAGAGGATGACTCAAATGTAAAACATATTTGTAGATAGCATCAGTGACTTTAATTACACCACTCATGTTGTGTGAATGTGTTGTTTCTTATAGCACAGGCTAAATACTCTGGCTACTCTGTTTTTGTATTGCTGTAATTCTTGTAATGTTTACATAAAGATATTACAATAATCTATAATTGTTTTATATATTATACTACATATTATAACATTCCTGAAAACTATGTATACCTGTAAGCTGTTTTGTCAGGTCTTTGTATATTTCTCTGCTTAAGTTCTGGAAGTCCTCCTCTGCCCACACTTTCCCATCAGATGTGCGAATCTTAGTCTCACTGGTGTTGAAGCCTAGAAAATGAGAAAACACAGAAGTGAGCTTCCTCTCATTTGACAAACTCATAAATCATTTATCTGATGCTTTTAGCCTAAGTATTTTCGAAAACAGCTTTTACTGGGACGGAACAACCTAAGGTTAAGTGCATCGCTCAAGCTCAGTGCTGAAAGCCTTCTCGGGGTTTGAATCTGCTACCTTTTGTTTACCAGCAAAATACAATGGAGTCATTTTCCTCTCTGTAGTCAACTTACCTTTGTAAATGGCCACTGGAGGGGCTGGGGCCACTTTTCGAACTTTAGCAGTAGGTACTGTGGTACCATATGCTGCCGCTCCAATACCCACAGGTTGCTCCAAGTATCCCAGCAGCTTGTTTCTTTCTTCCGTCTCCTCCAAATGTTCCCTCTGTCTGCGGATTCTCTCTTTCAGCTTTTCCAGCTTTTCATCAGGTTGCCGACGCCGCAGGTTCTCCAGCCGTAGGGAAGCTGTGACTGAACCGGTGATGGATGTCAGGGAAGTCTGGGATGTCTCAGCCTGTAAATGTGTTCTGGGGTTGACCTCTGACCCTAGCGGGGCTTGGTCAGGTTGGTGAATGGCGTTCAGAGCAGACAGGTCATTGAGGTAGTGTACAGATGTGCTGTCTAGAGCTGAGGAGCATGGGCTGTCCAGGTCTGCAGTCTGCATGTCACGGGTGTCACGCTGATAGACCAGCTGGCTTAGAGCAAAGTCAGCCTGAGGGACACCCACCTCTGTCGGTAACGAATGGACTTCTGGTTCAGAGTGAGTCTGGGACACTGGCAGCGGAGATGCTTCCCTATTATAATAATAATAATAATAATAATAAATAAAAAAGTCAGTTTAAAATGAAGAACATTAGAGGATTTCCAAGAAATCATTATTATTGCCGTTTCTGGTTGCAAATAAACACAGCTTTAACTTCTTAATTTGTTTGCAGCTTTAACCTGTATGAAACGAGTGGTTCTCTGAACTCTACTGCACTAAGTTTCCTGGCGTTACTGTCCAGAGTGCTATTCCTCAAGGGACTACGGGAACTTTTGTCTGGACTGCGTCGACTCCGTGTTCTGGACTTGGATCCACTTTCCTCCACATGACGCCCATCTGTAGTAAATACATAAAAAACAAGTAAAAAATGGAAGAGGCAGAACTATGAAGAATATTGTAACGTTCCTAATTTTGTGTACATGTGTATATATACATATATATACACACACACACACATATGTGTGTGTAATATTTTCTATTCCACATTGCATATGTGTAGAAGAATTAGAAACATTAACTGTCACGTCACCTTGACTGGCTCAAAAACAAGCACAGCAACTAGTGTTGTCCAATTCACAAATGACGAATGACTCTCATGAGTCAGTTTTTTGATGAATCACTCAAAACTCACAGAGCTGTTACTAAATTAACATATGACTCACTGCATTTCAAGCCTATACTTTCAGTCATATCTGACTTATAATGCAGCAAGAAAAGAGTTCATACTAAATATTCATGAAACTTCATTAAGAAAAAGAAAAGCTAATTCTAGTAATAAATAAAAAAACATTTTTAAAGGCTGAACATTAAAAAAGTAACTTTTAAAAACATCTAAAAATTCAATTCTGACCACATATTAAATAATAATAATAAAAAACCTGCTTTGACAAGTCAAAAAGATATTCCATTTAAAACATTCCACTGTATGTTTCATAGCGACCTGCTACACTATAAGTATAAGGTGACATAAAAACACCTAGCTTAAAGATGTTCAATAGACTCAAATTGATTGCCTCTGTATGTGTTACATACAGGATGGATTTGTCTGTCTCACCTCTGAGGCTTATTTTCCGACTGCCTCTCACAGATGCTTTCTTTGTGTCAAGCACTGAGTCCAGAAGCACTCCAGTGCCTGGCGCTGCCTCCAGACGATTCTCAATGTGTCGCAACTGAGACAAGACCACAATTAGCCAATGAGTCAACACATCTCTGCACTCATGAGGATAATGCTACAAATACTAAACCTACAGAGTATACCTCTGAATCTTACTTTCTGATTTCTTATAATTGGGCTTCTTCAGATCTATTATGTATGTAAAAGATATCTGTTTGGCGTCATAAGTAGGCCAGAACCTGAAAATTGTTTACAAAATACTCACGGCAGCTTTGGTTTGAGTTAGACTATTCCAGGCATGAGATATCTCTGCTGAGATATAAACATTAACATAAGTAATCACGCAAACATGCTCATGATGATGTTCGAGGTATAAGGTAACAGTTAGACAAACCTCTCCTGTTGTCTTGCCCAGCAAGGGCAGACTGGGAAGAGACAGAGGCTGGCGGCCCTGCCTCACTTCGCAAGCGACTCCACATCGCTACGCCAACCTTAGAGGAAAGGGGAAAAACAGGCAAACAATGTGAGAGAAGCTATTATCTTGTCAACATCTGTTGTCAAACATTGTTTCCTCTGGCAATGGCTTGCTTAGATTATGACCCTAAGTGGCTCTAAAGCACATGACTTCATTCACAGTTACTCTTTGTGCTATAAATTTGGCCAAACTAAAAGTTTAACTGATAGTTACAAAGATAGATTGATCAAAACATACGCCTTATAGATTTAATGTCTCACCCACAGGCCTCAGTTGTTCCATCAAAGTGAGGGTTATAGCAACAGTGTACAATTTGGTTGATGGCCTGGAGCCCAGACATATGACATCTCAGAGCTTTTCAAGTCATTTGAATCACACTGTCTTCCTCTAAGCACTACCATTATAACAAAGTGTCCCTGTCCCCAGAGCAAACAGAATCAGTGTCTATTCTAGAGTAAAAAAAGAAAAAAAGTTTTGTACAGACGTCTAAACCACTGTGGCAAATGCACAAAGTATTCCAAAGGGACACTGAAATCACTCCATGCTCAGAACCTTAAATTATATTGGATTAATAATACATGCATATCTTAGAGGCTTACATGCATATTTCATTGATTTCAAGCCTATGTTGGAAAGCAGAGGTGAAGAATCATTTAACCATGTGCTGCTGGTTTTCTAACAGTCATGCATGAGGTAACAGAGATAGCAAATGTATCTGAAATGAGGAAAACAACTTTAAAGTCAGCATGAAATTCACCTTATCTATTTTCTAAATGCATCTATAGACCTTAGTAAACAATTTACCTGTTTATACATTTGTTTCATGTGCTTTTTGACGTCGTAGTGTAATTAAAACATTCCATGGATGTCCAGTGATAACCACAGACTTCTCTCTGGCGGCGTATGCCAGATAGATACATCAGATTTCATTAAGATATTTTTGATGAAATATGAGAGCTTTCTGACTCTGCATAGACAGCAACGGAACTACCACGTTCATGGCCCAGAAAGGCAGCTAGGACAACGTTGTGTCCACAAACACATGAAATTAGTGGTTCAACCTTAATTTTATCAAACTATGAGGATGGCGTGGCTGCCCACGTGATCTCCGTATCCTTGACGACCATGTAACCATATCATGAACAGTAATCATGCTCAATGTTGAACCTGCCAGTGACTAGCAACCGAATTCTTGATTACACTTTTTTTCTGAAACGCCAGTGTAAATGCGGATCGTTTTAATTCTAAAACACTGTTTTAAAACAAAAACACACTAGTGTAAACAGGGAAAATAGAGACTCATTCTGCCTAGCCTCTACTTTTGTGTTCCAAGGAAGAAAGCCTGCCATACAAGTTTTGCACAGCATTGAGGAAACAAGGAAATTATCTAATTCTAGAGAATCGATCATAGAGAGAAAAAAACTGAAAAATCTTATTTTTCATGACAAAGATTTTGCTCATAACAAACAATCCTTAAAAGTCAATGACACAATCTATTGACATATGTGAACCTGGACCACAAAACCAGTCATAATTAACTTGGGTACATTTGTAGCAATAGCCCAAAATACATTGTATGGGTCAAAATTATCGATTTTTCTTTTATGTCAAAAACCATTAGGATATTAAGTGAAGATCATGTTTCATGAAGATACTTTGTACATTCCAAACCTTAATTTCTGATTAGTAATATGCATTGCTAAAAACTTCATTTGGACAGCTTTAGAGGCGATTTACTCAATATTCTGAATTTTTTTTGCACCGTCAAAGATTCCAGATTTTCTAATATTTGTATCTCGGACAAATATTGTCCTATCCTAACAAACCATACATCGACATAAAAAGGATTTATTTAACAGATGATGTCTGGTTTTCTGGTCCAGGGTCACATATGCAAAGATAAATGTTCAGTGAAACACGTTTTTCAATTATAAAGACACAGCTTGTGCACATTAGGCTGCAATGGATTTTGATAAGAAACAATAAGGCTGTTTTGTTTTAACCTGTGACCCTCACCTGTTAATAAAAGAGATTTGGATTAAGAACTGTAGAAGTACAAACAGAATAAGCACTTGAGCAAAGCGCTTTAGACTGGAGATACTGAGAGAAGCGACACTCTGATCCATTTCTATTTGAATAGATCAAATCCAACTAATCAACACTTGTCAAAAACGAACAAAATAAACTCAGCAAAACAATCAAAGCTTTACTTAGATTTAAGCAACTTCCAAGAAAAGCACAAAATATCCTTTGATTTACCCATAAGACTAGCCATCTTCATACATACACACACATACACACACACTCTCTCTCTCTCTTCAGCCACCCATCACTTCAATTTCATATCACATTTTGGGAACTGAAATTTCATCTACACATCACATACAGTTATGAGATCATAGTTTCAGTTAATGACTGCTCACATTTAAACAATACTAACAGACTGAATGGATGGATGAGGCATTCATATAATGCTTTACTAATGACTAATGAGCAAGACGGACCTTACGCATTTATGCATAGCGTATTATGTACCAGGACTCACTTTCCAGCAGCTTTATTCAGAGAGACATGAGTCCACCTTGTCTTCCGGACTCCTGGACACATCGGACAGCTAGTGATTCTGTCACGTCTACCTGCACCAAGACCCAGTGAAAAAGGTGATTTGACAGTGAAATCTCAAAGTCTTCAAGTATTAAACTACCAATTCAGAAATATTATACAAATCAAACTTACAACACTCTACAGTAGTAAGGTGCTGGAATCAACACAACTGATTAACGTTAGCCCACCCAATAACCCCTCATAAGGATCACTCTGAATTAAAGGTAAAAGGAAACGTGACAGATCAGCAGCATCAGCTGACATCACATTCAAATTCAAGATAAAATCTTCAGCTGAGGATTCTAAAGAGTCTGGCAGCATTAATATACTCTGCTTTGCCAGAGCTAAGCAAATAGACATAAAACGTGATTTAAAAAAGAAAATAGAAAATAAACAAATTACAGCTAAAGAGCAACATACGAAGCATCACACGCTTTATACTAATACAGAATCATAACTTATTTACAGTACTCTAACGAACAGGAAAATACATATGTATATGAGACTTAAAACATTCATATAATACACGAATAAAGAAAAACAGCTGACGTGCAAAACACATAACGTTAAATGCCAATCACACAAATACAACTTCACATGAACAATCTTATTGAGGAGAAATCCAACAGCGACAAATCAACCAAACAACCAACTAACTTAGATGTCTATTTTCAACCTACATTTACGCACCTTAGGCAGTCTCGCAATATTTAAACGAAATTTGTGGACTGTGTTTTTAAATCCTCAGGCGAAAGTTGTTGCTAACAGCTGCTGCTAACCGGCTAAACCATTAAAAATCGCTAACAAACTTTTTTTTGCGTTTCTGTGACCAGTTTGTCTTTTGTTACGCGTCTAGGTCAGAATGTAATTGGTTAGTACCTACCTAGCAGTTCTGTTGTAACCGCTACCCGCCTTTTGGTGTGTGTTTCCCGGCTTTAATGATAAGTTTGGACGGCCGTTGGCTAGATTTGACGGTCCGCCATTATCCAAACAACTGTTCCGGGAAGTTCACGTCTGAGAGAAACTCGCGATACTTCCGTGAAGAACGTGTTTTTTCATTGGCCGTGTTTGACATCTAGTGTTCACTAATGGAATTGCAACAAATATCATATTTGTTTGATCCTTGAGACGTGGGACAAGAAAGCCCTCAGAATATACAGAAAGACTATTGTAAGCATGAAAATTGGTTTTTAATTTTGTTTCTACGATAAATCATTAAAGGAATAGTTTATCCAGAATTAAAAAAAATAATAATTTTGCATTAGCCTACATCACTTTCTCACTAATGGAGCATCTGTAGAGAATGGGTGCTATCAGAATGAAAGTCCAAACAGCCGATTGAAAGATCACTATAATCCTCAAATAATCCATACAACTCCAGTCCATCAGTTAGTTGCTTGTGAAGGGAAAAGATGCATGTTTGTAAAAGGCCAAATCTATAATTACAGCATTTTATTTTCTTGCTAAAATACCAGTGCATAATCCATAATTTTCCTTCTTCCAATGAAACAAAATCCACTGACATTACAGAACAGTTACTGACTGTTTTTGTTTAAAAACAATAATTTATCCCTGCTTATTTCTTTGTTGACTTAGATGAGGCAACTTTTTCACTGGAGAAAGCAATGGATTGAGGACTCATATTTCAGCCAGAAAATTTGGAAATGAAAAATATTGTAATGATGAAGTTGTTTCAAACTGACAGCTTTTAACTTCACAAGATGTTAGCTGATGGAGTAGTGTGGAGTACTAGCGGATTATTGTGATTATATTATTTTTTTCCCATCTGTTTGGACTCTCATTCTGATGGCACCCATTCATTGCAGAGGATCTATTGGTGAGCAAGTGATATAATACATTTCTCCAGATATGTTCTGATGAAGAAACAAACTCATCTACAACTTGGATGGCCTGAGGGTGAGTTAATCGAGTGAATTTGGTGACCTTATTAATAAACCAATTAATGCACCACTTATTCAAAGCGTAACAACAAAACATAATGTTCATCTTCTGCCTCAGTCAGATGCAATGGCAAGAAAGATTTTCCCATTAAAAGTTATAGTTTTAGTTATATAGAGGCCAATTTTCAACATATATTTCTACAAAAAGGTTAGGTCTCAAAGAACAATCTATTAGGCCTTTATAATGAAATGTTATGGCATGTAAGCCAATCTATAGAGGAAAAGGGTTTGCTCTACAAAAACATATTAAATAAAAATAAAAAATAAACATTTAAATTACAGATGGATATGCATAGCATCCTTTTGTATATTTAAAACCTGAACTTACATAAAAAAACAGACATTTAGAAAAGATGAATGCGGATATATTGGCAAAATGAAGAAAAACGGAAAAAATATTCCTCAGTAGGGTATATAATGATGCATAGCCTATTCATAAGCCTTTACTGATCATTTGAATTCCCGTGTTGACTTAAGAAAATCCAGACCAATAACTCAGCCAAGGATAGGTTTATAGCCTGTCCGTTTGTTTGGAATTTTTTTCTCCAATAAAATTAAATAAGCCATGCATTTAAGTGAAATTTCTCGCGCTATACTTACCCAAAACTATTTCCAGATTAAACATTCATTTTAATAATAGCGGTGTGAACCGACCGCTGACCCTACTATCATTGTGTTAGAGACGTAATGTGACACATTTAATAATTCATGTTTCCTAATTACCGAGACAGTGACTCGCGTACCCCCTCTGGTGATATAACCTGTCGTACTCAGTTTGAAACTGGGTATTTGTGTTCGGCACCCGCAATCTCCCCCGTACATTAACCATTTTAGTGCTTTATCAGAGAGCGCGCGCAAGGGAAAGACAGATGTAGCTACTAACTCGCTTAATAGAAACATATTTTCAGAATACGAGCACGGCAGAAATGGACAGACGGCATCCACTCGCGGGTGAATGTAAGGAATACTGAAAGAAACTCTGCGTTCCTGCGCCCTATTGCTGTGATGGAGCTCAGAGCACTTGTAGCTGCGCTCCTTGTATCTGATTCTGGTAAGCTTATGTTTTTATTCGTCCTCATTATTGCACAGTTGAATTACATTGATGTGTATGTTTAACATTGCTATCCACTCAACATTTATTAATTGCAGTGCTTCCAAACGTTTTGGTTACGTTAGATTGTGCTTAACTTCTTTTAGTGTTCTGCTAAATTATTTTTTGATTAATTTTCATTGATTTGTTTGTCATTAGTCTTGTCTGTAGTAAATCGACGTGATTTGCCATGTTGAGTCATTCATCAAATCAAAGTGAAATTTAAATTCTTATTGCATTGCGGCTCTGCTAGGATGAAATTACGATTTATGAGTATTATTTAAACAGAAAGGATAACAGCCCGTTAGAAATATAGCCTATCTAGGCTGATAGTCTACTTGCAGTGTGTGCATGTGTGACTTTTAAAATGTCTTTTCATCGAGGCGTCATACTGATCCTATATAGGCTATTAATAATTCATCATCATCATCATCATCATCGTCATTATTATTTTTATTTATAAAACGACAGAAAAACTCATAATGTGTAAATATCTGTTGCTACTGCAATGTCATAAGTTGTCAGCCAATACTAAGTTACCATAATGATTTAAGTGTTTAGAACCTTAGCTACAACATATCACAGTTATAGCCAATCTCAATTCGGAAGCAATAACTTGTGATTCGGTTAGAGATGATTCATAAGAATCGGCTTAAGAATCGAATCAGTAAGGTAATTCTTTCGTTCTTGAATGGGACTCGCAAGATTCTGTTCACTAAATAGAACCGGCTCACTGGAGTAATTTTTTCGAGATTCGGACTCTTAGCGTTCTATGTTGTTGATTGACTAAAAAGAACCGACTCAGATGAGTCATTTGTCCCGTAATCGAACTGCATTGGTCGCGTTGCAGTATATTATGCGCATACCATAGATCAGCTATAGGTTGTAGTGCAGGAAAGCTGACTACGTCCGAGGGTTAAGTCACGTTTATTTATATAGGCTAGTGCTTTTAACAATACAGATTGTGTCAAAGCACTTACAGTATTAAATAGGAAAAAAATGTGTAAATAATGCAAAATGACAATAGTAAACACTCAATTTTCAGTTAAAGGCAGTACATCATTGAATTCGGTGATGTCATCATCCAGCTCAGTTCAGTTTAAATAGTACCTGTGCAACCAAGTTGACGATATCGCTGGATATTAAATGTCTCCAACTAAGCAAGCCAGAAGCAACAGCAGCAAGAAACCAAAACTCTATCGATGACAGAATGGAGAATAAACCTTGGGAGAAACCAGGCTCAGTCGCGGGGTCAAGTTCTCCTCTGGCCAGAAGAAACCAGTAGTTCAATTCCAGGCTGCGGAAAATACGGTTTACAGAGGTAGGAAATAATAGAAATCATGGTTGAACTGAATATTCTAGATAATGAGACGTTAAGTGTGAAACCAGTTTCACACAGTTCACACTACCAGAAATGTTTTTGTTCGCCAGTTGTACTTTTCGGCCGCTAGTAGTAGCTAACACCCTTTGACCAGAAGATTGACGAGATGAAGCGCATGTTCTTTGCAATTTAGGACATTTATCTTTATCTTTTCATGTTGTGTATAGCAAAATATACTAATAATTGTAAACCTAATCCATTAAATGCATCTTAAAAGAATAAGAGCTACACCTGTCACTGACCACAGTCCAGTCAATGTTCATTTCAAGATAACTTGAGCAAGGGCCTCTCAGTGCACATTGATTCTTGGTCAGGGAACAAGGTGTTAGTCAATACTGGTTCTCTGTTGCAAAGTAGATAACAGACATCCCCATTTATAGAGTCAGCACTCCAGACGGTGCAGTTGATATCTAGGTGCATTATGTAGTGCTGCATGAAAAACTACAGAACTGCCATATCAGTCATTAACTGTAACAGAACTAACAAATGGCTTTCCCCATTCAGTTATCAATGCATTATTCATTACTTAAACAGTTACAGTGAAAAAGATGTAATGTTCAATTGCAATGCACTTGAATGGAAGTTCGATTCACGTTTTAATTTGAGAAATAAATATGGCTGTAAACCAGTGGTTTTAACAATCAGCCACTTCAAAATGACAAAAAGATTGAATCCAAGATTTGGTGATAATAATGAGAGATACGCAAGGCAGGGGCGTAGATTACGTGGGGGACTTGTCCCCCTGTAACGATCGCGACCAGTGAAACACAGGGAGAGAGAGATCCAAAATGCAGGTATATTTATTGAGGGGTAATCCAAAGAATAATCCAACAAAGCCGGGTCAAAACCAGAAAATCATCCAAAATAAAACAAACAGGGAAGGGACAGGAAAGGGAACAGGCAGACGAGGAATCTCGGAGGACGAGAAGACTGGGATCACGAGAGGTAAGGACTCCATACAGACAACAGGAAAGGACTGGTAAATATAGGGAGGCTAATGACAATTAAGTGAAAGCAACTGGTGCAATTAGCAGGAGTGCAATTACTGTGATGAAGGGACAAGACTAGTGGAATTCTAGTGCCTACGGTGAAGTGCCTAAGGGGAAGTGAGCCCACTAGTGGACACCCAGGGAAACAGAGACTAGACAGCGTGACATTACCCCCTCCTCCACGGAGCAGCTGCCAGATGCTCCACCCAAACCCAAGGGAAGACCAAAGACACAAAGAGACCAGGAGGGAGGTGGAGCGGCGGAGGACCAGGGGGAGGGACGGAGGGCCAGGTAAACTGGGGAAAACAGAGACAAGAGGACCAGGTAAAATGGGGAAACAGAGACAAGAAAAGTGCAACACAAAACAAGGAGTCCAGGAGGGAGGTGGACCGGCGGAGGATCAAAGGGAGGGACGGAGGGCCAGGTCCTTAGAGGGAAACAGAAAGAAAGACACAGACAAGAAACCCAGGAGTGAGGTGGACTGGCGGAGGATCAGGGGGAGGGACGGAGGGCCAGGTCCATAGATGGAAACCGAAAGAAAGACACAGACAAAAGAACAAAACAAAACAACCACAAAAACCAGGAGGACATAACGTGACGCCCACCAGGGCGGAGCAGAAGACCACCACAACCGTGTGATCGGGACGGAAACCCCCCAGGGCGGAACAGAAGACCACCACAACCGTGTGGTCGAGACGGAAGCCCCCCAGGGCGGAGCAGAAGACCACCACATCCGTGTGGTCGAGACCGAAACCCCCCAGGGCGGAGCAGAAGACCACCACATCCGTGCGGCCGAATAAACAGGAGGACAAGTCTGGTTGGGCAAGTCTGAAACAGAAAACATGAACAAGTTAAGGGTAGCCTCCGTGGCCACAACAGGATCCGTTGGGTGCTCAGAGAGTTCGACTGAGACGTGACGGGACTCTGGAAGTTCCGCAGAGGCGAGGAGAGACTCTGGTGGATCAGCCGAGCTGAGGAGAGACTCTAGTAGTTCAGCAGAGACGTGGAACGGCTCTGGTAGTTCAGCAGAGACGTGGAGAGGCCCTGGTAGTCCCTCAGAGACGTGACGAGACTCTGGTAATCCCATGGGGTTTATACTGGATTCCAGAAGATCAATGCTGACTTGACTCTGCTCATGAAGATTGGTGACTTGTTCATGAAGATAATTGGTGACTTGTATTTGTTTATGAAGATCAATGGTGACTTGCCTCTGTTCATGAAGATCCCCAGTGACTTGACTCTGTCCGTGAAGATCACCAGTGACTTGACTCTGTCCGTGAAGATCACCAGTGACTTGACTCTGTCCTTGAAGATCAGTGACTTGACTTTGTCCTTGAAGATCACCAGTGACTTGACTCTGTCCTTGAAGATCACCGGTGACTTGACTCTGTCCTTGAAGATCACCGTGCTGGCTCTCTCGCGGCGCGGGGTCCTAAACTGACCCTGACGTTTCCTCCCAGGTTCTTACCACTGCTGGTTTCGGCCAAAACGAGCGTCCGGTTCAGAGCGGGGTGTCACGGTGGGCTATTTTAGCCGGTCTTAGAGCCTGACGAGGTGCATAAGAGCGGAACCTCGCAGATGAAGACTGGAGTGAGCGACGGGGTATCACGTGGCTCATCGCCTTGGCGCGCTTTCTGCGTCTCTGAGAAAAGCTCCATGACGTCACCAAAGAGGCCGGAGGGAGCAACTAGAACGTTTAGGAGCGTCCCACGGTCCGCGTCTTCCAGGACAGCTAGGGTAAGCCATAGGTGCCTGTAAGGACGACCATGAGCCCCATGAAACGGCTGAGCAGAGCGCCTTTAGTAACCATCAGCGCGAGATCAGTTGCCGCACGCAGATCCTTTATGACGTCAGCGCTACTGTGCCGCCGTCTGCCTGAACACCTTGAGTATTGCCCTGGCATGAAGAGCAGAAGCTGCCTTCCCTTCAGAAGTATAGGCTTTGTCCGTCTAAGGGCCGTGAACCGCACGGCTTGGAAGGCAGGCTGTGGTCCGAACCAAATGCAGAGGGAGACGGGCACAGGTGCACAGTCTCCTCGACGGGGGGAGGGTTTCTGCCCCGTCCACGTGCGTGAACATGGCCTGCGTAGCAGAGTGGGTGCGCGCCGATTGGGGTGCAGCCCACGACTTCACCACGAGCTCTTGCATGCCTCAATGCCATCTGGAAGCAGCTCGACTGGAGGAGCCACGAGTCCCGTTACCTTTCACAGGCTCGTCAGGTGCGTTGCAAGCGAGACCCAGCTATGTGACGGCCTTTCCGAAGACCCTGACGAGCTCCCCCTGGAGGTCTGCAGGGCCCTCTTGGTCGGGGGGATTCCTCTTTACTGAGAGGTCCAAACCTTTTCCGACGTCGAAAGCGACATGGAGTTGTTTTCCTCGCCAGCTCCGAAGAGGACGAAGTTCGCGGGGCGGAGCTATCGCCCACCACGCCGACGTCAACTCGTCTTCGGGCGGGGGACGGCCCACCAGCAGCTCGCTGGCGGCAGTGGGCCTCATTCCCGCTGTTTTCCGAGCCACTCTGGCTCTGAGGGGGCGCACTGGCAGCTCGGCACAGTGGGCGCACGTGTGGTCCGTGTGAGAATCCCAGGCAGGTCACACAGAACTGGTGAAGGTCCGAATCTAGCATTAGCAGCCATCGGATGCGGAGAGGAAAACAGGGTGAGTAGTCCTCTATTGCAACTTCCACGATGACTTAGATAAGACTTCTAGCGTGAAGAAAGAGATTCTGACGTAATTTTCGCGCCCATGCAATTTATACTGCCCGCGAACCTGTCAGTATTTGCATGCTTCGCGTCAATTGGCCAGCTGCCCCCAGCTGGCGTTAGCCAATAAGATTTCAGCAAAAGTGGGAGAAGGGAGGAGTTCCCATATACGTCTTATCTGACGTAATGTTGAGTTCCCGCCTCGAAAGGGAACAGTTGTTTTCGGTTTTGTTTTTTTCAAGTCCAAAAAAATCTCCAGCAGGTGATAAATAAAGTATGTGAACAATGCATTGCTAATTGACATAGCATTTATTACAGTATAAAAACTATTCTGCCTTATTATGTGATAAAAAGTGTTTGTAGTATATAAACAAATCATTATTATTTGTTATTGTCCAGCAGTCATAGATTTCTAAGCCAAAAAACAAACAAACAAACAAAAAGCTAGAAATTAGAGAAAAATTAGTTGCGTTTAGTATCCACTACCAGTCAAAAGTTTTTGAACAGTAAGCTTGTTAATGTTTTTTTAATTCTCTTCTGTTCACCAAGCCTGCATTTATTTGATCCAAGTACTGCAAATCAGTGAAATTTTGAAATATATTTACTAGCCTATTTAAAATAGCTGTTTTCTATTTGAATATATTTAAAAATGTTATTTATTCAGATTTCAAAACTTTTATTTTGCATCATAACTCCAGTCACACGATCCTTCAGAAATAATTCTGATATACTGATTTGCTGCAAAAAAAAATATATATATATATATATTATTATGATAATGTTGAAAACAGCTGAGTAGAATTTTGTCAGGTTTCTTTGATGAATAAACAGTTCAGAAGAGCAGCATTTATCTGAAATAGAAATCTCTTGTAAAATGATGTCTTTATCATCACTTTTGATCAATTTAAAGAGTCCTTGATAAATAAAAGTATTAATTTCTATAATTTATTAAAAAAAAATATATATATATATTTATATATATATAGTATACTAAGCTTCTGAATGATATGGTGTATAATGTTGCGAAAGCTTTTTATTTCACATGAATGCTGATCTGTGGATCCTTCTAATATTCATCAAAGAATGCTGAAAAAAATGTTCTCATCTATTTTAAATATTGATAATCAGCAAATCCGCATATTAAGAATGATTTCTGATTAATGTGACACTGAAGACTGGAGGAATGATGCTGAAAATTCACCTTTGATCACATGAATACATTACATTTAAAATATACTAAAATAGAAAACAGTTATTTTAAATAGTATACATATTTAACAATATTACTGCTTTTGCTGTACTTTGGATCAAATAAAGGCAGACTTGGTGAGCAGAAGAGACTTCTTTCAAAACATTAAAAATCTTACTGTTAAAAAACTTTTGACTATTAGGCTATATAGATTACAGAAATGTTATATCGTAATAAAATTACACAAACACACGCATGTGTATATATATATATATATATATATATATATATATATATATGTGTGTGTGTGTGTGTGTGTGTGATTTCTGTCCCCCTCACTTCTGAAAAGATGGGTACGCCCCTGCGC
Organism: Carassius carassius; assembly: GCF_963082965.1. Taxonomy (NCBI): domain Eukaryota; kingdom Metazoa; phylum Chordata; class Actinopteri; order Cypriniformes; family Cyprinidae; genus Carassius; species Carassius carassius. The sequence goes on along the minus strand of NC_081775.1, from coordinate 25,009,343 downwards.
AAGGCCAGTCGTTTTTGACACCGAACACCAAATAATTTAAACATTTAATATCAAGGTATTTCAGCACATCAATAACAGTTAAAATATCATATCATTATTACTGTACTATATTTATTATGAAAAATATATGTTTTAGTTTTATAAGAAAAGTTGAATACTGAATAAATTGTTACCTATAAAGACAGGGTGCCAGCAGTTCCACATTGGGGTGGTTCGATGTCAAGGTTTGTTTCTTTTCCACTTTGATCTCCATGAAAGCTGCGATTGAAGTCACCAGATCTCCTCACCGCATGTGCCTGGAATTTGTCGGTCTGAAGTGCCGAGTTAAAGAGGCTTGTACCAGACATGCAAAAGGCTTCAGAATATTTATTGAAGTCCCAGCCCATTTATCCTATTTGCTGTGCACATGTGAATGAGTTCTTAGTGAATACACCACGCACAAGCTTTGATCCAGATTCCCTAGTACACAGAATATGAAGTAATGTGAAATTTTCTCTTATTAATGTATATAACATTGATTCTTTTTTGTTGTCATGGAGACAAGGGTTGAAATTCAAGTTCACTGTTGTGTTCCTCTAAGTTTTAATTATTGTTTTTTTTTTTTTTTTGCTTTCATGCATCATCTGTTTGAATGACCCTCAGAATTTGACTTGTTCATGTGACTATGAAGGCATGACCTTGTTGACAACAACTTTCATGCAACCTCAGAAATGTTGTAAAGACACGTTGCTAGAATTAATTAATATCCCACAGGGGCATCTGTTGTTTATTATGAAAAAAATCTGCCAAAACACTCATATGAGATGGTCTTTCAAATGTATCTTCTAAAGAATATGTATTAAATGTGATAAAAAGATGGGAAAGAATATATTTGATTTAGAGGACTGTACTATTCCCATCACTCAGCCATAAGAACATTTGCTGCGGTTTCACCAGCCCTCTTTTCACATTAACAAGTCCTTTATTGTAATGTGGTGGCTGCACTAGAAATTTCTGAGTACGAGTGGTAAAATAGGCCTTTTCTTCAAAAATAAACTACAAATTCACAGCTAGTTCTTAGCAGCAAGCATTAAAAGTGCACCAATGCATGAGTGAGGCTGTAATTCAGAATCTGGCAAGTCATTGATTAAAGCATCTTTTCAGCATAATTATCCCCTGATTGGTTTTGAGCTCATTCTCTCCATCTGTTCTGATGTGAAAGTCTCCTCTCTGTCCTCAGAGGACGTTACATGCACCTTGATTAAATTCAGAGCTGTTTAATTCAAATGCTCCTCGGGTCTTCAGCACCAGCATTTACAGAAACTCAGCGTGACGTATGGAGTCTCATTTTCAAAATGGGCGAAGCCGTCATGGTGACACAGGCCATTTAGTGTGCCATTAAAGGTGACTTGTCAGGGCTCTCCAGAATTCAAACACACCTTGTAACCGAGTATTGTTTTTCCAGGATTCTAAATGTGATAGCCAGACTATCCTATACTTGCTGTAATTATATTTCACCCCAGTAATAGGGTCCTTTATCATTTCACTGAATGTGATACCTCTCGCCACCTTAAATGTGACTCTCAGAGATTAATAAGATAAACTGACTTGTTATTTGCACGATAGACCTATTTTTTTTGTTATATAATAGCAACATGTTTGTTTATCTCAAGGGCCATTTAAGTAGGATGTGGTATTGTGTTAAGTCTTTGCAAGAGTCTTAAGGCACATTTCTACAAGTTTTAGAGTTTTTAACTTAAAAACAATCAATTCATGGCATAATATGTGAGGAAAACAATAAGATGCATCACAAGGGTAAAATACATTAATGTTATTTCTTTAAATCATGACACAAATGAGCCAAATTTGTCCAAATGTGTTGTTCACACACTAAGAGCTTTGGTTTGTTTTCTTTGAAGCTCTTACAGGTTGATGCTGAAAGCGGCAGCACAAGTCTGTATGAATATTGAATCTGATGGTCTGCATAACAGTAAATCTCATCGCTTTCAGGCCCTTGTCTTTGAACCTAGAACCATGCTAATAAACACCCATGACTTCATGCGCCATAAGAAATTATTTCCAAGGGCACTTTGAGCTATTTCCCAACTGCTCTCAGCTGTTTCATCATGCTTTTTGAAGAGGAGTAAAGGATGATCATTATGTGTTTAGTCTTGCTTTGTGTCCACAAGTTCAAAGTAGCTTGGGCCCATTCTATTTATGGTGGTGATAATTAAAATGCATATAGTGCAAATTAGTGTAATTTACATGGTAGACTAACAGCAGGGGACGGGGAATTTTTTTTTAACCCAAACTGTTTCCTTAGATTCATGGTTTATTTCCGCAGCCTTGGTTTAGAATAACCATGCAGGTCTGGTATAGCCGCTGGTATAGCCACTATTACACCAGTAGAGAGAAACAAAGCAGAGAATGTTGAGAGTTTGGATAGAAGAAATGGATATATTTTATCAGATGATTCTCCTAAAGCTCTTTTGGAAATCAAAATAGACAGAAGTGAGACATTGTTGACATAGTGTGAATACATTGCTCTATAATTAATGTGGCTACCATAGCTCAGATAATTTGGTTCTGGAAGAATTTGAGGAAAAAATTATTATATTATTTTATTGAGAATATATTGAAATTCTATATATATATATATATATATATATATATATATGTATACACACACACACACACACACACACAGAAAGACCACTTTATTAGGTACACCTGTTCAAT